>NC_133617.1:45895648-46540648 GCF_048593235.1 Sminthopsis crassicaudata | reverse complement strand
GAGATTAAAAAAAACAAACAAACAAAAAAAAACAAACATAGCATGTGTTGTTTTACATGTAGTCTCCTTAGTTCTTTTTCTGGATATAGATAGCATTTCCTATCCAAAGTCTATTGGGATTGCTTTGAATCACGTAACTATTAAAAAGAACTAAGCCTTTCATAGTTGATCATCATACATTCTTGCTGTTATTATGTACAATGCATTTCTGGTTCTGCTTGTTTCACTCAGCATCAGTTCATATAAATCTTTCCAGGCCTTCTTATAATCAGCTTGTTCTTCATTTTTTAAAATAGAACAATAATATCCCATTACCTTCATGTACCATAGCTTGTTCAGCCATTCCCCAATTGACAGGCATCCACTCCTTTTTCAATTCTTTGCTACCACAGAAAGAGCAGTTGCAAACATTTTTGCGCATATGGGTCCTTTTCTTAGGGGTAAAATCCTATCCCTAACACCTATGCACTGCAAAATAGGAAAAGAGAAAATAAATGAGCCAAATATGCATTTTTAGTTAGAACACAAATAAACAAATCTAAAATAAACACAAAAGAGAAATTAAATTTAAAATTAAAGGATAAGTTAAAAAACAAAAAAAAATTATAGATAATGTAAATAAAACTAAAAGCAGGTTCATTCAAAAGACCAATAAAATAAATCTAGAACTACTCTGATTAAGAAAACAACAGAAAATCCAATCAATAAAATGTGAACAAAGTACAATCACAACAAAACCAGAAGAAATAAACCAAAAGTAGTATTTTCAAATTTTATGAGTAGAAACAAGTATTACACAGTGTTATATCTCATATTGTCAAAATTGATGTTTTTTCATATCATTTCATTATTTCTAATGTAATATTTTTCATATAACGCTCTTAAAAAAAAAAAAAAACTAGCATAGTTCCTGCCCTCAAGGGCATTATATTGGAATATATGGAGTGTATACTTGTTAAATAAAGTACAAATTTGAGTGTGATGAGGTCATGGAAGAAATTTAGACAAAATATACTAGGAAAATTTAAGGAAAAAGGAAAAAAACAATTTTAACTATGACATCAGGAAGGCTTCATAGAAAAGATTCTCCCTGAGCTAAGCCTTGAAGGAATTTGGGATTTTTGAGAACCAGGGGAAAGGAAGGAGTATATTTCAAGCATGAGGCAGAACATAGAATACCAAATTGGAGAGGTACTAGTAGTCTCGCCTGAGGGAAGATCAAGCATGTCACAGAAAATAATGAAAGAAAAGGCTTGGATGATATAGGTGATAGATTGTGGAGGGCTTTCAATGTCAGCCTTTGTCTCTTATGCTAGAACTAATCGGTAGCCATGGAAGGGTTTTTTGAGCCAGATAGCAAAGTGACCAATCCAAAGCCATAGAAAGATTATACATTTTATATGAAGGATAGACTATTGAGGGAGAAAGACTGGAAATAGGGAGAGTAGTCCAAATGAGAAGTGATAAAGGTCTATACTAAGATAGTGATAATGTGAGTGGAGAGAAAGGAATGGACTTGAAAAATAATAGGGAGAAAAATCTTCAGAATTTGGCAGCTAATTAAATGTAGGGGTTAAGGGAAGATAGAGTCAAAATGATTCCAAGACTCATTCTTCTTATGTAGGTAGTGTTGCACCCAAGGATGGTAGCTGTCTGTAGTTATCTGGCACTATGTTCTACGTTTGTATTTATATGTATAAAGGTGACAGATGTTTGAAGCCATGGGGTTGAATGAAGTTGCTAAAAGAGTTTAGAAAGAGAAATGGAGATAACCAAGTATAACTTTATAATTGCAACAAAGAAATGTGTGAAGACTTTTCTAATACTACATTCCCCTTGCAGAACTGACCCCTGAAATTACTTTGTGTGATACCTGTAACCCTTGGTTCCTTCTTTGTATCATGTGGCTAAACTGTAGCCCACGTGAAACCTTCAGAATATATACAGTATACAATGTATACTGACACTGTGTTACCCAAGGAGGAAATGTGATATCTACAATGGCCACAAGATGGCCCTCTACTTTAGCCACCACATCAGAATCATGTTGGGTACATGTGTGGGATTACCATCCTAAAGTACTGCATTATCTCTACTGGCCACCAGAGGACTCAACCTCCAGATATCTAAACTTCTCCCTTTTCACTTTAGAGCCCCAGCTTCAAGTATTTACTACAATCTGATCACAAGGTTTATTGAACATAATATTAAAAAATATATATATAAGGAAATAATATATAAGGAAATTTAAACGCACACTCCTACCTGTAACCACCTATCTCTGGCTAGCATCTAAACTTCCTTCTTGCCCGCTCAGCTTTTGGGAGTTAGCATATGGAATTCTGGGACATCTTGCAACTACAACTCATGTAAAGAAAAAAAGGAAGGGACATGTGTTGAGCCATATCTCTAAATTATAGACTGTAACAGGATAAAGCAGGGAAGGGGCAATGAAAAAGATTTGTCTTCTCTACAGATTCATCAGTTCAAAAGGATTCACAACAGCTGTAAATAAGGGAGTCTTCAGATCCCTTATTACAGTTCCTGTGTCTGTTCATTCCAGGATTAGCATCTCTTCTGTGTGTTAATCTCTGGAAATTTCTATCATAGATCAATAGATTTTTCCTTGCCCTCAAAGAGCTTACATTCTAATTAGGGAAAAGGAGTGAAAAGGGGAAGGGATGTGCACTTGTAGGCATAGCATTAAAGTGTAGAAAGTCGGAAGCAAAGCTAGGAGTAAAATGAAGTATAGCCAGCCTGGATCTCTTCACAAAATGGAGGCCCAGGATGAACTCACCAATAGGAAAAAGAAGCCTTTGTGGTAGAGGGATGTTCCTAGATGAGAAGGCCACAAAGGTAGTTGAATGTTCCAGGATAAGGATGCTCCAGGTACTGAGGGATGTTCCAAGGAGACATGATGTCATAGTTTGGAAAGTCAGAAGCAGAAGGAGAAGAGAAATGAAAGCTGACCAGTCAAACTGCCTCCCCCCTTGAAGGTCCTACTCTTTGGAATAATGCTAATAATCATATAAAAAGTTACAGGAACAATACTCAGTGGGGGGTGGGGAAGGGAGATGTTTCCATTTGCATGGTCTTTTGTACTTTTCGTTTGCATTGTTAATGCAGTCATTGTATACATTGTTATTCTGTTTCTGCTTTCTTCACTCTACATCAATTCATATAGTCCACATTCTTCTCTGAATTCATCATATTCTTAATTTCTTACAATGCAGTAATACCCCACTACATTCATGTACCATAATTTGTTCAGCCAGTCCCCAACTGATCTACTTTGTTTTCTACTTCTTTGTTATAACCACAAGTGCTTCTGTAAAGATTTTTTTTATTCTAACATTTCATTGGTCCAGGGGAGCAGGTTCACTTTTTCCCACTAATAGTACCCCAGCTCTAGGCTTAAGTGGACCAGATTATAGGCCATGGAGATCCTGGCTCTAGAGGAAGGAGTCAGATTTTTTTTTTTAATTCTGGCTTTTTTTGTACCTACCTAAGAGCCTAATTCCAGAAGGAACCTCTTAAGCAAAACTTAAGTTTTGTTCATGTATGTATGAGCTCTCCCAAAAAAAGGATTGAGTTTTTTTCACAAAAGTACTATGTACAAAGTTGACTGAAAATAGTACAGCTACATATTTCTTCTATTAGAAAAGACTAATTAGCATTCACTGACAAATACTTTGATACAGTTGAATTTCCATTTATTTCTAAAATTTTGAAACATTTTGGGAGACTATTAAGCATGTATTTAGCAATCAAATTGCCATCTTCTCAAAAGTTGTTTTCTAGATGTCTTCCTGCCGGACTAGTAGTAGCTAGACCCAAGAAATCCCAAAGTCTCAAATATAAATTTGCTATCAATTCTAGGAAAGTCTTTTTCAGTCTTTGCAATACTCAGAGAAAGCTGAAGAGACAGAGACTCAAGGTACAATCTCAGGATTGTCTAAACTAGTGCATGTACAGGGAAGGTGCCACAGAGAGAATAAGGAGAGCAATTTTTAAAAATCTCAACTTCCTATGGAAAGTCCAAAGAAGAGATATCAATGTCCCAATTCACATATCTGAAAAGAAAGTAGATAATAAAAGATGTTGTCTTTTCCTTTAATAAGTCTTGCTGCTTTAGTGGATAATCCCCTTTTACAAGACAGAAGGGCAATGCATTGGGACCATCCAGACACTTCTGGTCTTTAGCAAGAATCCTGCGATAAGGGGTCAGGGTGCATGCTCAGTTCCAGGGCACTTATCTTAGTCCAGCAGATGGAGGGAGAAGTTGAAGGAAATTACCTAATTCCACTCATTTTGACCACCTTGGGGTATTTACCTGAAAGTGGTATCTCTGAGTCAAGGAGTATGAACACTTTTGTCACATTTTTAGCATAATTCCAAATTGCTTTCCAGAATATTAGTCTATTTCACTTTTCCCAACTGTACTTTGCCAGAACCTTTCCCTCTTCAAAACTCAATGCAAATTGTATTGGTGTATTCAACTTTCCAGCTTTTCAGTTTTGACTAATTTTTTTAACATGGCTGCTTTAAGTTTAGGCAATTAGCAAAACAGTAAATCAAGCTCTGATTTGTTCTCAGGTATAAATACTCATGGTTTTTTTTTTTTTGTGTGTGTGTGTGTTTTTTTTTTTGTTTGTTTGTTTGTTTTAATTACCATCAGTTCTCCTGAGTCAGTTTGAATTGGCCCCCTAGAAAGGGTCTTTGTTCTACACACACACACACACACACACACACACACACACACACACACTCCTTTTTTCTGATGCTATTGTTAATATATTCAAATGTTTAAAAACTAACATTTATATAAGCCATTCAATTTTCTACAGTGTCCTACAACTTGACCTGATTTTGTTATGCCACAGTCTCCTTGAGCTGTTCTACCTCAGTTTCCCTGCACTAGTTTCCCTCATTGTCCTGACTGAGTTTCCCTGAATTGTTCTATCTCAGTTTCCTTAACTGTTCTGCCTCAGTCCCCTAAGTCATAAAACCCCCCTGGTTCATTAAGACTGAGGACCATTTGCTCTAAGGTTATAAATTGTCAATGGGAGAAGAGGAGCAGATCAGACTTCCTGACTCCTAGCTCCTTCTGCCCCCAAGAATTTATGACACTGCCCCTCTAAAATATTCCAAAAGATAAGACTATCTCGGATACTTCACTGACATCTTTACTTCTGTTATTCAAACATCCTGACTCTGGTTTTTAGTAAAAATTTACAACTTTCCCCCCCATCCTGACAAGTTTCTAATTTCCCCACTCTTTTTCCTTTCCTTTGTCTGAAGAGCTATAAAAGTGTTTATCATTCCCCCATTCATTACTGGATACTTTGAGACGAGAGTCCTGTCCAGTCAATTAAACTCTCCAATTAATAAGATATTAAAAAAACTCTCTAATCTCTATCTTGCCTCAGTTCTCCGGTATTACAATTTGTTTTTACTATAGTATTCCTCCCCAAAATTCTTCCTATTCTGAAGCCATCCAGGGCCATGATGTATAAGTATGATTTAGGGAACCTTTTTTAGTCCAAGTCTTTCCATATTTTTTTATAACTATGAATTCATTGTTTCCTGTACCAGAGCATTATTCCAAACATACTGCTTGGTTATTTTAAGTAGTCTAAAACAATATTGACTAATATGGCTGACATATAGTGTAGTTAGGAACTTGTATTCTAATGAAGGAGACAAGCATATTTTAAAATATATATAGAAAAAACATAAAACGTATGGGTAAATGAGAAGTAATTAAATACAGTGTGTTTGGGAGGAAGGGCATAAGCATTTGGGGGATCAGAAAAGGTTTTATGGAGAAGATGGTTCCCTTCAAGGAAGAAAAGTTCTTTATGAACCAAAAGTGAGGAGAGAGAGCATTTCAGGCATTGACGCAGGCTCTGGGTTGGGAAAGGGAGCATTGTGTGTGAGGAACACAGAGAAGGCTGGTTTGGCTGGATCCCAGAATGTGGAAGAGAAAGCAATGTTCCATGAGGTGAGAAAAATAGATTGAGACAAGGTTGTAAAATGCTTTAAAGGCTAATTGGGGGCATTTTTATCATACGATAGATGTTGGAATACACGGGAGCCACCTGACCGTGGCTGCTGAAGCTCCAACCCCAAATAGATCTCGTGTGAGAGGATGATACAAGGAGACTGAGAGGCAGTTTCTGTTCTCTGACTTATCTCACTGACAGGCCCTTGTGTTGTCTGAACTCTCTCCTCTTCCCTCTACCTCCAATTTACCCCATTCCCAGTTTGCAATACCTGTGTCAGCAAAGGCTGCCCTGCAGCTCGCTGAACTGGGAATGAGATAAATTGATAAAAAATTTGATTAAAAAATGAGATAAATTGGAGGCAGAGGGAAGAGGAGAGAGGTCAGAGAACAGCCACTGCCTCTCAGTCTCCTTGTATCAACCTTTCACAGGAGGAGATCCATTCTGGGTTGGAGCTCCAGCAGCCACTGTCAGGTGGCTCCCATGTATTCCAATAATGACAATAAGAAGCCACTGAATTGAATAGAAATACCATATGGGGCAGCTAGGTGGTGGCATAGTAGAAAGAACACTTGACCAGGAGTCAAGAAGACTCATCTTCTTGAGTTCAAATCTAAACCTAGACACTTATTATTAGCTATGTGACCCTATGCAAGTTATTTAAACCATTGCCTCAGTTTTCTCATTTATAAAATAAGCTGGAAGAATTGGCAAACCACCCCAGTATCTTTGCCAAAAAAGGGATCACAAAGAGTTTGACATAACCACCACCAATCATATGACTAGATCTGCCTTTCTAAAAAATTAGTTTGGCATCAGTGAATAGAATAGAGTAGAAAATTGGGGGGGGGGGGGGGGAACGAGGCAAGAAGCCTATATGAAGTAATAATGAGGACCTGAACTTATATGTATGTTCTATGAGTGGGGAGAAGGTCAATTGTGAAAGATGTTGTAAAGGTAGAAATAGCAAGATTTGGTAACTGATTAGAAAATGTTTGCTCAACAATTGGAGGTGTGGGAACAAAGCTTGGGGGAGACTCTGGAGTTGGAAAAAAATTATTTTACATGTATATGGGTGGGTATTATTATTAAGTACTTGTCAATTAGGCATATTGATTATTTAGCACTAGGGTCAGGAAAAGTATCGTATCCTAGGCCAAAGCTTCTTAAATTGTGTGTTGACACCTCATATGAGTTCATATAACTAAATGTGGAGGTTACAAATTTATGATTTGTTATCAGTAAATGTTTGGTTTGGATACTTATTTTATACACTTATCTACACAGTATTGCATAAAGATTTCTTGGGCAAAAAAGGGTAATGAGTGAGAAAAGTTTAAGAAGTCCTACTTTAGGGGGCAGCTAGGTGGCCAAGTGGATAGAGCACCAGCCTTCAATTCAGGAGGACCAGAGTTCAAATTTGATCTCAGACACTTAACACTTGCTAGCTGTGTGACCCTGGGCAAGTCACTTAATCCCAGCCTCAGAGGAAAAAAAAAAAAAGAAGCCCTGCTTTAAGCTAGTCATTTTTTTTATTTTTATTTTTTAAGGTAATAGGGTTAAGTGACTTGCCCAGGATCACACAGCTAGCAAGTGTCTGAAAACAGATTTTTAACTCAGCACTTACTGACGTCAGGGCTGGTAATCTATCTTTTGTGCCACTTAGGTGTCCCCACCCTAAGATATTCTTTAAGACTTCAAGTTGCAGAATAGGTACCACTGTCATTATTAGTCCTCTTCAAGAATGAAGGACCACCATCACCAACAATTTGCATTGGTAGAAGGAGTTTTCTCAAGGGGAATTCACTACATTCATGAAATCAAAAATCTATCTCCCCCCAAAAAGCAATCCTACTAGTTGGACAAACATTTAGTAAATGCCTACTGTTTACCAGGTTATAAAGATAAAACTATCTCAAGAAGTTTACATACTATTTGGGGGATATCACAGGTTAGTATTGTTATTAATGATAGTAATTGATATTTATATAAAGTTTTAAGATTTGCAAAGCCCTAAACATTAGGTCTCCACTGAATGTAAATACTACTACTGGGCATTGAAGATACATTGAGAGAGAAATATTGTGGTGTGAGAGAAAAAATATGAATCAAGAGTCAGAGAGCTGTGTTCAAATTCTATCTCTGCTACTTGTTAGAATATCATTTAACTTAGGACTGTTTTATTATCTGCAAAATAAAGCAATAGGGTGTTGGACTAAATGGTCTCTGAGGTTCACTACTATTACTACTACAACTATTAATAATAATAATATCAGCCAGAGTTCATATTTCAAGAAGAAATTAAATTTGTAAAGCATTTCTTTCACAATTGTCTAGAAAAATAGATAGTATAAATATTTATTATTAATAGATAGTATAAAAAAAAATTTTCCCTTTCTGAGACTGGGGTTAAGTGACTTGCCCAGGTGTAAAGGGCTAGAACTGAGCAATGCACTTGGATAATGAAGCACGTGAGACTAATTGCCAATTGGACGGTACCCTATTAACTTGTTTGAAGGTTGACCCTCCCCAGCTGTTCTGTGCTGACTTGATTGGTGGAACAAAGAGGGGGAAGTGACTTGTGTGGGAGGAGTAAGAGAAACTTGGGTGGTGGAACTAACGCTCACTCACACTCGTGACCTGGCGTTGGAGGCAACGGTAAAGATCTAGAATAAAGACATTTAGTGATCCTGACTCCTACTGATTTCTGGGAAGATAGAGTTCCAGCACCCAGGGTCACACAGCTAGGAAGTGTTAAGTGTCTGAGATCAAATTTGAACTCTGGTCCTCCTGAATTCAAGGCTGGTGCTCTATCCACTTGGCCACCTAGCTGCCACCTAGCTGCCCCCTAGTATAAATTATTTTACAGAGAAGAAAACTGAGATTCAGAAAGAGGTCTGTGCCTAGATAGCTCTATATCTATGTCTCTATGATCCTTTGACAAAGTGTTTTCTTCCCAGCAGTACTAGGAAATAAGTAATGTAAATATTATTATCAGGATTCATGGATAAATTAATTAAAGCCTCATCTGGTCTTTAATATAAGAAAAATGCCTTAGTATATGCTACAGCCACTGAGTCTCAGTAAAGAATATCACATGCTGCAGACCACCTTTAAAAAAAAGGTTTTACAAAAAAGGAAACTGAGGCCCAGAAAGAGGTATATGTGTGTACACATATGTGTGACATATATATGCAATATGTGTGTGTGCATGTGTCTGGAGAGAGAGAGAGAGAGAGAGAGAGAGAGAGAGAGAGAGAGAGAGAGAGAGAGAGAGAGAGAGAGAGAGAGAGAGAGAGAGAGAAGGAGAGATACAGGATAAGAATTTGAGGGGAATGACAAAATGTGGTGAAATTTGTTTTGTTTTTAAAGATAGAGAAGACTTGGGCATGTTTAAAGAGTAACAAGTAGGTAGGAAGAGGTTGAAATTGGGGGGTGATGGGAAATAGATTGAGAAAGAGCAGAGAGGGAGAGGGAGAGGAGAGCAGAGAGGGCAGTGCAGCTTCCCCCTTAGCCATGCAACAATAGCCAGGATGGTGAAATCAACAGCACGTCCCCCCCCCAATACTTCTCTGCTAGTCCAAACTTTGCCAGAATTTTCATAAGAGGAAAGTGGAAGAAGAACTAAAGTAACTATGAGGCCTTTCTTGGCCCTACACCACAATGGAGGACCAAAAGGGGGAGGGGGTGGAGGGCAGAAACTGAGAGCTGGCAAGCCCATGAATGGAATGTGGATCTGATCAAAACAAATTAAAATCCAATTCCAGTGAGGTCAAAATAAACTCGAGTTTGTCATCGTCTCCCCCTCCTATTTCTTCAGGGTATTTGTTAAGGAAACTTCTTGCTTTGAAACTTATTCAACCCACTTATGATGAAAAATGCCATCCACCACCAAAGAAGAAACTGATGATATCTAAATCTGTAGATTTAAACAGACTTTCTCTTTACATTTTTCATTTTTTTTTTTTTACTATTTTTTTTCTTGGGTTGGTTTTTTTTTTTGGTCTGTTTTCTTTCATAACATGACTAATGTGGAAATATGTTTTACATGACTACACAGGTATAGCCTATAGCAATTATCTTTCCAATGAGTAGGAGAGGAAAGGAGGGAGGGAGGGAGGGAGAGAGAAAATTTGGAACTCAAAAAATTGTTAAATAAATATTACAAATTGTTTTTACATGTAATCAATGGCAAATATTATATATATATATATATATATATATATATATATATAAATCATGAAAAAGAAACTTACCCAATCCTTTCCCTTTTTGCTACCTCTCAAACTGACTGAAAGTAAGAATGGCAAAAAGGGGAACCAACACAAACTTCACAATACCACATATTGCAATTTACAAGTCTTGGTTTTACTCTTGGTTTTTATGATGCCTGATTGTGTTAATAAATCATACGGCTGTTAGCAATGAGCTGTCAAATTGCATATAATGTCAGATTCAGGTGATGTCAAGATAAGGGGCAGACTCAGTTTCCCCATCTGTAAAATAGAAGTAATAACTTATCTGGCAGGGTTGTCTTGAAGATCAAATGAGATCATATAAAATGCTTCCCAAAGCGCAAAGTACTGTACAATTGCCAACTGATATATATATATATATATAGGTTAGTTTTGCTGAGTTGTCTTCCCCTTCTTTTTTTTTATTCTTTGTTACAAAGGATGGTTTGCTGGGGAGGGGAGGACAGAAGGATATATTCAGAGAGGAAGATGCTATAAAAACAAATGATATCAATAAAATTCCTTTTTTTAAGGAAAAAACTTAATTGCTGGGTTTTATGAATGAGGGGGCATGTTAATTAATACTTGATGAGGAGGATTTTGTATGCATGATAACTGTGGGGCATATTCCAGAACATAAGAGCTAGATTTCTGGTGGACCTAGGTACCAACCAACCAGTAACAGGTTCTAGAGAAAAAGGTAATGAGTGGGGGAGCAGGTACAGATGGATAGCCACAGTGCCATCTGATGGAGGAACTGTGTACTACACACCATTTTCCTCAACTTAAGTAAATGATATTTAATAGGGGACAGAAAGGGGAAAAAAAAAAAAAGAGGAAAGGAATCCATTATCTCCATCAATCTCTCCTAATAAGTTGTAAGGGCACAGTCACACAGTTTTCCTCCAACCCTTCCTGAACTCTCAAATTCAGGTGCATTAACACACACACACACCCCTACTCATTCAATACAAATGAGTAATACAGAGAACATTTACATGCTTTAAAATTTGCAACATCCTTTACATGTTATCACATGTGATCTTCACAACAATCCTAGGAGGTCGGTGTCATTATTCTACCCATTTTACAGATAAGGAAACTGGGGCTAGGTTAAGATTAATTAATTTACACATGATCACAGGGCTAGGAATTCCAGTTCAGGTCTTCCTAATTCTAAACTCAATACCTTTTTCACTATTGTAAGCTTTTTTTGTCAATGAATGGATGAAGGACTTGCCTATAATCACCCAACTAGACAGAAAGAGGGTCCTAAACATCCCTACAGAAATGAGATGAATCTAGGGACAGAGCTGTAGCATATAGAGAGCTCAGCTTAGAGCCAGAAAGCCCTTACTTCAAATTCAGTCTCAGACATTTAATGTGTAATCTTGAGCAAGTCATTTAAATTCAATTTCCTCAACTGTGAAATGGGGATGACAATAACATCTATTTCCCTATTATTGATAGATAAAATGAGATAATATTTGTAAATCATTTAGGGCAGTGCCTGGAACATAGTCTGTGCTTAATAAATGCTTTTTTCCTTCCCTAGGAAGTTTGATGGGTGTTTGAGGATGTGGGAAAGCAGGAAAGAGAGAGGTCGGGAGTTGGAAAAGCAAAGATTGGAAAGTTATACATGAGGTGGAAGAATCATATGATCCTTCCCATGTTCCCTGAAAGAGACAGATAGGCTGCTCACATAGGATCAGAACCATCACCAATGGGCATCTTCAACTTTTGGTCTGGAAGTCATACGAAGTTGAAGCCTCCTCATGTTTAGGGATGGTTGCAGATATACTCCCAACATGCTCACACTTTATAACTGCTGCTTTCACACACACACACATGCACACACACACACAAATGCATCCTTTAGAATGTCAAGCACTTAAAGGCTTACCACATTTCATCCTTTTTATCTATATCTCTAAGACCTGCTATAGTCCCCAACACATAGTAGATGCCTAAGAAATATTAATCGATCAATTCTTTCAAATGTCATTGTCATTTCTTTCTGGATGGCACTTAGGCAAGAACCTAAAATGCAGGAGGAATTGCCTA
Source organism: Sminthopsis crassicaudata (assembly GCF_048593235.1). NCBI lineage: Eukaryota > Metazoa > Chordata > Mammalia > Dasyuromorphia > Dasyuridae > Sminthopsis > Sminthopsis crassicaudata. The sequence goes on along the minus strand of NC_133617.1, from coordinate 46,528,344 downwards.
CAGAGGGAATTGCCAAATGGTCAGTGAAGAACTAGACTGCTTTTCCAAGGGGCCTTAAGGGTACCATGATGGAGAGGAACATTTGATTTAGACCCTAAGGACAGTCAACATGAGATTCTGTCACAAGGACATTCTGGATGAGAGTCACTGCCTATGACATGGAAGCAGGAAACAGTCCCCTTGTCTCAGTGTCATCTGTAGTTGAGGCAACCAAGTTTCTGGGGAAGTTAGGGCTGTCAAGACACATGGAAAACACAAATTCCTCCCAAGATGCAACCTGAGTAGGAACTCAGTGTGAATTTTTGGTGCTACAAACTTTGGGGAAAGTATGAGGATAGAGAAAGAGTTTACAACATTGACCCTCATCCACTCAAGACAATTTCCAAGCTCCAGGATTTGGAAATCAGTAGGGAAGTGACCCATGAGGAGTCAAAATAGAGTTAATCCTGAAAAGGTAAAACTAAACATTTTGCCAATTTATGACTATTATATTGAGGAGGAATGGCCCTTAGTCCTTCTCAGTACAGTGCTGTGAGGAATACTTATTCCCTTGATGAAAGTGAAGTTTCAAGTTGAGTTAGGAATCCAGATTTCAGCTGTATCTTTTTGTTCCATTTAATACTACTTTGGGACTATGATCTCATCTATCTTGAAAGTCTGAATAATGCAAATCTCAAGCCATTCATTCCATGCCAACCCATTGTGGAAACTGACAACAGTCTCTGGATCCTTTAGAAATATTGCGGAAGAATTTTTTCTCAATAATGATCTCTTTAGCTCCCACGTCTCAACTATCATCACTACGCAAATTAATCTCAGATTTATTTGTCCTCAAATAACTCTTTATTTTTGGTCTGGACCTTTGATTTCATTGGTGGAGAGAATTCCTTGGTGAAGAAACTATTAATGCAAATGGACAACACACACATGACAGATCATGGGCTATTTGCTAAAAGAATAAATGACATAGAGGATAATGGAGAGGCACATGGTAGGTGCCTCAAACTCTTGCCTGAACCCTAGTCTTTGATCTCCCACCATTTATTGGACATCTCAAATTGTATGTCTCATAAATAAAAAACAACTCAGCAGATACAAATCTGAACTTATCTTTTCCTCTAAACTCTCCCTCTTCCTAAATTTCCAACTACTATAGAGTGTACCATCAACCTCTCAGTCTACCTGGGCTCTCAACCTAAGTACCTTCCTCAACTCTTCATTCTCTTGCCCTCCTCCATTCAATCTTTTGCAAAGGCTTGTTTATTTTGCCTTTCTAGCATCTCTTAGAAGCCCCCTTCTCTCCTTTGATATTGCTGCTAGCCTGGAGTTGTTGTTTAGTCATTTCAAAAGTGTTCGACCCTTCCTGACCCCATTTAGGACTTCCTTGGCAAAAAAAAAAAAAAAAAACTGAAATAGTTTGCCATTTCCCTTTTCCAGATGAGGAAACAGAGGTAGACAGGATTAATTTAGTTGCCCAAAATCACTCAGTTAGAAAGTGTCTGAGGTGAGATTTGAACTCAGAAGATGAGGTTTCCTTGACTCCAAACCCACTGTTCTGTGAACTCTGGCACCACCCAGCAGTACTGTTTGATTTTTAAGATCCCCATTACCTGACTCCTTCCTGCTTTTCCAGTCTTCTCACTCATCATACCATCACCACATACTCTGCAATTCAGTGATATTGGCCTCTTTGTCTAGGGTTTATTGGACCCATCTCACAGCTGATTGTTAAATTTTCAGTATGAATGTTTACATCTCAAAAATTAGCAAACAACTACACATCAGGACTTGATCTATCATTTTGCTGATTATCCAAACTTAAGAAAGTGAGGAAAAAAATGTTACTAAAACATATTAAACATAAAAATGTGTCACAGGTACATTTTTTATTTTTCAGAGAGCTGGTTGTTAAACATTTGTCAGCATTTGTCATGCTTCTCATACCAAACATTCCATCTCCTGATTCCAGACGGGTTCATATACTATCTCTCATCCCAGAACTCTCTCCTTCCTCATTTCTAGCTCTTACTTCTCTGACTATCCTCAAGTCTCAGATAAAAATCCCAAATTTTACAGGAAACCTTTCCTGATTCCCCTTAATGTCAATATCTTTCCTCTGTTGACTATCGCACTATCTCCAAATTGTTCTGGCTATATCTTGTTTGTACTTAGTAGTTCTCGTGTTTTCTCCCTCATTAAACTGTAGTTCCTTGAAAGAAAGGATTATCTAAGAACTGAGACTGATTGTAAATCAGCACGTGCTATGTTCACTTCTTTTTTCTGTTTTTTAATCTCTCCCATGCTTTTCCTCCTCTTGCTCTGATTTTTCTCTCCCAATATAATTCATAAAGCAACCTGTATTAAAAAATAAATAAATTTTATAATTTTTCTTTAAAAGAATGGACTGTTTTTCAGTTATGTTTGACTCTTCATGACCCTTTTTGGGGATTTTCTTGGCAAAAATAGAGTGACTTGCCAATTCCTTTTCTGGTTCATTTTACAGATGAGGAAAGTGAGGCAAATGGGGTATATGACTTGCCCAGAGAAACACAGCTAGTAAATGTTTGAAATCTAGATTTGAATTCAGGCCTTCCTGACTCCACACCAGCCACTCTATCCAATGCACCTCCTAGATGCATAATAAGTGCTTGTTGACTGCCTGAATGACTGAAGCCTTTGGATTGATCTGAATGAGAAATACCCTCAGTTTTCATTCATTCTCAATTCCAAAACCAAGATTCAACTAAATTCCTGTTTCTTCTTACTAAAGACCTAACCCCACTATCTTTGAGGAAATCTCATAAAAAATTCAGGAAGGGACTCTCACCTTACTTTTGATAGAGTTAGGATGTACAAGAAGAACAAAGGGCCCTAAATTAACCCACTTAAAAGCCTCTTTCCCCATCCCTTAACTCAGAATAGAGCAATGATATGACAAAGAGAAGTGTACCAAATGTTAAGAGGAAGGAACTGAGTGTTTATACTGTACTTTCTCTGTGCAAACCTCTATGCTTAATCTTTTACAAACAATATCTCATTTGATTCTCACAACCCTGTGAAGTAGGTGCTTTTATTATCCCCATTTTAGAATTGTGGAAACTGAGGCACAGCTAGGTGATGTAGTAGACAGCACATCAACCCGAGAGTCAGTAGAACTCAAGCTTCAGGCACTTATTAGCTGTATGTCCTTGAGCCAAAAACAAAAACAAAACAAACAAACAAAAAAACCTACCTCAGTTTACCCAACTGTAAAATAGGAATCACAATGGTTACTGTCTTTTCAAAGCAGACCAAAATGACATCACTATGTTAGAATCGAGTTACAGTGTATCTGATTATGGCTGATCAGACCAATATGATCAGAATGGCTGATCAGAGTGGCTGAGTGGTTAAGGCAATGTACTGCTAATTCATTATGCTTTGCACATGTGTGTTCAAATCCCATCCTCCTTGGAGGAATCACAATAGCATCCATCTCACAATGTAAAGCATTTAGTACAGCAACTGGAATATAGTAGGTGCTCAATAAATGCTTATTATTCTCTTGTTCCTTCATCAGTTCAACTAACATCCTGGAGACTTTTGAAGAAGATATCACAAAGGTACCTGTGGCTATCCATCTGTCCATCCCATCTTCTCTCCTTGAGGACATCATTTAAACCTGGTCTCCTTTAGAGTTCCTCACTGGTTATATGTTACAGGCTGTTCACACCTACCATGTGCCTCTCCATTATCCTCTATGTCATTTATTCCTTTAGCAAATAGCCCATGATCTGTCATGTGTGTGTTATCCATTTGCATTAATAGAGTTTCTTCACCAAGGAATTCTGTCCACCAATGAAACCAAAGGTCCAGACCAAAAATTAAATATCATAGATTAATGATTTTACATTTTAAAATGTAAATTGTACACAGACATCTACACCAAGCTTAGCCATGAGAAATATTAGTGGGAAATAAAGATAGTATAAAAACAAAAGATAGAAATTGAAAAATTTTAAAGAAAAGAAAATAATTCAAGTTAAGCCATTGAGGAATACTGGCCCCACTGAGGTCCCAGGAGGCCCCTGGGCATTGATATTCACCTTTCTATCTTTTCTTCCTCCAGTACCTACCTAACAGCCTATGTATCACCTTATACCTGGAGGTGGTCTCTGCCCTACTCTTGTACATCCCCTTTTGTAAATCCTAGACATAGAAAGACAGACCTGATATAATTATACACACCAAGGCATGCTTATAGACCTAAACTTGGGAGAGCACACACTAAGAGAAGAGGGAGTGATGTCCAGAGTCTGATTTTTCTTTTTCTTTGAGAACCTTAAAGCACGTTACATTCTGTTCACAAATGCAAAAACACACCCAGGTCATAGGAAGGACCCGAGGCCAGAGAGGTCTACCCTCCCAAAGCTCCAGGATAGGTCCAGTCTTCCAGATGATATGTTGGTCTCCTTTTTTAACCAGTTGAATTACGTTTCGGACTTGGTCCTGGAAGGGAGGGAGACACAAGATCAGACAGGATCCCCATTATATGTCCCTGGGAGTCATGTCTTGCACCTCCCTTCCCCTATAAAGGATTTCTGCCCACTGAACCTGATCTTTGAGCCTCTTCCAGTTTTTCTAGTTGATTTTTCAAATAATTCAATTTACTGTTGCTGTTTGACAAGTCTGTAAAAAAGAAGAAGAAGAAGAAGGTAATGGAGAAAAGATACAGCCTATAGAGATACCTCTCCCAGAGATGTCTCCCCCAGAGACCCATCACCCCAGACTCTCCTTTTTCTCTAATCTCTGGGGCCCTTTATCTCTCTCCACATCAGAACAGAGCAATTCCACCCTCCCCCACCCTCACAGCCACCCAGCACTGGAACAGCAGATACCTCTTAAAATTTGTCTGAACATTATGTTATAGACTTTTGTGGTGTTCTTTAATTCAGTGATCTGAGTCTTCAGTTGCTGAGCATTATCCTGCTCCTTCTGGAGCATGCTAGAGACTGGGAGATCCAGAAGGAGATATTCATTTATTCAAAAAAATATTAAGTCCCTATTAAGTGGTAAGCACTAAGCTAGCCAAAGAGGATATAAAAACCAAAACAGACAATCCCCACCCTCAAGAGGCTTATATTCTAACTAGAGAAGGCAACATAATAATAATGTTCCATATAAATGTTAGTATTTTTATAAAGAATAAGAGAAATAAAAAGAGAGAGGGAAACTATAGAGGAGAGAGACAGACAGAGAGAGATATAGAAAAGGAGAGATAGAGAGAAAGAAACATTTTTAGAAAAAGGAAAGCCAAGAGAGAAAGAGGAAAAGTGTTGAATTGACCTTTCCCCCCTCTTTCTCAGGTACCCAGAGTTTGGATCCTGACTCTCTACTCAGATCTAACTTTTTCCCCACAGTCCCTGTGCCTCTCCTAGTGGCCTTAGGAGGTCCCCCTGCCCAACTCTTCCACCTCACCATTCCACAATTCATTCTTCGTATTCCTCAGGTGCATGGAAAATTCAGAGTCTGGGAAGAAGAAAGAGGAGAAGGTAAGCCTGAGATTCAGCCTGGAACTGGTCAGAGGAAGAGATGAAGGAATAAAGTGGTGAGATAGGGAAATAATGATAGAGAGATAGGGATAGAAAGATAAAAATACAGAGATAGAGAGAGCAAAAATAGGAACAGAGTGAAAAAGTGAGAGACAAAAAGAGAGAAAAAAACAGTCACAGAGAGAGACAGAGACAGAAACAGAAAGGACAGTCAGAAAGAAAAGGAAAACAAGAATAAGAGAGGGCGAAAAAAGAAAGGCTGGAGGTAGTGGGCAGAGGCTAATATTAGGGGCAGTGGTTAGGGTCTGGGAAAAGGTATGAGATAAGATCAAATAAGTGCAACATGAGGTCCAGATAGGATGGTGGTGGTCTAGAATGGAAGAAATGATGGAACTGAAAGGATGCCAGAGCCCAGGCAGATATGGGGATGTGGGTCCATGACCCTCCCTCTCCACTTTCCCCTTTACCACCCTCTCCCTCATCTCATACTCACTTTTCACCACTAACAGCGACAAAGAGACAATGCACAGAAGGAAAGCCAGGCCCAGGAGGAGGTAAATTCCCAGGAGAGACTTGTGCACTGAGGAGTGTCTTGAAGAATTGCTTGGAGCTGAAGCAGCAGGGGCTGAGGATGAGAGAGACCTAATTGAGTGATCCCTGGGCCCAACAGGTGAACAACAAGCTAGGAGACAATATTCCAGCTATCTCCTGAGCAGGAACTGCTTAGGAAGACTAGACAGGAAGGAGAGGAAGAAAGGATGCTTTCTTCTCATCTCCAGACTTGGAACCCTCCTCCCCCTCCTCTTCATGCATAACGAAGGAAGAACTGGTGAAATTCTAAGGAGAAAAGGTCTGGGACTTGTCCTCCCAGTGACCACCTAGACATCAATCAATGGAGCCGAGAACCAACTGGTTGATATGATACTCAAGGGTATACAAAGAAACCAGGAAGAAAGGTACGCCATATTTTTTTTAAACCATTAGTAAGTTTTATTTTTAATTTATGGAATAAAATAAGCACTTCTATGATATGGTATAAAAAAAAAAAAGATGGCTTTAATGGAACTACACATCTCTTATGCATAACTTGCTATTCCTTTCAAATATCCAACAAAACTGTCATGTAAATTTCTTTTTTTCTTACCCCCTGCCCTCAATATGGCTACCATCAAACACAAATAGATGCATATATGGGTATGTATATGTGTGCATGTGTGTATATGTATATATGTATGTTTGTGTTTATGTATATATAAAATTATTCTAAACATACTTCTAATATCAATACACCATACCTGAAGGGGACTTCTTTAAGATGGTCTTAAAGAGTTATAAGTTATCCCTCAATAAGTAAGCTCCTTAAGGACAGGATTTTCATTTTTTGTATTTATATCACCAGTGCTTAGCAGAGTTCTGGCACATAGTAGGTACTTATTTATTTACTTGTTTGTTTGTTTGTTTCGCTGAGGCAATTGGAGTTAAATGACTTGCCAGGGTCACACAGCTAGGAAGTTAAGTGTCTGAGGCCGGATTTGAACTCAGGTTCTCCTGACTTCAGGGCTGATGCTCTATCCACTGCACCACCTAGCTGCCCCAGGTACTTATTTATTAATAATTTTAATATTTATTTATTTTTTGTTTTATATATATGTATATATGTATATATATATAACTTACATATTATAAATATAATACTTGTTATTATTAATAAATACTTAATACATGTTTATCGACTACATTTATTGAGTAAATGTGACTTCTAATTTTGGATCCACTTTCCCCTTAACTTTGTACATACTTGTGGAAGAGTGTCACAGCCTTTGAGGAAAAGATTTGTACCAATTATTTCTACCCACAACATATAGATAATAAAATATCTCTTTTTAAAAGCCCAATACATCTGGTTGATTAATTGATATCATGTCTGGAAGCACACTGCTAGGGACTTGTGAGCTATAGCACTAGAAAAAATGTATCCCCCTTCCCTCAGGGCTGACCTAAAGGGGCCCAAGGGAATATAACAAGACCTGGTGACCAAGTCAGTGGATATAGGAGCTGGGATAGTTGCCTCAGAGTAATATATTGCACACTTAAACATTCATTGAATGAAGGAATGAATCTCCTAATAGTTCTACCCATGGACTTTACCTTCCAACAAACTTGGTTTTCTTGATTTACCGACAAGAACACACACACTATCTATTTGCCTTTCATCACATTAGTCTCCAGGAGGCCCCTCCCTCTTCATCTATTGGAGTCTTACTCATTCTCTAATCTCCAAACATTCTCAACTCAGGAGTAACCTCCTCCTAGAAGCCTCCCTCTGACATTCCCGACCCCAGTTGGAAAGGATCTCTCCTTCCTCAGTTTCCCCACAGCTTTTCCTGCATTTCTCTATCAGTTCAAGGAGGAAGGCCTGTCTAGCTTAGGAAAACAGAAGACTTTGGAGGTCATGTTAGTTAGCTACATCAAAGGGTGGAAAGGGCTGTCACATGAGGGATGAGATTTACTCTGCTTTGGAGAAGGAAAGCTTGAAGCTATAAAAGGTGAGTTCAGGAAAAACTCCCTACTATGAAACGCTAGACTAAACAGGAACGCTAACTAAACGCTAAACGCTAGACTAAATAGGAAAGAAGTAGATGAGAATAACATTCACTTGAGGTTTTGAAGCCAGATAGCACTGATCTCTTGCCTATAATGTTGCTAATGGTTTTCATTTCAGCTGTGAGTTGGACTAGAAGGTCCTGCCCACTCTGAGCCTCCAAGGTTCCAACCCTCTGCAATTGCAAGAATTTCTTTTTCCACCCTACTTTAATGTTTAAAGTGTTTTCTTCACTTCAATCCTATGAAGTAAATGGTTCAGGTGTTATTTTCCCCACTTAAATAAAAGAGACTGAGACCCAGAGGATAAATGGGTCATGTAACTTCTGTCAAAACCAGTGTTCAAATCCAGATTTCTCTTGACTTTGTTTAAGTGGCATTTCCCTCTATACTACAGCTATGTTCAGACTCTTTCCTTAGGTGAGTTGGATGAAATAAGCATAAAACAAACCCTCAACTTAACTTCCCTTTGGGCAAAAATCCCAGGATATCTTAGGACCACTACCTGTAGGGGAAAGAGAATCAGGGTAAGGCCAGACTAAATAGAAACTCACCAGAGCAGAAAACCATCTGATAGTTTCCTAGAGACATACTAGGCTAAGATCAGTTCTTTCCACCTGAGAAAGAACTGTAAGTAGCCTGTAAATTTCAGCACCCTAAGGCAAAGTCCTTATCACCCTCCTAAGTTATAATTCTGATCTGTTATTTTCGTCCTTGCCTTTTCCCCACATATTCCCTTAAACTAAACTTCCTCCAAGCAGGTGTGATCTTGTTGTGTTGTTTATCCTTCTTTTTCAAAGCAGGCCAATGGATTAAAATGAGACTGAGTTGCACAAAGCTATCAGCCTCATTTAGTGCTTTTACACAGCTTCAAGAGCTGCCTATTACCTCCCATACCAAATCTTAACTCCTCTGTCTGGCATCTAAATCCCTTTATAATCTGGCTCTACCCAGGTTTGTCATACACTACACCCCTTCTGAATTCTACATTTCAAGTAAAATGACTGTACAGGCTATTCCCTCTCCAGCCTCCATGCCTTTGCATAGGCTGTTTCAAACTTCCTCAAATCCACCTTTCAGAATTCCCAACTCCTTTCAAAACTGAGTCCAAATGCCATCTCCTCCCACATCAGGCCTTTCCTGATCCCTTCCCCCATCCGCCAGTGCCCTTGATTTCAGAAATAATGTTTGTGTTATTTTCACCTACTAATTTGTTAAGCGCCTACTTACTATGTGCTATTACCTGAGTTTGATCCTGGGATTGCAAAAAAAAACCCCAAAAAACAAACTACTCCCTGACTTCAAAGAACTTATATTCTATTGAGGAAATAACATATATATATATATATATATATATATATATATATATATATATATATATATATATATATATATATATATGTATATGTATATGTATATATACGTATATATATGTATATATATATGTATATATATATGTATATATATATATACATATATATACGTATATATACGTATATATATATACATATATATATACATAAATACAAAACATATATGAAGTCTATATCTATGTTACCCTCCCCCAGTAAATATAAGCTCCCTGAGAGTAGGGATTATTTTATTTTTGCCCACCACCCTAACTAGTTTTGTCCCTCCCATGATGCCCCATCCCTCCTTAACTGAGCCTGAATCTAGGATCAGCAGGTTGTGGGGGAAGTGAGACAAGGGACAAGCAATACTCCTTACCCCACTGGATGGGTACTGATTGTTGCTTCAGAGCACCATTATTGGTCTTTGTGGTCACCGAGATGTTCTCATAATCAGGTCCATCATCTTCTGTAAATCTATGGGCACCTAGAGGGACCAGACAAGGGTTTTAGAGGTTCAAAGAACCAAGGCATCATGTTTCTCAGGGCCAGGCCCCCTTTCCTTGAAAAGCCTGAGCATCCCACCAAGATTCAGAAACATCACTGATGAAGCATCCTGGCTGATACAGAAGTGCCGGACTCATGCTATAGAAAAACATATTATCAGACACAGTCAACAAGTGAATTTGGTTTGCTTGACTATGTATATTTATTGTGAGGATCTGGCTTTCTTTTTCTTTTTTTAAACTAAAGATAGCAAAGTTGGAAGGAAGGCTAGCAACAGAGTCACCAAAAAGGAAAAGGAAAAGTACTTCATTGAAGCCATTTTTTAAATGCACACACACACACACACACACACACACACACACACACATAAAAAAAAAAAAAAAAAAAAAAAAAAACAGAAGGAAGCCCAGAAGAAAACACAGGCAAACAGGACAGCTTTGAAAGTTATATGTTGACTTCATTATATATTTAAAAGGAACAGTAACAAGTACCTAATGGAAGTTTTGGGTTTCATGAACAATCCTCTTTTTTCTGTTCTACTTTTTATATAGACATGTAAATGTTAAGGGGCAGCTAGATGGCACAGTGGATAGAGTACCAGACCTAAAATCAGGAACACTTGAGTTCAAATCCAATCTCAGATACTTAATACTTCCTAGATGTGTGACTCTGAGCACTTAACCCCAATAGCCTCAGGAGGAAAAAAAAAGAAATGTTCATTTTATTTGGTGTTTCTTAAGTTCAGAATACATAAGTAAATATTTTTAAAGAAACACAGTCATTATGACTTCCAGAACTGTCCACTCACTGTCCCCATCAACCTCAAATCTCTCCTTCTGTCTAAAATGCCTTCTTTCTGGCATCCTGGAGCCCCATGTTATTCCCAAGCCCTCGAAGAAACAAATCAGAGGTTTAAATTAAAGCAGACTAAAGAAATCTCTAGGTACCTGCATATAACCAATAGAGGTATATAGCAAAGGTAGAGACAAGTGGATACACCCATGGCAAAGGCCCAGATTGCAGGCCTTTCGTTTCCCCCTGCCTCTTTCTTTAGAATCAGAACCTCCAAGGAGACATTCCCTGGTCCTCACCACCACCACTCCTACTTTTACCCATTGGTGCTACCTGCTGGGGGATCTTTCTTCTTGGCTCTCTTCTTCGGGGATAACTCTTGATTTATATAAATATCCTCGGTCCCTTCCATCGTCCTGGCAACAATCGATCTTCCCTGTATGTGGGACTCCACTCTCCCCACCCACATACCATCACAGGAGATGGTGTCAGAGGATGGATGGAGCAATCATTCAGGATATCTACTGGGGAGAAGTAGAAAAAGAAAGAGGAAGAGCTTAGGCTCTTGGGACCAAAAAGAAGCCACAGAGGCTTCTCTACCTGAACAGGAGACCTTCTATGACATCTCTGACAATTCAATCTGCAAACACTAATGCCCAGATTCTTAAACAATCCCTTATGGGGTCTTATAACTGAATTGGGAGTCACAAAATTTCAATTTATTATCAGTAAATAATAAATAAATCAGTAAATTTGATTTGTAAACCTAATTTATATGCCTATATATATGGGGTCACATAAAAAATTTTTGGTAAAAAGGGGTCACAAGTGAAAAACGTTTTAAAAGCCCTGCTATAGTGACAGAGTTGGGAAACTCACTACTTTCCAAAGCATCCATTCCACTTTGGGGCAATTTTACTGGCTAGAAAGTTATTAACCCTCTACAATTTTCCTCCATTGTTACTGGTTCTGCCCTCTGGGACCAAGCACAGTAAATCCTATAGACCTAAGGGATCATTCATACAGAGCTAGAAATTCTCTAATAGTCAAACCTCTCGTTTTACAGATGAGAAAACTGAGTCCTAAAAGAGGAAAAAACTAGTTAAAAGTCCTATAAACACAAGAACCTTCAAATACTTGAAGAGAACTAAGTATTTTCTTGTCCTAATTATACATCCTTGGTACCTTAAGGAATCTACATCGTCTCCAGGCCCATCATCATTCTGGTAGCTTTCCTCCATTTGTCAAAGTCCTTCCTAAAATGTGGCTTTCAAAAGTAAACATAATTCATCAGTCATTAACATTCATTAAGCACCTACTATGTGTCAGACACCATGCTAAGTGCTGAGGATAAAAAGAAAAGAAAAGATAGTTCCTGTCCTTGAAGATAATAATAGCATCTGTCTTCTAGGGCCTATTCCTTCTAGCACTAATAAACTCCCATCTAGTCATAACGTCCTCATCTCACAGATCATGAATTCTTGTCATGATACAAACCTCATTCCTACTCCCCTACTATGCACTCCCTTATTCCCATCCTCCTCAACTTCACATCACTGAAAGATAGATGCTATTATTATCCCCATATTATAGATGAGGAAACTAAAGCAGGCAAAATTTTTTACCCAGGGTCACAGAACTAGTAAGTTTCTAAATTGGGATTTGAAGTCATGTCTTCCTGAGTCAAGATCCACCACTGTATCCTTTGCACCACCTAGCTGACCCACTGCCATTCCTACTACAGATGAAAAAGTATGTTACCACTTACTGATAAAGAGATAATGAACTCAATGCAGAATAAGAAGTATTCCTTTTTGGATATGGCCAATATAAGAATTTCTTTTTTTTTTTTTATCTGAGAGTACATATTTATTGTAAGGATCATTTTTTTTTTCTTTTTTCTTTTTTTCTAGTAGGGAGAATGGTCAGGATAAGAAGGAAAAAAATAGGGTTTTGTTCATTAAGAAATTTTTTAAACTTATCTATTGAAAACTAGAGACAAGCATGAGGAAATCAAGACCCTTTCTCTTATTAAATGGTTGATTGCTATCCTTTGTTCTTGAAGAAGACCAAAGTGACATCACTGCGTAAGAATCAAAGTAGTGTGTCTGATATGGCTGATCAGACCAGCACAAGTCAGGAATGCTCTGCCACATATCAGAAACAAATGGTCCCTACGAAGATTTTGAATGGATTCTCTAACTTTGCAATCTCCTGTTTCTTTTGAGTTAATTCAATTCCATTTTGCTCATAAAGCACAGCACCTTCTGTGATGAGGGCACGCCATGCTGGGTGATCCTGTGCCAGTGTCTCCCATGTCACACAATCAATTCTAAAGTTCTTAAGAGAGACCTTGAGAATATCCTTGTATTGCTTTTTCTAACCACCCTGTGAGCATTTGCCCTGTGTGAGCTCTCCATAAAATAGTCTTTTTGGCAAGCATACATTTGGCATTCCAGCAATTGGCCAGAGTTGTGCTCTTTGCAGTAGAATGTGAATTCTTGTCAGTTTTAGTTTGAGAAAGAATCTTATCAGCCAAGTGATCTTCAGAATCTTCCTAAGACAATTCAAATGGAAGTGATTCAGTTTCCTGGCACTGTGCGGGTATACTGTCCAGGTTTCACAAGTATACAACAATGAAGTCAACACAATGGTTCTGTAGACCTTCAGTTTAATAGTCAGTCAAAAAGCTCTCCTCTCCCATACTTATTAAGTAAGGAAGTGGATACACTCAAGATATTTACAAAATAAGTAGAAAGTAAACTCACAGGGGAAGGCTCTAGCATCAAGGCAGATTGGGGAAAGTCTTCCGCAGAGCAGCTGACCCTTGAAGGAAAATAGGAGCAATCCCAATGAAATTAGTCAATACAAAGGTAAGGAGGTGCAAGATGGACATGGTCCATGTATGAATTTGTTTTACTTGGTATAACTATTTGTTCTTAGGGAAGAAGACATTTATTTGGAGGGGTAACAGAATTATAGGAGAGCAGCAGGTGATTGGTGATAATGTTATCAAAAAAGAAAAGAAAAAAGTATCAGTGACACATAAAAACATACTTTAAAAAAGGCTTAAATTTATAAGCAGACAGACAAGGAAGGGAATGTGCTATTATTACTGAGTTATCTACTATATTCAGTGAAAAAGTTGCATATAAGAGATGCAAGTGTCATACACAACCCTTTTCTTGTTCTTTTTTTTGTTGTTTGTTTTGCTGAAATAATTGGGGTTAAGTGACTTGCCCAAGGCCCCACAGGTAGGAAGAAATATTAAGTGTTTGAGGTTTGATTTGAACTCAGGTCCTCCTGATTTCAAGGCTAGTGCTCTATCCACTGTGCCATCTAGCTGTCTCTTCTTATTCTTAATATGCAGAAATATTCATTATTTGTTGATGAAAAGAAAAAAAATTAAACAGAAACAAATTTAAATCATATTTCGGTAAATTCTTTGGATCTATGCTGAGAAAGCATAAGACTGACCTTACAAGTGGCAAATGAGCAAAAAGAGTGTACATGATCCCCTACCACTCCTCATAGGGAGTCTTAGAGAAAGAGACTGCTATGTTCTGCTTTCTGGAAAGAGAAAGGAAAGAACTAGGTCTATCTATCCCTTTAAAGCTACTGAGGAAAAACTCTTCATGGCTCAGTTAATAAGAGAATTGCTTCACCATCTCAAAGCCTCAGGTTCTTTAAACGTTGAACCAAAATGTATGTTGTCCAACAGAAATGGAGTAAGGTTAATTGCATATCCAGTTTGTTGATCTGCTCTTTTTCTCCTTTATTGATGTGGTAGAGATATAAATTTTCCTCTAGGTACTGTTTGACTGCATCCTATAAACTTTGATATAGTGTCTCATTATTATCATTATTTTTAATAAAAGTATTGTTTCTGTGATTTGTTATTTGATTCATTCATTCTTTATGATTAGGTTATTTAGTGACCAATTAATTTTTATCCTCTGCTTCAAAATCATTTCATTAATGGAATTTTTGTTGCATTATAGTCAACTTGGTACTAGAAATGCGAGCTTTAGCTATACAAATGAGAAAAAGAAATGGAAAGAATAAAAAATAGGCAAAAGGAAACAAATTACCATTTTTTGCAGATGGTATGATGATATACTTAGAGAACCCTAGAGATCAACTAAAAAATTAGATGAAACAATTAACAACAGTAAGCAAAACTGCAGCATATGAAAGAAACCTTCATAAATCATCACCATTTCTATAAGTACTGACAGAAAAGGAAAATAACAACTGCTGGAGGGCATGTGGGAAAATAGTTACACTAATACCCTGTTGATAGAGCAGTGAACTAATCAAAACATTCTGAAACTATGCCCAAAGGGCTGTAAAATGGTGTATGCCCTTTGCCACAGCAATGTCACTACTAGGTCTGTACTCCCAAGAGAATTTTTAAAAGAAGGAAAAGAACTTACATGTGCAAAAATATAGCAGCTCTTTGGGTGGTAGCAGAGAATTAGAAACTGGGAGTGATGTAAACTGAGATTTTTGGGGGGAGAAATGATGGGGTTGAACCTTTAAACTTCCCCCACAAGGGGGAAGTTCCTGAGTCTCAAACTCTCCTTTGAAAGAGGCCCACCCTCAGGGGGCCCAGTTGAGTGATCTTATTCAATTGGAGAAAGTAGCCAGGGACATGGTCGCACCCTCTATTGAGTTGAAGATTAGTCTGAAATCTCTCCTAGTAGCTCAGACTCCCAAGAGAAGTAATACCTTTTCAATTGGAGATCTAGGCCTGGGGCATTGTCAACATTGAGTAAATCTAATTTTTGAATTGAAGCCCCAAGCCTCAGATGGCCAATAAAAGACAACTCTGAACCCCGAATCTTTGTAGACGTCCTAAACCATGCCTACTGTTGAAGATATTCTCTCTCAGTGTAACCCACCTTTGCTTATTCCCTGCCCACTAAGAAGACTGACTTCCTAGTAAGCTATCTTCTCGGTGGAAATAAATCTCTTTTTGCCATACAGATTTTGGGTTTGTGAATTCTTTTGCACAGGACCTGTGGTTCCAACTAGAGGGGATTTCCCACCCAATTCTCACATCTCATCAAGGGGATGCACATGATTTGGGGACTGGTTGAACAACTTATGGTATATGATTATGATGAGATGCTATTGTTCTGTAAGAAATGATGCAAGGAATGGTTTCAGAAAAACCTGGGAAGTCTTACATGATCTAGTTGCAAAGGGAAGAACAGAACCAGAAAACAGCATACATAGTAGCAGCAATATTTTAATAATAATCAACGATAAAAGACTTAACAACTCTGATCAGTGCAATGAACCATGACAATTCTAAAGCACTCCAGATGAAATCCACCTCCCAAAAGAGATTTGATGGACTCTGAGTGCAGATTGAAGCATATTTTTTCCTCTTTCTATATTTTTCTTGTTTTGTTTTTTGAAACATGGAAAATGTAAAATTAGATTTTGTTTGACTTCACATGTATAATGTGTATTATATTTCCTGCCTCCTCAATGAGAGAGAGCGAGAGAAAATTTGGAACTGAAAATAAAATTTAACACATTTATTTAGTGATTTTGTTGAATGGGTATTTTGCCTTCATCCTACTCTGCATTGTCTAAATAGTCAGAGTCCATGTCTTCTGGCAAATTTAGCCAACATTTATCAGTGATAATATTCTTCTCTAGGAAGTGCTGTAAGTACTTCAGGGAGCACCTGCTGCAGTTCAGCAAGGACTAAGAGCCACAGGATCTCGTGAAATTACCTGTTAAGTGGAAAATGGATATCTCAAGATCAGTTTTTGGTCACCTAACCACATGGAAAAAAACACAAAGCAGAAGTGACTGTTAAGGCCTTAAGATTCTTACTCAGGCTCATGTAGGTAGGCATTTTATCTAGTTTCTATATTTAAAAAGCCACCATAAGTGCTAGGAGGGACAGAGTAGCATTATGGTCCCCCCAAAAGGTACATTTAATATTTCTACTCTTCTGTGTTTGTTTGTAATGTTTTTACATTCTAATGATGTAAACTGTGTCCCCTTTCATCTTTGAAGGGTTGGACAGGAATTTGTGAGGGAAGGGTGATTTGGGATCTCAAACCCTCCTGGCTTCTGGGAGGGGCCACATATCCATTCATAAGTAATCTCATTCAATTGGAGATCATGGCCAGGGGCATAATCACCACCCTCTATTGAATCGAAAATAATAATAAAAGGTGACTCTGAACCCCAAATCTTTGCTATTTGCCTTTCTGGACTTAGCCCACTGTGAAGATATTTTCTTCTTAGTGTAAACCCATCTTTGCCCACTAAGAAAGCTGTCTTCTTAGCATACTGTTTTCTTAACACAAATAAACCCATTCTTTGCCATAAACTTCACACCTGTATTTATTGGGTTTGCAAATTTTTTGCAAAACCTGCACAGCCAGCCAAGGGAATTCCATTGTTATTAGGGGATCTCAATTCTCATACCTCATCACTAATACATGCTCAGTGTTGGTGAGCATGCCAGGAATCCATGAAAATTTGTTATATTCCTTTCTATTTCTACTCAGTATTTTCAGAAGTCTATTGTGAAGACCAAGTTAGCAACCTGAATACCTTAGAATCAGCCAGAGTCAAGATAAGCAAAAGTCCTTGATCTTTATTGTTGGTCTTTTGGGGTCACCTTCAGGGGACTAGAAAAAGGAATATCCACACCTTCTTTCTCTCTATATACCACCAAAGAGTGATTCCCGATTGTCCTACTCCACCCTCCGATGCCTCCTTTCATTCACTGTTTACACCCACAGATCCAGCCATCACAGGATGGTGGGCTGAGTCGTTCTCCAAGCATATGCTAATAGAGTATTGTCCAATTGGTAATTAGCCTCAAGCACTCGGACCTCAGTGCAACTCAGTTTCAGCCATTTACAGACATTTTCTTTTGTTTTAGAACACAAATAATCACACCCCCCCTGACTTCTCAGGAAGGAAGGTGAAAGCAATAAAAAGGAGATGATCACACCCTCCCTGACAGCTCAAGAAAAGGAGATGAAAAGCACCAAAGGGAAATGGGGATTGTTAGCAGGTTTCTGGGCTGAAAGATCTTATTAGAAACACGTATGCACAAACCCATCAGCATGGGAGGTATTACACAAGCACATAGCAATAACGCACAGGCTATTAGTGATGACTCTCCCCACAGTCAGTGCAGGCTCGATGTGGTGTAACAAACATGAATTGTACATGCAAGTAGTGATATAACAAACAATATAAATCAATATGATCTTGTAAAAGATTTCCAGAAGTCCTAGAAGGAGGGTATGTAAACATCAGTTACACATACACCTTCTTCAGCAGCCAAGAGATAGTCCAAAACCAATCTATTGTCCGTTGCTTCACGTGTCAGGGAATCCAATAATCCCCACAAAGTTTTGAAGTCCTGCAACAGTCTTATTATTTCTCAGAAAATCCAATGATTCCTGAGAGTTTTCAAGTCCTACAACAATTTTGTGTTTCAGAGAATCCAATGATTCCTGAGGGTTTTCAAATCCTACAATAGTCTTATGATGTCTCAGAGAATGCAATGATTCCTGAGGATTTTGAAGTACAACAATTTTTGATGTCCATGAGTCAAACGCCATAACTGCCAGGCTCTTTCAGTGGTGGGCACAATAAGCAACGGAACCACTTAATGTTTCTTGGGTCTTCTCCTTCATTTCAAGGGTCTGCTCCATCTCTCTCCAATGGACAAGGTGAATATGGCTCGTTGGCACCCATCTGATTCCTCCCCCATCTGCAGAGATACAAGCAAACCCTCTCCCCCAAGCAGTTAACCTATCTGGTCCCTTCCATTCATCACTTTCTGGGTCTCTCCACATCACCTGGCGATTATATCTAAAGACAGTGGAGCTGCTCTCACTGGACACTGCCCTTCTGGTGGGTTATAAAACCTGTCTGCCGGAACCAGTGCATCTTTGTCAAAGATCAAGAAGTTAATAGTATAAAGGGTTAGATTTAGAAGTTCTCTAGGGTTACCTGTGGCTCCCCCTTTCTTTTGTGTTTGGAGGAGCATCTTAATGTCTCTGTTTCTCCTCTCTACTATTGCCTGTCCTTGAGGATTAAAGGGTATGCCAGTAGTGTGTAAAATTTTATACTGTGCATAAAAGTGTACAAAATGTTTAGAAGTATATGTAGGCCCATTGCCTGTTTTTATTGCTTGTGGCACACTCATAATTCCAAATGCTTGTATAAGGAATTCAGTGACCACTCGGGCTGTCTCTTTTGCTACTGGTATTGCAAAAGTGAATCCTGAAAATGTATCTACCACAACATGCATAAAAGACAGACAACCAAAAGATTTACACTGGGTCACATCCATTTGCCAAATTTCATTAGGTCTCAAACCATGAGGGTTCTTCCCTGGAGGAAGTGTAGGAGCATGGAAAGAAAGGCAAGCTGAACAGGCTTTTACTATGCTCCTAGCATCTTCTCTTGTTATTCCAAATTGTAAACATAAAGCTCGAGCAGCCTGATGATATTTAAAATGATATTCTTGGGCTTCTTGAAATAAAGGAGTATTGGCCAACATGGTTAGAAGACTATCTGCCTCTGAATTACCATCAAAAATAGGACCTGGAAGTCACTATGAGAGTGGACATGCAAGGTATAAATCTTACCTGGATGCTTTCTCACTTGTTCTTGAAGTTCCTTAAAGAACTGATATATATTGGAGGCTACAAATTTTATTTGGGCTGTGGCAATTCTTTGTACTACACCTACTGAATAGGCCGAATCAGATATTATATTTATATGTCCTGGATAATAAGTAAGAGCAATTCATTCTGCTGAGTGGACTGAAAAGGAGTTCTGATTACTCTCTTTATAGTTAAGCCACGAGAATATACAGCGCAAATATTATGTTTGGATGCATCTGTAAAGATAGTTGGTCCTTTAAGAGGAACTTTAGAAACCTTTTCTTCAAGAATCCATCACCAATTATGTAACAGTCTGGTTATCTTTAATGGAGACCCGTGTGTAAAATTTGGAGCCAGGGCTAATAAAATTTGCCACTCTGGGATGGTTTCACAGCACACATTAACTTGTGCATTAGTATAAAAGGTATATATCTTGTCAGATCTTATCCCAGATAATTGTACTGCTCGTTTAATGGCCTTGAATAAAATTCTAGCCACAAGTACTGGGTAAGGAGTAAGGCTTTGTTCTGGTTGTGCTGGGAGGTTCACCCACTCTATTACACTTTCTCCTTGATGAAGGACTGCTGTGGGTGCCTCTTCTGTAGCAAAAACGTTTTTGTGTGACTCTTTCAACCACATTGGACAAAACCAGTTCAACTTCTCTCAAAGCCTCTTGAGCTTCTTTTGTAAGTAGGCGTGTCTCCTCTTAAAATGTCATATAATGGTTGCAATTGATAGGTAGTCAAGCCTAACACTGGATGCATCCATTGGATATCTCCTATCAATTTCTGGAAGTCATTTAAAGTGTTTAGTTTCTCTGTTCTTAAGGAAAGTTTTTGTACTGTTAGCACCTTAGGGTATACTTTATATCCTAAATATTGAAAAGCAGCATGTCTGAATTTTTTCTGGAGCTATGTACAATTTATAATTCCTTAGTGTTTCTATGGTCTTTATAAACATGCTTCTAACATTCAGGTGCACATCCCAATATATCATCCATGTAATGTAATAACATTACTTTTGGAAATGCTTTTCTTACTGGAGTAAGAGCAGCAGCAACATACATTTGACACATAGTAGGGCTGTTTTTCATTCCCTCTGGCAAAACTGTCCATTCATATCTTTTATAAGGCTCAGCTAAGTTAACGCTGGGCACTGAAAAGGCAAATCTTTTCATATCCTCCTTATCTAGAGGGATAAAATAGAAACAATCCTTAATGTCTATAACCCACAGAGGCCAACTGAGTAGGAGATGGAAGTCCAGGTTGAAGAGTTCCCATAGTTTCC
Organism: Sminthopsis crassicaudata; assembly: GCF_048593235.1. Taxonomy (NCBI): domain Eukaryota; kingdom Metazoa; phylum Chordata; class Mammalia; order Dasyuromorphia; family Dasyuridae; genus Sminthopsis; species Sminthopsis crassicaudata. The sequence goes on along the minus strand of NC_133617.1, from coordinate 46,507,614 downwards.
TTTACCTTTCTTAAATCAGTCAACATCCTCTATTTTCCAGATTTCTTTCTTACAACAAATACTGAAGAATTCCAAGGACTTAGAGAAGATTGTAAATGAACTTGGTCGAGTTGCTCCTGTATTATATCTAATAAGGCCTGAATTTTATTGCTACCTAAGAACCACTGTTCTATCCACACCGGTGTATCAGTTTTCCATTGGATAGGAACAGGTGAAAGTGTTGGCAGGCCTTCAACAGCAGCCCTGCCTAAAAAACCAAAGTACTCATTTTTAATACAATTATTGTAAAATGTCTCTTCCCCACAGATTGATGGGGATTTTTTCAACTATAAAAGGAATAAAATCTCTTATTTCCACTTTCAAAAGTCCATCTCAAAGGGGTAGCACTAACTTCAGCTGCTATTGATCCTCCTACACCAGACATGTAGGTGTCTGCCTTAATCTTTGGCCAGTGACTGGGCTAGTTGGCACCTCTAATGACTGTATGATCTGCACCAGTGCCTACCAATCCTTCTAATGGTATGCCATTTATACAGATAGTGAGCATAGGTTGGACAGCTGTAACTGCTGCTGTGTAGTATATTCCTGGATTTTGTTGCTTGGAGTCAGAATCTGGGCAACTATCACCAGATTGCTTATTAGGAGTCTGTAGCAAAAACCTGATGCTACTACTTCTCCTGGTTGATAAGTCACACATTGTCTACCTGTGTTAGTGACAGGAATATTATCTACACATTCCCCAGTTTCCCACATCAGTGTATGGATGGACACTGTTTTGTAAGTACTCTCAAGAGGTGAAATGGTCAAGCCTACTGCCTGGATGCTGGAGAGGAATAGATTTTGCCTCTCCAGGGGGTATCTCAGTTGTGGCAGCTGCATACAACTCTATCCTCCCCAATTGTAATCCCCTTTTCCCATCAGATGGCTTCCTGGCTGATTGGTCATGTCTGGGTACTGAACTTCTAGGCACTCTCTGGGTGTAGCATCAGCTGCCATCATGTCCCAAGTGTTTTTTGCCTGGGGCCCTGGAGCTGGGCCCCTCATCCTGTTTCCTTCAATCACTCTACATTCTGATGCCCAATGGAAGCCTCTGTTGCATTTTGAAGAAGGGTTTGGGGTCTTGTTCTCCCACCCTGTTTTCTCACACTCTGTCTCTATGCCAACATTGAGCTTTCAGGTGTACTACTTTACCGCATTGAAAGCATTGATGAGTCTCTCTGGAAGTCCCTTGCCAAAAGGGACCCTATCTTCCCATGTTGGGATCTTGGGAAATCTGCATCATAGCCTGGCTATAAAAGGTATTTGTGCCCAATGTAGCACAGAGTCTTATGATCTCTTCTAAAGGAGCATCCTTGCATAATCCTAGTATAATCCTTCTACAAACCTCATTAGCATTTTCTTTAGCAAATTGCCTTATCAAAATGTCTGTTACTGCACTTTCACCATTAGTCCATATGATAGTTATCTGCAAACATCCCACAAAATCAGCAAAGGGTTCATTTGGTCCTTGTGAAATTTTTGTGAAGGTCTTGCCCTTGTCATTTTTATTGGGGAGAGAAGCCCAGACTTTGATAGCAGCAGCAACAATTTGTTCATATGCTGCTATGGGGTAATTAACCTGTGCTGACCTACACCTGTTAGTTGGTCACTGGTGATTGAAGTAGTAACTCCACTTTGACTTTTTCATTGGGCTTGTATCCTACAGAGCTCACTATATTCAGAAAGCCACAACATGTTTTGTCCAGGTTCTAAGCTTACCCTTGCTATAGATTTCCAGTCACTAGAGGTTAAGATTTCATAAGCCAAATTCTGTAATAACATCTTTTTTTTTTTTTTTTTTTTTTTCCCTGAGGCTGGGGTTAAGTGACTTGCCCAGGGTCACACAGCTAAGAAGTGTTAAGTGTCTGAGACCAGATTTGAACTTGGGTCCTACTGAATTCAGGGCTGGTGCTCTACTTCGCCCCTAGCTGCCCCCTGTAATAACATCTTAACATAAGCTGATGTAGCCCCATAAAGAGAGTAAGCCTTTTTCATGTCTTTGAGGATGTCTATCTCAAAGGGAGTGTATCTTCTACTCTCTTGACCTGAAGAGTTAAACTGTTGACTCACTGGTGATTTCAAATCACCTATATCCTTCCCTTCCTCTGTGGTTTTAAGTACTGCCTTTTGCAATCTAGTTATAGGAGGGGGTGATTGCTGAGGGGGAGGTGCTGGTGGTGTCAGTCCCTCCCACTATTCCTCCTCCCTCCATCCTAGAAGGTGGAGTTGATGGGGGCATGTCAATAATCTGCTCCCTAGGCAGAGTTGAAGTTGCCTCATGAGAATGAGAATCACCAGGCCATTGAATCTCATTTAAATTCCCATGCCCTCTGGCGATATGGTCATTAAACTGTTCTTTGTCTTCCTCTTTTTCTTCACACTTCCTAATTTGGCTGTTCCTAAAACTTTTCCTTTTTCTATAACTTGCAGGATTCTTTAAGGCCAATTACATTATGTTGTATATATAGAATGCTTCTGTGGAAATTGAATAAGGACCTTTATCATTGTAGTATTCACATAATTGTTCTTCTACCAGCTTCCAATTATATGCATTTATTTCTTCTTCCTCTAAGAACCAAGGGGAAGTTCATCCTAATGTATCCAAGAGTCTAGCAATCTGTTCCCAAGTTATAATTAAGCCTTGTCCCTCAATCAGCTTAAGCATGTTTTCTATGGCACCCCTTCAGGGCAGGGCTGGGGGTGGGGCTGGGGACAGAGGAAAATCTTTTCCTAACATCTGCCCCATTTCAGCTAGAAAAGATTACTAGTTTAGCTCTTAACAAAATAAGTTCCTGTTTGTCTATTAAAATACTTACCTAATTTACTGGTCACTAGGGGACTTCTTCAATGAAAGTAGGGTCCTTGGCCCACACCTTGGAGACCAAATGTGAAGACCAAGTTAGCACCCTGGATACCTTAGAATCAGCCAGAGTCAGGATAAGCAAAAGTCCTTGATCTTTATTGTTAGTCTTTTGGGGTCGTTTTCAGGGGAATAGATATAGGAATCGCCACACCTTTCTCTCCACCACCAAAGAGTGATTCCCGCTTGTCCTACTCCACCTTCCAAAGCCTCTTTTTATTCACTGTATACACCCACAGATTGAGCCAGCACAGGATAGTGGGTGGGGTCATTCTCCAGACATATGATAATAGAGTATTGTCCAATTGGTAATTAGCCGTAAGTGCTTGGCTATTCAAGTGCATCTCAGTTTCAGTCCTTTACAATCTATCATATCTAACTTTTCTAAAGTTTTATTGATCTCCTTAACTTCTGGGAGGGATAAATTGAGAGTCACACATTAGTATAGTTTTACTATCCTCCTGTAACTAGTTGAAATTTAAATTTTTATTTCTTTTAATTTAATTTTTCTTCAAGAATTTGAATACTATGTCATTTGGTGCACATGTATTCAGTATTGATATAAATTCATAGTCTATGACACCTTTTAGCAAAATGGTATCCCTGATTATCTCTTTTAATTAAAGATATTTTTGCTTTTGCTTTGTCTGAGATCATGATGGCTAGCCTTGCCTTTTTTTAGTTAAGATGAAGCAGAATAGATTCCACTCCAGCACCTTATTTTATTTTTATTTTGACTTTGTTTTATTTATCTGTTTGTTTGTTTGTTTGTTTGTTTTATTATAGCTTTTTATTTACAAGATATAAGCATGGGTAATTTTTCAGCACTGACTCTTGCTAAACCTTCTGTTCCAACTTTTCCCCTCCTCTCCATCCCTTCCCCCAGATGGCAGGTAGATCAATACATGTTAAATATGTTAGAGTATATGTTAAATACAATATATGTATCATATCCATACAGTTATTTTGCTGTACAAAAAGAATTGGACTTTGAAATAGCGTACAATTAACCTGTAAGGGCCCTTTAAATGGGCGGACACAGTGCATCGGGAGATTGAGGCCCAGAAGTATTAGGACTGCCCTTGGGCGGGATCCTGGCCATATTGAGATAGTTTCGTAATGGGTGACTCTCTCGCTGATTGGCTGTGTGTGTGACCTCACAGGCCCTATGTAAGCCCACTGCAGGCAGCAACCGCCCTCTTTAACCTCGTGCTGTTCACCCTGGCTCCTAGCCTGGGTGGCCAAGCCAAGATGGGTAGCCGAAAGAGGTAAGGATTTTGGTAGTGAACACATGGGTCTTCTGACCAGGTGTTCACTCGGGAACCAACAAGTCAGGGCATCAGTTAGGGCATTATGGGAGTAGGTATAATAAAGGCTTTTAAGATTACACGTGGCTGTTCTTGAGTGCGCTACCGGTTACTAAGTTATAGATTCAAGAGATTGTGGCCAGAGACCTTAGAAGGCCTCAGAGGAGGCGAGCCGGGTAGAGCTCACACTGCAAAGGAGAGTGGTCAAAGGTACTCTGGTGGGTCTAGGACAGAATAGTAATTGTAACTGCCAGGAGAGCACGTTACAAATGGCGCCCAACGTGGTGGACGCATCAGGAATTATCAGGTTTTGAAAATATTTAATATTCAGAATTAAGATTCTGAAAGATCCGGTAGAAACGCCACTTAAGAGGGAAGACAGAGAAGCAATATGGACCCAGGTAAATCTGGGATCAGACTCAAGGACACAGCTGAACATAATGCTTATTATATAAAGAGGTTAAAGAGCCAGATGGAAGATCTTTTAACAAAGATCACCACTGAAGAACAGCAGGAAGCTTGTAATCAAGCTCCACAAAGGCTATCCCCACACCCAGTAAATAGAGCTAGGAGAGGGAGCAACCTAGAGCTAATGCGATTGTATGACAGTAGAGAGTATAAAATGCCACAGCAAGAGTTGCTGGAATTGCAGGTTAAACTACAGATTGAGATAGAGAAAGAAGAAAAAGCTAGGTTACTACAGATAGAACAGGAAGAGTTCAAACCAGTGGCTGAAACTAAGGAAGGAAATAAACGAACCACATGGATTTCAGTTGTAGAAATTCTTCTTAGCATTTTGTTGGTTTACCTCCTGCATTGTTGTTTTAAGGAATTTATTGATTACTATTCCATTGAGAAGAAGTTTAGTTCTTTTTATGTGCAAAGCTCAGGTTTGATTTTAAATCAGCCTTTGGGGGATTTTCCAATTCTTCTTCCCTCTGCCTCACCTTCTTGGGCCAAGGGAGAAGGGGGAGGAGGAAAAGGAAGGGCGATAATACCATCTGCACTGCCCATTAATCCATTCAAAACTCCTGTGTCTTCATCTCAAAGGACAGGAGTAGGCTTTATACCCCAAGGCAAAAAGGAATTGTGGGGTATTGAGTATAATCAGAAAAGTTTTAAAAATGCAGTTCAGTTAATTTCTAAGAAACCTTACAGGGATAAGACCTTGCAGTTAGAGAGAGTGGAGTTTTATACTTATAAAACTGCTAGGATCGTCTTTGGAGAGTTGAAACTCCTCTTTTCTTACCTCGTGGATTTTCCACTTCCACAGGTGAGCTTGATTTCCCAACCCCCTACGGGTACTTATAAAACAGTGTTTATGTTTAGAATGGGTTGGAAAATTGCTGTTTTAATCACTAGAATAAATAGACAGTGTGTGATCTTTGACCCAGGAGGAAAAGTAATATCAGATTTATTGATTCACACTCCTGGAGTACAATTCGGTATCAGAAACTCAAACTTTGATTTTTAGGCAAAAGAATTCAGGGATATAGCCGAGTGTTCTAGTAAAGTCATTACTGCCCAGACTATCCCCAAGATCTTCTCTTCTAAACAAGAGAAGGGAATTTTGGGATATGTGATTGCTTACAATTTTAAATTTTGATTTTACATTTTTAAACACTTTTGATTTTACATCTTCAAAGTATTTTGATTTTACATTTTAAAGTTATTTTGGTTTTATATTTTTAATCTATTTTGGTTTTACACTTTTAAATTATTTTGGTTTTACATTTTTAAATTCTTTGCATTTTACCTTAGCAATGCACTTCGGGCATACACAGAAAGTGCAGCTAAGTGACAGACTGACTTTTGTCTGACTTGTTAATCTTTTTGACAACCACTTTGTTTCCACTGTGATGTGGAAAGGCCTGGATGGCATTTGGAAAGGCCCAAGTTGGGCCCCGGGGACATTCCTTCCTAGGTGCAGATCCAGCAGCAGAGTTCATCCCCACCAGAGACATTTGTAACCTGGGGATCCAAGAGAAGGACCAGACAACAGTCCAGAGAGACCAGCCAGATGTCAGCAGCCCTTCAGACGCTGATGGCAGCGATGCCCCTCCTGACCGTGACCAGAGACACCAGACACAGTTCCAGTGTTGCAGCTGAGATGGACTGTTTTGGGTGATACGCAATATAAAGACTGTAAATGGACAATGGGCCTGCTTGCTTCTCCCGTGGCCACTTGCCATATGGTGGCCTGGGAAGAGGCTTTGCCCTATGCTTTCTATTGAAGGACTATGCTTTTAAATTAGTGGGTGAAAAACCAACACACCCACCTGCCATTGTTATTGAGACAATGTTACTGGACATGACTGCTTATGTGCACCTGTGAAACTAGAATTGTTCTAGAATTGTGAAAAGTGCAATAGAGAATTGTGATAAGCTAGAATTGCTCTAGGATTGTGAAAAGTGCAATAGAGAATTGTGATAAGCTAGAATTGTTCTAGAATTGTGAAAAGTGCAATTGAGAATTGTGATAAACTAGAATTGCTCTAGGATTGTGAAAAGTGCAATAGAGAATTGTGATAAGCTAGAATTGTTCTAGAATTGTGAAAAGTGCAATTGAGAATTGTGATAAACTAGAATTGCTCTAGGATTGTGAAAAGTGCAATAGAGAATTGTGATAAGCTAGAATTGTTCTAGAATTGTGAAAAATGCAATTGAGAATTGTGATAAACTAGAATTGCTCTAGGATTGTGACAAGTGCAACAGAAAATTGTAAGAAACTAGAATTGGTCTAGAACTGTGATAAATGTAACTAGAATTGTGACAACCTACCTACTGATATTTGTTAACTAGAATTGTGATGTTTTACCTTGTTGACTTCCCACCTCAGTGTTGACATCCTACCTCATTGGCATCCAATCTCTTTGGCCTATTATCTCGAGTATGACTTTGATGAATGGGTTGAACATTTGGGCCACTGTTGAGCCTGGTTCTCATTGTCATACTTCTGTTTACTGATTTGCTGCTTTGTACCTCCTTGGGCATAACACTCTGTCATCTCATGGATCAAGTGAACTATAGCTGGTGCTAAAAGTTTAGCTTGATGAGATGTGCGGTTCCCGCAAAACAAGAGAAAGGGAATTGTAAGGGCCCTTTAAATGGGCGGACACAGTGCATCGGGAGATTGAGGCCCAGAAGTATTAGGACTGCCCTTGGGCGGGATCCTGGCCATATTGAGATAGTTTCGTAATGGGTGACTCTCTCGCTGATTGGCTGTGTGTGTGACCTCACAGGCCCTATGTAAGCCCACTGCAGGCAGCAACCGCCCTCTTTAACCTCGTGCTGTTCACCCTGGCTCCTAGCCTGGGTGGCCAAGCCAAGATGGGTAGCCGAAAGAGGTAAGGATTTTGGTAGTGAACACATGGGTCTTCTGACCAGGTGTTCACTCGGGAACCAACAAGTCAGGGCATCAGTTAGGGCATTATGGGAGTAGGTATAATAAAGGCTTTTAAGATTACACGTGGCTGTTCTTGAGTGCGCTACCGGTTACTAAGTTATAGATTCAAGAGATTGTGGCCAGAGACCTTAGAAGGCCTCAGAGGAGGCGAGCCGGGTAGAGCTCACACTGCAAAGGAGAGTGGTCAAAGGTACTCTGGTGGGTCTAGGACAGAATAGTAATTGTAACTGCCAGGAGAGCACGTTACATTAACCTGTGAAAGAAATCTAAAATGCAGGCAGACAAAAATAGAGGGATTGGGAATTCTATGTAGCGGTTCATACTCATCTCCCAGAGTTCTTTCGCTGGGTGTAGCTGGTTCAGTTCATTACTGCTCTATTGGAACTAATTTGGTTCATCACATTGTTAAAAAGGGCCACATCCATCAGAATTGATCATCATACAGTATTGTTGTTGAAGTATATAATGCTCTCCTATTTCTGCTCATTTCACTCAGCATCAGTTCATGTAAGTCTCTCCAGACCTTTCTGAAATCATCCTGTTGGTCATTTCTTACAGAACAATAATATTCCATAATATTCATATATCACAATTTATTCAGCCAATCTCCAATTGATGGGCATCCACTCAGTTTGCAGAGGGCTGTCACTAACATTCTTGCACATATGGGTCCCTTTCCCTTCTTTAAAATCTCTTTAGGATATAAGCCCAGTAATAGCACTGATGGATCAAAGGGTATGCACAGTTTGATAACTTTTTGAGCATAGTTCCAAAGCGCTCTCCAGAACGGCTGGAGTGTCCCAGTTTTCCCATATCTCCTCCAACATTCTGCACTATCTTTCTCTGCCATTCTAGCCAATCTGACAGGTGTCTAGCATCTTATTTTAACTCCATGTGTATTTTTCTCTTTTGAGTGACTCTTTTGTAAACTACATATTGTTGGATTCTATTTGCTAATCTATTATGCTATCCTGTTTAATTTTATTGGGTGAGTTATCTCAATCACTTTCTATTATAATCACTACCTGTATTTCCCTCCATCTTATTCTCTTACATTTTCATACATTATTCTTTTCTTTTTTGCCCTCTCAATAGTGTATTTTGCTCTTATTTGCCTTCCTTAATCTATCCTTCTTCTTATCCTACCCCTTTCTCTTGGCTCCTTCCTCTTTATTTCCCTGAGAGGTAAGATGAATTTCCATGCCAAATTGTGTTGTATGTATATCCATCCCTCCTTCAGATGAGAGTGAACTTCAAACATTATCCATTACTCACCCTCATTCATCATTCTGTTATATAAGTTCTTTGCACCCCTCCTTTATGTGAGATCATTTTATCCATTCTTTTCCCTTCTCCTTATTCCCATTTCTTCCCACTTCCTCACAATTTTATTCTGCTTTTGAGAACAGACCAATATAATAGGCTCAGAATCCATGGCATCTATCCAAAAAGACTCCTCTAACTGTCCTAATGAAGATTCAATTGTTAAGAATTACATGTATCATCTTTTCATATATGAATGTAAACAGTTTAACATTGTTTAATCTCACATGACTTCTCACTCATATTTATCTTTATACTTCTGTTGAATCTTCTGTTTGAAGATCAGATTTTCTATTCAGCTCTGGTCTTTTCATTAGAAATTCTTCAAGTCTTCTATTTAATTAAATATCCATGTTTTTAATCTTGTAGGATTTTACTCAGTTTTGATGGGTAGGTTGTTCTTGGTTATAATTGTAGTTCCTTTGTCTCCCAGAATATCATATTCTAAGCCCTCTGCTCCTTTATCATAATTGCTGCTTTATCTTGTGTAATGCTGACAGTTGCTTCATGATATTTGAATTATTCCTTCCTGCATGCTTGCAATGTTTTTCTTTCATCTGGGGGTGCTGAATTTTGACTATGATATGCTTGGGATATAGGTTCATATATGCAAATCATATAAAACATATTTCTATGTTAGTCATGTTGAAAAAAAAGAAACAAACCAAAAGGAAAGACCAAAAGAGAAAAAAAGACTCCCCCTTCCCCCCAAAAAAGAAAGAAAAGTGAAAATAATATGCTTCAGTCTCCATCAGTTCTTTTTCTGGATATGGATTCCTAATGTTTTTGATAGCAATGAGTTTTTTGTGCATATATTGAGATAATCACATGATTTCTGTTCATTTTGTTATTAATAAGACCAATTATGATGACAGTTTTCCAATTCTGAACCAGTCTTATATTTATCAAAGTGTATGATCTCTGATATGTTACCGTACAACTCCTTGGTAATATTTTATTTCAATTTTTTTCATTAATTTTTATTAAGGAAATTGTTCTATAGCTTTCTTTGTGTTGTAAAAAGAATTTGGTAGAACTCCTTCTTTGCCTATTTTTCAAAACAATTTATACAGTATTGAAATAATTTATTTTTTAAATATTTTGTGGAATTCACTTTATTTTTTTTCTTATGGAGCTCATTGATGGCTTGTTAGATATCCTTTTACTTTATTTTATTTTATTTTATTTATTTTTAAAATTTGTATTAATTTATTAATTAATCTATTTTCTCTTCTAATCTTCTTAGCAGTTTATTTTTTGGTAAATATTCATTTAGTTAACTGTCAGATTTATTGAAATATGATTGCATAAAATAGTTCCTAATCCTTAATTTCATTGACAATGTTGGTGAATTTGCTCTCTTCATTTTTGATACTGGTAATTTGCTTTTCTTCTATCTTTTTAAAACATCAAATTAACTATAACTTAATCTAGTTGTTTGTTTGTTTTTTTATAAAACCAGCTTTAATTTGATTTATCAGTTCAATGATTTTCTCAGTTTCAGTTTTATTAAATTCTCCTTTAATTTTCAGAGTTGCCAATTTAGTGTTTAATTAGGGATTTTTTACTTGTTATTTTCTATTTCTTTTTGTTACATACCCAATCCATTGATCTGTTCATTCTCTATTTTGTTTATATAAGCATTTAGAGATACAAATTTTCCCTGAAGCACTGTTTTAGCTACATCCCATGAATTTTGGTATGTTGTCTCATAGTCATTGTCTTTGATGAAAATATTGATTGTTCTTATGATTTGTTTTTTGACCTATTTATTCTTTCGAATTACATTACTTAGTTTCCAATTAATTTTAGTCTGTTTCCATGGCCCTTTATTAAATATAATTTTGTTTATGATTTATGCATTTATTTATACTGCTTTATTATACATTATGATCTGAAAAGAATGCATTTAATATTTATGCTTTCTGCGTTTGTTTATAAAAATTTTTATGTACTAATATATGAGCAATTTTTCTTTAAGTGCCATGTACTACTGAGAAAAAAGCATATTCCTTTCTATTCACATTCAATTTTCTATTATATTTAGCTTTTCTAAAATTCTATTCATCCCTTTAACATCTTTCTTCTTATTTTTTTTGTTAGATTAATCTAGGTCTGAAGGGAAAGTTGAGGTCCCTCAGTAGGGTACTTTTACTATTTCTTCTTGTAACTCACTTAATCTTTCCTTTAAGAATTTGGATGCCATAGTATTTAATGTATATGTTCAGTATCAATATTACTTCATTTATTGTGTGTGTGTGTGGAGGGGTGTTCAAGTGTGTTTCTTGTAAACACAATGTATGTGTTTCTGTTTTAAGAGTGAGTTCAAAGCATTCATATTCACAGTTCTGATTATCTGCTTTCCCCTCCATTCCATTTATTCTTCTCTCTCCTTTCACCTTGTTCCTCCTCAAAACTATTTTGCTTCTCTCTACTACCTCCCCCAGTTCTCCTTCCCTTTTCTAAATCCTCCCTTCTCTTGCCCCATTCTCCCCTGTTGCCCTGTAGGGTAAGAACAATTTCTGTTTATGTTATTTCCTCTTTGAGCCAGTTCTGGTGGAAGTAAGGATCAAACATTGCCCAGCACCACTCTATTATCTCCCCCTCCATTGTAAAAGCTATTTTGGGCTTGTTTTTTATTCAGCATTTTTGTGCCTCTTTTTCAGAGCTATTAATCCTCTTTTAATCATTTTCTTGCATAGCTCTCACTTCTTTCCCCAACTTTTCATCTACACACTCTTATTTGACTTTTAATAATTTTTTTCTGCTGTTTCTCAAAAATCTCTTTAGGTCTTCTAAGAATTCTTTTTGAGTTCATATATAGGTTAAGCTTTACTTATAGAAATTTTCAGGTCATTTACTTGTTCTGAATTTGTATCTTGAACTTTCCTGTCACCATAGAAACTTTTTTCTGGCCAGTTTGTTTGTTTGTTTGTTTGTTTTATTAATTTTCCAGCCTATTTCTTGACTTTATGCTATATTCTTGACTTGGACTTTATATTCAAGTTAGGATATGCCCACCTGGAGATTGGGGGTGGGGCAAGAGAATGGGATATAAGTAGCCTAAGCTTCTGCAATTTGTTTTTTTTGTTTTGTTTTGTTTTGTTTTTTTTTGATATTTATGTTGCTTTCATAGCTTGGTCTGGGGGGGTCCTATAAGTTTTTGTTTTTCTAATGCGGCATAGTCTGAGGAGAAATCTGACTACTGTCCTCCTGGGCTGAACTCTGCTCTATACACGTTGGGACCCTGTTCCCTCATAACTCATAACTTCCATCTCTCTGGAACTATGACCTAGAACTGGGTCTGCTTCTCTCTCTCTCTCTCTCTCTCTCTCTCTCTCTCTCTCTCTCTCTCTCTCTCTCTCTCTCTCTCTCTCTCTCTCTCTCTCTCTCTCTCTCTCTCCTTCAATTGCCCTGCGCTGGAAAAAGATTCACCCTGACTTGTCATGGCTTCCCCATTCAAATTCACTTTGGCATTTTCTCTATCATGCTGCTTCTCTCTCTCTCTTTTCATTTTACTTGCCTATTCCTATTCTGTCGGTAATCCATATGTCCTGGATCCTTCTATCCATGGTCTCAATAAATTCAATCTTTATCTTTTGGGACCCTTCACTTCTGTTTCCCACTGATTCATACTCTATCCTTATGAGACCCACCTCCACCAGTTGCCCTGCCCTTAGCTTCTCTCTTCCCTACCCTGTGTAGGTAGATTGCCCCCAATCCCAGATATCCAATCTCCCTTTCCCATCCTCTCCCCTCTTTAACTTCAGCACCAGGGACAGCATAGAATGGGGAGGATGTTTAATTCTGTGTACAGAAATGTGAAGCATATAGAAACAGGTGTCTAGTTTCTGTGCATATAACTATGAATTATGGGAAAGTATGACTATCATCCAGAGACATGGAAGAGCCATCCAGGCTTGGACCCAAGGTACAGATCTTTATTCAGGGCACAGATCTTTTGGTCCCCCCAATCCATCAATGTCCTAATAGAATCCATTTCCCTTTGGGAAAGAGGAGAAAGGGCAGAGAAATTCCATCCAAAAAGAGGGATGAGCAGGGCCCTAACTAAGTACTGAAGATGCTGGAGGTCAGGCATTCCAAGGAAAGGAGAAAATTTTGTTGAAACTAGGGAGAGACTAATAACACCGAGACCATTCAAAACGAGTGCACTGGGGCTCCTTGACATTGGACCTTTGGACACCAAGGATGGAAGATACCCGATGATTCTGGGGAACTTTCCAGGGCTGGAGGCTTCAGGGACAGAGAGGGAGGTTCACCTACGGAGCCCAGGGTGATGGGGTACAGCACTGTAGGAAAAGCAAAGTTGCCGAGAGAAAGAAGAGCCATCATAGTCAAGAGTGAATTGTCTGAAATGATTCAGGGCAATTCCAATAGACTTGTGATGGAAAGAGTCAACAACATCCAGAGAAAGAAATATGGAGACTGAACATGAGTCAAAACATAGGATTTTTCAACTTTTTGTTGTTGTTTGCTTTTTTTTTTTTCTCGTGTTTTTTTCTGATCTGATTTTCCTTGCACAGCTGATGAATATGGAAATAGAAGAACTGCACATGTTTAACCTATATCATATTGTTTGTCATCTAGAGCAGGGAAAGGGAAGAGAGAGAGACAAAAATTTGGAAGAAGATTTTGCAAAGGTGAATGTTGGAAACTATCTTTGCCAATATTTAGAAAAAGAAAATAGTATTTTTTTAAAGAGTGGTCACATGGACTGAGTGACTGAGACTAGGACTGATCCATCAGAAGTTCTTCCTTTCCTTCATCATCTGTTCTATCCCATGCTCCCTCACAAGACCTGGATGTCCAACCCCCATCTTTCCTGTGCACACAACCCAGGAGTCCATCCCCAAGTCTGATACTTGACACAAGCTGATCACTTTACACATGAACTGCCCAGCTGGACAGTAAACAAAGTTGCAGAAACATAGCTATGGCGATGGTCAAGTTCCCTGGTGGGTGTGGGCCAAGGGGAACAAAAGAGCTCCAGATAACCCTGAACTGGGTTCAGCCTCCATATTTTCCCCTGCATGAGTTCATAGACAGCTCCCTAAGCCCACCCTCTCTGGGATCCATAACCCCAACTAGAAAGTCCTCCTGTGGAGATGGGAGGGGGAGGAAATAATTGTTCCTAGAATACTCCCAGACAAACTTCTACTTGTCAAGGTCCTTTCCCAAAGACCAGGGATCCAGGCTCAGACTTTACCTCCCAGTTCCTTCAATATCCTAGCATGTCAGATGCTCCCCATTAGCAGTGCCTGAAATTCTGGGACCTCCCTGGTTGGGGCCAACAGAAACATTAAGGTATAGAGGGAGAGGGCTGAGCAGAAATTTGGGCAGACCCCATCCTACCCCTAGAGAATCACTCCAGACGCTCTGACCACATGCCACAATCATTTAATTCTCCAGCTTTGACTCCTGGGAGCAGGTCACACTCAAGAAGGATTTGGTGGGAAGAAAGCAAGAAAAGAATCTGTCTTGGCTCATCAGTTCCCAAACCTGCAGCAGCGGGCACTAGTCCAGTCCATTCCAGCACATTGACAGTGACAAGTGGTGGTCCCACGAACATCCCAGGAGCCACACGCTGAGCCACATGAACAGCCCGTGACAGTGGACCCTAAGGAAAAGAGAGTCTGAAGCTTAGACTCTGGAATCCTGGGTAGGGAGGAAAACTGAAGTTTTGACACCATGGTCCTGGAGGAGAAGGAAACTGTTGTCCTTTGGGTAGAGAGTACTGAGCCCTAGATGCCAGATGACTGGGGGCTAAAGGGGGCAGGGGGAGCTGGGGCTAGAACATTAGATTCCAAACTCACCTGAGGGGCAGTTGGCTAGAGCACCCCGAGAAGTCACACTGGAGCAGATCAATTGAAGCTTTTGAAGAGTGGCCAGCACTGAACCATTACAAAGAAGAACAAGATTGTAAGATTCCTGTCCAGCCTTCTCCTGGACCAAGATGATTCCCCTTTGGTGCCAGCCAGGGAGCTCCCAGATCTTTCCAAATCTATGGCTGGGTCCCTTCCCCTTGCCATTGGAACCTACTCCAACGGCCTCTGAGTCCAGTGGTCAGAGGAAGAACGAGCAGGCAGATCCTGACAAGTCAGGCTAAGTGGAAGGGTCTAGTTCAGCTTAGTTTGGGATTAGATTTGGGGTAAGGGGCCAGGGTTGGGTCAAGAGGGAGGTCAGATGTGGATCTGGGATGAGGGTCAAGGTTGGAGTCTATCCACATCCTGGGGCTATGGTACCATAGGAGCTGGCCTGCTCCTCGATCTTCTTGTTTAAGAGATCATCGAGGGAACATTGAGACTGTCCTAAGACCAGCTGTTCAGGAAGGATGAGGAAGATGAAGAAGAGGCAGATGGAAGCAGTCATCATCCCACTGGCTCCTGGAGAGAAGAGAAATTTGGAATCAGCCATCCCAATGAAAACTAGGAGACCTGGCCCTCACTAGATTTAGGACCAGGGCTGGACATCTGGGTTTTTCCTATAAATCAACCTAGCAGCTTTCAGAGATGGGGCCCTGGCGTTTTGGCAGGGGAAGTGGGGGGCAAGCGGAGTAGGAAAGAGGAATAGCTCTCACCTTTGAGCAGATCTGAGGTGTTGATGATGGTCTGCCAGACTCTGAGATGACAGGCCCTCCAAGAAGCCAGTATACCCTCCTCCCCCTCCTCTTCCCCACCCTCAACCTCTCCCCACCCTTCTCCATCTCCCAAAAGAAGAAATGCTGACTGTGGTTTCCGGTCTTGGGCAAGTGAGGCTTCCAATTCTGGCTCTAGGCCTTTGGTTTCCCAATAACACAGACCCCCGAGGCTGTGGGGAGGGCAGAGCTTGGTTGGATAGAGAGGCTGGAGTAGAGTGTCTCCCTGGGGCAGGGAGTGCTTTTGGATCCCAAGAGAGCACCCAGTGCCCTAAGATCTCTCCCCCTCTGGCAAATGACTCTACCTGAAATCCTACCAACAATATGAATCCTCTGGGCAAATAAGCCATCATGTCACTTAAGCAGCTCTCTTTCCCTTGGGGGAGGGCTGAATCTCAGTCAGTTGTTTCTTCTCTTCAATCTTTGTGGGGAGTGTCAGCACCTGCCTCAGGGATGGAAGCTGAGGACTAGGAAGAGGGGGGTAGTGGAGGAGCAAGGGAGTTTGGGAGCAATCAGGGTCTGAGGGCTTGAGGAAAGGAAGGTGAAATTGACCTGCCCTACCTTTGGGATGAACTAACTCTACATCTTTAGTACTCTGACACCCCCCTCCCCAGCCACCTGCCCGCCCACTCATACACCCCTGTGATTCGCACTAGTTGGCATTCGAAGTCTTTCTGCCCTCTACACGGGACCTGAAATTACTAAAACCTGAGTTCAAATCCAGCCTCAAACACTTACTAGCTGTGTGAGCCTGGGCAAGTCACTTTACCCTGTTTGCCTCGGTTTCCCCATCTATATAATGAGGTAGAGAAGGAAATGGCACACCACTTCAACATCTCTGCCAAGAAAATCCCATGGAAAGTACCAGCTGCAAGATCACCAAGCCAGCCACAATTAAACAACCATCAATAACCAAACAAGCAGTTAGTAACGATTGCTGTGAGCCAGGCACATAGGATCATAGATTAGAGCTGGAAGGACCTAAGAAGCTGTCTACCCTAAGCCCCTCATTTTACAGAAGAAGACACTGAGACAAGAGGCTTGCCCTAGATAATAAGTGTCAAAGGCACAATTTGATCCCAGATCCTCTTGGCTCCAAAGTCAACACTCTTTCTACAGAACTTCACTGCCCTCAGCAAACTTATATTCCATGGGAGGATAGCAGGGAACAAGTTCCCAGTAAAGGGCAGATAGATATAGGGATAGGGACTGGACCCTCCCAGATAAAGTGACTCTCCATCAATACAGATCAGCATTTCCTTGCAATTTATAATTTATAATCTTGAGCAATTCTCAAACTTGTTGGTCTCAGGCCTCCTTTACTCTCTGAATTGTTAAACATTACCTCCGGCCCCTATCAGGAACTTTTGTTAATGTGGGTTACTTCTAGCAATATTTATAGTATTAGAAGTTAAAATATCTGTATTATTCATGTGAAAGAGTGGCTAAGAAGGAAAATAAGAGCTAGAAGAATCACAGGTCAGGCTGATTGCTACTAATAAACAGGCACAAAAGTATGTGGCTCCCCCCACCTACAGCTTCAGCAGGAAACAAAAGTGCACAGTGGCTTGGTTATGCAATGGGATGTGTACCCCAGTGAAGAGTTCAGACTTCTTGGATTTTTGCCCTTTGATCTACTTCTTGTTGCTGGACAGATTCACAGAGATTGGGAGGAAAATATTTTATTTTGTTCAGTCATTTTTAAATTGTGTTCCCCTCTTCATGAACCCCATTGGGGCTTTCTTGGTAAAGATAGTTGGAGAAATTAGCCATTTCCTTCTCCAGCTCATTTTACACATGAGGAAACTGAGGCAAAGAGGGTGAAGTGACTTGCCCAGGGTCACACAGATAGTAAGTATCTGAGACAGGATTTGAATTTAAGATGAGTCTTCCTGACTCCAGATCTGGTGTTCTATGCACTATGGCACCATCTAGCAACCCCAGGAAAATCTCAGGGGCAATCAATCCATGGGTAGTCTGCACTATCACTCCTCCCCTAACAAACAAGGACATTGTGGTTGGTAAAATTCATTCATCTTAAATACCTGAATTAGATGAAGTTTGCTAACTTTGCTCTTTTAACCCTAAACAAGTCAGTTGTTGAGTACACAAAAACTTCCAGTATATTCAGAGGTCAATCAGTAATTAAACATGGAATCCTTTCTCTTTTTTTATTAATTTTATAATTATAATTTTTTGACAGTACATATGCATGGGTCATGTTTTACAACATTATCCCATGTAGTCACTTCTATTCTGAATTTTCCCCTCCTTCCCCGCACCCTCTCCCCTAGATGGCAGGCAGTCCCATACATGTTAAATGTGCTACAGTGTATCCTAAATACAATATATGTGTGCAGAGCCAAATTTCTTGTTGCACAGAGAGAATTGGATTTAGAAGGTAAAAATAACCTGGGACAAAAAATAAAAATGCAAACAGTTTACACTCAATTCCCAGTGTTCCTTCTCTGGCTGTAGCAGATTCTGTCATGGAATCCTTTCTATAAGCCCTTGGACCCAAATGGCTCTGGAGGAGAGAGGCTGATGATTCTGGAAGCCTTCCCTCACTTAAATCCAATCCATTTTCAAGTCCTTACATCAACCTGATATTGTGGTCCTCTTCAAGAACAAAGGACAAACAACAAAGGAATGAATAATAGGCCATTTCTCAAAATTATGAAAATAGTTTTAAACTCATGGACCTCCAGAAAGGGTCTTGGAACCCCTTAGAGGTTCCTGACTATTCTTGGAGAACCACTGTCAAGAGTTGCTTAGAACTCTGAGAGGTCAATAATACCATTAGTGTTGCACAGCCAGTTTATAGCAAAAGAGAGACTTGAATCCAGATCTTCTAGGAACCATTTCTTACCTAGTCTGGAAATACTAATTGGTCATTGCCTCAGTCAAACCTTAACAGGTCTCCCCCTGCATCCAGGCCCATCTCCAGTCATCCTGACCTGCAAACCCAGAGGGCTGTGGAGGGGAAATTGAAGCAGATAACCTTGCACTGCCTTCCCTCACTTAAATCCAATCTACTTCCATCCCAAATATCAATTTGAAAATGAAGGTCAAACAACAACAATCCTCAGTGGTTATCACATAGAAGGTGCTCAAGAAATGCTTGGTGACTAAACAACTGATTGATTGGAATGTACTGGGGAAAGCCACAAAGGCCCCCCCCTTTTTTTTAAATTATTTTTATTTATTTATTTAAAATTAATTTTATAATTATAAATGTTTTTGACAGTACATATGCATGAGTAATTTTTTATAACATTATCCCTTGTATTCATTTTTCCAAATTTTCCCCTCCCTCCCTCCCTCTACTCCCTCCCCTAGATGACAGGCAATCCCATACATATTAAATGTGTTATAGTATAACCTAGATACAATATATGTGTGTAAATCCAATTTTCTTGTTGCACGTTAAGAAAAGATATAAGTAACCTGGGTAGATAGACAGTAGTGCTAACAGTTTACATTCAATTCCCAGTGTTCCTTCTCTGGATGTAGTTGTTTCTGTCCATCATTGATCAACTGGAAGTGAGTTGGATCTTTTTTATGTTGAAGATATCCACTTCCATCAGAATATGTCTTCATACAGTTGAATCTGGTTCTGCTCATTTCACTCAGCATCAGTTGATGTAAGTCTCTCCAAATCTCTCTGTATTCATCCTGCTGGTCATTTCTTACAGAGCAATAATATTCCATAACCTTCATATACCATAATTTACCCAACCATTCTCCAACTGATGGACATCCATTCATCTTCCAGTTTCTAACTACAACAAAAAGAGCCACAAACATTTTGACAGATACAGGTCCCTTTCCCCTCTTTAGTATTTCTTTGGGATATAAGCCCAGTAGTAGCACTGCTGCATCAAAGGGTATGCACAGTTTGATAACTTTTTGAGCATAGTTCCAAAGCGCTCTCCAGAACGGCTGGAGTGTCCCAGTTTTCCCATATCCCCTCCAACATTCTGCACTATCTTTCTCTGACATTCTAGCCAATCTGACAGGTGTCCAGCACCTTATTTTAATTCTATGTGCATTTTTCTCTTTTGAGTGACTCTTTTGTAAACTACATATTGTTGGATTCTATTTGCTAATCTATTATGCTATCCTGTTTAATTTTATTGGGTGAGTTATCTCAATCACTTTCTATTATAATCACTACCTGTATTTCCCTCCATCTTATTCTCTTACATTTTCATACATTATTCTTTTTTTTTTTTACCCTCTCAATAGTGTATTTTGCTCTTATTTGCCTTCCTTAATCTATCCTTCTTCTTATCCCACCCCTTTCTCTTGGCTCCTTCCTCTCTTATTTCCCTGAGAGGTAAGATGAATTTCCATGCCAAATTGTGTTGTATGTATATCCATCCCTCCTTCAGATGAGAGTGAACTTCAAACATTATCCATTACTCACCCTCATTCATCATTCCGTTATATAAGTTCTTTGCACCCCTCCTTTATGTGAGATCATTTTATCCATTCTTCTCCCTTCTCCTTACTCCCATTTCTTCCCACTTCCTCACAATTTTATTCTGCTTTTGAGAACAGTCCAATATAATAGGCTCAGAATCCATGGCATCTATCCAAAAAGACTCCTCTAACTGTCCTAATGAAGATTCAATTAAGAATTACATGTATCATCTTTTCATATATGAATGTAAACAGTTTAACATTGTTTAATCTCACATGACTTCTCACTCATATTTATCTTTATACTTCTGTTGAATCTTCTGTTTGAAGATCAGATTTTCTATTCAGCTCTGGTCTTTTCATTAGAAATTCTTCAAGTCTTCTATTTAATTAAATATCCATGTTTTTAATCTTGTAGGATTTTACTCAGTTTTGATGGGTAAGTTGTTCTTGATTACAATTGTAGTTCCTTTGTCTTCCAGAATATCATATTCTAAGCCCTCTGCTCCTTTATCATAATTGCTGCTTTATCTTGTGTAATGCTGACAGTTGCTTCATGATATTTGAATTATTCCTTCCTGCATGCTTGCAATGTTTTTCTTTCATCTGGGGGTGCTGGATTTTGACTATGATATGCTTGGGATATAGGTTCATATATGCAAATCATATAAAACATATTTCTATGTTAGTCATGTTGAAAAAGAAGAAACAAACCAAAAGGAAAGACCAAAAGAGAAAAAAAGACTCCCCCTTCCCCCAAAAAAAGAAAGAAAAGTGAAAATAATATGCTTCAGTCTCCATCAGTTCTTTTTCTAGATATGGATTCCCAATGTTTTTGATAGCAATGAGTTTTTTGTGCATATATTGAGATAATCACATGATTTCTGTTGATTTTGTTATTAATAAGACCAATTATGATGACAGTTTTCCAATTCTGAACCAGTCTTATATTTATCAAAGTGTATGATCTGTGATATGTTACTGTACAACTCCTTGGTAATATTTTATTTCAATTTTTTGCATTAATTTTTATTAAGGAAATTGTTCTATCGCTTTCTTTCTCTGTGCCATATTTGTGTTGTAAAAAGAATTTGGTAGAACTCCTTCTTTGCCTATTTTTCAAAACAATTTATACTGTATTGAAATAATTTGTTTTTTAAATATTTTATGGAATTCACTTTATTTTTTTTCTTATGGAGCTCATTGATGGCTTGTTAGATATCCTTTTACAAGATAGGGTTATTTAATTTTCTCTTCTAATCTTCTTAGCAGTTTATTTTTTGGTAAATATTCATTTAGTTAACTGTCAGATTTATTGAAATATGATTGCATAAAATAGTTCCTAATCCTTAATTTCATTGACAATGTTGGTGAATTTGCTCTCTTCATTTTTGATACTGGTAATTTGCTTTTCTTCTATCTTTTTAAAACATCAAATTAACTATGGCTTAATCTAGTTGTTTGTTTTTTTATAAAACCAGCTTTAATTTGATTTATTAGTTCAATGATTTTCTTAGTTTCAGTTTTATTAAATTCTCCTTTAATTTTCAGAGTTGTCAATTTAGTGTTTAATTAGGGATTTTTTACTTGTTATTTTCTATTTCTTTTTGTTACATACCCAATCCATTGATCTGTTCATTCTCTATTTTGTTTATATAAGCATTTAGAGATACAAATTTTCCCTGAAGCACTGTTTTAGCTACATCCCATGAATTTTGGTATGTTGTCTCATAGTCATTGTCTTTGATGAAAATATTGATTGTTCTTATGATTTGTTTTTTGACCTATTTATTCTTTCGAATTACATTACTTAGTTTCCAATTAATTTTAGTCTGTTTCCATGGCCCTTTATTAAATATAATGTTGTTTATGATTTATGCATTTATTTATAATGCTTTATTATACATTATGATCTGAAAAGGATGCATTTAATATTTATGCTTTCTGCGTTTGTTTATAAAAATTTTTATGTACTAATATATGAGCAATTTTTCTTTAAGTGCCATGTACTACTGAGAAAAAAGTATATTCCTTTCTATTCACATCAATTTTCTATTATATTTAGCTTTTCTAAAATTCTATTCATCCCTTTAACGTCCTTCTTATTATTTTTTTTTGTTAGATTAATCTAGTTCTGAAGGGAAAGTTGAGGTCCCTCAGTAGGGTAGTTTTACTATTTCTTCTTGTAACTCATTTAATCTTTCCTTTAAGAATTTGGATGCCATAGTATTTGATGTATATGTTCAGTATCAATATTACTTCATTTTTATGGTACCTTTTAACAAAATGTACTTTCCCTGTTTACCTCTTTTAATTAGATCTGCTTTTGCTTTTGTTTGTCTGAGATCATGATTTTTTTTTTTACTTGAGTTGAAACATAGTAGAATCTTGCTCTGCCTATATTCTGTGTACTGTGTGTGTGTGGGAGGGGTGTTCAAGTGGGTTTCTTGTAAACACAATGTATGTGTTTCTGTTTTAAGAGTGAGTTCAAAGCATTCATATTCACAGTTCTGATTATCTGCTTTCCCCTCCATTCTATTTATTCTTCTCTCTCCTTTCACCTTGTTCCTCCTCAAAACTATTTTGCTTCTCTCTACTACCTCCCCCAGTTCTCCTTCCTATTTCTAAATCCTCCCTTCTCTTGCCCCATTCTCCCCTGTTGCCCTGTAGGGTAAGAACAATTTCTGTTTATGTTATTTCCTCTTTGAGCCAGTTCTGGTGGAAGTAAGGATCAAACATTGCTCAGCACCACTCTATTATCTCCCCCTCCACTGTAAAAGCTATTTTGGGCTTGTTTTTTTATTCAGCATTTTTGTGCCTCTTTTTCAGAGCTATTAATCCTCTTTTAATCATTTTCTTGCATAGCTCTCACTTCTTTCCCCAACTTTTCATCTACACACTCTTGTTTGACTTTTAATAATTTTTTTCTGCTGTGTCTCAAAAATCTCTTTAGGTCTTCTAAGAATTCTTCTTGAGTTCATATATAGTTTAAGCTTTACTTATAGAAACTTTCAGGTCATTTACTTGTTCTGAATTTGTATCTTGAACTTTCCTGTCACCATAGAAACTTTTTCTGGCCAGTTTGTTTGTTTGTTGTTTGTTTTATTAATTTTCCAGCCTATTTCTTGACTTTATGTTATATTCTTGACTTGGACTTTTATATTCAAGTTAGGATGTGCCCCACCTGGAGATTGGGGGTGGGGCAAGAGAATGGGATATGAGTAGCCTAAGCTTCTGCAATTTGTTTTGTTTTTTTTGTATTTATGTTGCTTTCATAGCTTGATCTGGGGGGGGGGGGTCCTATAAGTTTTTGTTTTTTCCAATGCGGCATAGTCTAAGGAGTAATCTGGCTATTGTCCTCCTAGGCTGAACTCTGCTCTATACACATTGGGACGCTGTTCCCTCATAACTTCCATCTCTCTGGAACTATGACCTAGAACTGGGTTATGGGTAACAGAGCTACCTGATAGCACCTAATCCTGTAACCAGGTTCCCTGTGATCTCTTTCTGAGCAACTGTTAATTCCTTCACCATCCCTAGGCACTTGTCTGTTCGCTACCCAAAAGCTACAGATCTCTCTCTCTCTCTCTCTTTCTCTCTCTCTCTCTCTCTCTCTCTCTCTCTCTCTCTCCTCTCTCTCTCTCTCTCTCTCTCTCTCTCTCTCTCTCTTTCTCTCTCTCTCTCTCTCTCTCTCTCTCTCCGTCTCTCTCTCTCTTCTCTCTCTTCTCCTCTCTCTCATCTCCTCTCTCTCTCTCTCTCTCTTTCTCTCCCTGACTCTCTGTCTCTCTCCCTGACTCTCTGTCTCTCTGTCTCTCTCTGTGTGTCTCTCTCATTTGTGTCTCGGGCCTCTTTCTGTCTCTCTCTGTCTCTCTCTCTCTCTCTCTGTCTCTCTCTGTCTGATTCTCTGTCTCTCTCTCTGTCTCTCTCTCTGTCCTCTCCTCTCTGTCTCTCTCTCTCTCTCCTCTGTCTCTCTCTCTCTCTCTCTCTCTCTCTCTCTCTCACTCTCTTGTCTCTCTCTCTCCTTCTCTCTCTCTCTCTCTCTCTCTCTCTCTCTCTCTCTCTCTCTCTCTCTCCTCTCTCTCTCTCTCTCGTCTCTCTCTCTCTCTCTCCTTCAATTGCCCTGGGCTGGAAAAAGATTCACTCTTTCACTTTGACTTGTCATGGCTTCCCCACTCAAATTCACTTTGGCATTTTCTGTAATCATGCTGCTTCTCTCTCTTTTCATTTTACTTGCCTATTCCTATTCTGTCGGTAATCCATATGTCCTGGATCCTTCTATCCCTGGTCTCAATAAATTCAATCTTGATCTTTTGGGACCCTTCACTTCTGTTCCCACTGATTCATATTCTATCCTTATGAGACCCACCTCCACCAGCTGTCCTGCCCTTAGCTTCTCTCTTCCCTACCCTGTGTAGGCATTATGTCTATCCTCCCATGATAGGGTGTTCAATGGTTTAGGTCAGGGAAGTGGGATTGGAGTTGAGGGGCTGATGACTCCTGAATTTTTATTGGTCTTGTGGGTCATGAAAAGAGAAGCCATACAAGAAGTGAAGTCAAACCTGTAGGAGCAGGAGATTGCCCCCAATCCCAGATATCCAATCTCCCTTTCCCATCCTCTCCCCTCTTTAACTTCAGCACCAGTGACAGCATAGAATGGGGAGGACAGTCTGGGAAAATGTTTAATTCTGTGTACAGATATGTGAAGCATATAGAAACAGGTGTCTAGTTTCTGTGCAATAACTATGAATTATGGGTAAATTATGACTATCATCCAGAGACATGGAAGAGCCATCCAGGCTTGGACCCAAGGTACAGATCTTTACTCAGGGCACAGATCTTTTGGTCCCCCCAATCCATCAATGTCCTAATAGAACCCATTTCCCTTTGGGAAAGAGGAGAAAGGGCAGAGAAATTCCATCCAAAAAGAGGGATGAACAGGGCCCTAAGTACTGAAGATGCTGGAGGTCAGGCACTCCAAGGAAAGGAGAAAAATTTGTTCAAACTAGGAAGAGACTAATAACACCGAGACCATTCAAAACTAGTTCACTGGGGCTCCTTGACACTGGACCTTTGGACACCAAGGATGGAAGATACCCTATGATTCTGGGGAACTTTCCAGAGCTGGAGGCTTCAGGGACAGAGAGGGAGTTCACCTACGGAGCCCAGGGTGATGGGGTACAGCACTGTAGGAGCTGAGAGAAAGAAGAGCCATCATAGTCAAGAGTGAATTGTCTGAAATGATTCAGGGCAATTCCAATAGACTTGTGATGGGAAGAGCCAATGACATCCAGAGAAAGAAATATGGAGACTGAACATGAGTCAAAACATAGGATTTTTCAACTTTTTGTTGTTGTTTGCTTTTTTTTTTCTTTCTCGTGTTTTTTTCTGATCTGATTTTCCTTGCACAGCTGATGAATATGGAAATAGAAGAACTGCACATGTTTAACCTATATCATATTGTTTGTCATCTAGGGCAGGGAAAGGGAAGAGAGAGAGACAAAAATTTGGAAGACAAGATTTTGCAAAGGTGAATGTTGGAAACTATCTTTGCCAATATTTAGAAAAAGAAAATAGTATTTTTAAAGAGTGGTCACATGAACTGAGTGACTGAGACTAGGACCGATCCATCAGAAGTTCTTCCTTTCCTTCATCATCTGCTCTATCCTATGCTCCCTCACAAGACCTGGATGTCTAACCCCCATCTTTCCTGTGCACACAACCCAGGAGTCCATCCCCAAGTCTGATACTTGACACAAGCTGATCACTTTACACATGAACTGCCCAGCTGGACAGTAAACAAAGTGAACCACAAAGTTGCAGAAACATAGCTTTGGCGATGGTCCAAGTTCCCTGGTGGGCTGTGGGCCAAGGGGAACAAAAGAGCTCCAGATAACCCTGAACTGGTTCAGCCTCCATATTTTCCCCTGCATGAGTTCATAGACAGCTCCCTAAGCCCACCCTCTCTGGGATCCATAACCCCCAACTAGAAAGTCCTCCTGTGGAGATGGGAGGGGGAGGAAATAATTGTTCCTAGAATACTCCCAGACAAACTTCTACTTGTCAAGGTCCTTTCCCAAAGACCAGGGATCCAGGCTCAGACTTTACCTCCCAGTTCCTTCAATATCCTAGCATGTCAGATGCTCCCCATTAGCAGTGCCTGAAATTCTGGGAACCTCCCTGGTTGGGGCCAACAGAAACATTAAGGTATAGAGGAAGAGGGCTGAGCAGAAATTTGGGCAGACCCCATCCTACCCCTAGAGAATCACTCCAGACGCTCTGACCACATGCCACAATCATTTAATTCTCCAGCTTTGACTCCTGGGAGCAGGTCACACTCAAGAAGGATTTGGTGGGAAGAAAGCAAGAAAAGAATCTGTCTTGGCTCATCAGTTCCCAAACCTGCAGCAGCGGGCACTAGTCCAGTCCATTCCAGCACATTGACAGTGACAAGTGGTGGTCCCACGAACATCCCAGGAGCCACACGCTGAGCCACATGAACAGCCCGTGACAGTGGACCCTAAGGAAAAGAGAGTCTGAAGCTTAGACTCTGGAATCCTGGGTAGGGAGGAAAACTGAAGTTTTGACACCATGGTCCTGGAGGAGAAGGAAACTGTTGTCCTTTGGGTAGAGAGTACTGAGCCCTAGATGCCAGATGACTGGGGGCTAAAGGGGGCAGGGGGAGCTGGGGCTAGAACATTAGATTCCAAACTCACCTGAGGGGCAGTTGGCTAGAGCACCCCGAGAAGTCACACTGGAGCAGATCAATTGAAGCTTTTGAAGAGTGGCCAGCACTGAACCATTACAAAGAAGAACAAGATTGTAAGATTCCTGTCCAGCCTTCTCCTGGACCAAGATGATTCCCCTTTGGTGCCAGCCAGGGAGCTCCCAGATCTTCCCAAATCTATGGCTGGGTCCCTTCCCCTTGCCATTGGAACCTACTCCAACGGCCTCTGAGTCCAGTGGTCAGAGGAAGAACGAGCAGGCAGATCCTGACAAGTCAGGCTAAGTGGAAGGGTCTAGTTCAGCTTAGTTTGGGATTAGATTTGGGGTAAGGGGCCAGGGTTGGGTCAAGAGGGAGGTCAGATGTGGATCTGGGATGAGGGTCAAGGTTGGAGTCTATCCACATCCTGGGGCTATGGTACCATAGGAGCTGGCCTGCTCCTCGATCTTCTTGTTTAAGAGATCATCGAGGGGACGTTGAGACTGTCCTAAGACCAACTGTTCAGGAAGGATGAGGAAGATGAGGAAGAGGCAGATGGAAGCAGTCATCATCCCACTGGCTCCTGGAGAGAAGAGAAATTTGGAATCAGCCATCCCAATGAAAACTAGGAGACCTGGCCCTCACTAGATTTAGGACCAGGGCTGGGACATCTGGGTTTTTTCTATAAATCAACCTAGCAGCTTTCAGAGATGGGGCCCTGGCGTTTTGGCAGGGGAAGTGGGGGGCAAGCAGAGTAGGAAAGAGGAATAGCTCTCACCTTTGAGCAGATCTGAGGTGTTGATGATGGTCTGCCAGACTCTGAGATGACAGGCCCTCCAAGAAGCCAGTATACCCTCCTTCCCCTCCTCTTCCCCACCCTCAACCTCTCCCCACCCTTCTCCATCTCCCAAAAGAAGAAATGCTGACTGTGGTTTCCGGTCTTGGGCAAGTGAGGCTTCCAATTCTGGCTCTAGGCCTTTGGTTTCCCAACAGCATAGACCCCCGAGGCTGGTGGGGGGGGCAGAGCTTGGTTGGATAGAGAGGCTGGAGTAGAGTGTCTCCCTGGGGCAGGGAGTGCTTTTGGATCCCAAGAGAGCACCCAGTGCCCTAAGATCTCTCCCCCTCTGGCAAATGACTCTACCTGAAATCCTACCAACAATATGAATCCTCTGGGCAAATAAGCCATCATGTCACTTAAGCAGCTCTCTTTCCCTTGGGGGAGGGCTGAATCTCAGTCAGTTGTTTCTTCTCTTCAATCTTTGTGGGGAGTGTCAGCACCTGCCTCAGGGATGGAAGCTGAGGACTGGGAAGGGGGGGGGTGGAGGAGCAAGGGAGTTTGGGAGCAATCAGGGTCTGAGGGCTTGAGGAAAGGAAGGTGAAATTGACCTGCCCTACCTTTGGGATGAACTAACTCTACATCTTTAGTACTCTGACACCCCCCTCCCCAGCCACCTGCCCGCCCACTCATACACCCCTGTGATCCGCACTCGTTGGCATTCGAAGTCTTTCTGCCCTCTACACGGGACCTGAAATTACTAAAACCTGAGTTCAAATCCAGCCTCAAACACTTACTAGCTGTGTGAGCCTGGGCAAGTCACTTTACCCTGTTTGCCTCGGTTTCCCCATCTATATAATGAGGTAGAGAAGGAAATGGCACACCACTTCAACATCTCTGCCAAGAAAATCCCAGGGAAAGTACCAGCTGCAAGGTCACCAAGCCAGCCACAATTAAACAACCATCAATAACCAAACAAGCAGTTAGTAACGATTGCTGTGAGCCAGGCACATAGGATCATAGATTAGAGCTGGAAGGACCTAAGAAGCTGTCTACCCTAAGCCCCTCATTTTACAGAAGAAGACACTGAGACAAGAGGCTTGCCCTAGATAATAAGTGTCAAAGGCACAATTTGATCCCAGATCCTCTTGGCTCCAAAGTCAACACTCTTTCTACAGAACTTCACTGCCCTTAACAAACTTATATTCCATGGGAGGATAGCAGGGAACAAGTTCCCAGTAAAGGGCAGATAGATATAGGGATAGGGACTGGACCCTCCCAGATAAAGTGACTCTCCATCAATACAGATCAGCATTTCCTTGCAATTTATAATTTATAATCTTGAGCAATTCTCAAACTTGTTGGTCTCAGGCCTCCTTTACTCTCTGAATTGTTAAACATTACCTCCGGCCCCTATCAGGAACTTTTGTTAATGTGGGTTACTTCTAGCAATATTTATAGTATCAGAAGTTAAAATATCGGTATTATTCATGTGAAAGAGTGGCTAAGAAGGAAAATAAGAGCTAGAAGAATCACAGGTCAGGCTGATTGCTACTAATAAACAGGCACAAAAGTATGTGGCTCCCCCCACCTACAGCTTCAGCAGGAAACAAAAGTGCACAGTGGCTTGGTTATGCAATGGGATGTGTACCCCAGTGAAGAGTTCAGACTTCTTGGATTTTTGCCCTTTGATCTACTTCTTGTTGCTGAACAGATTCACGGAGATTGGGAGGAAAATATTTTATTTTGTTCAGTCATTTTTAAATTGTGTTCCCCTCTTCATGAACCCCATTGGGGCTTTCTTGGTAAAGATAGTTGGAGAAATTAGCCATTTCCTTCTCCAGCTCATTTTACACATGAGGAAACTGAGGCAAAGAGGGTGAAGTGACTTGCCCAGGGTCACAGATAGTAAGTATCTGAGACAGGATTTGAATTTAAGATGCGTCTTCCTGACTCCAGATCTGGTGTTCTATGCACTATGGCACCATCTAGCAACCCCAGGAAAATCTCAGGGGCAATCAATCCATGGGTAGTCTGCACTATCACTCCTCCCCTAACAAACAAGGACATTGTGGTTGGTAAAATTCATTCATCTTAAATACCTGAATTAGATGAAGTTTGCTAACTTTGCTCTTTTAACCCTAAACAAGTCAGTTGTTGAGTACACAAAAACTTCCAGTATATTCAGAGGTCAATCAGTAATTAAACATGGAATCCTTTCTCTTTTTTTATTTTTTTTTATTAATTTTATAATTATAATTTTTTGACAGTACATATGCATGGGTCATGTTTTACAACATTATCCCATGTAGTCACTTTTATTCTGAATTTTCCCCTCCTTCCCCCCACCCTCTCCCCTAGATGGCAGGCAGTCCCATACATGTTAAATGTGCTACAGTGTATCCTAAATACAATATATGTGTGCAGAGCCAAATTTCTTGTTGCACAGAGAGAATTGGATTTAGAAGGTAAAAATAACCTGGGACAAAAAATAAAAATGCAAACAGTTTACACTCAATTCCCAGTGTTCCTTCTCTGGCTGTAGCAGATTCTGTCATGGAATCCTTTCTATAAGCCCTTGGACCCAAATGGCTCTGGAGGAGAGAGGCTGATGATTCTGGAAGCCTTCCCTCACTTAAATCCAATCCATTTTCAAGTCCTTACATCAACCTGATATTGTGGTCCTCTTCAAGAACAAAGGACAAACAACAAAGGAATGAATAATAGGCCATTTCTCAAAATTATGAAAATAGTTTTAAACTCATGGACCTCCAGAAAGGGTCTTGGAACCCCTTAGAGGTTCCTGACTATTCTTGGAGAACCACTGTCAAGAGTTGCTTAGAACTCTGAGAGGTCAATAATACCATTAGTGTTGCACAGCCAGTTTATAGCAAAAGAGAGACTTGAATCCAGATCTTCTAGGAACCATTTCTTACCTAGTCTGGAAATACTAATTGGTCATTGCCTCAGTCAAACCTTAACAGGTCTCCCCCTGCATCCAGGCCCATCTCCAGTCATCCTGACCTGCAAACCCAGAGGGCTGTGGAGGGGAAATTGAAGCAGATAACCTTGCACTGCCTTCCCTCACTTAAATCCAATCTACTTCCATCCCAAATATCAATTTGAAAATGAAGGTCAAACAACAACAATCCTCAGTGGTTATCACATAGAAGGTGCTCAAGAAATGCTTGGTGACTAAACAACTGATTGATTGGAATGTACTGGGGAAAGCCACAAAGGCCCCCCCCTTTTTTTTAAATTATTTTTATTTATTTATTTAAAATTAATTTTATAATTATAAATGTTTTTGACAGTACATATGCATGAGTAATTTTTTTTATAACATTATCCCTTGTATTCATTTTTCCAAATTTTCCCCTCCCTCCCTCCCTCCTTCTACCCCCTCCCCTAGATGACAGGCAATCCCATACATATTAAATGTGTTATAGTATAACCTAGATACAATATATGTGTGTAAATCCAATTTTCTTGTTGCACGTTAAGAAAAGATATAAGTAACCTGGGTAGATAGACAGTAGTGCTAACAGTTTACATTCAATTCCCAGTGTTCCTTCTCTGGGTGTAGTTGTTTCTGTCCATCATTGATCAACTGGAAGTGAGTTGGATCTTCTTTATGTTGAAGATATCCACTTCCATCAGAATACGTCTTCATACAGTTGAATCTGGTTCTGCTCATTTCACTCAGCATCAGTTGATGTAAGTCTCTCCAAGCCTCTCTGTATTCCTCCTGCTGGTCATTTCTACAGAGCAATAATATTCCATAACCTTCATATACTATAATTTACCCAACCATTCTCCAATTGATGGACATCCATTCCATTTTCCAGTTTCTAGCTACAACAAAAAGAGCCACAAACATTTTGGCACAGACAGGTCCCTTTCCCCTTTTTAGTATTTCTTTGGGATATAAGCCCAGTAGTAGCACTGCTGCATCAAAGGGTATGCACAGTTTGATAACTTTTTGGGCATAATTCCAGATTGCTCTCCAGAATGGCTGGATTCTTTCACAACTCCACCAACAATGCATCAGTGTCCCAGTTTTCCCACATCCCCTCCAACATTCATCATTATTTGTTCCTGTCATCTTAGCCAATCTGACAGGTATGTAGTGGTATCTCAGAGTTGTCTTAATTTGCATTTCTCTGATCAGTAGTGATTTGGAACACTCTTTTATATGAGTGGATATAGTTTCAATTTCATCATCTGAGAATTGTCTGTTCCTATCCTTTGACCATTTATCAATTGGAGAATAGTTTGATTTCTTATAAATTAGGGTCAGTTTTCTATATATTTTGGAAATGAGGCCTTTATCAGAACCTTTAATTGTAAAAATATTTTCCCAATTTGTTATTTCCCTTCTAATCTTGTTTGCATTAGTATTGTATGTACAGAAACTTTTTAGTTTGATGTAATCAAAATCTTCTATTTTGTGATCAATAATGACTTCTAATTCTTCTCTAGTCATAAATTCCTTCCTCCTCCACAGGTCTGAGAGGTAGACTATTCTCTGTTCCTCTAATCTATTTATGATCTCATTCTTTGTGCCTAAATCATGGACCCATTTTGATCTTATCTTGGTATATGGTGTTAAGTGTGGATCCATATCTAATTTCTGCCATACTAATTTCCAGTTTTCCCAACAGTTTTTTTCAAATAATGAATTTTTATCCCTAAAATCTTTGGTATCTTTGGGTTTATCAAACACTAGATTGCTATAGTTGTACCCTATTTTGTGCTGTATTCCTAATCTATTCCACTGATCGACTGGTCTATTTCTTAGCCAATACCAAATGGTTTTGGTGACTGCTGCTTTATAATATAGCTTTAGATCAGGTACACTTAGACCACCTTCATCTGACTTTTTTTTTTCATTAATTCCCTTGAAATTCTTGACCTTTTATTCTTCCATATGAATTTTGTTGTGATTTTTTCTAGGTCATTAAAATAGTTTCTTGAGAGTCTGATTGGTATAGCACTAAATAAATAGATTAGTTTGGGGAGTATTGTCATCTTTATTATATTCGCTCGGCCTATCCTCGAGCACTGAATGTCTTTCTAATTATTTAAATCTGACTTTATTTTTGTGGCAAGTGTTTTGTAATTTTTCTCATATAATTCCTGACTATTCTTTGGTAGATGGATTCCCAAATACTTTATACTCTCAACATTTGTTTGGAATGGAATTTCTCTTTGTATCTCTTGTTGTTGCATTTTGTTGGTGATGTATAAAAATGCTGACGATTTATGTCAGCATAACGATTTATGACTTATTTTGTATCCAGCAACTTTGGTAAAGTTGTGAATTATTTCTAATAGCTTTTTATTAGAATCTCTGGAGTTTTCTAAGTATACCATCATATCATCCACAAAGGCCCTTTTAAGAAGATGGTACCTGAGCTCAGTCTTAAAAGGTACTAGGGGTTCCAATATTCGAAGACAAGGAGAGCATTCCAGGCAACCTGTGCAAAGATACAGAAGCAGGAGACAAATATGGTGAATGGGCGACAGCAAATGGGACTGCAGTTTGGCTGCAGTATAAGGTACACAAGGGGGAGTAATGTGTAACCCTCTTGGAAAGAGAAGTTGGAGTCAAATTACAGAGAGATTTAAATACCAAACAGAAAAGTTTGGGCTTTATCCTGAAGCTACTGATGCTTCTGGAGCACCATAGTGACATATTCGGATCTGGCCTTTTAGAATATCACTTTGGGTATATGAATGTAATGGAATATTTTTGTGCTATAGGAAGTGATGAGCAGAAAAATCCTGGAAAGACTTAGATGAACTAATGCTGAATAAAATGAGCAGAACCAGAAGAGCAGTGCACAGAGCAACAGCAACATTGTACCTAATAAGAGCAACATAGTGTGATGATCAACTATGATAGACTTGGCTCTTCTCAGCAATAAAATGATCCAAGACAATTCCAAAAGATTCAAGACAGAAAATGCTGACCACATCCAGAATCTGAATGCAGATCGAAGCATACTACTTCCACTTTTTTTGTCCTTGTTTTTTTCTTTCTCGTGGTTTTTCCCTTCTGTCCTGATTTTTCTTTTACAGCATGATTAATGTGGAAATATATGTAACATGATTGCACATGTATAATAACATTTATATAATTGCTTGCTGTCTTGGGGAGGGAGAAAAAACTGGAACTCAAAATCGCATAAAAGTGAATGTTAAAAACTATCTTTATGTGTAATTGAAAAAAAATTAAATGGGGGGGGAAGAATGTCACTTTAACAGCTGTATGTAGAATGAATTGAGGAAGGAAGAAACTGGAGACAAGGAAAACAATTAGGAGGCTACTGAACAATCCAGGAGGAAAATATTGAGGATCTGGCCCAGTGTGGTGACTGTGTGAGTGGAAAGGCAGGGACAAGCCCCAGAGATGTTGAGGTGATGGGACAGACAAGACACAACAATGGATTGGATATAGAAAGTAAGGGAGCAAGAAGATAACAATTCCATTTTAGTATCTTTCATTTTGTCCTATTCCAGAAATGATCTTCTCTACCCCGGTCTTCAAACATGCAGATATTATTTGATCATGTTATTTGTTATATATTTCTAGCATGTATTATGTTCCTATGTTACTATGTGCTTATGTAATGTATGTAATTATGTGTAATGCCTCCCACATTGATGGATTTATGTTTCAAGGTCATGACCACCCTATGTTCTAAATCAAAAGAAAGGGGGAGATGTTAGGTTCTTACTAAGTGCTAATGAGATAATGAAATATTAGGTTCTTAATAAGTGCTAAGTCGGTACTTAACAATTCTCTAGTTCTGGCCTTTCCTGGTGGTTTGACTTGTGAATTCCTAAGGAAGAGCTTGTGTGCTTGGGAGGAGCAAGCTCATTGGTTGCAGTGGTTCTTCCCAGAAGCCCTTGCATTATCCCATGCCCATTCTCTGGGAGGATAAAAGAGGACAGCACTCCAGAGATAGGAGAAGTCTCTGCGCTACATCAGGCTTGACGCGGCTCTCTGCAGGAAGGGAAGTCACTTCTCTGGACAACAGTTAATGGCAACTGTCTGGAGACAACGGTTCTCTATAGGAAGAAGAATCTGTCCGAGATATTTGAGTTGACACAGCAGATCTCCCCCCAGAGAGCGATTGGCAGTGTCTGGAGACAACAGCACATTACAGTTGGCGCCCAATGTGGGGCAAGAACTTTTGCTTATCCTGACAAAGACTTATTCTGAGCTCTTCAGAGGAGTTAGACCGGACCATAGCACCTCTCCATCTTTGAAAGTCCATTTCAGGCCGTCTCTCCTTCAGGTTGGGCCTATCCCTTCCTCCCATAGTCTCTGAACACTATGCATCCCTCTTTTGCCATTACTATGCTCCATTTATTATCATGAAAGCTGTCTGAGTGGAGTCCTTCCTAACGAGCTCAAAAGGTTTTGGATATAATCCCACTGTTGAACTGTATATCTCTTGGCTGAGGGTCAGCCTCTCTCTTCAGAGCATGGCTTCAGGGAGGGGATCTGATTTTGGTTTTTGTTTTTGATTTGTTTTTTGTTTTTTTTTAATTTGGTTTGGTTTGGTTTCTGGTCATAGCCTCTGTCAGATATCATCTACCAAACCAAAGCTTTTATTTGTTTTAATATTATATTATACATCTATATTATATATTTTTAGCAGGTAAGTCACCCCAGTAAAACCTGAGATCCTTGAAATACAGGCTGCTGGTGGTACAATAGAGAGCTGAGTATGTTCAGATTAGGCCTCAGACAATTACTATTTGTGACCCTGTCCAAATCACTTAATCTGCCTCAGTTTTCTCATCTGTAAGATAGAAATAACAACAGCATCTACCTGGAAGGATGGTTGTGAAGAGCACTTAGCACAATACCTATAATATAGGCGGCGCTTATTAAATGTTTATGCCTTTCCCTTCCTTTGAAAACTAAAGCTTCCATTTCAATAATAATTTCATGTAAAAAATTTCCCTCAAAATGACCTCTAGAAGGTAGTAACAAGTTGTACTGGGTTTCAAGGCATTTTAGCCTGTTTTAGCCATTAATCCACAAACTAGCAGCTTTGCCCAATCTCCTCCACTGCTCAAGCCTGCCCTCTGAGATTCCCTCCAATTTGCTCTCCATAAATCCTGTTTGTACACAGCATGTAGTCTCCCTCATTAGACTGAAGGCTCTTTAAAGGCAGGGACTTGCTTTTCTGTTAATTCCTTTGTAGCCTCACTGCTTAGCACAGTGCCTGGCAAATAGCAGGGAGTTAGTGGATGCTTCTTGATCCTCCTCCTACTGGATCATTTCTCAATCTTCTTTGCTAGTTTATCATTTATCTTCTACCCCTTAAGCATGATTGTCTCCCAAAAATAGTGCCTGAAACCTCTTCTTTCTTTCCTTATGAACTAAGGGTTTTGATCTCTATGTGTTAATGCATGGAGGGAATATGTAGCTCACCTGTCTAGTAGGAGGGGTGCACAGAAGAAAAACTGATGCTGCGTTGCAGGCAGTTGAGGAAGTTGTTCTTGCTTTAAGATGCAAGGCCTTCTCTCCCCATCCCACTCCCCTCACCTTGTCCCCGATCTCTCCTCACTTAACATAGTTTTCAAAATATTACTCACTTGTCTATAACAGATCATAAAACGATCACAACTTTAGTTACCATCTCCCTCATCCACTACTCCAATAAATTGTAATACAGTTGAGCCTCCTCCCTCATTCCATATGACTTTCCAGAAAACATAGTTTTGCTCTATTTCTGCCATATGGGACAGAAAGAATATAAAACAGGTTGTTAAAACTCCCCAAAGACTACTTTCTGCTCAGGTAAAAGGATGAGGAATCTGTCCCCTGTAATAGTGGAGGTAACCATTCATGCATTTTATCTTTCCAAGGAAATGAACTAATGCTTTCAGAAAGCTTTGGCAGAAGACAATCCTTCATCGCCCACTCCCGGTATGCCATCACAAAGTGGTGGATCTTTCAAAACCCTGGCTGGCTCAGAGGCTTCAGAAAGGTCTTCATCTTCCCAGAATTCCTGCTTACTGACTGGCCACGCAGTCTGCCCTTCTTTGACAAGTTAGTGCCCTGATGGCCATGCCCCCCTAAGTGATATGGGTCAAATTGGTTGTTTAGTTATTGTCCTTCATTCTCAGAGAAGACCAGTATGACGTTACTATGTTAGAGCCAAATTAGTTTGTCCAACTGTGGCTGATCTGACCAATATAAGCCTGGAAGGCTCTGCCATAGGTTGCCAGTGTGATTGCAGAGGAGAATCTATGTAGTGAAGAGGGAATCAAAAGGACTTAGCAGCTGACAGCAGCTGGCTAGTGAAGGAGAAGTGAAAATGACCCTGTGACATATCTTCTCAAGTCCCACGGATGAGTTCAGAACAAGGGAATCTTAATTAGAATTTATAGAAAACACCGAGGTTTGCAAAGTATTTTATGTGTCGGTCCATTTGATCCTTATAGAAGCCCTGTGAAGTAGATTATAATGATGCCCATTTTACAGATGAAAATAATAGTGAGAATTGCCCAGGGTCACACAGTTAAGTCTCTGAGGTCTTCCTGTTTTCTCTACTCATTGTCCCATGTAGAAGTGATCATAGGATTCTTCCCCGCACAATGGAAGCACACACACTTTCCTAAAGCAGAGTATAGGCTACCCTCTCTTGGGTATCTCATGAGTTCACTTAGCATGTCCATGTAGATGTCTCCAAGACCCTTGGAATCAGCTCTAAAATCTACCCTGAGAAGCCTAACATTTCTGAACGCCTACTGGGATACTCAAACTCAGCTTATGCAAAACTGATGTCATCATCTTCCCCCTTAAATTAGCCCTTCTTCTCAACTTCCCCATTTCTTCTGAGGGCACCACCCTGCCTCTAGTCCGGAATTTCCTTCCCATCATCCCCTTCTCTACACTCACAAAGCCCCAGCCTTAGCTCAGACCCTCATCCCTTTCCCCTGAAAATTGTATTAATCTCTTAAGGGGTCTTTTGCCTCCAGTCACTCCTCCCGCTCCAATTGATCTTTCTCCCAAATGACAAAGCAATGCTCTTAAGGCGTACAACTATGGCAATGTCATTCCCCTGGGGAAGGGTTGGGAATTGGGAAAGTTTGGGGAAAAATGGGGTGAGGGACTATGGATGTCAATTAAGTTAGACTCTGTCAGTGTGTTGGTTAGTGGTTGGTTTTGCTGAAGTAATTTTTTGTTGTTGTTATCAGCTACATGGTAGATAAGAGTTCTGGGCTGGTTCAAAACCAGCCTCAGACACTCACCAGCTATATGACCCTAGACAAGTCACTTAACCTTTCTGCCTCTGCTTCCCTCGCTGTAAAATGGAGGAAATAGTGGCTCCTAATTCCTAGAGTTGTTTGTGAGAATCAAATGAGATCAAAAATCGTAAGGCACTTTGCAAACTCTTAAGATGCTACATATATGCTATTATTGTACGTAATAGTTCTGGGTAGGGCAGGGGGAAGAATACACAGGGGACTGAAGATGACAAAAACAAAAGGTACCAATTTCTTCAGTGTTCTAGACTTGGGGTATATTGGACTAAATGGGAGCACAGGGGAGAGAAAGCACCATTCCAGATGTTTTCAGATTCTGTTTCTAAGGGTCTGTCGCCCAGAGAAGGCAGGATCACCATGGTTAGTAGGACCTCGGAGCCAAACTTCAGCTGCCCTGGACCATTCCTCCACCTACCCAAGCACCAGCCCTTGCTGCTGGCCCCTCCTATCCTTGCCCCATGACTGACTTTTTCCCACTGGTCACTCCTACTTCCTTCTCGGTGAACTATAACCATCATTCCTAAGTCTAGGTCAGGCTTTATAAAACCTGCCAAGCTCCCCAACCCTTCCCCTAAAGAACACCTTCAGTCCACCTTCTAACACAAGCTCAATTGGGGAAGGTGGTGGTGTTCGGACAGTAAGGGCGGTCTGCCCCAAAGAGGAAGGAAGGTGGGGGGAAGGGGAGAAATAACTGCAGAGAGGAAGAAAGCATCATCTGGGAGTTTCCAATTTTTACTAATAAAGTTTTGTGATCAGTCAGTTTTGTTGTCTCCAACCACAGTTTTCTTGGCAGAAATGCCATTTCCTTCTTCAATTCATTTTACAGAAGGGGAAACTAAGGCAAACTTGTGATTTGTCCAGAGTCACAAACTAGTGAGGATCTGAGGCTAGATTTGAACCCAGGAAGAAGAATCTGGCTCCAGGCCTGGTGCTCTCTCCACTATGGCACCACCTAGTTGTCTGATAAACTTTGCCAATTAAATTCGCTTGTTTGCAGCAGACGAGAAAGTTCGGTCAGTGTCCAAGTCTTGGCATTCTGGGGTAGACCACCTTAGTTACAACACTGCCCTCCACCCCACCTCGATCCTTGGGCTGAAATCTCTTGGTGGGCTATCCCCTCACTCCCTGAATACTGGCTTCCATTCTCCCAGCAGGCAACAGTCCTCATGGAAAAAAACAATGCCCTATTCACAGTCTTTGTTCTCCCTGACCCTCCTCTAGTTTTTGTCACTCTCACAACCCCCTCCACCAAGTCGCAGGATGTCTTACTTGAATTTCCTCCTACCACCTCTCTGACTTGATTGCCATCCCCCAGGCTCAATTCTGACTCTTCCCTCTCCTATACTCCCCCCACACCACTAGGACCCTTCCCCTTTTCTCAGTCCCACTCTTTCACCTACATGGTCTCCCTGCCACTAGCTCTATCCTTCTCCTGACAAAATGAGTGCCCTCTCCTTGGAGCCAAAGTAGCCTCTCAAATGCTTAGAGAAGACATCTTAGGACATGGTCACCCAAAGGCCTACACATCCACAACTGGACAGGACCTTAGAGGGCATCTAGCCCAACCCTTTCATCACACAGTTGAGGAAACATCACCCAGCCACTTGAGGGCAGGGCCCATCTTGCTCTTAATCTTTGTAAGCTGAAGCAAGTTAGCAAAGATTAAGCCTAAATATCTGGGAGGTCGTGAATGTATCCACTGCCTAAATTATACTGATCGGGGTGCATGCCTTCTCCTTGCCCCCAGTGGAAGGATGGGACCGAGGGGTTGCTGTGAACCTAGGGCACATGGGAAGGGAAAGCTTGGTGGCACACGAGACTTCAGAAGTGATGTCTTAACCTTTTCCATGTCCCAGGCCCCTCTGGGAGTCAGTCTGATGAAGGTCACGAGCCCTTCCCTTCTCAGAACCAGGTTTTTAAATGCATAAAACAAAATACAGAGGAGGAAACCAATTATATTGAAATAAAGATGTAATTTTTTTTTTCCCCACTGAAGTCCACAGATCCTGAAAATCTATCCACAGACCCCAGGTTAAGAGCCCCTAATCTAGGGGAAAGTCCCTTACTTTCTTTATAATGAGCCCTCAGATGCCCAAAAGAGGGAGAGCAGTGGCCAACACCATCATTCATCCAGAAGCTCATCACCACCTGCCTACAGCACTGTCTTCCACTTCCATGTCTTTCCCCTCCAATCAAACCTTCACATCATGGCCAGTGCCATCTTCGCTATGGACATGATTAGAAAAGGAAGTGGCCAGCCCGGTAGTAAGACTGAGGGATGACGGAGGGACATCAGAGCGTGGGGCTGGTACCTACAGGATGTGAGAACTCCAGGAAGGCCACCAGCCTGTCAGGTAGACGTCGCCCCCAATGGAGTGGGGCAGGGACAAGCGCCGCACAGGCCAAGAAGGATCCGACGGGCTGGGATCCATCCTCACAAGCCATCAAAGAAGGTACATATCAGTCCCCTCATTCCTGCGTTCCAATGGTGAAGGCTCCCTGAGGTCAGGGCTGTGAGGAGGGTCTGGACGCAGGAAGAAGGTGACCCAGAGAGGGGGTGAGGTGAGATCGGGGTCGATGGGTTTTATTGCCTGTTGGGTGCAGGGGAGGGGAATGCATCAAGTTGCTCTGCCTCAAGGCATAGGATGGTCCTCCAGCTTCTGGTCCAGATTCTTGAGATCATCCAGAAACTGGGTGGGAGTGAGGATGTGCGAAGAGCCTATTGGGTACAGAAAGGTTAGCTGGAGCTTCTACCCTTCAAGAGTCGGGCAGCAGATGTCCCAGCCCGTCTCCCCTCAGGGATCCAGGGGTCCTGTCCCCACCCCCACCCCCACCTCCTCCAGGGCCTCCGGCCCCCAAGCTAGCCCCAACTCACCAATGAGCACCTCCCACTTTCCCTCGGTGGCCCGGGTCACCTCATAGGCTGCCCGCATCTCAGACATAGCCACGCCACCCAGTATGTAAACCAGGAGTCGAGGCCCAGCCCGGGAAGATTCCACCGAAGCTTTGTTCTTGTGCCAGTGACCAAAGCGGGCGCTGAGGAGGATAGGAAGGGGATGAATCCTGGGAGAACCAAGGCCTTTCCCTCCCCTAGCCCCAGGTGTCTCTTAAGGACCCCGAGCTGACCAATGGCAAAGAGCAGCTTCTACCTTCCCCCCTCTCCCTCTCCCCCCACCTCACCTGACGGCAGTCTGGGAGCTGGCGGCAGGGGCCGGGTCAGACACAAAGGGCCACAGTTTCCGGTCCAGCTTGTCCTCCACAGCATCCTGGGGAGGGAGCACACCCAGGCTCAGTGCCCTTCATCACCCCACCTCCTCTGGGGGGGGCTCCCAGGGATCATGGATCAGATGCCAGGATAATGCCCATAATGAGGGATTTGCCATTAAGCCTCGCTGTGGCTTAAGGGGGCAGGCGAGGTGGATGAGAGGGGCGTGGGCATTGCGGGGGAGCTCTGGGAAAGATCAGGGAAGGGAAATAGGGAAGCAGGAGGCCAGAGCTTATGAAGACTGGGGGAGGCTGGGAGGTGACTAATGATCATCATAGGATTATTGCCCTCCCTCTCACCTCCATCACGTCCTTGATGACGGGTGTCCAGCGGGATAGCTGGTAGGTCGGCTCCAACCTCTCCTTCCGCTCCCCTCGACTAGGGACCCCGGAGCCCTGGGGCAGGGGATGGAGGGGAGGGGGTCATGGACAGGGTAGGGGGAGGGGGGCACCTTCCCAAGCAGCAAAGCAGTCCAGGCTAGAAAGAAGAATAGACAGAAAAAAGAGACACAGAAAGACAGAGGCTGAGCCCAGAGATAGAACAGAAGAAAGGGGAGAAATGGGAGAGGCTGCAGCTTCAAGAATATGGGACCAAGTCAAGAATGTGTCTTCTCCCTGGGGATAGTGAAGCTCCCCACCACCATGTCTTCCAGGGCCTGACACCTCCTCCACGACTCCCTCACTCACGCCAAGGACCAGCTCCATGCTAGGGGGCACCAATGATTGCTACCATCCCTCCTGGCCCCATACCGTGGCAATGGTGACCGTGGTCCCCAGCAGCTCCAGGTTTCGGATGAGGTTGCTATACTCCTGCACGTTGGCATGTTGGATGAGCTTGGCCAGATTCTCCTCAGTTACTCCTGGGGACACATATACACGTGGGTCCATGTTTAGATACACAACATGTCCCTGGGTACCCCGAGAAGAGATCAGGGGATGATGGGAGAGGACAGTGACCAAAGCTCTACCCTACCACTCATGTTCATACCATTCCGTAGCAAGATATAGAGTAGGAGGATACGGATCTTATCATACGCAGGGACCCCCGTGTCCAACAGCACAGGAACAATAAGCTTCATGGCATCTTTAATCTTCTCTCCTTCTGCATCTGTGCCCAAAGCCAGATCCTGGGGAGCCAGGGTAGAGGCAAGGGCTCAGCCACCACCATGGGGCCCACATGGCCCAAGAGCCCCAAGATCTCGATCCCTCCATTGAGCCCAGCACCCCTTGAGTCCTGAGCCCCAGGTCCTTAGCTCCCAACCCCCAAGCACTGAGGGCCTCTACCTGCTCGACACCGCAGAGCCTCTCCACGGTGCCCTTGAAGCGCTTCATGCAGTCATCAGCCAAGTTCAAGTGTGTTGAATACTAGAAACCAAACATCAAGTGTCCTGGCGGGTGCTGAAACATAACCCGGACCCTCCTTCCCTGGTTAGGCTGCTTCCTCTCCACGCCCTAAGATCCCACTCTGCTGCCTCCATGTTCTTCCAATGGAACGCTGCATCTTCCATCACCATCCCTTCACAGGAATGTCTCTTATGCTTAATTTGCTCTCCCTCCTCCCCTTTGCCTACCTGCTTCCCACCTGGCACCCTTCAAGACTTGGTTCAAACCACCTTTGGGAGGACATTGTGCCAAGTTTCCCTCTCAGATTACCTCCCATCTCCTCCACAGATCTTGTCTGAATGGCGTTGTTTACAAGCTGTCTCTCTAATAGACTATGACCTCCTTGAGAACAAGGACTATGTTTTGCCTTTCATCCTATCCCTAGCACTTAGCAATCAGTAAGAGCTTAATAAATGCTTGTTGCATGACTCGGTGGCAGAGGAGCCAGTAAAAGCCTGATCCAGACCCCAGGGGGCACCTGGTAAGAAGGTGGGGTACCTGGCCCTTTTACTCAATCGGTGCCTCAGGACGTCCCCAAAGTACACCCAGCCAGTGAGTCTTGAGCTCCCCTCACCTTGTTCAGTTCCTTCTGATACTGGGGCATCTTTTTCAAGATGTGGGAGAGATCTTTGATATTGGCCTTGGGAGGAAAAAGAAGCCAACAGTGGGGTTCAGGGCCTCCAATAAGTCCCTTCTCCCCAAAATGTTAAACATCACCCCAATGCCCTAGGCCTAGTTACCCAACTCAGTCCCATTCCCCATCCCACTTCTTTGGTCCAGCCCACCCAAAATGCTACCTCCAACTTTCTAGATCTGGGCTCCCTCCAGCCAGTCCTAGCTCCCCAAACCCTGAGGCCCTCAAGGCCAGCCCTCTCCACCATCACTCAAAGTCCTTTCTATACCCCAAGATCTGCTCCACAATCCTGCACCCACTACTTTTGCTCCAGCAGATCTGAAGCCTTACCAACCCAAATCCTTTCCTAACACCATCACTCAAGGGATTCACCTCATCATGGTGTCCCAAACTCACTTCTTCCTCCCCTCAGGTCTCTTCTCTTCCACTCAACCTGCCCCAGAT
This sequence comes from Sminthopsis crassicaudata, assembly GCF_048593235.1. NCBI lineage: Eukaryota > Metazoa > Chordata > Mammalia > Dasyuromorphia > Dasyuridae > Sminthopsis > Sminthopsis crassicaudata. Next base: position 46,464,103 of record NC_133617.1, on the reverse strand, counting down.
AAACAGGAGCCCCTCTCACCTTATCTGTGGTCAGCCTCTTGCTCTCACAGAAGGTCTTCAGCAGCTCTGTGACCTTCCTAAAGATGTCAAGGAGGATATTGAGGACATAATATGGGAACAAGCACAACAGGGGCTGGGCTGATTGGCTTGACACGCGGGCATTGGGAAAGGTGGGCACAAAGGGAAGAGGTTTGAAGATTTAAAGGCGGAAGGAATTGTATGGGTCTAGTTCAAACCCCCTTGTTTTTCAAATGGGGAAACTGAGGCCCAGGTCACATTCACAATAGACCAGAGCTAGGTATGAATGCAGCTCTTCTCCCTACCTCCTGCTACCTTCCAAAAAGGGAGGTCAGCCTGGATTTGACCCCTCTCCCCCTAATGGGACCTACCTGGACACATCTGCAATGTGCATGTGCCTCAGTTCCACCCACAATTCATCATCCTCATCCAGTAACACAGACTTCTCCCGGGCCTCACTCAGACCTGTGGTCTCATACCTGGAAGGACAAGACACAATGCTCCTGCACACAGAATGGTCCGGGGGATGGGCCTAGTCCTCCCCAATATCCCTCGCCCAAAGGTGGCCACTGTCACCCCCACGTTCATACTTGTAGGTATCCTGCTGAATGTCCAGAAGGTCATAGGCCATGGCCTGGAAAGTGAGCTCATGCAGCAAAGGAGACACAGGATCTGAGCCCCGGTCCACAATCAGGAGCTGAGAGCGCATCTTCTCAGGGCCCTGGAGGCAGACACAGCAGAGAGGGGGAGAGCTGAGCCCAAGAAAAATACCACCCCCTCCCCCCACCCGCACCTCCCTACTCAGGCTGACTCTCACCTCCCCCAGACTGGGATTATCCGCTTTGAAAGCATTGAGCTTGGCGAGGACAGCGTGGGCAAGCTGGGCTGTGTCCTCAGACCCCCTGTGAAAAGGTCAAGGGTACTGGAATAAATTTATGCCATAAGAAATGACCACAAAGCATTTCCAAGGAAACTGAGGAAAACAGAAAAATCTGTGAACTGGTACAGAGTGAAAAGCACAGACCCAGAAAACAATTTATACAATGACAGTGACATTAGAAAGACATGCAACTTTGAAAGATCTGAGAACTCTGGTCAATGCCAATGACCAACCACAAGTCCTGAGGGCTGAAGATAAATGCCATTCACTTCCTGCCAGAGGAAATAGACTTAAAGTGCAGAGGAAGACATACATTTAAAAATGGCCAGTGTGGGAATTTGTGCTGCTAGACTGTGATCTTTAGTATGAGGGTTTTCTTTTTAATTGTTCATTGGGAGTGGAAGATATTAAATAATAAATGCTTGCAGAAATACATCTTTTTAAAAATGTAGGAGACAAGTAGAGGAGAAAAAACTGGAGAATAATAAATTCTTGCAGAAATAAATACATTAAAAAAAAAAAAAAGAAAATGTAGGAGATACAAGTAGGAGAGAGGGAGGAACTAGAAGCCCTCAAACTGTTCTAATGTAACAAGGGCCTAAGCTTGTGGTTTGCCCCACAAAGTATGCTTGGTATGACTGGGAAAGATGGGGGCAAGGGATCAGAGGCAGGATCAGGGGCTAGGGCAGAAGGGAAAGGATTCCTGTACTATGGACAGTAGATGATGATACAGAGTGGGAGTGAAGCAGGAAATGAAGGAAAAGGTTGAAGGGAAAAAAAACAGGAGACAAGAAAAGCAGCCTAGGGAATTCCAGAAGCAAGGGGAGGTCTGTGGGACAAGAGCGATAGGGAAAGGCCTTACGGCCCACGGGGTGGGAAGGGCAGAATCCGGGGAGAGGAAGGGCAAAGGAGAGGATAAGTCACACCTTCGGTAGCGAATAGCAGGGTACTCATGCAGAGTGGCGCAGAGTGTGGCAATCTGCTGGGCCAACCTCTCCAGCTGCTGGATCCTTGTGTTAGCCCGGAAGGGGCAGTACAAGTTGTAAGTACTATGGGCCGCATCCAAGGAAAACACCTGGGAGGGTGAAGGGTAAAGCTGTAGAGTCTGGGGGACATCCCTGACTGAAGTAACCCTGGCCCTGACCTTCCTTCCCCATTCAATCCTGCACAGCCCTTATCGCCATTGTCCCAGGGCTGGGCCCCACCTGGGACTCGTACGGAAGGAAAGCCAAATGAATCTCCTTCAGTGTCTTCACCGCCTTGGCCAGCCTCGATCGGCCCAATTCGAGGAAAAGGGGTTCAGGACACGCTGGGTGGGGAGGAAAGTGGACAAGGAGAGTCAGAGCAGGACTCCTGGTCCAGCCCCTAGAACTCCTTCCTGTCTCCTCCCTCCAAAGCCCGTGACTTGTCACTCACTGTCTGTGAAGAAGATGTGGGCTGCTTTGTAGGTAAAGGTAGGGGTTCCCCGGAAGTCATTGATCAGAGCCTGGACAGACTGGGAGAAATGGGAGAGTCACTCCCTCCAGCCCCAACCAGAGGCAGCAGAGAGAGCTCCCAGCCTGGGGACTTTCCAGCCCAATGGCCTTTACCTTCTCACATGGGCTCAACAGGTAAATGGCTTCCAAGCTGGGGATGGGTTCCCTGCGCTTGTTAATGTCCTCCACAACTGGATATCCATTCATGTACCGCACGAAGCGATGTAACAGGAGAGGGAGAGGGAACACAACAACATGGCAGGTTGTGGGGAGGTCCCAAGGACAGGAGAACAACTCCCCAACACCCCCCACCCTCCCAGCAGAAGCAAGAGCAGAGCCACGGCCCCAGTCCTGTGGGGATGTAGAGGATGTCATTCCCTTGGAGAGTCAGGGACGCACCACCCAGCAAGCGGGGGGGGCCTCATACTCACTGGTGATGCCCTCCGCCAAAATGTCTGACATCTTACAACAGGAGGACAGGATCCGCATGCTGGGGCGGTCCATGACGAGGACCTACGATACAGAGCTGTGACTAGGGTAATGTCACCGGAGGGGCACCCCTACGGTCCTCTGCGCTTTGTACCCCCAGACGGGGGTGCCATGGGAAAGGAGGACCCAGGAGAGAGGAAGGTGCCACGGGTCAGCAAAAGTTAGGGAAGCAGGGGCAGATCACCCCTGTCCCAGTGTAGCATTCTGAGGACCACCCCCGACTGAATCTGACCAAAACACCAAGATTTCCAATTGGGACTGCTGTGGCAAATAGGGAGTCACTAACTCCTCAAACCCACCCCCAATTCCAGGAACAGCAGCCCCTCAACGAGCAGGGCCTTTGACCTTTCTGCTCTCCCATCTCCAGAGACAGAGCTCCCACCATTCTCCCTTGGCTCCTCTTACACCTCTCTGAAGGTCCTGCCCAAGGAGTCCCACCTAGGTGACCTAGAGCAAGATCTGCTTTAAAGGTCCTGAGGAATCCGGATATCCTGGCTCCCCAGATCCTACCTTCCATTCTCCATTCTTTTTGACACTTCGAATAACTCCACTCAGAATCTCTGCAAGAGGAAAGGGGGGTGAGAGGCTGGCTAAGGACCCTCTTTCCAAGAGAGCCAGGTTAAACAAGCATCGACCCCCCTTTTGTCCTGCCCCTCGAGGCTAGAATGTCAGGGCTGGGCCTGAGTCCCTCCACATTAACATCTCCCACCCCCACTTCTCGAACCCTGTGGGAAAAGTACCAGGGCTGAGGCTCTGAAGTCAAAGTCTGACTTTGAGCATGAGCCCGAGCCTCAGTTGCTCCATCTGTGCGAGCTGCACACTCCAGAAAGCCCACCGAGGGACGGCCACTGCCAGGCCTGGGAAGGAGGCTCAGCAGGGCCAGGCCGGGGTCAGAGCGGGCTTTATCTCCCCCGCCTTATCACTCCTACAGGAAACAGCTGAGCCCCGAACTTCTGGGCCAAGGGTGGGAAAACACGGGACCGAACTCCCCTTCCCCCTCCGGACCGGGGTGGGGCCCAGCTTCTGCTTCCGGCTACCACTCCCTCCATAGAGGATCCCAAAGCACTTAGAGCTCTCCCAAAGTTAAGTAAGAGAACGGGGTTAGGCGCAGAGGAGCCCGAGGCATCCCCCCCCTACTCCGGCTCTGGCCTTCCCCAGGGATCAGGTCATCCAGGCTTCTAGTTCCCTGAAAATCTCTGGCCTAGAGAGCCAGGAACCCGGCACTCCCGAGCCCCCCAGTAAGTGTCCCGAAGCCAAGCGTCCCGACTCCTCCCCCTACCCCGAGGCGTCTGCGTCTCAGCCCCGCGCGGGGCCCGCGCCCCGACTCTAGTCTCTCAAACCTCATTCATTCTATAAGCATTTATTAAGTGCCTACTATTTACGAGCCGCCCATCCCCCTCCCAGGAGACCCGGACCCTCTCTCTTCCCCCCGCTCTTCTGAAGCCTCCTTCCCCAAAGGCTGAAACGCCCCGACACCCGCCCCGCTCCCCAGGGACCCCGGAATCCGAACTCGGAGGGTTTCCAAGAGCCCTCTCTTCTGGGGGAGCCAGGGCTGGGTGCCCCTAACTCCTCTCCTTCAGGAAGCCAGGTGTCCAAGCTCCCAGCCACTCCCCCCTTCCCGGACCCAGGTGTCTCGGTTCTCGGGCCCACTCCCCAATAGGATAAAGGGTAGTACTCACTCTCGCCCACCACAGCCTTCAGCCCCGAGGGCGCCATCTTCCCTCTGGGGCCGCCGCTTCCGGGTCTGGCCCAGGGGGGCGGGGTTTCTACTCGCGTCGGTGCGGGAGACCACGCCCCTTCCCACCTGGCGAGGGCCCCTTCCCTCACCTGGCCACGCCCCGACCACGTGACCCAGCTCCTTGGCTCCCCACCCCAAGTCAGTTTCTTCTCTCGGAGCCTGTTTCGTGAAAGTGGCAAGATGGGAAAGGTCTGTTTGGCGGCCGCAGCATTCGTGCCCGTTATAACGAACTCCTGATACTAGTTTCCCAAAGGTAACACCGGGATAATAGTAGCTCCTGGCTCCGAGGGGGTATAGTCGAAAAGCACTCTGCAACCTCAAAGCGCTGTTACCGGTATTATTATTAATTAATTACCCAGAAAGGCATTCGAACACCCAGAGGTCCCCCGGACCCAGTCACAAATTCACCTCCTAACGTGTCGTTTGTAGAGAGCGTGAAAGCTTGCAACCGCTGTTATCAATACTGGTTTAGAAAAGATCCGTTCTGACGGACCGGCTCTCCCACAGCGAGGAGATTCAGGCCGTTCCCCTGGTCTTGTGATGGGGAGAGCCGTGGGCACCCGGGGAGAGACTGGCGGCTGAGAGGGAATCACAACATAGCATTCTCACTTCTTTCGCGGTTGTTTGCTTGCTTTTTGTTTTCTTTCTCTTTTTCCTTTTTGATCTGATTTTTCTTGTGCAGCAAGATAATTGTGGAAATTTGTATAGAAGAATTGCACATGTTTAACATATATTGGATTACGTGCTGTCCAGGGGAGGGAATGAGAGGGAGAGGGGAAAAGTGGAACACAAGGTTTTGCGAGTTCAATGTTGAGAATCACCTATGCGTGTGTTTTAAAAATAAAAAGTTTAATAAAATTTTTTTTAAAAATCAGAGATTTACCTATGGGTCATATAACACAACTGGTATCATCCCAGTTAGTTAGGTCTCTTTGCCCCCTTCTCTCCTTCCCTTCCTTCCCTCCTTTCTTCTTCCCTTCTTTCCTTCCTCTCTTTTCTTCCCTCCTTTCCTTCCTCTCTTTTCTTCCCTTCCTTCCCTCCTTTCTTCTTCCCTTCTTTCCTTCCTCTCTTTTCTTCCCTCCTTTCCTTACTCTCTTTTCTTCCCTCCTTCCCTTCCTCTCTTTTCTTCCCTTCTTTCCTTCCTCTCTTTTCTTCCCTCCTTTCCTTCCTCTTTTCTTCCCTCCTTTCCTTCCTCTCTTTTCTTCCCTCCTTTCCTTCCCTCCTTTTCTTCCCTCCTTTCCTTCCTTTCTTTTCTTTCCTCCTTTCCTTACTTTCTTCTTCCTTCCTACCTTCCTTTTTTTTCCTTTCTTCCCACTCTATTTCCTTCCTTCTTTTCTTGCTGATTTCATTGTAGATCTGCCTATTGAAACCCCTATGAGTGCTATGTAAAAGTTCATTATTCTTATAGTCAGAGAGCTGCCTAGTGAAGTGAAAGGCTAAGGGATGTGTCCAGAGTCACACAGCCAGTATTCAGCTGAGGTAGGACTAGAATCCATATCCTCCTGTCACTAACTGTCTCCACTGTGCCAGTGCAACAATTACTGTGCCCGTCTCTCTCACACACTCACACAAACCCCATTCTACTAGACCTAACCTTACTATTGATTTAAAGACATTAAGAGCCTCACCCAAGACCATACAGAAGGTGAGTGTCAGAAATGGAAGGAAACCCAGCTCTTTCTAACTCCAGCTCCAATACTATAGCCATTACTGCCTCTTAAAAAATTTTTTTTTTCAATTAACAAATTAATTTCTTCTCCTTCCAACCACCACCCCTTTCCCACAGGGAAAAACAAAACAAAACAAAACCCTCCTAACAAATACACAGTCAAGCACAACGAATTCCTGTATTTGCCGGGTCCAAAAACTTGTTCTCATTCTGCCCCCCGAGTCAATCACCTCTCTGTTAAGAAGCAGAAGTGTGCTTCATCAAGTCTGCTGCCTCGTGAGCTGTCTCAAGGACAGACACAGTGGCACAGTTCTACAGTCACTAGTGTATGCTCACCTGGGCAAAGGACACAGGAATGCGTTTATCTCACACACAGAGAAGCCCCCTGCCGCTCTCTGGGGCTGATTCCTCCTCTCTCAAATGAGGTGATTGAACTAGATATTCAGCTTCTTCCCACTTCTGACCCACATACAGAAAGGCAGCCATACATTCTAACCCCTTTATAGGGAGGGCCCCAGAACCCCTTCTATCCCAAGAGTTAGGATAAGGGTGGTCAAAACCCCAGGCACCTACCATGGAGTCACCTGAAGAAGGGGGAGGTGGAGGGATTTGTCATCAGGGAGAATGTATGTATCTGGGGGCAATTATGTATCTTATTCTCCATGCCAAGACTGTATGAAAAATGATGCAGAAAATAAAGGCCTCATGACACTGCTGTCCCCTAACAGCACCTCCAACACTTTAAGACAGCATTCACGATCTTCTTCTGCTATGAAAGGGTCTGACCCAAGACCTTACACACACACACACACACACCGTTCTGAATGGGGAATTCAGGAAATAGAATTTCGAAGACTTCAGTTTGAGGAGCTGGAAAATCTTGGGGTTCTGGCAGTTTGGGGAAATGAGGAAGGGAGATCTTGGGTACCTCCAGCTCCTGCTCTTCCCCTAGCCAGGTTGTTATAGTAACCACTCCAAAGCTTGGACCCAAAGGCTATACAGAGCTGGTAATAAGGCCCTTGTGGGTATATAAGGAGGTAAAGACCCCCCTAGGGAGGAGAATAATCCCATTCCCTAAGGAAGCATAACCAAGGAGACTGAGTCAACCAATACCAGTCTGACCAGAAAGGTCCCTCCATATCTTTGGACAGGTGGACAGAAGAGAAAGGAGACATTGTTTGGGGAGGTGAGAGTGAAAAGTCAAGGGAAGATGCCCTGACTCTCAAAGCTCTTCATACAGCAGGAAAAGGCTTTTTGTGGGAAGGATGCATTCCCAGGTAAAAGTTAGGAGGGCTGGGGCGGACTGGGGCTGGGGAGTAAAGTGAGGAGCAAATCTCCAATTTCTCTCTCCCACAGAGAGGCTCTGGGCACCGCCCACGAGGCCATGGGCTCCGTCTTCTCCACGCCATCTCCCGCTTGGCCTCCCCCTATGCAGCCTTGCCCCCCAGGTGTCTGGGAGACCCTACCTTGAGCCTTCAGTACGCCTGCTCCCAGACTCTGCTATCCCAGGTGAGCTGCTAGGGCAGGGGCAAGGGTATAGATCCTGTGACTTTGGGGTATATGGCACAGGTGAGTTTAGGAAAAGGGCTACAAGTCAAAAAATGTAGAAATCATGTGCTGAGGGAGAGAGCCAGGCCCAGGGAATGAGGTAAAGTTGGGGGGGGGGGGGAGGAGGCCTGGGCATCTCACCCCCAACCATCACCTAGTGTAGTTCCACAAAAACAATTATCTGGATGATCTTTATGGGGCTTAGTCTGGGTGGGAGCAGATGGAGAGGGGGGGACTCCCAGATGGAGTCTAGGATTTGGGGCTTGAGGGAGGATCGTGGGTGTTCCCCCACCCTTTAAAAGTCCTACTCCAGATGCCAAGAGCAACAGTGGGAGTTAGAATCGGGCATCTGCAGCAAGTTAGGGGTAGAACTCAGAAGGGGAACACAAGAGGGGGAGCAAGGGGTCTAGTAAGGAATTACCTAGGGATCCAGTCTGATGGCTGATCTGGAAGAGAAAAAGGAGAAAGCAGCAAATTCAAGTGCTCCCAATGAGGTAATAGGGGATCTATTTTGGTCAGAAAGGTCTGGGGGATTAGTAGCCCAGGAGGTGAAAACATCAGAGCAGCTCCTTCATTTTCCCACCCCACCTAGTGCTCCCTTGTGATCTCCATGTCCTGCCAGGTCTCAGATCTCCCGATTGTACCAACATAACTCTAATTAGCAGGTATCTCATTAGCAAGGCCAGTGTCTCCAAAGGCTTAGAGCCAAAAAGGAGGCCAATGACCCAGTTCCCAGTTTGAGGGGGAGGGAGGAGGATGGAAAGAGATACCTGGGTGCAGGACCGTTAAAGTGAGAACGCCACAAGGTCACGGGGAGGGGGGTCAGCGGCAATCTGGAAACTAGGGGAGGGGGAGGTTTCAACTCTCCCAAGGGAGTAACTTGTTCCCAAACATCTACTTCAGCCTCTGATCTAGGCCATTGAAGTTGGCACTAACAGATGCCTCTCCCCAGAGCCAGCTGCAGCCACATGGCTGTAGCCAGAACTATCCTGATTCAGGGGTCCCTAGGGGCAGAAGTAGGAGTGGGGACAGTGCAGGAAGGCAAGGCATTTATATCATTCACATCGCATTCTCATGCCAGAGAACAGACAGTGCAGCTTCAGACCATGGTAAGATGGGTAGGGTGGCAGGGGGTCACCCATATCATCACTAGGGTAAGGTAGGGAAAAAGGGGTTTTCTTCTTTATGGAGATGGGATCAAAAAAGTTATTTCTGCCCTTCCTCATAGAACTGGGAGAAAACTAGTGACATAGGCTTGGGAAAGGAATGAAGAACAGGAATCCAGATCACGGAGAATGGGGCTCGGGTGGGCCAAGACTTGGGGAACGTGGTGGGTATGCTAGAGGTGGCCTGAGAGCATCTTCACTTGGGGTGGAGGGCAGCAGAGAAAATAAGCCAAGGGGAAGAGAAGATTCCCCGGTTCTCATGGGGAGGGGAAGGATTTACAACAAGGGCCATCAGTTCCATTTCTGTTTGATACTAGGTAATTTCAAAAGTCAAGAGGTTTGGTGTGTGTGTGTGTGTGTGTGTGTGTGTGTGTGTGTGTGTGTGTGTGTGTGTGTGTGTGTGTAGGTGGGGGATGGGGAGGAAGAAGCCTAAAGAGGAAGAATATGAGGATATGAAGTAAAAACAGTCTGGATGAAGTAGGTCCGTTTGCAATCAGGAAGACCTAGGGTCAAATCATTATTGACTCTACTGTGACCTCTTGTACTTGAGTTTCTTTTATCTGAAAAATGAGGCAATTGAATCCAATGGCCTCTAAGATCCCTTCCAGAGCTAGATCTAGGATCCCTAGTGGAGAGAGGCTCTCAGGATTGGAGGGTGATGGTACTAGGGCTAACTCCAGTCATCAATAACTCAGGCAGGGACCCCGGAAGAGGATGGATTCTTCAACCTGCTAACCCATGTCCAGGGCGGTCGGATGGAGGAGCAGCGCTGCTCTCTGCAGATAGAACCAGGCCAGGGGCCTCCCAACAGTGAGTGACTCCAGAAGGGTTAATGTATATATCAGGTGAACCTGGATGAATGCAAATTATCTGCATTCATTCCATGTATGAGTGTACATTTGTATAACCATATGCCCAGAAGGCCCTCTTGTAATTAGAATCAGGTTCTTGGGTCTCCTGTTTCCTGCAGGACTGGGCTTTTGGGCACCTTCCCAGACATTCCCAGCCCACCCCCAGGCATCTGTCTTCCCAGATTCCCTCCACAGCTGGGACTATGCAGCTGGCCCCAATATCCCACAGAGTGCTCAAGCCTCACCTCAGCATCTATTCTGTCCCTGTTCACCTTCCTCCCCCAGAGAACTGTCACAGCCCCAGCTCTAGCCCCAGCCCTGCTGCTCCTCCGGAGATGGACAATCTGATAGACATGCTGGCCCACACTCAGGGACGTCGTATGGATGACCAACGTGCCAGCATCAACTACTTGCCTGGCTTCCAGTCTGGGGCCCCTAAGGTACAGGGCTATACCATGAGACTGGGAAAGGAAAGCAGGTCTTTGAATCAGCAGGGGGAAAGCTGGGAAATAGATTGCTCAGGTTCTAAAGAATGTGTTTAGCAACTTAGCCTCTGAACTCTGGGAAGAAAGGATGGGAAAGGTTGTTTGTTTGGTTTTCGGGTTTGATTTTTTATTTTGGGGGGGTGGGGGAAAAGAGGTTGCTCCACTTCCTCTAATACAGCTCTGGTTAATCTCTGGTCTCCCTCCTCTTAACCCCTGAGCATTCCGGTCCCACAAAAGGAGAGGTTAGACTCTAGGAACAGAATCCAGATATCCTGGACATCGTTATCTCCAAGACCCCAAGAATCAAGACATTTCCCCCCAACCCCATTCATTAGCTTCTCCTTCAGTCCCCACATCTTTTAACCCTCTCTTCCATGAAGTCATTAGTCAATTCCCAAAGTGCCAAAATAACCTCACTGGCTCTGCTGGGGTTTTTCTTGGGTTCAGAAGATCTAGAAGTATAAGAAAAAGGCCTCAATCAGGCAGACAAAATAGGAAAGGGGCAGCTAGGTGGTGCAGTGGATAGAGCACCAGCCTTGAATTCAGGAGGACCCGAGTTCAAGTCTGGTCTCAGACACTTAACACTTCCTAGCTATGTGACCCTGGGCAAGTCACTTAACCCCAGCCTCAAAAGAAAAAGGAAAAAAAAAAAAAAAAAAAAGACAAAATAGGAAAGTCCTGTTTCTAGGGGAGGAGGTTCTTGTTTGTTTCTGCCTTTACTGAAGATAGACCAGAAAAGAAGTAGATCTGGGAGGCAGGATGTCAGGGCTCAGAACTGATCTGATTATATAACCTTGGATAAGTCCACATTTCTCTCTGTAGGCTTCAATTTCCCAAGGTGTATAATGAGGAGAACAGACTTTCTGTGGCCCCCTGTCAGATCAACGATGTCTCTGCTTTCCAGAAGAACATTTCTTAAACTGGTCCTCCTTCTTGTCCCCACAGGATGGTGTGGAGCAAGGAACTGGGAATAGAAGCCACAATCCCCTGTTGGTTCCTCAAGACCCCTCTGCCCTTAGCTTCCGAAGGAACAGCAGTCCCCATCCACAAACTACTAGCCCCTGAAGGCTAGGGACTGACTTGGTTTTCACACTCAACCAGTCCCATGTCACCAAATAAAAGGCTTGCACATAAACTGAGTGAGGGGTCAAACTGAGTTGTTATTGTCACTAGATTAAGGAATTGGGGTAGAAGAATATAAGGTTTTCTTTCAACTCTCCTTGAATGGTTATCCTGATAGCTTTTAGCTAGAGCCCTGAAAGACAAGGACCAAAGTGGGGAAGGTTATGGGGTTAATATGTGTTTGGGTTATGATGGACTAGTCCGGGTGGGATATTTCTCAAGGCCACAAGCTTCTACAGGTACAGTGGAGCCAGGGACTGAGGAGAGGATATGGCACTTCCCGAGTTCCTCATCAGAAGACAGGGATGGAAGGAGCCCCCTTGTAAGATAAGAGGCCCACCTCCCAATTTCTACTGTGCAGCATCCAGACTTTGGGGGGAGGGATGGGTCACTTCAATTTCCAGATAAAGCCCAGGTCACTGCTGGGCAGTCCGGAGTAGCCTCTCCTCACGCTGCTTCCGCATTCGCTCCTTAAAATCTTCTAGCTCCCGGCGCTAACATGGGTTAGAAAAGTATGTCAGAAGAGAATGCAGTTATTATCCTGGCCCACGGTCCCCAGAAGCCAGCCCCACTCCAATGGAGAATACATGGTGGGAGGGGCAAGAAAGAGTAAGGTACATGTGAGAGAAAAACCCCCAGCCAATTCCCTCCAATCTCCATAGGCTTCCCCCCTGGGCTGCACTCCTTCCTGGAGCCACATACAATCAGAATTTGTCTCTCACCTGCTCCTTCCTGAGGATTCTCTAGTTTTTCCTAAGACTACAGCAGGAGTTTGAACCAAGGAGTTCTAACCTGAAATTAGGCTTTCACCTACCCTGAGTGAGAGCTGAGACAGACCCCAAAGATATTTCCACCTGCCATCCCAACTCAACCATTCCACACACACTCATATGACAGGGAAAATTCGAGGATTCACCTGATCTTCTCGTTCCGGAGGGAAGATCTCCCGCTGCAGAAAGAAAAGAAATCACTGGAGGAGAGGGAGAAGACCAAAACAGTCATGGCATTCCCCACCCCTACCCCAGCAGGGCCAGGAGAATAAGAACAGTGACCTCTTCTAGGCCAAAGAGGCCTCTCAGGACCTCTGACCTTTCTCCATATTGCCTCCAGTCCTTACTGCTACTTAGATGAATAGAATGGAGGGTGTGATTGGTAGTGAATATAAGAGCTAGAAGGAACCTCAGGGACCATGAAGTCCAGCCCTCCCATTGTAGAAAATAACAAAGAGTTGGCAGCTACACAGTAAGTCAATAGCAGAGCTAGCAAGAGAAGCTGATTGTCCAGATTCCAAGTCCAAGGGTATGTCAATGCCCCATTAAGTACAATCATCATTTGGGAAAGCACAGCAAGCCTGACTTCTGAGGCCATAGAGTGTGGAAAATAGGGTATGTTCTTCTCCCAGTGGGTCCCCCACTTTGTTGCAAAGAATGCATCAGGCCCCTCCATCCTGAGCCCCTCATATACCTTGCGCTGAACAACATATTCCTCAAAATAATCAGCTTGGTTGGAGACCCAGAACATGGCCACTGGGAAGGTGAGGTACAGCACCATCTATAAAGGGACAAAGAATTAAGGTCACGTCTCTCCCCCTCCCTCTACTCCCCACCCCCACCCCACTTCAAAGTCAAACTTCTTTTAAAAAGTCATCTAGAGAAGACTTTTAGTCAAACAAGAATAAATTTTTTAAAAAATCATAATCATCACCCATAGAGAATGAGTAACTTTGGACTTGTCTCTAACTAGGAAGCATGCAGCTAGCTTAGATATCATTTCTCAAGATTAATGAACAAATGCATATAAAACAATTCTCACTTTGTAGAATTTCAGATTGAAACATGGATTTTCCTATTTTGGAAAGTAAAATTTTAAGTTCCCATTTTTCATTTTAATAATTAGGAAAAAAAAAGAGAGAAAGCAGTTTGCTACATTACTTTCCATGTATAATTGAAAATTTCTTTAGTCTTTTAAAGCCATGTTGGACTATGGTCATGAAATCTCTTTTTCTTACCGATTTAAAAAATTATATCTTTAGCCACAAATGTATTTTGAAGAATAAAATACATATTTTGGAATATACCCATGCTGAATTCCTCCAAGTCTTTATTATCTCTCCCTGCATCTTTTCCTGCAACTGCCAGGGCTCTTTCCCTCTCTAATTATCCTTGTATAAGCTGTATTCACATTACCACCCTTAAGAGAAAATACACTTGAGGGCAGGGACACTGTTTTTTGTCTTTCTACCCCCACAATACCTCACTCAGAGCCAAGCACATTAACAGGCACCTCACATTTGGTGAGGTAAACCCCAGTGCAATCCAGTGTTGGCCCCTAACACCCTCCTGAATTGCTCTCTCCACCATTACCAATGAATTTCTGTTCTGCCAAATCCAATGGACTTTTCTTGGTCCCTTTCTTCCTTAACTTCACCAGTGGTCCTCAAACTTTTTAAATAGGAGTCCAGTTCACTGTCCCTCAGACTGTGGGAGGGCTGGACTATAGTAAAAACAAAAGCTCACACTTCGTCTCTGCTCCTCAGCCCATTTGCCATAACCTGTCAGGCCACATAAATGTCCTCAGAGGGCCGCATCTGGCCCTCAGGCCACAGTTTGAGAACCCCTGCTATACACCAAGGGGTTTTAACCATTCTGTACCACCATCCCTTCTGTTGTCTGGTGAAACCTAATGAAGCCCTTCTCAAAACAATATATTTATATCATTGAAGGAAATGAAAATAGTGAAAATAAAAATATTAGGATTTTTCCCATCCAAATTTACCAATCCCCTCAAGCCTATCCAGGATCCTAGCCTTGGCTGCACAGGGATCATAGGAGACCCTATGATCCCAGCTCTAGAACTAGAAGGCTTCAGAGACCATTAGGCTCAACCTCCTTTGCTTTACAGATGGGGAAGTTGAGGCCCAGCAGAGATGGGCCAATTCTACACTGCCTAGGTTCTTTCTCTTCACTTTTCACAACCTCTTAACATAGTTACTTCTAGGGAATCTGGGCTTTCTTCTTTTCTCCTCAGGCAATCTCATTCACCTCCAAGATTTCATCTACTTCCCCGATGCAGATGACCGACCCCAAAATCTGCAACTAGCTCTTATCTTTCCTAGGCCTCCTAATTGGCCTCCTTGTCTGAAGAGTGGATATTCTCCCTTACAATCCATCCTCTACAGTTACCAGATTCATATTCCTAAAACATAGGAAACGAACCCAGAGAGAGTAAATGATTTGCCTACATAGCTAGTGAGGCTAGATTTGAATCCAAATCTGCCTACCTCTGATTCTAGTTCTCTAACCACTATACCACATTGTTTCAGAATCAATAAAGAGCCACTGAAACTCCCCAAACTGAGGAAGTGTCAGTGGCTTCCCATTGCCTCTGAGATAAAATCTTAACTTCTGTAGAGCATTTAAAGCCCTCTCCAATTCCGCTCTACTATCTCCTTTCAAATTTCCATATTATAATGTTTTACATTATTCCCTGTTACTTTACTCTCCAGTCATAGTGACCTAGTTGATGCTCCCTGTGAATAAAATTCTATATCCTCCATCTACACCTCTCATGCCTGGCATGCTATACCTTGTCTCCTCTGCACATCAGTACCCCTATTTTCCTTCAGAGCTTGGCTCAAGCACTACTATTTCCAGAACTTTTTAGTTTCCTCTAATTGTTAGTGTTTCCCATTATTACATTGTATCTCCTTACCTATCCTACCTCACCCAAGAAACTGTTATATCCTTGAGGGACAAACAATAAATTGTTTTTCTATCCAGCACTTAGCATAGTGCCCAGTATGTACATAGTAAATATTTACTAAATGCTTATAGAATTGAATTTCTGATTCCCTTCTTTCCCTGCCTTTAAACTATCCTGTAGCTGTCTCTTAATGCTACTCTAACCTAGTAGCTCCCCTTTAAGCTACTCTTAATGCCCGTCCCTCGAAGGCATGACTAGGCGGGGCACCAACCCAGATCCCACAGAGACAGACCACCAGGATGTAAGGATGAAGTGAAAGAGAACTTTATTCTCAGATAGCATCTCCCCCCTGAGGACCAGAGGAACATGGCTTATTGGGATTGGCCTGAGAAGGAGGGAGGTGTGTTAGGTTTTGAGAGCACTAAGGAGGGACACGAGGTACCTGGGGTCAGACACTACTCTTGGGGCTATGCCCTCGCCTGCACCTCAGTACCTCTCATCTCTCAGGTCCTCCCACATGCCTTGAGCTGCATTCCTTGCTTCTAGAGGCTTTTTAACCCTTAAACCGTCCTTTACATACTTTCAGAATAACCTTCCTTATGAATAGGTCTCTGTTCATGTCACTTGATTCAAAGATCTTCAGTAACTCTTTAGAGGCTACCAAGTTCAAACTAATGAGCTTTAGATTTCGGGATTCTGGTCAGGGAACCAAAAGATGAGTTAGGGTACCTGGTGGTCAGGGAGTTAAATGATGAGGTTAGAGGCAGGTTCAGGGGTCAGGGAACCAAATGAAGAGGTTTCGTTCCTCTAAATTCCCTTAGGATTCAGCGCAAGGTAGGGAGTTGTGAGAATCACCTTTTGACAGTGCAGAGGTCCTTTGTAAAGGAATTTATGAATTCGCGTTGGACTGGTAAAAAGAAGTTTATTATTGGCATTGGGAAGTCAGCCTTTGCTATGTATGAATAGAAAGATTGAAATCCTTAGTGGCAAGGTCCTGGCAGAGAGACAGAGAGGTATAAAGTCTTAAGAAAATAGGTAAAAAAGATAAAGAGAGGGTAGTGCTGAACAAGAATATAATTTCAGTGGGCAGAGGCTGCAGCTATGCCAGGGTGAGGTTCCTTGGCATGGAATATTAGATCCTCTGCAAGGACTAAGCCCCAAGTTGCTATTTTTATAAGGAAATCTGAGAAAGAAGTTTCAATTGAATGAGATTCCCTCAATGCTGTCACTGCCCCCAGGCCTAGATGAGACCACTTACTGGGAGTGGTTTTGAGCCAACAATAGGGGTCAATAGAAATCTAGATGTCCAGCTAAATGAGATTACTTCAACTAGTCCCACCAAGATAAACCCTAGGGGGAATCTCTCACAGAGATAGAGTTCAAGGAGAATTTCTCCTTGAAGGAGTTTTCAGAGAGTTTCCGGATCCTCCTTTCAGTTTCAGGTTTCCCTTGTCAAAACTATTTTGTCTGACAAGCAAGACCCTCTCCAATCTTGGGTCACTCTGTTTTTCCAATCTTATCTTATGTTACTTCCTTCAGACAAACTGAATTATTCAAAATTAAGAATCTTGAGTTTAGCAAGAAGCTCAGAACAAATCCAGTTCAACTCATACCTAAACAGGACTCCCCTCTATAACATCCCCCACCAAGTTCAAAAAGACACTTTTTACCAAGAGAACAAAACCTGAAATTTTTAATTTACTAAGCTTGACTTCAATTCTTGGGAAAATTCTAAAATGTAACAGTGAAAGGATGATTAGGAAATATCCAGAAACTTCCAGGAGTGGAGCCATGATGGCGGAGTAGTCAGGCAACTGCTCAAGCTCTCCTAGTTTCCCTCAAAACCCACATGAAACCAAATCTCTGAACAGAGCTTGGTGGAATGAAACCACTCTACAATTCAAGAAAGGTCAGTATCACTGTGATGAAAAGGGTGTTCAGCCCAGCTCAAATGGATTCTGGGTAAGCCAGTGAGAGGGTCTTAATCACAGCAAATCAGCAACTAAATTCCTCATTCCTGGCTCAGTAGAGGAGCAAATCAGT
The DNA here is from genome assembly GCF_048593235.1 of Sminthopsis crassicaudata. Lineage (NCBI taxonomy): Eukaryota > Metazoa > Chordata > Mammalia > Dasyuromorphia > Dasyuridae > Sminthopsis > Sminthopsis crassicaudata. The sequence goes on along the minus strand of NC_133617.1, from coordinate 46,446,917 downwards.
GAGGGAGCTTCAAGTCTCAGCTCAGAAGGTAAACTCTGGGAAACCAGGCTGTCTCCTGAAAAGAGCAAGCAAATCCCTGCAAACACAAGGAGCTCCTTGTGCTCATCCTTGTGCTTATCTTTATACGATGAACAAGAAGAAACTTCGGACAGCGCCCTCTTTAGTTCAGGAGCAGAACTCAGCCATAAAAGTATTAAAAAAAAAAAAAAAAAAAAAAAAAGGAAATACCAAAATACCAAAAGAAAAGGAAAGCAAACAAGCAAGAAACAGAAAAGAATCTTGACCATAGAAAGCTACTATGGGGGCAGGACAGACCAAAACACAAATTTAGATGAGGGCAGAATGTCCACAGAGGAAATCTCAAAGAGTGATGTGAATTGGTTTCAAGTCCAAAAAGAGATACTTAAAAGTGCTCATAAAAGACTTTAAAAGGCAATAAGAAAGGAAATGAGAGGTATGCATGAGAGAGAACAACAGCTTAAAAAAAGAAAAAAAAATTGTCTGAAGGAAACAACTCCTTAAAACAGTAGAATTAACTACATGGAAAAAGATATACAAAAGCTAACTGAAGAAACAACATATTAAAAACGAGAACCAGGAAAATGGCAACTCATGAGTGTGTGAGGCAGCAAGAATAAGTCAAATTAAAAAGAATGAAAAAATGGAAGAAAATGTGAAATACCTCATTGAAAAAAACAGATCTAGAAAAAACAATTTAAAGATTATTGGCCTATCTGAAGGCCATGACCAAAAAAAAGAGCCTAGATAACATTCTACAAGAAAACATTAAGAAAAATTGCCCCAATATTCTAGAAATAGAGGAGGAAATACTGATTGAAAGAATTCATCTATCACTTTCAGAAAGAGATCCCCTGAGGAAAGCTCCTTCCTCGCCAAACTCTGAAACATGCAGAAAAGAAACATTGAATCAGTTTAGCTTCATCAAGGACAGATCATACAAGACTAACTTTATTTCCTTTTCTAAAAGGGTTACGAGTAACTTAAACTGAAGATACAGTTTCCTTGGATCTTAACAAAGTATTTGATAAAGTATCTTATTCTATTCTTGTGAAAAACACAGGAAGGCAAAGACTACAATATAATTTATTATTTAGTCGTCTCTGACTTCTTGCGAACCCATTTGGAGTGGTTTGTCACTTCCTTTTCCAGCTCATTTTTACAGAGAAGGAAACACAGGCAAATAGAGTTAAGTGACTTGTCTCAACAAATTGAATGGATGCCCATCATTGGGAAATGGTTGAGTAAGTTACAGTATATGAATGTAATGGAATATTATTGGTCTAGACAAATGATAAGCAGACTGATTTCAGAAAAGCCTGGAAAGATTTACATGAACTGATGCTGAGTGAAGTAACCAGAACCAAGAATATACTGTATAGAGTAACAACTAAAACTATGTGATGATCAATTATAATGGACACAGTTCTTTTCAACAACACAGTGATCCAAGGTAATTCCAGTAACTTGTGATGGAAGAGGGTATCTACATCCAGAGAGAGAAAATTATGGAGACTGAAGGGAATAGAAATATAATATTTTCACCTTTTTGTTGTTGTTTGCTTGCTTTTTTTTTTTCCTTTCTCATGGTTTTCCATTTGATCTGATTTTTTTTCTTTTTTTAAATTTTTTTTGTTATAGCTTTTTATTTACAAGATATATGCATGGATAATTAATTTTTCAGCATTGACAATTGCTGAAACCTTTTGTTCTAATTTTTCCCCTTCTTCCCCCTATCCCCTCCCCCAGACGGCAGGTAGAACAATACATGTTAAATATGTGTATACATATCCATGGTTATTTTGCTGCACAAATTGGACTTAGAAATAAGGTAAAATTAACCTGAGAAGGAAACCAAAAATGCAAGCGGACAAAAACAGAGGGAGTGGAAATGCTATGTTGTGGTTCACACTCATTTCCCAGAGTTCTTTCACTGGGTGTAGCTGGTTCTCTTCATTATTGAACAAATAGAACTGATTTGGTTCATCTCATTGTTGAAAATGGCTGCATCCATCAGAATACATCTTCATACAGTATTGTTGTTGAAGTATATAATGATCTCCTGGTGCTGCTCACTTCACTCAGCATCAGTTCATGTCAGTCTCTCCAGGCCTTTCTGAAGTCATTCTGCTGGTCATTTCTTACAGAACAATAATATTCCATAACATTCATATACCACAATTTATTCAGCCATTCTCCAACTGATGGGCAGCCACTCAGTTTCCAGTTTCCAGTCACTACAAAGAGGGCTGCCACAAACATTCTTGCACATACAGGTCCCTTTCCCTTCTTTAAGATCTCTTTGGGATACAAACCCAGTAGTAACACTGCTGTTGATCTAATTTTTCTTGCACAATATGACAAATATGGAAATATGTTTTTTAAAATTGCATATTATTTAACCTATATCAGATCACTTGGTATCTTGAGAGGGAGAAGGAAAAGGAGGGAGAAAAATTTGGAACACAAAGTTTTGTTTTGTTTTTTTTAAAGAAAGAAAAACAAATGAAAATACAGATCACATATCACTTTCCAAAAAAAGAAGAAGCCATTAGTTGTCCTAGGTCAGAAAGTTAGTCTATGTCTGAGGTCAGATTTGAACTCAAGAAAAGGAGTCTTCTTGACCTTAGGGGCAGTGATATATCCATTTCCACACCTAACTGTCCGGTAATTCAATTACATATTTTTAAAACCAGTTGAAAGACCAAAGTCAAAGAGGAATGTCATTAGGGCTTCAGTTTCAATAAACAGGTCTTTAGTGAAGTGGCCTGAGTGGCCCAAGGATCTAAGTTCCACTTTTAGCATTTTTAGCCAAATATTTGGATAAAGACTGAATAGACAGCACGCCCATCAAGTCTGTAGATGACACAGAACTAGGAATTCGATAAGAATTAACATACTCTGAACTAAGCTAAGCCTGAAAAGATGAAATTCAATATGGACAAATGCAAAGTCTTAGATTTGGGTTTAAAAAATCAACTTCAAAAGCACAGGATGGGGCAGCTAGAGGGCGCAGTGGATAGAGCACCAGCCTTGAATTCAGGAGGACCCGAGTTCAAATGCAGACTCAGACACTTAACACTTCCCAGCTGTGTGACCCTGGGCAAGTCACTTAACCCCAGCCTCAGAGAAAAAAAACAAAAAAAAAAGCATAGGATGAAGGAGTCATGGCTCAACTGAAGTTTGAGGAGGAAAAAATCTGTTAGTTTTTAGTAAACTCAACATAAGGTAGTCATTGAGGGGGGGGGGGGGAACAACAACTAATGGGATTCTGGGAAGAAGTCAAGAGAATTACGAGAGAGGAGACAGAAAGTGTGGAACAGGGACAGAAAGTTCGCTTTGGAGCTGGATTCCAGTTCAGCCTTTAATACAGGCTAGCTGAGTAACCCTGGGCAAAACATCTAATCTGTCCTTGTTCTAAGCCATCCTCTGGGATTACAGGTTAAAGAGAAGAGAAGGCGCCCTCCTGGGGGCTCCCTGTCCCTCCGAAGTCACGGATCCAGAACAATCTCTCTCCTATAGCCCCCCACCGTAAGGGAGAGACAGTACCACTCTTTAGAGTCCTACCTCAGGTGCTTACTAAGACCCAGGACCAGTGGCTAGGTCTCAGTTTCCTCATCTGTAGTAAAAAGCAAGTAATCCCAAGCGTTTTGTGAGGATCAAATGAGATGCTATTTGTAAAGCACTTAGCACACAGTAGGCACTTAACAAATGCCAGGAAAAAGCGAGCTATCAGTGAGGTACTTTACAAAAGAGCTACAGAACTACGTCATCACTCCCCCCTCCCTCCCCCCCTTCCCCCGGCACCAGCTCGGGTCTCCGGTGGAGTCGGCGGCTCAGTTGTAGCCACCACAGTTAGGATCACGGAGTGACAGGAGGGGGAGGGCCTCTTCAGTTTCTATGATTTGAAGATTGGCTGGAAAAATTGCGGGGAGACCGGGAGAGGAGGGGTCTGCTGCCGTAGGCAAGGCAACCGGCTCTGAAGTGCATATATAGCAGATAACGCCGCCAGACCACGACGCGGAGAAGGGTAAAGGAGGGCGGTCAACAGCTCCCGGGGCTTCTCTGCGGGAAGGTGGTGAAGGGGATTCTTATTCAGCCTCTAGATTCCATTTCCAAAGCCCCTTCCCGCTCCCGACACAGGCCCCGGGAAAAATAGTGGCACCCGCCCAGACCCCAAGCACTGACCCGAAACACCTCCAGCTTCACCCCCATCCTGTCGGGTCCGACGGCTGCTTCCGCCAGATTCTGAAACCACATCCGCCCAAAGTCAAACTCCGCAGCAAAACGTACGATCATTGGTTAGAACCCAAGACTGGACGCTAGAGTCTATTGGCCCGAGAGGCCCAAAGCGGAAGTGAGCGGTGAAGTTGTCCCGCCTCTTCTCCTAGTCCAGAACAGGCGGAAGTTGTTCTGAGGAAGGGCACGGAAGTGGGTTGCAGCCGGCCAATGAGGAACAGCGCTAGAACGGATGGAGGCGGGATCGCAGTGTTAAGGCTGGTGACTACAGCCCGGGAAGAAGCGGGGATGCCCGAGATCGGGGATGCGGTCCCAGCCGAGGCAAAGCTGAAGACTCGGTCTGAGAGAACCGACCTCTTCTTCGTGAGTACGAGCGGGAGGAGCGCACGGACGCTGTACGCTCCACGAGGCGGCGGGCGGGCTCTGAAACTTAGGATGGGGAGCCAGCCCCACGGAGGCAAGGAGTGCGCAGGCGCGGCTCCGGGAAGCCTGGGGAGAGTGCGGCGCGTGAAAAAGCCTCGGCTAACCTGGGAACGGGCTAGGTGCAGGCTGCGCCGGCCGGCGTCTACTGGGCGCTTTTCTCCTGTGCATTTCTTGAGACAAAGCGGAGGGGGCTCGGGGTGAACCTAGGGAACCGCTGCCATTCTCGAGCGAAGCCGAGAAAAGGATTCCGACCTTAAGGAGCTCCCCGGGGGCTGAAATCTGCTCGGAAATCCCCAGTAAACCGCAGACTCTGCACGGTGCTCCGGGCTTGCCACAATGTAGCCTCTTTCCCAATGTGTTATCCCCTGTGGAGACAGGGATCCTGGTCTTCCGCCCGCGCTGCCCGGACAGCTCCGCGCCCCCTTCTTCACCGGTTGCATCCCTGGCAGCCTCTGAAGCCCGGCCCGGCCGTCCTCAGGCCCTCCGGGGCCTCCCGCCGAGTCAGTTACAACTTTCCAGGCTTCCCCCGGCCTCTGCTGCGCTTAGTCAGATTATCCGTTGTTCCTCCGCTTGGATCCGGGGGGCGAAGTGCGGAAATTTAGAAGAAGGGGATCTGGGTTTGATGTAAGGAAGGACATAAAGGTAGTGCTGCCCCACGAGAGCATTGTTCCCCGTCACTGGACATCTAGCGCTTCCACTGTGGGGGATGGAGCTCCGAGAGGGGTCAGGACGGCCTGCCTCCGACACTACCTAGTTGTGTGACTCTGGGCAAGGCGCTTAGCCTCTATTTACCTCAGTTTCCTCATCTGTAAAATGGGAGTGATAATAGCACCTACTTCCCTATTGTTATCAAAATGAAAGGAGATAATAATTGCAAAGTACTTAGCACAGTGCTGGGCGTGTAACGAGTGCTGTGTGAGTGTTAGCTGCTGTCATTAAAGCACTTAGCGCAGTGTCTGGCACACTCTAAGTAAGTGCTACCTGAATCTTAACTGTTTTTATTATTAAAGCAGTTAGTATAGTGTCTGTCACTTAGTATGTGAATGTTAGGGAATGTTATTAAAGCACTTAGCGTAGTACTGGAACATAGTAAACTCTGTAAATGTTACTATTATTATAAGTATGGAGCCTGACTGCCCTTTCAGATCCATTCAGGTCTGAGATTCTATAATTACTTAAGCTCTGTATCAGGGCCTTGTGAAGTGCTCTGCTGTAATTAATAAATGTGGAGTGAATTGAGTTGGATCAGGACTGGCTGCAGAATGCAAGCCCTGGACAGTGGTGGCAGAATGGTGCGGATGGGGGAGATGGGAGCCAAAAGGAGGCTGTTGCTGTGATGATCGAGGATAGAGAGAAAAGAGAGGACGGGAGGTTTTTTTGTTTGTTTTTTGTTTTTTTGGAGCAGGGGGAAATTGTTCTTTTTTTTTTTTTTTTTTTTTTAACTTTTTTTTTTGGACAGTACACATGCATGGGTAATTTTTTACAACGTTATCCCTTGCACTCCCTTCTGTGCCGAATTTTCCCCTCCTTCCCTCCATCCCCTCCCCTAGGTGGCAGGCAGTCCCATACATACTAAATGTGCTATAGTATGTCCTAGATAAAATATATGTGTGCAGAACCAAACAGTTCTCTTGTCACACAAGAAGAGTTGGATTCAGAAGGTAAAAATAACTTGGGAAGAAAAACAAAAGTGCAAGAAGTCAAGAGGATGTTTCTGAGGAACTCTGAGCCAGATGCAGAGACTAGATAACCCGGGGAAATAAGGTAATGGAGGATTTAGACTTGGAAGATCATTTTATTAGACAGACCACCGAACCCGGTAGGAACCCTACAGGAGCATCTGTCCAGTCAAAGACATAGACGGTCTCAGAATTAGAAGAGACTTCGGTGTCTTTCTAATACAACCTGTACCCAAATAAGAATTCCTTCTATATCAAGCTTAATAGGTGGTCACCTTGCTATTTCATGAAGGCTTCAAAAAAGGAGGAACCCACTGCCTCCAGGCTATCTCATTCTGCTTTGATAATTCCAGGTGTTAAAAAAATTCGGTTCTGCACACATATATTTATCTAGGATATACTATAACATACTTAATATGTATGGGAAAGTCTGCTGGGTGCTTGCACAGAAAGGGGATGGGAACTTAGTGAGTAAATTGAAAGGTAATTGGAGCGGGGAGCCCAGAAATGAAGTGATTTGCTCAACATCACAGGAAATGTAGATGATGGGATTGTCAGCCTGGACTCCTGATTCCAAATGCAGGACTTGTCTCCGTGAGACCCCTTATTGCTGGGGTGAGTTTTGGGATGGAGGAGACCTGACTTGGTAGCGACACTCTGGCCTCTTGTCTCCTTAGGAAGAGGAGGATTTGCAGTATGAGGAGGAAATCCTTCGCAATCCTTTCTCCGTCAAGTGTTGGTTTCGGTACATTGAGTTCAAGCAGAGTGCGTCGCAGGCTGTGCTCAATCTGCTCTATGAGCGAGCCCTCAAGGAGCTGCCTGGGAGGTAAGGGACCCTCCAGCTTTCCAGCCTCCCCTCTTTCCCCTTCCCCCACAAGGCACTTCAGTACAGGAAGGTGGAGCTTGGGCAAGGAAAAGTAAAAGGCTCTGATGGTGTCCCCTCTTGTCACCCAGTTACAAGCTTTGGTACCACTACTTGAAAGCCCGCCGGGCCCAGGTGAAGCGTCGCTGTGTGACTGACCCTGCCTATGAGGATGTCAACAACTGTCATGAGCGGGCCTTGGTCTTCATGCACAAGGTGAGTCCTTGGGCCCAGGGGGCAGAAGGAATCTGAGGTGTCTGGGACTGGAGAGAGGGGAGTGCGAGGGACTTCTGCCTTCTCCCTGTTCCAGATGCCGCGTCTGTGGTTGGATTACTGCCAGTTCTTGATGGAGCAAGGTCGTATTACTCGGACCCGGCGCACTTTTGACCGTGCTCTGAGAGCTCTGCCTATCACTCAGCACTCACGCATCTGGCCCCTCTATCTTCGATTTGTACGTTCCCACCCTCTGCCTGAGACTGCAGTGCGTGTATACCGCCGCTTCCTCAAGGTGAGCCTGGCAGGGGAGTGGGTGGCTGTACGATTTCCTGTCCTATGCCCTCTGACCCTCAAAACCCAGTGAAATGGGCCCCAGAGAAGGAGAGGACAAGGACATCTTGAGGCAGGGGGTAAGGGAGACACAAGAAAACACTGACCAGTTTCTTTGTTGGGGTGTCCCCAGCTGAGCCCCGAGAGTGCAGAGGAATACATCGAGTATCTACGCTCCATCGACCGGCTGGATGAGGCAGCTCAGCGCCTGGCAACTGTGGTCAATGATGAACGATTTGTGTCCAAGGAAGGAAAGTCCAACTACCAGGTCAGGCTCCCCTGCCCAGCCCCCGGGCCCCTTCAGAGCTCCCGAGGCCCCAAACACCCAAACCTTGCCCTCCCCACACAGATGCTTACACGGCCACACAGGCACACACGCTCATGGCATTGCTGAGATCCAGAGCAGGCAAGGATTTGGCAGGTCATCAGTTTCAACCCCTCATTTTGCAGATGAGGAAACTGAGGCCCCCAGAAGAGAAGAGGCTGTCTGCGATCACCTAGGTAATAAGTAGCAGGGCCAGGCTTCGGGTCCAGGAGCTCCTGGGGCTCCAGACCTGGAGAGCTTGTCCTTACACCCTGCCGCCTTCTTGGCTATCACAGTTCCATACGCTGACTCATATACCTCATGCACACACACACACACACACACACACACACACACACACACACACACACTCACACACTCACACTCACCCCTCCCAAGCTCCAGGCAAGGGCCCATGGAGCTGTGGGTTGAGCCTTTCTCCCTCTTCTCTCCAGCTGTGGCATGAACTTTGTGACCTGATCTCCCAAAATCCTGACAAAGTACAGTCCTTAAATGTGGGTGCCATTATCCGAGGGGGTCTCACGCGCTTCACTGACCAGCTCGGCAAGCTCTGGTGCTCCCTGGCTGACTACTACATCCGAAGTGGACACTTTGAGAAGGTACCGGACCTGGACCTAGGTGTCCAAATTACCTCAAGTCTATCCATGTCCCTCTTCCCTCTATAATGATAGCTGACATTAGGTAAGCACCTACTGTGCCAAACACTTAATATCTCATTTGATCCTCATATCAATCCTGGCAAGAATGGGTTCTTATTATCCCTATTTTAAAGATGAAGAACCTGAGGCAAAGAGTTAAATGACTGGACTTGTCCAGGATTACTCAACTAGGTAGTATCTGAAGCCAGATGTGTACTCGGCCTTTTTTTGCTTGTTTCTTTTTCTTTTTTTTTTTTGTTTTATTTACTTATTTTTATTAAAGTTTTATTTTCAAAACATATACATGAGAGGGCGGCCAGGTGGCGCAGTGGATAGAGCACCAGCCTTGAATTCAGGAGGACCCGAGTTCAAATGCAGACTCAGACACTTAACACTTCCTGGCTGTGTGACCCTGGGCAAGTCACTTAACCCCAGCCTGGGGGGGGGGGGAACGGGAAACATATACATGGATAATTCTTCAACATTGGCCTTCGCAAAACCTTATGTTCCAAATTTTCCCCCTTTCCCCCACCTCCCATAAATGGCAAGGAGTTCAATATATGTTAAGGCCAATAGTACCCGGCACCAGTGTCCCCTGTGGTGCTGCTGTTGTCTGCCCTTGACATCCCATTTCCCCTTTCTTGCCTTGCTCAGAGCTCTCTGCCCCATGCCTGCGGTCTCCCCCTTCCTGGCTTCTCCTTTTCAGGAGGGGCCTGGACATCTTCCAGGGGAAGTTTTTCCTGGCCCCATTGGTTAGTGTTCTTTCCCTTCTATGCCTCCAGTGATCATGAATGCTCTTATCTGTTTCTATGTTGTATCAGTCTCATTCAGTAAAATGTTACCTTTTTTGAGGACATGATTTGGTTTTTCTGTGCCACATACACAATAGGCCCTTAATAAATGCTGATTAGATTGGAGCATGTTTTAATTAATTTTTCCAATTATCAAGCATTTATTTAACTCTCAAATTTTATGTGGTATTTCCTTCACAAAAGTCCTAGGAGCTCTGTAGGAGCAAATTTTATCGCTATTGTACAGATATAAAAGGTGATGTCCTCAGGATAATAGAATGTGTCAGTATTAGAACCAGGGCTCTTTATGGCCACTTCCTGGTTCCTAACATTGGGCACTGCCCAAGATGGACACAAGACATCCGAGGGGGAGGCAGGATGTGTTCATGATGCTCTCTGTATCTCAGGCCCGTGACGTGTATGAGGAAGCAATCCAGACAGTGATGACCGTACGAGACTTTACCCAGGTGTTTGACAGCTATGCCCAGTTTGAGGAGAGCATGATTGCAGCCAAGATGGAGACAACTTCCGAGCTGGGGCGGGAGGAAGAAGGTGAGGGGGGTGGATAGAGCCAGAAGAGCCAAGCCATGTGGAATGTGGTCTGGAAGGTGGGCACCTCAGAGGGGCCAGGCCGTGCAGGCTGGAGGGTGGGCACCTCAGAGGGGCTATCATACCTTTAGAGTGTGGCCACTTGGAGGGTCCTGTCTTTTATCCCCTGGCTCATTGTTGCTGCTGCTTTTGCCTCAGATGACGTGGACCTGGAGCTGCGTTTGGCGCGCTTTGAGCAGCTTATCAGTCGCCGGCCCCTCCTGCTCAATAGTGTCCTGCTACGCCAGAACCCACACCACGTGCATGAGTGGCACAAGCGAGTGGCCCTGCATCAGGGCCGACCCAGAGAGGTGAGATGCCTTCCAAACCCAGAGCCCCTCCTCTTCCTCCACTCCCTCTGCCTATCCTGACCACCACTCCCACACAGATACCCCTGCCTTTCTCCTCCCCGGTCCCCTGAAGCATCCTTCTGTACTCAGAGCCTCTCTCCTCCCCACCCCACCTCCCGCCCATCCCAGCCCCGCATCCCCGGACTCTACACAAACCCAGGTGAGCATCCAAGGCCCACTTCTGTCTCCTCCAGGTCATCAACACATACACCGAGGCTGTACAGACCGTGGATCCCTTCAAGGCCACAGGCAAACCCCACACACTGTGGGTTGCCTTTGCCAAGTTCTATGAGGATAACGGGCAGCTGGATGATGTAAGCTGGGAGGGAGGGGAATATGGGGGGAGCAGGGAGACTGTGGGAGGTTGTTGGTGGGGCTGGTTCCATCTGAAGCCCCAGGTACTCTTTTTGCCTGCCTAGGCCCGCACCATCCTGGAGAAGGCCACCAAGGTGAACTTCAAACAGGTGGAGGATTTGGCCAGTGTATGGTGTGAGTACGGCGAGATGGAGCTCAGGCACGACAACTATGACCAGGCCCTGCGGCTGCTGCGGGTACGTGGCTGTCATGGGGAAGGGCCTGCAGGAAGGACAGGCAGGAGCTCACTTTTGGGGGTTGTGGTGACCCCAGATGTGTCTTCTTGTCCCCCGCAGAAGGCGACTGCCCTGCCTGCCCGCCGGGCCGAGTACTTTGATGGTTCTGAGCCCGTGCAGAATCGGGTCTACAAGTCCTTGAAGGTGTGGTCTATGCTGGCTGACCTGGAGGAGAGTCTGGGCACCTTCCAGGTGAGTGCTTCCCAGGGAATCTCCAAAAACACCTTGGCACGCCTTTCCTCCCCCAGGCCGGCTTCCCAAAGCCTTTCCTGAGTCAGTAACGACCTTTAGTGGCCTCGTTCACCCCCTCTGGAGCACTTGTCTCCCAGAAGGGAGAAGTGATCTTGGCACCCAGAGTGCAGCACAGGCCCCGGCCCCCTGGAAGCTGGGCCGTGTTCTCTGTTAGCAACCTCGTTCCTGGCTCCACCCCGCCTAGACTGCCTTTGCACAGGTGACATCATCCCACAGTCTCTCCCAGATCAAGCACGGCTGTCACCCAGTGGGCTCTTAATGACCCTTAGGTCATTGATTGAGCAGCAAAGCACACTAGTCCCAAAGGAAGTCAAGTCAATCCTAGACTCCCTGCTGGGGGCACACACCCCGAGCACTGTGTCTCCACATGAGAAAAGCAGAGGCGCAGAGGTGGGGTCTGAGTCATGGGAAATGGTGCCCCCCCCACCCCATGTGCCCCATTTGTGTCCCTGTCACTGTCCACAGTCCACCAAGGCCGTGTACGAGCGGATCCTGGACCTGCGCATTGCCACCCCCCAGATTGTCATCAATTATGCCATGTTCCTGGAGGAGCACAGTTACTTTGAAGAGAGCTTCAAGGTGGGTGAGGAGAGCTGCCATTTCTAGACCAGTTTACAAAGAGGTTCCCTTGCAGGGAAGATGCCGGGGGGAGGGAGGGCTAACCAGCTCCTGCTCATGCCACACTAGCTTCACTTCTAGAAGTGGCATGCTTAGGGCCTCCCAGGGGCCAGTGCAGTGCCAGGCTCTGGTGGAGTTTGGGATGTCACCAGCCTGGAGAATCCCTCCCGGGACGTGAATAGCGATCCACATGTGACGGCTGTCATGTGGGAGTTAGATTTTTACACGTTCCCTTTGGTCCCAGAGGCAGAAGGAGGAGCAATGGGAGAAGGTACAATGAGACAAATGAAGGCCTGAGAGAAGCACAGATTTCCTGGCAATTAGGACTGTGTGGTATAGGCCTCCCCAGAGGCCTTCCAGGAAAGGCAAGGGTGTAGCAGAAGGGGACATCCTAGCTTGGGGGGGCTTAGATGAGATGGACTCTAAGATTTCGGAGATGTCACAAGATAAGAGAAGTTTTATGATGCCCGTTTTACAGATGAGAAAGCAGAGGTAGAGTAAGCATAAAATTTGGTATCAAAAGAACCTGGGTTTGAATGCACGCCCTCACCAGCCTTTAGTGCTTTGGAGACCCAGGACAAACTTCTGGCCTCTTCCTTCGGGGTAGGGTGAGCAAATAATTAGGAAAACTGGGCTTAGCTCTGGCCCCTGGTGCTCAATCCCCAGACGTCTGTCACGTGTATGCAGGCCCATTCTCCGGGCAAGCTCCATGTCTCCCCTTCCTTTCCAGGCCTACGAGCGGGGCATCTCACTTTTTAAGTGGCCCAATGTGTCGGACATCTGGAGCACATACCTGACCAAGTTTATTGCTCGTTATGGAGGCCGCAAGCTGGAGCGGGCCCGGGACCTATTCGAACAAGCGCTGGATGGCTGTCCCCCCAAATACGCCAAAAGTGAGGGGGGCTATGAGTGAGGGGAGGCCCCAGTGGAGATGGGGGCCACGTGTGTCTGTGGGGAGAGAGGGATTCAGGGTAGGCTCCCACGTGCTTTCTGAGCAGCTCCAGGCCCTGATGTTCTTCTCCCCCATCTCAGCTCTCTACCTGTTGTATGCTCGGCTGGAGGAAGAGTGGGGGCTGGCCCGCCATGCCATGGCTGTGTACGAGCGGGCCACCCGTGCCGTGGAGCCCTCCCAGCAACATGAAATGTTCAACATTTACATCAAACGTGCCGCTGAGATCTATGGGGTCACCCACACCCGCAGCATCTACCAGAAAGCCATCGAGGTGCCAGGACGGGCAGGGCTGGGGATCAGGGTTGGGCTGGTGGGATAGGGTATAGATCCCAGGGAAAGCAAAGTCAGGGCCTTGCCCTTCTACCGTCTACCATTTCTTTCCTCGGGTCCGTCCATCCCTTCTCTGCTTTCCCAGCTTTCTCACCTACAGAATGGGAGCCTTGAAACATGCTCTCTAAGGTCTCCTCCGGTAATTCTCCAATCCTGATATTTTCCCCTGGCTCACTCCGCCTAGTGCTTGGAGCCCACCCTTTTTTCTCTGTGCCCAGCCCAGCTGCCAAGCATTGACCCACTTCCTATGACTCGGGCCCCTCTCAGTCTAGCCACAAGTTTAGGAGGATCTGCACACTCCGAGGAGGTGGAGATGGAATGAGGAGTAAAAAGTTAAAAAAAAAAGAGGCTGGAGACTGGGCCTCCTATTGGTCAGTGGCACGCTGACTAGCCAGCCCCAGCTGGGAGGTGGGCTGAGGATGAAGATGTTGTAGCCGGCATCCTCTGCAGGAAGAAAAGGAGCTCTTTCCATTATCCTGGAGGCCCTAGAGTGACTGAGGATGCCACGTGGGCAGGAATCTGCCTGGGGGGTGCTGTGGGTCACAGTAGCCCCAGCCCCCTCAGGCCCCACTCTCTCCTCTGGATTTCAGGTGTTGTCAGACGAGCACGCAAGAGAAATGTGTCTTCGCTTTGCTGATATGGAATGTAAACTGGGGGAGATCGACCGGGCCCGGGCCATCTATAGCTTCTGCTCACAGATCTGCGATCCTCGGGTAGGGAGCCTGAGGCTCAGCTGGGGTGGGAGGCAGGGCAAGCATCCCAGGCTGGCGGGGTCCCCCTGACCACCTCCCTTGTGCTGCCAACCCCCAGACGACGGGAACGTTCTGGCAGACGTGGAAGGACTTCGAGATCCGGCACGGGAACGAGGACACCATCCGTGAGATGCTTCGGATCCGGCGCAGCGTCCAGGCCACGTACAACACCCAAGTCAACTTCATGGCCTCCCAGATGCTGAAGGTGTACAGCAATGCCACAGGCACTGGTGAGCAGCAGCCCCTCAGGCCAGCCCACATCTCTGGGCCACCAGTCACTGCCAGTCCTGGGGCCTGACCCACCTCTCTTCCCCCAGTGTCTGACCTCGCCCCTGGACAGAGCGGGATGGATGACATGAAGCTTCTGGAGCACCGGGCCGAGCAGCTGGCGGCAGAGGCGGAGCGGGACCAGCCTTCGCGCTCCCAGGGCAAGATCCTCTTTGTCAGGTGGGCACCCGGAGTCTGGGAGGCGGGCAGGGTCGGGCCCTGGGGACTGTGGGCCTTGGGGTGGGGCAAGGACTGAGGGCCAGCTTCTCTTTCCCCAGGAGTGACGCCTCCCGCTCGGAGCTGGCCGAACTGGCCCAGCAGGCCAACCCAGAGGAGATTGAGATAGGGGAGGAGGAAGAGGAAGAGGAGGACCTGCAGCCCAATGGTGAGTGGGGGGGCCCTCAGCACACCAGCCCTGGCCCTGGTTGGAAGCACTTCTCACCTCCTCCCTTCCTTTCCCCAGAGGTGTCGCTGGAGCAGCAGAGCGTGCCAGCCACGGTCTTTGGGAGCCTCAAGGAAGACTGATGCCGATCACCCACAATAAATTCTTTATGTTTGTACTTCTCTCAGCCACTGGTTTTATGCAAACACGTGTGAACACACCCAGTTCTGGCTTTCTGGGGAGGGTCGGTATGGCACGGTCACCTGCCTAGCTGGGGCATGCTGGGAGTCACCACCCCACGTGGCAGTGCCCGCTGGCCCAGGGCCCGGGCTCACCTCCTACGTAGCAGAACGGAGGCCAAAGTACTCGGCCCAACCCCCCACCTTGTAGAGCCGGTTCCTGGCCCTGAGCCCCAGGGAGCAGGAAACAGACCGGCACCCCTCTCCTGACACTCCCCCTTGGGCCACTGCCCGAGCACACTGTGTACGATAGAGCCAGACCATCGGCCCCACAAGAAATGGGGCCTCCTTGGGGGGCCAAACCAGGAGCTTCACTTGACCATAACCACCCACTTCAGCCCTGAGCATCAACCCAGGCTGGCGTGGCCCTAGCCAAGCTTCATTCCCTCATCTGGCCTATTGTGCTAATCTCTAATCTCTAGACTTGCCCCTTCCCAATCCTTCCCGTGTTCTGGTCATCTCTCCTAAATTTGCCATGACCTACCCTATTAAGTTCTGATCCCAGTTGGCATTCAGGACTCCTTGGCTGTAGCCTAGCTCCATTTTCCCGTGTTCAGGATATCTCCAGAAGGCATTTCTTGGATAGCCGGCCCCTTCTCCTCAGAGGCCCTCTCACCCCAGTATCGATGGGGAAATTACTGTCTTACTGGGCATACACTTAGCTGAAGGGGAGAGGGCTGGGTGGGAAGTGTCCTGGCTCAGAGATGGCGCTGGCTGACAGCACCTAAAAATAACTTATTCTATTTCGAGGAAAATTAAGTAAGAATTGTCCTCTGGGTTCAAAAAAATCAATGGCAAAAACAGGATGGGAGGGCGTGGCTTGATGAGTGTTCATGTAAAGAAGATCTGGGAGCTTTAGGGGACTGCAAGGGCAACATGCAAAGGATCCAGGACAAAAAGAACCTGTAACGAAGGCTGTGTTAAGAGCGTGACGTCCAGAACCAGCGAGATGACTGGGCCACTGCCCTCCAGAAGAGGTGTAAGCTTCCCTGGATACCGGATTTTAGGATGGAGACTGCCGGGAGATTCAAAAGTGAATGGTGGCCAGGCTTAGATGGCACCATGTTGGTTCTCTTCAGTCCTAGAAGGACTGACACTTGAAGAGACCTGCTTGCCTTGATCAGCCTCAGAAGGAAGAGCCGGGAGAACAAGATAGGAAAAAGAGGAATGATCCGCCATGGAAATACGAGGTCTTAGCATGGAGGCTGGAGGGATTTCTCTTTAGGGACTGCTCTGGATGCTTCTGAGCTTCTGAACCTGAGCCTACCTCCGTTCCCTCCCTCCCTCAGCTTCCAATCACCCCCTCCTTGAGAAGGAAGAAGTCAAGAACATCTCTTTAAATTATTTTATTCAAGGTAGAGAGGACAGACAGGGGCAGGGGGTTGTTGAGCTGAGCCCTGAGTCCCTGAAGCTCCCAGCTTCCCCCTCCCCACAGCAGGACACGACACAGAGATGAAAAGGCTCCCTCCAGAATCTTCCAAGGAAGAAAAGGACCTGGGGAGATGGGGAGCAAGAAAACCATCCCCCCATATCCCCTCCAAAAAAAAAAAAAGTAGAATTCAGGTCCAGGCTCCTTTGGAATCCTACCCTGGCTCAGGCCAGAATTTATAAATTGGTTTTCCAAAGGCTTGGAGACTGGGAGCCCCCCAACATTGGGGACCAAAATCTGTCCAGGCAAGAGGTGGCTGGGGGGGAGTAGGGAACAGAGAAACGTTGCCTCCAAGAGGCACTGGGGTAGAAGAAACATGCAGTTGGGGAGAGGACTGAGGAGAGCGCAGGGCAAGAGGAGTCCAGATCTCCTTCCTGCCCAGTCTCTGAACCACGGAGGGGAGGGTACAAAGCACCCTCCTTTTCCCCCCCGCAGGGGGCTTCCCCCTCCCTCTCGGGAGCCACCCCTGGGGACAGAAGGCCCCCAGCTGGCTGTGGGGTAGAGTCCAGGCCTCAGACAGGAAATGTCTGTGCTATTTAGGAGTACTGGGCTTCTTTGGGGTACTGGGCTTCTTGGTCTGCCAGAAGTGACCCTGGATGGTGATGGCATCCACACTCATGGACATGGTCTTGGCGGGAATCTGCGTGAAGCGTTTCCGGTCCGAGTTGTACTTGTAGATCCCCTCGACCATGGACTTGGTGATGGTGCGGGGGCCGTAGCCGGCCAGTCGGGACATCTCCTCCGTCTCCCCAGAGAAGGTGTACAGTGCTCGGAACTGGCAGCTCGAGTCCCGGAAGAGGATCAGGAAGTGGTTGGCTTTGCTCTTCTCGATTTCCTGGGAGCGGATAATTGGTTAGGACGAGAGTAACGGTGGGGGAGGCGAGAGAATAGGGATGCTGGGGCCCGATCCCGCGAGAACTGGGACCTTGGGGAGAGGAGGGGGGAGGGGGAGTGAGCTGGGCTTTCCACCAGGATCCCAAGGGCCCGGCCCCGGCCTCACCTCCAGGATGCGGTTCTTGTGAGATTCATTGACCTTGCCAGCCAGGCAGCAGTGGGCCAATGCGTTGTGGATGATGTACTTGTTGGACTTGGCACTGGGCTCCTTGTACAGCTTGGGACCTGGGGCGGGGGAAGGGCAGGAAGTTAGCCGGGAGGGAAGGGGGAGAAGATGTGGAACTCTCAATCTTACAGAAATGGATGTCAAAAGTAAACTGAGCTCAGAGAAGTGTTCAAATTGAGATTCAAAACCACGGATCCTGATTCTGGGGACCTGGTGGTTTTTCCCCACTATACCGTGCGCTGCATGCAGAGCCAGAGATGTATAACCTGCCCTCTTGCCACCCCTCCTTGCCACCATTCTTTCTCCATTTTTTGGCAAGGCCTTACCTGTGTACTCTGGGACAGAGGCTGGGGATGAAGCAGTACTCCCATTTTCCCAGTCCCGATCACGATTACCCAACAGGCGACTGGGGGACATTAGGCCCGATGGAGAAGGAGCCCTGGAAGGAAAGGGATGTGACTGTCAGGGGGAAGAAAGTCCTCCAGTTGCCTCTTACTCCTGGGGAGTAAGTCCCTTCTCTAGTCTCCTTGATCCCTAGAATCTCTGATTTAGAAGGAACCCTCAAGATCAGTTTGTCCAATTGCCCACTTTATGGATAATCCCTATCATATTTTCAACAAGTCTTCATTCAACCTTTGTTTCAAGACCTTGTAATGGAAATCCTCTGGATACCTGGGAAGTTCTTAGTTACATTAAACCTAAATTTGCCTCTCGGCAACTTCCACCCTTTGCATGTAGCTTCTATATGCCTTTTCCTACTGTTTTTTCCCCGCTCTGGGCTAAACACCCCTCGCTTTTTCAAATGATCCAATTCACCAAACATTCATTCATTAATTGCCTAGTTCGTGCCAGACAATAGATGCCAAGAGTACGTGCACATCTCCACTTCTTGTGGGCCCTCCAAGTTGACATCAATGCATTAATCACTCCCCTTTGCACCTGGAAATTCAACCGCTGTGAACAGTGTTAACTATATTATCCAGCACACTTTCCTATTTGTCCTCAAGAATGACATCAAATATTTTGCTGAAATCCAAGTTCAATTTTCCTATCTATCAGTCTGGTCAAAGAAAATGGGCGGCCATCCAGCATGACTTGTTCTTGACGAGCCCATGCTGATTCCTAGTGATTGGTGCTTCTGCTTCTAATGCTCATAAATCATAAATCCCTTTAATGACATTCTAGAATTTTGCAAGTTTGCTTCAATTGTAATGGCACACAAGACTGATACAGAGAGTAACTGGTTAAAAAAAAGAAAAAAAAAGCCTTCAATGTGCCCAAGGTTGAACTTAGAGAATAACTGATTAAATAAATAAATACATAAATAAATAAACTCCAGTGTGATGTTAGCTTGGCCAAGGTTGAACTCAAAACTGGTGGAGAGAATAACTGATTAAATAAATACAGAAATAAACAAACTCCAGTGTGAGTTTAGCTTTATGTCCATAAGGATGGTATATTTGAGAAAGTTCTAAGCTAATCTAACCAGTGAACAGACCACCCACTTGTAATATACATACTGACAGACAGACACACTGACATACAGGCTTAGATTGGGTAGGTATTGGGGGGAAGGGTGTAAATTTACCTGGATGTGGGCCTTTTTACCCCAAGGTTGTTGGAAGAATCGTTGGCCACAGTGGAAAGGGACAGGGTGGACTGGGAGTATACTTTGCTAAGTCGGGATCCTGGTAGGGAGAAAAAGGAAGTAAAACCTTCAGTCCTATTTTTTCTCTTGGCAACCCCCACCATCACCACCCGCTCCATCATGCTCTTCCTTACCCAAGAGGCCTCGGGGACTGCGGCCCAGGGCCGAGTCATCACAGCAGCCGGATCGAGGTCGAGGGGGCCGACGGGCACCCCCTCTTCCAGGCCCGCCCCCCGTCCCTCGAGGTCGTAGTACTTTTTCCAGGTCGTCCATCAACTTGAGTTGTGCCCGTCTCTCATATTCTTGTCGTGTAAAGTCCCCTCTCCGGGATGGGCCCTCCTCTTCCAGGCTGGCCCCGGCTCCAACTCGGGCTCTCTCTTCCTGGGCCAACCTGAGGGAAAACATAGAGGCCCAGAGCAGAAAATGAGGGGTGGGAATAAAGAACAGACCTGTCTTGGGAGTGCTTTGGAAGTGACCAGTGTGTATGTCAAATGATTTTAATTTGAAAACTTTGACACAGGAAATTTGTACCATGTCCCCTTTGGAGCAGTGGATCTACCATTAGGTAAGATTGTGGGCAAAGCACTCTTAAATCCACCAGACCACAAAGAGGCTTCCAGATTGGCTATGGAATGGGCCAATGAACTTCCTCCCAGGAAGGCCAAACCTCAATTGATCTGACGGTCAGGGGATGATAAGGGGTCCATAAGATTAAAGCTGAAAGAAAAGACCTCAGGACCCATTTGTCTAGCTAGGTCTTCTTAACCACTCACCGCCCTTTTTTGCCCGAGAAATTTTTATGTGACCCTGAGATATAGATACATAAAATAAGTATGCAAAGCAAAAATTTACTGATTGATACCGAGAAACTTTTATGTGACTCCTAGGTATATAAAATATGTATAGAAAACAAAATTTTACTGATAATGAATCAAGACTCCATAGGAGGTCATGAAACCACAGTTTAAGAAGTGGGGATCTAGGAGGCAGCTAGGTGGCTCCTCTGAGCACCAGCCCTGAAGTCAGAAGGATCTGAGTTCAAATCTAGCCTCAGACACTTAACACTTCCTGGCTGTGTGACTCTGGGCAAGTCACTTAACCCCAATTATTGCCTCAACAAAAAAAAAAAAAGGAAGAAGAAGCGGGGATCTAGCTTATGACCGCCAATTGTAATGATAATAGTTAGCAAAGCAAAATGTACTGATACTCGAGAAACTTTTACATGAGCCCAAGTGTATAGATATATGAAATATGTATACAAAACAAAAGTTTGCTGATAATAAATCATAATTCTGCAACTTCCACATTCAGTTATAAGACCCCCTCTGAGGTCGGGGGCCACAGTTTAAGAAGCGGGGATCTAGCTTATGACAGCCAATAGTAACGATAATGGCATTTATATAGCACTTACTACGAGCTAAGCATTTCACAAACACAGTCTCATATGAGCTTCGGAGGTCGGTGCTCTGATGACGCCCATTTTAGCGGTAAGGAAATAGAGGCAGACAAAGGCCAAGTTACTGGCCTAGGGTCACACAGACCCGGCCACAGGCCTAGGAGACAGGGAGTGACCAGATGAAGGCTCACCTCGCGGCCTCCTCCTTTTTCTGCTCCTTCTCCACCTCGAGCCACTGCTTCCGCCTCCGCGCCTCATCCGCCCGCCGCTGCTGACGCTCCAGCAGGCTAGCCCGCTTCTGGGCCATCTCATCTTCCGGCTTCTCTTCGTCCTGCGGGAGACATCCGTCGCTCTTTCCATCCACTCATCCCCGGTCCAGACATCACCCCCCGGGGTCCCCTCCACTCACCTTATAGAAGAAGCCCACTCCGGTCCGGGGCTCTCCGTTCACGGCCTCCTCCAGAGAGTCTTCCCCTCCCGGGGGGCTCCCGTCTCCGTCACTGTCCAGGCTCCCCAGGGGGATCTCAATGAGGCCGGGCCGGCCGGATGGGGTGGCGGCCCCTCCCAGGGGCTCTGCGGGTACCTCTCCCGGCTTGGGTCCGGGCTCAGGCTCTGGCTTTGAGGGGCCAGAGCCAGGGCCAGGCTGATCTTCATCGAAGAGGATAGACGAACGGGTCTGGACGGGGACCTGGGACGGGGAGAACTTGCGCAGGTGGGGGAGAGTGTCCACGTCATGTGGGGGAGTCAGTACCCGAGTCAAGGGGGCCAGCCGAAGCTCTGCGGGCCGGGCGTGTTTGGGGCTCCGGGGAGCCGGGGTGGAAGCAGGGACCGAGGCTCGGCGCGGGGGAGGCTGGGGCGATCGAGGGGGTGGGACACGGCGGGCGGGGGCTGGGGAGGGAGCCCGAGGCCCGGCAGGGCCAGGAATGATCCAGGCAGCGGCGGGGGGCCCCGGCCCGGGGTGCTCGGGCTCCCGCAGGAGCCGCTGCTGCTGGTCCGTGAGCCGCTGCATGTCCCGCTGCAAAGAGCTCAGGGCCGCGCTCAGCTTGCTGACCGCCCGGTTATAGTCACCCAGGCCCTCATCCGAAAGCCGGCCAGATCCCACCTCCGGAGAAAAGGTCACCATCTTGGGCCTTTCGGAGGGCTCTCCTCGGCCCTCCCCGGCCGGCCTCTCCCCGGGGCCTGAGCTCGGGGTCCCTTCGGCCGCTGGCGTGCCAGAGCCATCGTCCCCATCCACACCGTCTCCGTCATTCTCGCTGCCGGCCTCTCGCCTCTGCACCTGCAGGAAGGCGCTCTTGCCCAGCCGCTGCCGGTGCTTGGCAAAGATGGCCTCGATGCGCCGTTTCTGAGCCTCGATGGCTCGCCGTTTTTCCTCCAGCCTCGCGCCCAGCTCGCTCATCTCCGAGCTCAGGGCCTCGGGAGGGGCCTCGGGAGGGCCCCCCGGCCCAGCCTCCTCCCCAGCCCGACCCTCCGGCTTCACCAGCTGCTTCTTCCTCTCGGCAAAGCTGGTCATGCGCACCTCGGAGTGGGTGGGAGTTGCTGGGGAGCCCTCGGGCGGGACAGGCTTAGAGGCCTCTCCGGGCGGGTAAGATGAAGCCAAGGGCGGCTTGGAGGCCTTCGAGCCCCCCTCTGGGTGAGGGTAGTAAGCGGGAGGCTTTGAGGTCTCAGACGGGTACGATGAAGACAGGGTGGGTTTGGAGGGTCCCTCGGGGGAATGGAGATAGAAGCCGCCATCAGCAGCCCCATCCGGGAGCAGGCGGGGCTCAGCACTATGGATGATCTGCAGGGCTTCTTCTATGGTGGGGAGGTCCCCAGGCTCCGGGGCTGGCTCTGGGGGAGGCTGCGACGCTGAAACCCTTGGGGGGCCCAGGCTATCGGAACTGGCAGAGCGTAACAGCACTGGGTCCCCCATGACCACGTCCACGTCGCTGTCCAGGCCAAAGGGAGTGCTGAAGGATACAGCCTGGGACAGGGGGCGGCTGGGGGGGGCCAGACGGGGGCTAAGACTCCGGCCTTGAACCCCTGGCCCACCCCAGGGCCCCCCAGGCACTCCCTCTCCAATGTTTGGCTCCGGCTCTTGGCCAGGGGACCTCCCCCCAATCGTGCTCCTGGAGGTCTCGTTTCTCAGCAGGGGGCCCGGGGCCTACCCCCGACCCTTTGAGTGCTGGGCCCAGAGCTAGCGTAGCATCCCAGACTGACCAAGGAAAGGGCACTAAACATTGTTTGTCCCTCCAAAAAGTCAGCGCAGCTCAAGCTGGGGCAGCCAAGGAGCCCACAAGCACAAGCACTACAATCAGGGACTTCCCAAAAGGCCCATTATTCAAAAAATTAGTCTGGCCAGCGCACAGACTGCTGGGAAATGAGTCACTCCAGAGGGACCTGATAGCCTGCAGGAAGCTGTGGCCTGCTTCACTGACCACTCTAGAGAGCAAAGGACCAAGGGGCTAATGAGCCTGACCTCTGTATCCTAGGCCCTCTCCCCTCTGGCCCCACGCAGTCTCAGCCACACCCTCGCACCCTTCCCCTTCCCCCCAAGCCCCTTTTCTCTGACGCTCACCTGAGTTGCCGGTTCCATGCCTTCCCAAAAGCTTCTATGTGGGTCATGGAGGGAGAGGACTGTAAGGAACCTGTGAGGAGTCAGAGGTCAGCTCCAGCCACCTCACTGGAGGGACACTGCAGGAGGAACAGGGGGCCAGAAGGCGGGGTGATCCTCTCCTCCCACCCCCATCTAGCTCCTTCTCACCTGATGACCTACGGAGAGGGGACTGTGGCCCCCCTGGAGACAGAAGTGGGTGCCGGAAATTGAAAACAGGGGAGCTGCAGATAGGAAGGAAACATGATCAACCCACGGGCTGCGCCCTGCCCCCCGAGTCCCCAAATTCAGAGCGACAGGACCTAGGGCCTCGGTCCCAAGCCTCTAAGGAGAAAACAGTGGCCAAGGGGAAGGGGGACAGACCAGAGGCGGGACGAGGAGGAGGGAGACAGATCTAGGGGACCTGGTGAGGGAGGAGACCGTACCTGGCTCCATTGCCGCTCGGTGGAGTAGAGGCTTCGCTGACCCCAGGAGAGGAACCTGTGGCAGAGAAGGAGGGAATAAGGGGCCCCAGCCCCAGCCTCAATCCCGGCCTCCCTCTAGGGAACGTTCCCACACAGTTCACCTTCCCTATTTGTATTCCTCAGTTCCCTGGCCTTTCCTCACCCAACAACAATAGCATTTACTTAGTACTCAAGGGCTTGCAAAATTCTCCCCATTTTACAGATGGAGAAACTGAGGCAAAGAGCTTCAGTAACTTGCCCAGGCAGGGGTTACACAGCTAGGACGTATCTGGGATAGGATTTGAATTCAGGCCTTCCCGACTCCGAGTCCAATGCAGCGACATCCCAGCAGCCTTGAGGCACTCGCCCCCTCACACTAATTCACTATCCCCCCCATCCCCGCTCCTCACCTCGCCCATCTGGCAGCTCCTTGGGCCTCACAAAGTCTGGCTTCAGCACCTCAAAGCACAGAAACAGCTCGGCTAGCAGCACGGCCACGTTAGTCTGGAGACGGAGGGGCACAAAGGTCGAGATTTGGAAGGGGCCTTCGAGGCTCACCACCCGGTCCAGCCCAGACCTGCCACAAAAATCCCCTGCACAACAACCCAGGAAGCCATCAGTCAGGCCACGTGGCGGGGAGCTCACTACCTCCCAAGGCAATCTAGTCCCTGAAGGATAGCTCTGGCTCTTGCCAAGTTTTTCCATCTGAGCCTCAATGTGCCTCTCTACAATCTCCTCCCCTTCTTCCCAGTTCTGCCCTAGAAGGCTCCTAGGACCCAGCACAAGGAGACCAGGTCCTTCACAGCGCTTTCCCCATTCCCACTCCCAGCAGCCATCTCTGCTCTAGGACAAACAGTCCCTGTTCCATCCACGTCCTATGACACGATCTCCATGCGAGTTGCCTGCCTCTCAGGATAGGGACAGGCTGAGAGGGAAAAGCCCGCTGCTAGGGGAGGGGGTCCCGGTGCTGCTCCAGCCGTCCCTTTGTGGATCCCCCGGGACCTAGGAATGCTCATCCCTCTTCCCCTGGTCCCAGCTTGGCCTTCAGGGCTCCAGTGAGGCCCTGGACACCAGGGTCACCTTGAGGAGGGGCGGCACATAGAGCAAGTCCTCCAGAGCCAGGGGGCAGCCCCCTGGCAAGCGGGCAGCGCAGAAGTCCTGGACGAGTTGCAGATTGTATAGACTGTCCGCCACAGACATGGTGTCCTTCAGGCACACATCTGTAGAAAGAGAGGAAGGAGAGCCTGATTTCCCGGGTACCAGGGATAGGGCCCTGGATGGAGAGTTTGCCTTCCGCTCCCCGTACCCAGCTCCTGCCAGAGTGCCCTCGATTTGCCCACATCTATTTCTCTCTATCTCGAGGCCAGGGATGAGTCACTTTTCTTTGTCTCTCCTGCACTTCTCCCGGCATGCAGGAAGCACTTGTTTTCTTCAGTGATTTCAGTCACATCTGATTCCTCCTGACCTTATTATTTGGGGTTTCTTGGCAGAGATACAGGAGCGGTCACCGTTTCCTTCTCCAGATAATTTTACAGATGGGGAAAGTGAGGCAAAGTAAGTGACTTGCCAGGATCCCACAGCCAGTAACTATCTGAGGCCAGATTTGAGTGTTCCTAACTCCATGCCCAAGGCTCTACTCACCATGTGATCTAGCTGCCCCAAGGAGGTGCTTAATCAATCCTATTGTTTGATTAGGTGGGGACGTTGATGCCGGGAGCTGGCCCCCCCTCCCAATCCTGAGTCCAAGGTTAAGGACCCTTGCCCACTTACCCTCAAGCCTCAGCAGCTGGGGGCAGTAGCAGTGGATGATGGCAGCTAGGGCGGCTCCGCTGGCCAAGTCCTGGAGACCCGACACCACGGGGAAACAGGGGGCCCTGCGGGCCACGGCCCGGTCCTTTCGGTACCGGATCTGTGGGGCAAAAGCAAGGGGTCAGAGGTCAGCAGTCACGGAGCCACCAGAGTTGGAGAGCATGCAGCTGGTGCAGGGAGGCCAGGTGCGTGAGTCCTTGAGGCTACGGGGAGAGGGAGCAACATGCAACAGAAAGGGGCACCGAGCGGCCCCTGGAGCGAGAAGGAGCGAACGCGGAGCTCTGGACAGCTGGCGGGAGCCGGCCCAGCCTGGCCTGGTAGGGCAGAGAGCAGTGACAGGGGGAGCAGAAAGCAGGAAGGACAGAGGTTTGGAGATACGTTACCACAGGGGGTTTGCTCCCTGACTCCTTCAAACAGAAGGCAACGGCGTGCTGAGGGGGCGGAGAGGAGGGGGCGTCAGCGCGGGGGCCGCAGCGGGACACAGGCTCCAGGCCGGGGGGGAGACCCTGACCTCATCCTGTCTGCAGAGGGCTCCCCCTCCCCCAGCCAGCCCCTCCCCCCGGACATCCCTGAGGGCTCAGCACCAGACCACCACAGTCACACCTTGGAGGGAGCCCTAGTCCTTAGCCTGCCTTTGGGCTTTCTGGCGCCTCTCCCCCTCTTCTCTGGGGTTCCCTCAGCGCCCGGCTCCGACCTCAGAGACAAGGTCGGCCCTGAGCCATTCGCAAGGTCTGGGCCTCAGTGAGACCTGCTGACCCCCCCAGCTCTGGCACCGTGGGGTGGCCCGGAGGGAGCCCAGGAGAAGCAGGCAGGGCAGCGAGAGCATGCAGCAGGACCCTCCCGCGGGGGCCCTCAGGACTGCAGGGGCCAATGTGAGCAGAGGATCTGAGGCACCCTGGCCTCTCTGGGGGGATGAATTCCCAGCTCTCCCTGCCCCACCCACCCAGAGCACGTCCTCCTTCCCCCTGCCCCAGGGCCGCAGATCCTCTGTTCACAGATCAGGGTGGAGGGACAGAATGGAGCTGGGGGCCAGGAGCACCCACTTACGGGAACGAGCTTCCAGTACCAGCGGGTGGGGCACTGAGGTGCAGAGGGCAGAGAGAGGAAGAGGAGGCGGCAGCGCGGGGGGCAGAGACAGAGAGATACAGAGAAAGTCACACCCGGCTCGGCCCAGCCCAGCCCTCACCCCAAGGAGGAGGCACAGGGACAGCCTGGCCCCGGGAGGTCGGGGGACAGTCCCCAGGTCCCACCCCACCTGCCAGGTCTCACCGAGGGCTGGGCAGCGCTGTCTGCAGGGGGCACAGGGGTTCTCTGGGCTGCCTCCCGCTCAGTCAGCTCCTGGAGTCGCCGCATGGTCTGTGAGGGGCGAGAAAGGTCACTGAGTGGGCCTCCTTAAGGGGCCCTTCGTCCTGGAGGATCGATCTCCTTTCTGCCTGGGGTCACCCCAATCATTCCAGCAATCCCCCTGATCCAGTTCCCACAGCCTCCGCTGCCTACCGAGTCCACCCAGAGAAGGAGCTTGTGCTCCCAGCTGCCCGGAGCTGCAGGGACGGGCAGGGAGGCAGTCCACTCTGAGGCGAAGGCTGTCATGAGGGCATCGATCACAGCCAAGTGGGCACCCTACAGAAAAAAAACAACCATGGGGGCATCAGGAAGGGTGGCCGTCGCCCCCCTCCCGGCAGCTCATGGGAGACGGCAAGGGGAAGAACTCAGAGCCTCACCATGAGAATAGGCTGATGTCGCAGGTCAGCTTCCCGCACGGGCCGGTCAGGCAGTGTCGGGGTCAGACCCCGCCGGGCCAGCATCGTCAAGAGGGCGGCAGGACCGGGTGGGGCCTCCAGCTTGGGCAGCGCCAGCCGCCAGGCCCGGCAATACAGCTCGGCCGAGAGGAGCAGCCGCGTCACCGGAGGCTTCACGTGCTCCTGGGCGTACTGGTCGGTGTAGAAAGGCTCCCACAGCTCGGAAGGCACATGTTCTGCAGGAGGAGATACAATCTGTGACCGTGGCCCTGACCCAGAGCCTCCCCACCTGCCCCTTCTACCCATGGGGCTCTTCGGGGCTCTTCGAGGCTCCGAGAACTTCCTGAAGGAGGAATCCAGAGGTGAGCCTTCCCAGGAAGGGGACTGGAGGTTCAAGGCCTGCCGGTCAAGTCTAGGTGTGGTCGGAGCATTCGGGCAGGAAGCAAGGACAGGTTTCCCCACACTGATGGAGGGCTCACTCCTTTGGTATCTGGGCCAAACCCAAGTCAGGCTGCTGGAGCTGCCCTGAGCAGGGAAGGGGGAAGTAGGTTGTGGCCTTGCACAGAGCCAGAGAAGTCAGGAAGAACAAAAGGTAGAGGCTAAGGTTAAGAGGCTGTTGCAATCATTAATAACCTGGCAGAAGTGGATGAGATCCGGATTCAAGAGGCGGATGGGGTGGGGGATGGGGAGGAGAGAAAGCCCTGACACTAAAGCTCTGCTCCATCAAAGCTTCTTCAACCGTGAGCCCGACCCCTCATGGGATGTCACAAGTAAATGCGGGGCCCGTGCATGTGTTTTAAAAATAAAAAGCTTTAAAAGAGGGGGACAAAAAAGTAAATGCAGGGGTTATGAAATTATAATGTTTGAACTGTATATTTATTTTATAATCTATATACACAGGGTCACATGAAAATTTCTCAGGTGAAAAGGAGAATACATTTAAGAAGTCCTGTACTATTTAACCCTAGGGAAACCAGTTGCCTTCCTGGGCCTCAGTTTACCTTCCTCGAAAAGCTATTGTGAGAACCAAATGAGATCCCAGTTCCTTACTGTTCCTTATACACTATTTCAGAGTCTGGATTTGAATCCGTCTTATCCGGAGACTTGGAATTAGGAGAACCTGGATTTAAATCTCACCTCAGATACTCACTAACCGGGTAACCCTGAGTAAGTCACTTACCTGTGTCTACCTCAGTTTCCTCATCTGTAAAATTAATAACAGCACCTATCTCCCAGGGCTGTTGTGAGGATCAAATGTGTACTTATACTCGCCCACTATCGTTCCTATTAATATTATTATTCCTGGCCAGAGATAAAACCCAAACTCTTCAAAGCTTTATTTATACAGCCTCCAATCATCTTACTCTGCCCGGCGTAGCTGCTTCATTTATTCTTGCTGTCTGACCTTGTGGAAGGGAATCCCAGCTTCACCAGTTACTCACTAATAAAACCTGGATACCGGGGAGTGTTAGATTTGGAACTGGGGTGATCTGGGTTCAAATCCAGACTGACACTTATAAGTATCAGTATTTAAGGTTCTTCTGTAAAAACAGGGGTAGAAATAACCTTCCTCATAAAGTTAGGCTGTGTGAGCTCAAAGAAGTCCCCTTGCCAGCACTCCATCTCTGCCTCATGTGCCTCATCTATAAAATGGAGCTTCAAGAAGTTATTGTGAAGATAACTGTATAAATCTGTATGCCTATATTGTATTTAACATATACTTTAACATGTTTAACATGTATGGGACTGCCTGCCATCAAGGGGAGGGGATGGAGGGAAGGAGGGGAAAAGTTGGAAAAAAAGTTTTTGCAATGGTCAGTTTTGAAAAATTACCCATGCATATGTTTTGTCAATAAAAAGCTATAATAATAATAATAATAAAAGAAGTTATTGTGAAAGATATGGGAGGAATGGAAAGTCCAATAAAAATTCGAATTAGCATTCATACAGCAAACATTGATTATATGCAGGCACAGAGCTGAGGAAGACACAGGGGTTTGGATAAGAAATGGTTCCAGTCTTCATGTAGCTCCAAGGACTGGAATGGGGATCGAACTGAGGCAGGGAAACCCTCCTGCCAGCATGAGATGATGGGGGCCTGCACCAGAACAGCGGAGTCAGGGAGAGAGACAGAAGAGATGTTACAGAAGCCAAAGGACACAATTTGGCAAGAGATTGGATGTAGGGGTTGGACAAAGTATGGAGCCAAGGATAATGATGGAAAAGATGTTTAGAGATTGGATGTAGGAGCTGGACAAAGTATGGAGCCGAGGACGATGATCGAAAAGATAATGTTTAATATATTGTATTTAACTTATACTGTAACATATTTAACAGGTATTGGTCAGCCTGCCATCTGGGGAAGGGGGTGGGAGGAAGGAGGGGAAAAATTAGAACAAAAGGTTTGGCAATTGTTAATGCTGAAAAATTACCCATGCATATATCTGGTAAATAAAAACTATAATTAAAAAAAAAAAAAAGAAAAGAAAAGAATGTTTAGAGATTGGATGTAGGGGCTAGACAAAGTATGGAGTCGAGGACGATGATGGAAAAGATAATGTTTAGGAGGGGGGTGGGTAGAAGCTAATGAATTAAGTTTTGGATGCCTACCAAAGATCCAGTTCAACCATGTCATCCCCATACTCGATAAACTCCAGAAGCCCCTTAACTGGCCTCCAGGATCAAATATAAAACCTCTGATTGGCTTTTAAAGCCCTTAATCATCTGAAGCTTCCCAATCTTTCCAGTCTTCTCATGTCTCATGCCATATGCCTCCTCCCCCAGCCCCGGCCACGTTCTCTTTGATCAGTGACACTGACTTCCTTGCTCTAGCTCTTACAAGATGTTCTGTCTCTCAAATCTCTGGCTGTCCCCCATGCTTTGGATCACTCCCTCCTTATCTCCACCTCCTGGCTTCCCCAGCTTCCTTCAAACCCCAGCTAAAATCCCACCTTCCACAGGAAGCCGTTCCCTCCAGTCCTCCTTTAAGCCTAGCGTCTTCACACAGAGATTATCACCAATCAGAGATAGCACCAGTGCTGTCTGTAGTTTCTCTTGGTGTAACTGTTTGCATGCTGTCACTCCCATATCTGTCTTTCTTTGTATCCTTAGGGCCCTGCACAGAGTAGGTGCTTAATAAATATCTGTGGACTTGTCTATATTCCAGATAAACAGGACAGGATGATCTCCTGGCCCCTGCACATACTACAATAAATAATAGTACTTTAAAATTCATAAAGCCCGGGGGCAGCTAGGTGGCCCAGTAGATAGAGCATCACCCTTGAATTCAGGAAGACCCCAGTTCAAATCTGGTCTCAGACACTTAACATTTCCTAGCTGTGTGACCCTGGGAAAGTCACTGAACCCCAGCCTCAGAAAAAATAAAAATAAAAAAATAAAATAAAATAAAATAAAATAAAATTAATAAAGCCCTTTCCATATGTTATCTCACTTGATCCTTACAACAACCTTCGGGGGTAAGTGCAATTATTATCCCCATTTTACAGATGAGGAAACTGAGGCAAAGAAAGAGTAAATAATTTTCTAGGTTCATATAGCTAGTAAGTATCTGAGGCATGTTTTGATTTCAGGTTTTGCTGGCTCCATATCCAACCCTATGTCACACAACAACCCTCAGAGGTAGGTGCCATTATTATCCCCATTTTACAGATGAGGGAACTGAGGCAAAGAAAGATTTAAGCGACTTTTCTAGGCTCATAAAGCTAGTAAGTATCTGAAGCATGTTTTGAATGCAGATCTTGCTGACTCTACATCTAACCCTATATCATCCTCAATGCTTTTAAGAATTCATTCGAATTGTCTCCTGTGCCAAGGACATTGCCTCCCCTGCCTTGCTCATCTACACCTGCTGAAATCCTACTACTGGTCCTTCAAGGTGCCACTCAATGCTACCTCTTTCATGTAACTGTTCCAGGTTCTCCCTAAATCAGGAAGCCTTCCTCTTCTGATCTCAGAGCAGCTACATGGCGCAGTGAGTACAGGATTGGCCTTGGAGTCGGGAGGACTTGAGTTCAAATCTAACCTCGGACAAGTAACCCTAACTATGTGACCTTGGACAAGTCACTTAACCCCAAATGCTTCCCCCAAATGATACCTCCTCTGACCTCAATTAAATTCAACAAACTTTTATTGTTTACTATGGACATTGAGGATAGGAAGAGCAAATGAAAAAACAGGCCCTGCCACAAGGAGCTTATGTTCTGTCAAAGGGGGAAAAACAAACACAGATGTTTGAAATATCCCCTAAACCTTTCCCCTATCCAGGAAGTCACCATCCTCCCAGACTCCAGGCTGTTAACCCCTGCTGTCATCCAGGACCCCTCACTCTTCTTCACCCTCCATGGCCAATCTGTGAATTTCCTCTTCACGATAACTCACACACACTCCCCTCTCTCCTCTGACACTCTCACCACCCTGATGATGGTCTTGGGTGCCTCCAAAATAGACAGGAGCCTGCTGGCTCCTCTCCCTGCCTGGAGTCTCTCTCCATTCCTATTCATCCTCTACTAGGCTATCAAATTGGTCTCCTTCAAGCATATGTAGATAAATCATCTCCACCACCTACCCAATAAGGTCCTGTGGCTCCCTATTACATCTGGGATCAAAAGTAAAACCTTCTGACATTTAACATTCTTCCCAACCTGACCCCTTCTCAATTTTCCAATCTTCCTATATTTTCCTCTCCTCCAAGGCCTTCAGTCCTCATTGTTTCTGGGGGGGGGGGGGGGGAGGCAACTCGCATCTTTTTAATCTGTTCCTTTTCACTGACAATCCCCTTTGTCTGAAATACTCCACCTCTGACTCCCAGTTTCCTTTCAGACAGATTAAGTCCCACCTTTTGCATCACAAAAAAATCAAGCATGACTGAAAGGACTGAATCACAACAACCGGAACAAAGTAGGGAGATTCAGGGCTCTAGGAAAATCAAAGGAGGGAGAGAACTTTTCAGCTGGGATGGGGTAAAGGTTTAAGGAAGGGGTGACTCTTAAGTTAGGTTTTCTAGGACTTCGAGAGGCAGAAATAAAGATGGAGTATATTCCAGGTACATCGAAATAAAAAGAGAACTGAGATGAGATTGAGGAACTGTAGCAGCAGTCCAATTTGGCAGAGACCCAGAATACACGTAGGGAAATAGTATGAAATACAAGAAAGGTAGATTAGAGCCAGATTGTGGAGAACATTAAATATCAGTCCAGTCCCCCTGGTCTCCCAAGTGCCTTTCTCTTTATGACACTTGCCTTTACTCTGCCATCTTGGCTCCACCCCCCTTTCTATGATACTTCCAATCTACTCTATAGATAGCGTGCATGTCTACGGTTAGTTACATGTTATCTCCCCCATTACGCTGGGAGCTCCTTGAGGGAAGGCACTGTTTTTCCCTTTCTTGAGTTTAATATGATACTGTCCCCAATACACAATAGGTACTCCTAAAATGCTTGTTGACCTGATTGATTCCAGCATGAATATCTCTTAACCCTTGTAAGGATGGCCAGCTTTATATGGCCCTTGAAGGTTTGCAAATCGCTTTACAAATATTATTCCGTTTGCACCTCAACAACAATCCTGGGAGATAGGTTTTATTATCATCCCCGTGTTATAGATGAGGAAAGAGATGCAGGTTAAATGATTTGCACAGGTTCACACAGTTACTGAGTGACTGAGGCTGAATTTAAACTCTGAGAACAGGAACTGAGTCCCCAATATCTAGCTATGTGCTGAGCACAGTCGGTGCTTAATAGACATCTGTTGATGGAAGTGAGTGCACAGAGCATTTTCATGGTCACTAAAGAGCTCCCCAAATCCGATTCAAATTTTTTAAAAGCACCTATTCTGGGACAGGATTTATACTTGATGCTAGAAATATACAAGGTCTACCGTGATCTCAGGCCTCAAGGCTACATGCTCTTCCAGAGAATAAATTGCTGACGGAGAGGAGTGAACTGGAAACAATACTGCACTTTACATATCAAGGTCTGAACCCTGCTTCTCTAAGTCTCCATTTCCTCAATATAAAATGGAAGAAAACACCTGTCATTTCTGCTTTCCAAACTTGTTCTGAGACACATGTGAAAGTTGTTTGTCAAGGGTTTTGGAAACTTTAAAGTATATTCCTAAGATAAAGATAGGGCAGCTAGTGGTGGAGTCAGAAAAGCTCATCTTTCTGACTTCTGGACTCACTAGCTGGGTAACACTGAACAAGTCACTCCACTTTGCCTCAGTTTCCTCATCTGTCAAATGAGCTGGAGAAGGAAATGACAAACCACTCCATTATCTTTGCCAAGAAAACCCCAAAGGGCATCATAAAAAGTCAGCTATGACTGAACTGACCAAACAACAACAACAACAACAGAAACAAAATAGGGAGATTGGAGAGAGGGCTCAGGAAAAATCAAAGGAGGGAGAGAATTTTTCAGAGAATTTTCATTGGGGTAGAGGTTTAAGAAAGGGGTGACATTTAAACTAGGTTTTGTAAGACTTCAAGGGAAAGAGATAAAGATGAAGTGTATTCCAGGCACATAGAAATAAAAAGAGAATTAAGGAACTGTAGCAGCAGTCTAATTTGGCAGAGACTCAGAATACATGAAATATAAGAAAGGTAGATTACAGCCAGATTGTGAAGAATCTTAAATATCAGGAAAGGAAATGTATGTTTTATTCTGAAGGTAATAGGGAACCTGTGAGGATTTGGGAGCACAAAATATGATAAGCTTTGTACTTATGGAAAGATTACTTTGGCACTTGTGTGGAGTAAAGATGGCAGAAGGGCAAGACTAGAAGAAGAAAGATCAATCAGACTTTGAAGACATCCTCCTTTCCTCCCACCCCCTATCACTAATAGTAAGGAGACCCACACATGAGCCATATTTTGGTAACTAACTAACTGAAGGGGTAGAGGAAAGGAAAAAAATTAAAAATAATCCTAAGGTTTAGATACAGTGGTCCTCAAACTTTTTAAATAGGGGGCCAGTTCACTGTCCCTCAGACTGTTGGAGGGCCAGATTATAGTAAAAACAAAAGCTCACACTCTGTCTCCGCCCCTCAGCCCATTTGCTATAACAAGGCAGGCCGCATAAACGTCCTCAGCCCACCCCATCTGGCCTGAGGGCCATAGTTTGAGAACCTCAGATATAGAAGATGGGTTGCTGGATAAATATTGCCAGCATCAGAAATAGTAAAGTCAAGAGAAAAGAAGAGATGATACAGTGTCCTTTGGGGCATGTTGAGACTGAGATCTCTCAACAATCTCTTGGACAATCTAGTAGAAATGGCCTGAAAGAGACTGGAAATTAGGGTTAGGAATCTCAGAAGTGGGGAAAATAGCTGGACGTGCAAATTCGGGGTCAGTGAAAGCAGAGAAGTGATCAATAAAGCTAAGACCAAGGACAGATTAGACAGGTGATATCTGGGGAAGAGGAAAGAGACAGGCTAGGGAAAAACCTCTAGGAATCCACAGATTATGGGACCTAGAGATAAGTAGGAGAAGGTACATCAGATTGAGTTAGCAGGGAGCACTAAGGTATGGGACAAAGATTTGTAAAGCTCTTTCCATGCATTATCTCATTCAATCTTCAGAGCAATTCTGGAAGGTAAGAACTAGAGGTATAATTATCCCTCCCCCTTTTACAGAGGAGGAAACTGAGGTTCAGAGAAGCTACACAAGTTGTCCAACATCACACAGTGTCAAATGCAGGACTGAAATCCATATTTCTCCTGGCTCAGCAGCCCCCAGGGTCAGCATAGATTCTAGTCACTGTTGTTTCTGTTTTCAAGGATCATGAGAACTCAGGTTTCCTTGCCCACCCATCTCTGACCCCTGCCCACACAGTCTATGAAGATAGTGCAAATTTACAAACTCAAAATACACTGTGTTTTCTGTCATTTGATCCTGAGAACAATGTGAACTCGAATCCAGATCTCCTGCCCCCAACGTCCCTGTAGCTACTTCACAACCAAGGAGTTTCCCTTAAATTGTTATGTCTCAGAACTCCCACAGAATCATAAATTGTCTGAGAAGGAGGAACCCCCAGAAGTTCTGGAGTCTACAAAGACAGAGAGGGGGTCAGTAAGGGACCAATCCACACAGCAAATTAGTGACACGAGCTGAATTAGACCCCAGACCCTGTGACTTTCATTTCTGGGCTATCTCTTCAGATCAGGAGGTTCTCCTCATTTCTTTGAGCAAAGTAGATTTGGCTAAAGGTCAGATAACCAGGAAAGAGTCCAATCTAGGAGCCAAGACTCCTGGGTCCCTGTAAGGTGCTTCCTCTTCCTTTGAGAAGGACCTGGGCAGGGAAAGGGGCAAAGGGATTTATGGGTAAACAAGCTGTGGAGGGAGAACAGGATCCAAGGGCTGGGATTTCATCCCCTCCGTGTGGCTGAGTGTGTCCCTCTCCCAAACACCCACAGAACAGGTTGGTCTAGCCTGGGGCAGCTCCTTGGGTGGGTGGGGGGGAGAGATATCCCTTAGCTTTGAAGGGAAGGATGATGCATTTGATCACTGCTTCTCTCTTCCATCCATGGAGCTCTTAAAGGCCCAGTTTTAATTAACCCAGGTCACCTCCCCTCCCAGGCAGCCATGAGGAGGTGAGGATATTCGGCTCCCAACTCCACCCTCGGAGGGGAGGGTATTCCCAGGGGCAACTGAGGCCGGGGAGGAGCTAAGGCTTCAGCTAAGGAAAGCAGGCCTGCCAAGGGAGAGGCTGGGGACAGCTAGGTGACTGAGGAAGGGGCTGGGTGCCATGTGGGTCAGTGTGGCGACATGGAAAGCTAGGCCCCCGGCTGGATAAGGAAGGGGACCAGGTCCAGTCCTTGCTAGGCCACCTGACTGGGGACATTCCCGTACTAGGGGCCAGGGAGCCCCGCATCAGATTTAAATAAAAGGAGGACAAGACGGGGAAAGGCCCGCCATAAGCCAGGAACCTTGACCTCAGTCTTGCGGGGCTAGGGCCTGGGGAGGCTGGCTCGGGGAAGGGTGGGGTTCGGCTGGGTGGAGTGGGAAGGGGTTCTCAGACACCTAGAATGCCAAGTGCTGCGGCCGGGATTCTAAGGCACTGGGTCCTGGGGAAGGAGGCAGGGGCTCCAATACCTGGATCCTAGGAGGGCGGCCGGCCGGCCCCTTCCATCCCAACCCCTCCTTGGCCTCAGCTCTAGCAGCAGGCGGGGGAGGCAAAGTCCAAGCAGATAGAGAGCGAGCCGGGGGAGGGGACGCGGCCTGGGACAGGGAAGGGAGAGGAGGACGACGACGAAACGGAGGAGGCCCCGAGCCCCCGGGAACCCAGGAGTCCCCTGCCCCTCCCCCCCCCCCCCCAGCAGAGGCGGCGGCCAGAGCGCACAAAGCGGGCGGCGGCGGCGGCCGGGAGCCCGCGGCCGCCCCGCAGCCCCCTACCCAGGCCGGCCATTGTTCCCCGGGGGCCCCGGCCTTTCCCCGCGGGGTCCGGAACCGAGCCCCGCCCCCCGCACCTGCCGCGCCCCGGCCCCGGCCCCGCAACCCCCCGG
This sequence comes from Sminthopsis crassicaudata, assembly GCF_048593235.1. Classification (NCBI taxonomy): domain Eukaryota; kingdom Metazoa; phylum Chordata; class Mammalia; order Dasyuromorphia; family Dasyuridae; genus Sminthopsis; species Sminthopsis crassicaudata. The sequence continues at coordinate 46,410,446 of NC_133617.1, read as the reverse complement.
CCCCGGCGGCCCGCGCTACCTGCGCCCCCGAAGGCGGCCCGCAGCACCCAGGCCAGGCTGGCGGCCGTCTTGGCCCGCGGGAAGTCGTACTGATCTAGTGGCTTGATCTCGGGCACCAGAAAGGTTTTCCGCAGCGGCCCGGGGCCGGCGGGCGCCGCCTCCACCATGACGGCGCCGGGGATGCGCTGTCCGGTGTGGCCGGCCTCAGCCGGACCGGCCCTAGCTCTCCTCTGTCGGGCTAGCACCGGGCCGGGCCGCCGCCGCCACCGTAGCCGCCGCTGCCGCCGCCGCTGCCGCCGCCGCCGCCGCAGCTGCCGGGCTCCGGGCTCCAGGTGCAGCAGCGTCCCCCCACAACCCTCCCCTTCTCCGCCCCGCCGCGGCCGCCGCCGCCCCGCCCCGGGGGCCGGACCTCAGGTACGCCCCGCCCCCCGCCCGCGCCCTCTCCCGGACCCAGGCGGCCGAGCCCCCTTTCCAGATCTGGGAGAGACCTCGGCCGCCAGGACTGAGGTGCCGAACTCGGGGCCCGACGCGGGGCGCGGAGGCTCCCCGGGTTCCCAGTCGGTGTCTGAGGGGGGCGTGTCTAAGAGGGGAATCCTCTGGGTCTCCCCTCGTCTTGGGGTGCAGTGTAGCGGTGGCGGAGAGAGGGGGTGTGTATAAGGGGTGGTGCTTCCAGGACACCCCCGAGGCACCGCCTTCCTCCCCCTCCCCCCCGGGCGGTGTAGCCCCAGACAGACTGACAGACAGGCCTCCATTGTGCAGCTTCTGGGCGCACCTGAACTCCGCACACAAAGGAGGCCTGTCTGTCCGCTGGGTCTGCGCCCGGCCGCCTGCCCGTGGGTGGGTGCGCGGCAGGCGGGCAGGTGGGGATGGGAACTGTTGGGGCTTGCGTTGTTCCAGCGTGCGGATGTGTCTGTGCCGGGAGGCGGGCGTGGACACATGAGACCCGGGCGTGGGTTTCTATGTTTGAGAAGGGTGTATGACTGGCTCGGTGTGCACCGGAGACATGTGTTTGTGTGTGCACAGGAGAGGTGTGTCCAAACGGAGGGGAGGGGACCCGGGGTGTAGCTCTGGAAGACGTGTTTGTGTATCAGTGGGACGCGTGATCCCCAGGGATCTGAGGCGGAAGTCCAGAGACCTGGTTTCCAGTCTAGCTTTGATTCTAACTTGCCCCGTGACCTTGGGCAAGTCCATTCCCCTGCCCCTTACTTCACCTATAAAGCAAGAAATCTGGACTCTCTGGTCCTGACTCTGTTTGCCAGGCAAATCCGTGTTGAAGTGTACTGTGGGGAGCTACCTGGAGTTAAATCTACCTGTCTGTGAATATACTGGAGCCAGGAACTTACTTAGCATGTGGCTGCCAGTAGTCACACCTGTGTGCTCATTTTTCACGTGATGACCAACAATGATTCCATGACCTTTTCAGCAGCAAAGGACAGACTGGTGCGAGAGCTCCAGTCCGTCTACTGACAGCATCTCACAGAGCTGCAGAGCTCTATATCCCCACGCGTATAACGCGGGTGGGGGGAGGGATACAGGGACCCCTCGATTCAGAGGCTCCAGACTCAAGGGTAGGGGAGCAGAGACAGCTACTGGACTCAATCCTTTATGAGCTAGGGAGATTGCAAACTAGTTGGGAGCCCAGTGGAGACAGGTTTAGGGAGAGGAGCAGAAAAGCCTGCCTTCAAGAAGGGCTTTAGGCATAGGGGAGTCCAAGGACCCCGTTCCCGGCCCCAAATGGCTCTGCCTTTTTGGCTCCCAGGAACCTAGAAATGGCACTCTAGTTATCCCTAGAGTCAGTCTGTTATGGTGGATAAAATGCTGGTAAAGTTCAGAACGTCGGGGTTCAAATACCTAGAGACAGCACGATATAGTAGAAGTTCTGGGACTTTCAGTCCAAAAGACCTGGATTTATATTTCAGCTCCCTTGTTAACTTTGTGACCATGAATAAATCATTGAATCTCTGGAATTCAGTGCCACATTTGCTCAATGAAGAGATTGGACTAGATTGCCTCCAAGTCCCTTCCAAGTCTAGAACTCTTATGAACAAAAGCAAGATAGCATCTTCTCTCTTAGGTGAGGGCTAGAGCATCCGTATGTCTCCTTGTCCCCCAAGTCTCCCCTTCTTCCTATTCAATGCTGACATGAGTGACTACAAATTGGCAGTTGGATCTTGTGAACAAGGCTGGGGGAACAGGACTGCATGTGGGAGAGGAGAGTGTTCTTATGTGAAAGAGAAAAGGACCAAAGTGTTTTCCCCCCCCACCCCCGCCACTACTCCCTCATCCAGGACCCAAGCACTTAGCCCTCCTTCCAACCCCCACACTAACCTGACTGGTATACCCAGCCCAGAACTAGCTGCATGGCAGGGCAGCTGGGTGCCTCCTGCTGGGGTTCCACCCATGATGCCCAGTTAATTGAAGCCCCAACCCTCCCCTGGGGGCTTGTTCCCTGGGACAGGGCAGGCCCCACAGGCCTGGGCAGCTCCCCCAGACAACCCGGCTCCCCCAGCTCCTCTGGGGTGTGGGGAGGGGGGACCCAGAGATCTAAGCCCTAATTGACCTCCTACTTGTAGATATTGTTTTTCTCCCTCAGGATCCAGGTCCCCAAATCGTCAGTATTTCCAAACTTCTCTCCCTCACCAGAGTGCCTGAGGCCCCTTCCCCTTCTTGTACATCATTCTCCCCTACATAAGAGCCAGGTACATGGCACCCTAGAGCCTGGGATTGATGATGGAGAATTTCCAGGTGTAATTAAATGGGTGTTGATTAACCAGTCCCAGTTATTAAAGACTGAGACCCAGCTATGGGCATTTAGGAGGGCCTCTGGGGTCTCAGGGGAGCTTTGCAGTCGTGGGGAGCGGTGGAAAGATCACTACACTTAGGGGCAGAAGATCTGAGTTTGATTCTACTTCTGCCAACAACTATCCATCCTAATTATGGGCAAGTCTATCCTGCGCCTCAGTTTTTCCTCTGTGAAATGGGGATAATAAATACTTCTGCCTACCCCAGAGGAATGCTGTCAGGATCAAATAAAATAATCTGTGAAAATGTTCTGTAATAATAAAAGCATTATGCAAATTTGTAATAATACAGATTCTTAGATAATGGGAAAACAGTGAATTTGTAGTAGGGGGCACAGGCTTCTCGCAACACCACTTTAAAGGGAGAGCTTAAGAGAAAGGCCTCTATCTCCCCACCAGCAGCACTATTGCCAACAAGGATTTTAAAAGTGTTGGGGGGGGGTTCCTACCTTTGCCCCCACACTCCATTTCCCAAAGGGATTTGGAGGGGAAAGCCTCTACTTCCCCCTCCCAACATCATTCCCAAGGGGGATTTGGAGGGGGCCCTCTACCTTCCCCCAAAGCCATTCCCACCATTCTGGACCACAGCCCAGTTAAGCGGATTAGTTAGTCCTCAGGATTCCAGTCTGGCCTTAGAAATTACTGCTCTGATGCATGTTCCCAGAATTCTCCTGCTCTTTAATAGGTTCTGTCCCTCCCACTGAGGCTATGGCCTTTCCTGACCTATCCAAAAGACATGGAACAGACAGGAGGGCCCCAATGGCTCAGGACAGGGGAGAAGGGCTGGCCGGCTGTTGTTCAGCAAGTCTTTTACTTCTCAATTAATCAAATTCTCTCTTTCCTCAAATCTCCAACCTTACCCTCTTGCCCCATCAGGAAACTTAACTGCCTACAATACAAAGGTTGGTCATCTGTCCTGAGTTTCTTTTCCCACACATGGAAGTCTTCCCAAGTTTTTGCCACCCCTCCCCACTTCCTTCTTGTCCCTAAGGAAAAAAATATCTATCCTTTCTAATGTTTGGGACTAACTACCACCTTCCTACTTGTGCCTATGATCCCAACTACTCCAGCATCCCCAGGGACATTTTTTCCAGCATCTTTAATCTCTCCCTGCCTTCTGGCTTCTCCTCAGCCTACCAACATGCTGGGTCTCCCCAGCTTAAAAGAAAAAAAAAAATCTTCCCTCTATCATTCTACTTCCACCTGAATTATCCTATGTCGGCTTATTCCATGTACTATGGGATATCTTTCATGATCTCACTCCTCTACCCCTCCCCCCAAGTATATGCTTATCTGTTTACATGAAGAATATAATCTCCTTGAGGGCAAGGAAATATCTTCTGAGTTTTTATATCCCCAGTGCTTGGCACATAATTGTCATTCAGTGCCTCCCAAATGGCTTGAATTTCTAAATTGTTAGAAAGTAGAAGTGTGTACTTCTGAAATCCTTAGAAATCTGGGTTCTGTTTCCATCAAAATGGTCCCTCCAGATTTTTCAATCTTTTTTCTGTCCTCATATTCCTTGACTCTACCATCATTCCCTTATTCTTCCCCCTCCCACCTTTTTTAAAGAAACACTACACTGTCCTGGTTCTCCTTTCCTCACTCAAATGTGGGAATCCCCCAGTGGTCACCACTCTGATCCCAGAATCATATTTTTGGAGGTGAGACTCTTAATAGTCATCTAGGTCAGCTTTTCATCTAATTCAGGAATCCCCTCCACAATATCCAACTCTGCTTGAAAAATGGCAATAAAAGGGAACTTATTCCCTATAAGAATAGCCTAGTCCATTATTAGACAGTTGTTTTACAGTTTTTTAATATTAATGTCTGCCCCATATAGAATTCCTGTCCATTAGTCCTTAATTTCCCTCTCCTGTCTTTCAATCTGTCACATCCTTCCTGAAATGTAGTGACAAAAACTAGAGTGTTCCCTATGTGATCTGTCCCACAGTGACTTCAAAAACTAATGCCTTCCCAACCTAATTGAATTTATTTTTCTTGATGTCATATCATCAGCACATACTGTGCTTGTAGCCTAGCGATAGCCCCTTATCCTTTGGCATGAACTATTTTTTCTCTCCATCTCCTTCCCCCTCCCAACTTGTGTGATTTCATCCTTTTATAACTGTCTCATCATTCCAGCCTGTCAATAATGATAACAGCTCACATTATATAAAGCCTTTTAAGGTCTGCAAAGGGCTTTCCTCATGGATCTGTGATCTCGTCAGTATGGGTATCCTCTCACTTGATGCAGATTGAAATTCATCTATTCCCTCTAAGCTTACAGAAATCTCATACGTGACCTCCCCTAAATCTGACACAGGGCATCTGCCACCATATAAGGGGCCTCCCTTCAATCTTCCTGATATCTCAAGAGTGCCAATGTGGGGGGGGGGGCGGCTATTGGCTACTTTTCAATCTTCTAGTCCCTCTTTTAAGAACAAGAGTGGGGATTGAAGGCATTAAAATATCTCTGGATCCTGAATCTGATATCTAAAGTAACAGCTGTCCCTTCTAGCTTTGCACATGTGAAAATCTGAAGGTATCCTAGACAGAGCACTGGATTCAAAATCACAATTCATGACTTTAATTGCTAACTTTGTCTTTTATTAATACAGATTATGTGACTCTGGGCAAATCACAACTTTCCATCATCTGAAAATCTGAAGGCATCCTGGACAAGGGCACTGGCTTCAGAATCACAATTCCTGATTTTAATTTCTGACTTTGTCCTTTATTATTACAGATTATGTGACTCTGGGCAAGTCATATTTTTTTTTTTGGGGGGGGGCTTCAGATACTCGTGTGTAAAATGGAGGAACTGGACAAGGTTGCCTCTAAAGATGCTTTCCAGCTCAAAATCTCTAATCATATGATGGGAGAGACATTCAGGGCCATCTACACCTTCCCATAAGCTGAATATGAGCCTTCTCCCATCCTCTAATCTTTTTTCCTTCTAATCTCTAAATCTGGATCCTGGATCCATAGTGAGCCTCAGACTGTTATGATGTTTAAAAGAGAAACTCATCACAATGTTTAGGGATATTCAATTTTGTTCATTTCTACTTGACTCTTGGTTAGAGTCCAAATAACCTTATAAAGCAGATATAGATGTCCCTTTTGAATATAGAATTGTAGGCCAGGAATGACTGATGTAAGTCCCTTCCTCCCCCTTTTTGTTGTTGTTATTGTTGTTGTTGTCTGGATGCCTTTCCCTATTTCATTTTTCCCGAACCTAGAATGAAGGGAATATCTATGGAAAGAGCTTTGATAGTTTCTAAAGGGAGGGCTTATCCTGTCCAGGGAAAGCACCAAATCCTGAGCATTAAATTACCAGGGAAACTACTCCATAGGTAGTCTGCCTGACTGTCCCTAATATACACTAATGTTACAGTGGGAAAAGTGCTGGATTTGAAGTCAAAGCCCCTGGGTCTGAATCTTGCCTCTGCCAAATACTATTTGTATGAACCTAAGCAAGATTGGTAAGCTTCTAGAGCCTCAGTTTCCTCACTTATAAATTGAAAGGGAACGATTAGATGACTCCCAAGACCCCTGTTAGCTTTATAGCTATGATCCAACATTGCACAAAACAGAGCCACAGGGAAGTAATTGTAACATACTATCAGAGACCTCCTTCTATGAGGGTTAACACTAATTCACTAGGCAATACTCCTTGAAACCTGCTCAACCCATTGATACTCTCAGCAACCATGTACATCCAACTTCGATACTTTCTATTGACCCACAAGGATACTATGAAACAGCCAAATGCCTCCTGAAAAACTACTTCATTCTCCAGCTCTCCCAAGCTAGTATCTATCAAAAAAGGAAATTAGATCAGTTGCATGATGGGGTCCAAATGAATCTGTGCTGGCTCCTAATGATCATTGTTTGCCTTAACAAGATTATAAACCGTGTGTACTGCACTGCCTACAATGGACAGAAGCCATCTTCTTTCTTCCTTCTGAATAACAATATGACTGTGAAATGGAGGCCCATCTCATCTTCTGGTGCTTCTCCCATTCACAATTCCAATTTTACTGGCAACAGCTCAGCAATCACATCAGCAGATTTTTGGATTTTAAAGCCGCTAAGAGCTCTCTTACAACCATTTCCCTTATCTAGGACTTTAAATCCTGGTTTACTGTGTTTGTCTTATTCTTCTCAATCTGAGATAAATCTCCTAGTTAGAAAAGATGGAAGAACAATAGAATCCTTAGCTTCCTTCCACGTTTAATTCAAATGTCAGCTTCTATGGAGTCTTTTCTGCTTCTAATCGTTGATACTATCTCCTTATGCAAAATAGTCCGTTTATTTTTTCTATTTACAGGTTGTAAACTTCTGGAGAATGTAACCTTTGTGAGAGTAGTGATTGTTTGTCATCATTTTTGCATGAGAGCATTATGAATTTAGACCTCAAAGACTCTCTAGTCCAACCTCTTCATTTTACAAATGAGTAAATTGAGGCACAGAGGTGACTTGTCCAGTCATATGGATAATAATGCACAAAGTAAGCACATAAATGTTTAAGTCGCTTAAATGTTTGTCTCAGTTTCTTCAACTGTAAAATGGGAATGATAATAGTATCTAATTCCCAAGGGTATTGTGAGAAGTTAAAGAATGAAGAATTTAGCACAGTGCCTGGTACCCAGTAGGTATCTAATAAAAGCTTATTTCCTTTCTTCATCTATTGAATTCTAGATGATGGTAAGCTGGAGGAGGTTCCCTATACTAAAGAAATCATAACTTCCCTTCTATTCAGCTAAATAGTTAATTGTCCTCTCTCACTTGTTAACATTACATCATCACTCCAAGAAGTGACTTTTATTTCCTTATTGCCCCCACAACAATTCTTGGTGTGCTCAGCTCCCACCCATCTTCATGACAGTATTTGTACAGAAATGCTCCAGACTTTGGCATTCTCCTCAGTTACCTGTGCTCACTTCTATTCCTTGTACATACTGGTTTAAAGCTAACAAGAGCTCCCAGAAGAGCCCCATTAATGTCTTTAGATCATTCTCTTTTCTTCTTCATAGAATTGTTGACACAATCCTGTGTCAACAGAATTTCATTCTTGGAGAACATCCCATCCCTCCTCTTCTGTGTGTACTCCAAAAGTGACATCACCTGTTTTCTTGAACCTCACCTGCATTCTCTCCACTGCATTTCTCCCAGTAGGTTTGTAAATTTCCACATGGGTGTCAATCTTGATATACAGTACTATTCCAAAGTACCCTCAGTTAAATGTTTCTTCCCCTTCCACTGTACTCAACTAATGAGTCCATTCCACCAAGATTTGGGGATACTAATAAAATTATTTGTATTTTATTATATATTTTATTGTATTATATTTTGTGCTTAATCTCTTTTCCATTAAAGTTCTCCCTTCAGTACCTGGTCAAGAAATAGGAATGCCGATTCCTGAAAGCTGTGGTCATGCTCCACAAGTTTTAATAGTTCCTACCAAGATAAAAATGCCTTCAGTCTTAGCTATTCTCACCAAGACAATTCCAAGGGATTTATGATTTTAAAAAATGCCTTCTGCCACCAGAGAAAGATCTGATGGAGTATGTGAATGCAGATCGAAGCAGACTTTTTTAACCTTTTTTTTTTCCTTTTGCAACATGGTTAATATGAAAATATTCTGCATGACTATGTGCATATAGACATACACATTTATGCCATATAGATCATACACACAGAGCTATCTCCATATTTCTATCTAGACATAATCAGACAGATAATGGCATCTTTTGACCAAGGTAACCCATGAAATGGTTTTCCAAGGTACAGCGGATTATGAGAGATGGATGATGGTAGCATTCATGCTGATTAAATCATCAATCTTTTGATACGTGGAATCTTCATAACTAGAATCCTTAAGATTCTGAAGCCTTGCTCTCAACTCTCTTGAATTATTTCCCCATGAGGCACCTTGTCCATCTCCAATTTTCTTCCTGTGCCCCCACCTAGTATTCTTCACAGGAATCAAGCTTACACTTTAACCTGAATATTGACAAGTCTCCAGCCAAATATATTCTTGGATCGGAAAAGCCCATCATTCAAGTACCCCAAGCCATATCCAGAAAAACTAATTTGCCACTACACACATATACTCATTCATTTATATATGTGTGTGTGTGTACATGTATGAATGTATTCACACATTATTTGCCATCACATTTAGACAATATTGATATGAAGAGGTAGATAATCTCCAATGCTTCAATTCCTGTGCCTTTCTTTTCCTTCCAAAGTCCCAACTTTCACCTGGTAGAAGAGAAATTCTACAAATGTTTTAAAAAATGCTTTGATTTCTTTCCTGGGACTTTAAAGTCCCTAAAGATACATTCCAGAGAAAGAGCAAAGAGCCCTCTGGAGGGGCGGAACTGGGTTGGGGGGGAGTGATTTAGCCTGGAGCAGACTCAGGGGAGAGGCCTGCTATTCCGTGTCAGAAGGGCCGTCATGTGAAAGAAGATAAGACTGGTTGTAGAGGGCACAGCTAGAGCACCAGGTAGAAGTCATTAGGGGGAAGGGAAAGCTCCCTAAGGTGACCGTAAGAGACAGAGTGTTCCTCCCAGATTTTCAAAGTATGATGACCATTTGTGAGCATGCTGTAAAGAGAATTCTTGCCCAGGGATGGTATGGCCCTTCCCACTCTGACTTCTTGTGGGGCCCCTGGACTGTGAGGGGCAAGGTCTGGCCAGCCAAGGAGGAAGGACACCCGGGTTCTAGCAGGTGGAACTAGGCTAAACCAGCCAGGCAAACCGTGCTAGATCATCCCACTCCCCTCTGACCTCGGTTTCCTGTGGCCTCTCCCTGGCTCCCTTTCTTCGATTGTCTCTCCAGTCTTTCCTCATTCTCTCAATTCCTAAGCATTTCTGCAGGGTGCTCCCCTCAGGCTTCTTTATTTCTCTCCCAACACTTTCTCCCTCAGTGATTTCATCCACTCTCATGGCTTTAACTATCACTCCTACCTAGAGGCTGGCCAAATCAGTCCCACTCACCCTACCTCTCTGCCCTCTGTTCTGCCTGACAGACATGGGGGAGTCCCCGCTATCACAGACGCAGCAGGTTCAAAACCACATTCATCCTCCCTGATTAACATGGTCGCTTCCCTCTTTATTTTGTTCATTGCACCATCCTCTTGGCTACCCAGACCTGAAACTTCAGGGCTTGAGCCCTCCTTCTCACTTCCCACAATCAAGCTTTTGCCAAGTCCTGCTGATTCTATCTCTGCAGTATCTTTTCCATCCTTCCTCTCCATTCCCACGGCCCCCACCCTAATTCAGGGCCTCCTTTCTTACCTCTCCCCTGGACTATTACAATAGACTCGCCTGGTCTCCCTGACTCCACATTCTCCCTGCTCAGACCCATCCTTCACACTGATGCCAGAATAATCTTTCTATTAACGCACAGGCTTAATTACGTCTTGCCTGTAATAACAGCAAGAACTCACATTTCTATGGCGCTTTGTAATTTATAAAGGACTTTCTGCACAACAGCGCCGGAGCTTGATAATGAATCATTTTCTTCCCTCGTTTTACAGGTGAAGAAACAGAGGCACAATGAGTTTGAGTAATTTGCTCAGGGTCCCACACTCACTCAAAGCCAAGTCTCTGCTTTCTAGGTCCAGCCTCTTCTAATACCACAGAGCCTCTTGAACAAGACTATCATTTGGGAGCACTGCAGATGACCTGGGCCATTTTTAAAAACCAGACCCAGGGTCTGATCCAGGCACAGAAATTCAACAATAAAAAACAGACAAGGAAGATGTTTATGAAGGTCAGCACCTTGTCTACAAATTAAATTTCTTAGCTGCCTAGCAATCTTGAGGACAAGCGACATGCAGAGCCATTATATGCCTGGGGCCCCAATCTGGCCGGCTCTCTGGCTGTTGCGCCAATCTGCCTCTCACCATGTGAATGAAGTTCTATTATTCTGATTTTTTTTTTTTAAACGATGGGAAGCGTCTCATCAACCGCTTAACTTTCCTTGTCTGTCTCTATCAGAGGAATGAGGGAGATAGTGATTAGATTGTAGAAGAATGTGGGCAGAAAGCCCCCAAGCCAGCTGCTTCCATCAGGAGGCTTCCTGATTGGCTGAGTGGCTCCCGAGCTGGGCCTGGATGTTGCAGTTCATGTGGGTGAATTCCCACTCGGAGTGTGGAATATTTGGGGGTGGCAAACACCATTCTCTGAAAGGCAACTAGAGAATTCAGTTTAGAGAAAACCAGAGATTACCCTAGGCTTGGAGAACCTGAGCTAGATAGAATAGATAGGAAAGTTTCGGGCACCACCCAGGCTGGAAGTAGGTCATTTTCCTTGATGTACATTCCTCATCACCCTGTGCCAGTGCCTTCTTTCTGAATCTGTAAGTTGGCTAACGTCCCTCGTAGGTAAATCTTTACAAAAAACAATGTACCTCTGGTATACAGTGTGTACAGCGAAGGGCAGGGATTATAGGAAACAGGGTGGAAGCTAGACTAGGATCCCCCACTGTAGGGGTAGCAGCAGGAGGAAGGGGAAAGTTAACAGGTAACTAGGCAAGGAGCAGAGGTGCCCGGGCCCAAGAAGACAAGCCAGCTTGGCTCACACACTGACTTCCTGAGGCCGCAGAGCTGTAGCCCCCAGCAGTAGCCTCCTCCCTTTTCTCACCAAGCCTGGCACCCCCCCCCCCCGCCCCACCCCCCCCAGCTCCTCTGCCCAGCAAAGCCTTTCTCCCTCTCTGGAGGCTTCCCTGGGCCCCGTGGGCCTGCAGGGAGCACTCCCAGTCATTCTTGCTGATGCAGTCCTCTGAATTTGGGTATCTATGACCTGCTGGCCCCCTCAGGTGACCCCAGAAATGATGTGGAGAAAGGAAAGGCCCTCAGCAGGCCTGGCTGGGCTGAGATCCCCACATTCTCTTCCCCTGCCTCGGTCCCGTCTCCATAGCCCAGTCGCCGTGAGCCTCGAAACAAGGCTCCATCTGTGCCCCAAATCCTAGCCTGCCTGAACGGGACCATGGGCAGCTCAGTGGTGGAGAAGAGTGGCCCCCTTGTGGCCACTTGGTGAATAACCGCCCAGCCCCTGCCTGAAAGGGGCTCTGGGAAGACTCCACAGTCCTGGGTCCAGGAGGCAGCAGCAAGCAGAGAGGAAGCTATGAGCGTTTATTTGGGGAGAGGGGGGAGGACAGGGGTCAATTCAGTGCAGGCCCCCCCACCGTGCCCCAGGGCAACTCAGTCCAGTGCCGGGTCCAGTGTAAGTGCTGAGGAGCGGGGGGTTAGGGCTGGTGCTTGGGGACCATCCCCGCCCTTCCCTCCGCTGAGGCCCAGTTGGTCCTGGAGTCACTCCCAAGATGGGAGGATGGATCCTCTCCAGAGAGGGCTCAGGCCTCTGCGGGAGAGCCGGGGGGGTCCTGGGGGCGGCCCCTCCGGTGCCGCAGACTCTTCTCTTCATCCTGTAATAGCAACAGCCTGGCGTGGGTCCTGGCCATGGCCAGCTCAGGGCAGAGGGACAGGGAGGGCAGAGGGGAGACAGCGGGGGGCGGGAGTCAGGAGAGCTCAAGGGGAAACGGGGAAAACACCGGCCATTTCTACTCACGGTCTCAAAGGTGCTGTTGGGAGTCCCTCCTCCAGGGGAGCCCCCTTCGTCTCGGGCTCCGTCAGGTCCGCCATCCTCCTCGTACTCTGTCAGACAGTCTGACTCCTCGCCTGGGATTCGGGAGACAGTCATGGGCTGACGGGGTCCCCTCGGCTGCTGACCTCGCCCCCAGAGCCCCAGTCTCACGTTCCCCTCCCTCACCATCAGCGTAGCTGTCAGACACGTAGCTTTTGGTCGGCTCAATCCGGGACACGATCTCTGCTAAGTCAGTGAAGCCAGCGCTGGGACAGGTCAGAACCTGAGGAAGCACCAGGGGAAGCTGGGCGCCTGTGGTGGGGGCGGGGAGCCACCCCACCATGGGACTCAACAGGTATGTGGGGGCGGGGGTGGGAGTCACCGCCCGGGTAGGTTGGGGGGAGGTCAGTGACTCACATCGGTGGTGCGCCGACTCTCGTTGAGGTCAGCAGAACGCCTGTCCCTCAGCATCTTCTCAATGATGTCCCCACGGCTCCAGCCCCCAAAGACCACTTTCCCATGCTGGTAACCCACATCCTGCAGGGCCGAGGGGCAGGGGCTCAAACGGAGATCTCCCCTCCCCCCGTCTCTTCCTCCATCAGGACTCCAACCCCCAGCCTTGACCCCCTCCTCAATCCCACCCTCCCCCCCCCGCCCCCTCCCATACTCACATAGATCTGGTCAAACTTGCCAAAGTCCATGGTTTTGAAGCAGTCTATGGGTGGGCGCAGATACTCACAGTAGGAGCTCGATTTCACTATCTCCAGCTGCCGCACACAGGACACGTAGGCCAGGCGGGACTGGATCTCGGCCATGTCCGGCACCTTCAAGGGAACCAGGCATCCCTGAGCCCCGGCCGTGAGAGCCTCTGCCCCGCGCTCCGGCTCGGAGGCTCCCTCACCTTGACCTTCTCGGCCCAGGGGTTGAGACGTTTCCAGAGCAGCCACCAGCCCGACAGACTGTCCCCATAGTTGCTGAGGTCAGTCTCATCCTGACTGCCCACGTCAATGGCTATCACGGTCTTAGCCCCCATGTTCCGGGCGATATCAGCTGTGGGCAGAGAAGGGCAGTCAGCCAGGACAATGGAGGCTGGAGGGAGGACAAAGGGGCCGTCACAGCGCAGCCTCGGGAGGGACACGCGATGTTTCCAAGAAGGGCGGCCTCTGAACCCCCCCCTCCACAGCACATCCTGCCAGTGGTGACCGGTCCCCTCGGTCTCTGGGAGGGGCTGCCCAAGGCTGGGGCCACAGGACAGGTGGGAGAGGAGCCACCATCACAGGAGGGGGACCAGGGAAGCGGCTCGCCCCCCCCCCCACCCTGTGCAGCTCTCGGGGGGGCTTTCCTGCTACTCTGTGTGCCTGTGTAATCTGCATTAACGGTGCTTGGATCTTCAGGACCCAAAAGGGGCAAGCAGGAGCGCCTGTGCTGGAGGGAGAAGGGGGTGGTGGGAGGCAGAGCGGGATGGGGAAACAAGGGGGTCCAGCCCCACGAGCTGGGAGGGACAGAGGGCTCACGAAATCTGGTCCAGAACTGCTGGGGCTGTAGACTGAGTCTAGGGGGCATGCTGGTCTGCAGGCTCCCGGGCATCCCCGTGCCCACATCCACACATGCTCACTTGTGCCCACCTGCGCTGCCCTGTACCCACCCCAGGCCCAACCACTTGCCTGGCAGGTTGTTGATGTAGCCGCCGTCCATGAGCAGGTGGCCGTCCTTCGGGTCACAGAGTGGGGGCAGGTAGCCCGAGAGCGTCATGCTCGCCCGGACGTACCGCCACAGAGACCCTGCCCAGGGAGGGGGGACACCACGTCAGGCCCCCCACCCCAAGGGCCCCCCCTCACCTGAGGGGGAGCCAGGAGCAGAGCCCCCCGGTGCTGACCTGGGACATTGTTAACATAGCACCCATCCACCAGGTGGTGCCCATCCGAGGGGTCACACAGGGGGGGCAGGTACGGGGTGTAGGAAGAGCTGGCCCGGACGTACCGCCACACGCTGCCTGCGGGGGACAGAGTGGGAGGGGGAGTGTGAGAGGATAGGGGGACAGAGGTGGGGGAGGCAACAGAGTGGGGCAGAGTATGGGGGAGAAAGGAGGGCCGGGAAAGGGACAGAGGACCCTGGACCTAGCCACATGCGCCCTTCAGAGAAGGGCAGACCATGAGGGACAGAGCACAAAGAGGGGGGCGGCAGGAAGCACTGGTCCCCACACAAGGGGACAGAGAGGAACGGGAGCTTGAAGGGGGGAGAGTGACCAGGGGCCTGGCAAGGAGGCTATCAAATAAATGGAAAAGAATAGGGGAAGAAGGCCGGGGACCTGAGCAGAGATATAAGAATAAAGAGTAGCAAGAGGAGTACTGTGCTATGGGGGGATGGGAGAAGTGAGGAAGGAGGAAGAGGAGAAGAGGGCACGCTAGGTGAAGTTTCATCCCAGGGGAACTGGGGACCTTTGGTGGGAGCCCCATGTCTGCTCCCAGCTCAGGGCCTGTGCGTCCAAAACATCCAGAGGGTCCCTGGAGGGTTAGCAGGTTATCAGGTTAGAGGTTAGAGGTCAAAGGGGCTGGGGAACCCTGGACAGCACCCCAAGGCAAACAGGCAGCTCAGCTGTTAACAATGTCTCAGATGGCTCAGCCCCGGCTTCCCCTGCATCCAAGCCCCCGGCCTCCATGGCCCTTTAAAGCTGAAAATCACCACTTCCCCAACCTTCATCACCCTGATCCCCTCCCTGAGAATCCATTCCAAGAGAAGCACAGTCCAGCCCTCCTCCACGGTTACCCCAGGGACAGCGCCAATGTTACCGCCAAAGGGTTAGTATGTGAGTGTTCCACCTGCGCAGGACCAGGCCCTGACACCCTCCCTGCTCCCCACTTCCTCAGCGGCCAATTCCCCCAAAGGGGGGTGCGGACACGGGCCCTAGGAAAGAGGATCTGGGAGGGCCTACCGTCCTTGTGCACACGCATGGCCGAGGCTGTGATATCTGTGGTTACATTGAAGTAGGGCAGCCACAGATCCTGGGGGGAGAGAAACAGGGATTAGTGGGCAAAGATGGCGGAGGGCAACAGCGACCGGGGGAGACTGATGGGAATGCTGCTAAAACCTCACTTTTGGTAGGAATTACACCTACAGATTTGAAGAAGCATTATAATGATAGCTAACTATAGAGCACATTAGGGTTCAAAGCATTATAATAATAGCTAACGACATAGCACATCAGGGTTCAAAAACACTTTACATTATCTCTCATTTGATGTTCTTAATAACAGTATCTTAAGAAGGAACCTCTTTCTCTCTCTCCCTGTGCCCTCAGGAATATAACTCCAAGGATAAAACTTACACCTTTGGAAGTACATTTAGTCTCAGAAGGGAAAAGGGAAAGAATAAGGGGAAGGTACAAGAAAGGGGAGGGGACACACATAAGAATGAACATCTTTTTAAGCTTGCTGTCTCCTCAGCCCTTAGAAAATAAGTTTCCTGTGGGGAGAGATTGAGTGGTTCTTTGTACTTCTATCCCTAGATAGAGCCGACATATAAATGCTTGTAGATTGACTGATGGATGAATGGATGGGTTGATGTGGAAAAGCTATCAGTCTCCAAGAGGTCCTTAACAGACTCCTTTGGGCCATCAGTCTGAAGAAGCCTGAGGACCTCTTCTCAGAATCACGTTCTCAAATGCATAAAATAAAATACACAGGATTATAAAGGAAACCAATTATATAAAAAGACAGCTATCAAAATTTTTTTTAAAAACCTGTTCAAAGACACCAGGTTAAGAATCCCTATTCTAACTAATGAATTTTTGGTAGAATTTTGAACTGATTCAGCCATTCTAGAGACCAAAATACTAGAAAACTGTACATGACCTTTGACTTGCTTAGCAACACTATCACTGGAGCTGTATCCCAAAGAGATCAAAGAAAAGGGAAAAGGGCCTGTATAGACAAACATATTTATAGCAGCTTTTTTTGTGATGGCAAATAAGTAAAAATTGAAGAAATACTCATTAATCGGGGAATGGCTGAATAAGTTGTGACGTGATTGTGATGGAATCGTGGTATAGGAAACAACAAGCAGGATGCTTTCAGAAAAATCTGGGAAGACTTATGTAAACTGATGTAACGTGAAGTGAGCAGAACTAGGAAAACACCAGTTCACAGTAGCAGTAATAACGGAACAATGATCAACCGTGAAGGACTTTTATATTCTGGTTAAGACAATGACATTAGGCAATTTCAAAGGAACCTGATGAAAAAAATGCCATCCACTTCCAGAATGACTACCCATGAACTCTGAGTGTAGACTGAAGCATATTTTTAAAAATTGTTCTTGTTTTGTATGTATGTACATTTTCTTTTTCAATTTGGCTAATATGAAAATAAATTTTCTTCAAACCAGTGCCAATTGATCAGTGATGAACAGAACCAGCATAAGAACACTGGGAAACAAGTGTGAAACACAACATAGCATTTACACTCTTTCTGTTGTTGTTTGCTGGCATTTGTGTTTTTCTTCCCTGCTTTTTAAATCTGATTTTTCTTATGCAGAAAGATAACTGTATAAATATGTATACATATATTGTATTTAACATATTTAACATGTCAGAGACTAGCTGACATCTAGGGGGTGGGGGAGGAAAAGGAGGGGGAAATTTGGAACAGAAGTGTTTGCAAGGGTCAGTGTTGAAAAATTACCCATGCATATGTTTTGTCAATAAAAAGCTATAATTAAAAAAAAAAGGAAATACATTTTCCATGACTTCACACATATTGCTTGCCTTCTCACTGGATAAGGTAGAGGCAGGAGGAAGGGAGAGAATCTGGAACTCAAAATTTTAAAAATTCAATGTCAACATTTTTTACATGTAGCTGGGAAATATTGAACAAAATAAATAAAAATATATTTAAGAAAAAGAAAAAAGCACCACCGCTAGTCTAAGCTGAATGGGCATGATGGGGATTGTCACCTCTGAAGCTTGGGAGGTGTTAGACAGGAAGTGGGCAAAGTGTAAGAGACAAGAACCTCAAGACAAGAAGTAGCAGAGATGCTAAAAAAGGAACCTGGGAAAGGGGAAGGGAGAGGAGTGGAGGTGCAGGGGGAGACTTCCAATTTCAGGGAAGAGAGGATGTCTATTCTCCTTTACACGGGTGGGAATATTCATGGGGGAAAGGCTAAATAAAATGGCAGCTGGGGCACAGGAACTGGTCTGGTCTGACAGGTCGGGCAGCTACAGGGCACATATGGGGAAAACCGAGTGAGAACTCCTGCCATGAGCGAGATTACAGCACGGAGTCTAAGTGTAAAGATGAGGCTGCACTGAAGAGAATGGAGGTAACTGCCAAAAACCAGAACATGCCAGAGAAGGGGCAGCGGCAGCAGAGTGAAGACAAGAAAGTCTGAAGCTGGAGGACTAATGCTGGGAGCCAGGGAGGACGAGCCTGACATTCTCAGGAAGGCTCCTGTGCCCATACCCTCCAGGTAACTCAGCCTCATCTGTGGGGGATGTGTCTGCTCCTCTGGGAATCAGGTGGGAGGCTCAGAAATCTGAGCAGCAATCCCAGGCTAATTACGGCATCACCTTCAGCCCATGCCCAAAGCCCTGGGGCACGAGGTTTGGCAGGGCAAAGGAAGCAAGGCCTGAGAGGAAGGTCATGGCCACTGGGTCGTGGGGGGCCCAGGAAAGCCAGACCAGACAGAACAAGGGCAGGACAGGAGGGAGACTAGGGAGCCCAGCCAGGGTCTGCCCAGGAAGACTTCCCACTGGGTAAAAAAGGCTCCGGTCCGATCTCTCGGAGCTGTGGGTCTAACAGACAGGCCCAGGCCCCGCTCCCCTGAGGCCTCCCACAAGCTCTGCCGAGCACAGGCCATTTGCCACAGCCTCTGTCTCAGAGAGAAAAGCAAAAACGGGGAGTGCGGATCCTTGTGGCTGTGGTACAATGGGACAGGAGGGCGGGCCAGTCCTGGGCTCCAATGTGGAGTCAAATTTCCGAGGCTTGGCCAAAGGAAGCAGGTGAGGGAGTCAGCAGGGCAAAGGGGAGGGTGAGAATAGGAGAGAGATGCCTGAAGATCAGGAAGAGGGTTGTGAGAAGTGCAGGGTCCTGTAAGGAGGGAGGCAGCACCTCAATCTGTCTGTCCTGGAAAACGCGGTGGATGCTTCGGTTGAAAGCAGAGCCTGAGAACATGGAGGTAACGGGGTATGTGAGGTCCAGCACCGGCTCAAACACTGACGTCATACTCTGTGGGAGACGTGGAGAGAAGGTCAGGGAGCTTGATGCTAGGGAGCATGGGAGCTACCAAGATTCACAGGGAAATGCCTAGGGATCTGAGGGGGGGACAGGGGCCACTGAGGTTTGTAACAGTCCTGAGGGGCTCAAAGAGGGATCTCAAGCCCGGGGGCAGCTGGGGCTGGGGGGAAGGGCCTGGCAGTACCTTGGCCCATTCACGAGCACGCTGCTTAGTACGACTCGCACTGCGTTCTTCTGCGTAAAGGGCCCCAATGAAGGAACCAATGGATGTGCCGCCCACCATATCCACGGGCACACCAGCCTCCTCCAGCGCTTTCAGCACCCCGATATGGGAGCAGCCCCTAGGGGCCAAGGTTGATGGTCAGCCCCTGATCAGAAGCTAGCCTCTCCTTAGTTCCTTCCCCCCTCCCCGTTGTCTATCACTGTATACCTGGCCCCACCTCCTCCCAGAACGAGGGCAATGGTGTTCCCAGTCAGCACTCGTGCCAAGCGGGAGAAGTCACTGTGGCGGTCAGCCCGGCGTGAGAAGACCTTCTCATAGAGCTCTCGCTGGAGAAGCAAGGGGAGGAGGCGTACTCGGTGGGGATGGCAGGAAGTCCGGGCAGCCAGTGCCCTGCTCTGGGCACCACTCCTCCGCGCCGTGCGCTCACCCACCCACCCTCCCTCACCCCCAGCCTTAGCGGTACCAGCTTGGCAGGGCTGCGACGGGAAAAGAGACGACGTGGGCAGCGCAGGTGCAAGTGGCCTGAGCACCAGCTGCGCATGTTGAGCCACTCCACTGTGCGGGTGGGCCCAGGACCTTCCTCCCGATGCAGCAGGACCAGCTGCTTCAGGGCCCGCACAGCTGTGCTCTCCAGCCTCTGCTCCAGCTATGCAGGGAACAGAAAGGGGACCCAGGTCAGAACAGAGCCACGGGGCCAAAAGTCAGGCACATTTGGCCCGGAGAGGGCAGGGGTCAGGACCTGGCCAAGCGTGGGCTCCTGGTCCCCCAGGCCCACAATGAGGATGCAGTCGGCCTGGCGCAGGCAGCGCACAGTCCAGGGGGTCAGCGAGCCATCTGTCTGGTAGAGCACGATGCGGTGCGTGTCTTCCTGCTGGGCCAGCCAACCGGACAACCGGAACTCCTGGATGCTACAAGAGGCTTGAAGCATTAAGTGCCAGCACCAGCAAAGGAGCCTGGCCCCTACTTCCTCCCAGCCCCCTCCATCCTGAGACTCCCACCTATCCAGGGCTGAAGCCCCGAGTCGGGCCCGGATGATGTCGCTGTTGAGGAGCAGAGTTGGGCCTGGGGGAACAAGGAGACATCTTAGGGAACATCCCCTGTAACTCTGCATCCCACACGGCTTCCTTCCACAGGCTCCCTCCCCAGGGCCGGCCAAGGCACCCCCTCTTCCACACTGACCAATGGCTCTCAGGGCATGCTGCAGCTCCAGGGTAAAGGCCACCATGGGCACCTCTGCACAGACTGGCAGCACAGCCACTGTTGCAAGGTTACTGGCTGGGTTGGTAAGTTCCGAAGGAGGCGGCACACCAAGGCCTGAACCTGGAGAGAGACCAGGACGCATTCTGACCCATCCATATCCTCTCCCAAACAATCCCTCCCCTCTCAGCCCCATCCCTACATCCCTCTGCACGGCTTTGGAGTCCTCCCTGTCCTTCCAATCCTCTGCCTGGGCTCGAGACTCCTCCCCACCCTCCAGACTCTCCCCTAATCCATAAGATGCAAAGTGGTCTTCTTGGGCCCCAAGGGAAAAAAAAAGGCAGGAGTGAAAACAGGGACACAATCAGCACCCAAAAGTCTCCAATGACTCAGGTCAGAGGACTGCATATCAAGCCGCTGGGCTATCTGTTGGCAGGATGGGGACCATGTGGACTTGAAGATGGGAGGTGCATGCAAAAGCCCAAGCTATTACACACTGTAGGAATCTCAGGCTCTGAAGGGAGGACAGGTGCCTCTGTGATCCCAGCTGTGAGGCTGAAAGCACCTCGAAATCCCAAACCCCACAACAATAAAATTCAAGATGAAAACACCAAGCCAAGGTAGGTGGAAGAAAGGGCAGACAGCAAAGGGCTCTGGATGGAAATCTAGAAAGCAGCAGTCACCTAGAGCAGATACGTGAGACGTGGGTCCCCTATTTCCATTGTGAGAAATAGGGGGGGCATCACAGTCCCAGAATGCCATAAAGAAGCCCCGAGGAGGAAATTAAAGGTTAGAGAAAGATCAGAGATTTTAGAGCTAGCGGGGGCTTTGGCAGCCATCTAGTACAAATCCCACATTTTACAGATGAAGAAACAGACCCTAAGAAAAAGCCTTGCCAAGATCGCTCAGCTAATAAAGTGGCAGAGCTGAGATTGGACCCTGTGAGGATTAAAATTGTCCTATCTACAATAAAAGAGACAGGCAAAGCAATCCCTACAGCCCCGCATCCCTGAACTCTAAATCAGAGCTTTTTCTCCAGCACTGCCTTTATCTAGAGATGTCCTAGGAAAAGGGGATCCTTCTCTGTGGCCCCTTCTCCTCAGAGAGTAAAACCTGTGATCTGTTAATGCTGCTTATCCTGTGGCCTGGAAAGCAGACAAACTGCTAAAGCAGCAGCAAGAGATACCCGGCCCAAATCCACAGAGATGCCCAAACCCACCCAGGCTAGTGGGAAGGAACAGGGAGAAATAAGTTAAGGGTCTGGGGAATCCTAAAGAGAGCTGGCAAAGCCTGCAGCAGCATCCACCCCCAGACCCAAGCAAGGCAAGGACTCTTAAACCAGAAACTGCAGGAGTGAGCCAAGTCACTAGGTGAAGAAAGGGTCAGCGGCCACCCCAGATGCCCAGGGACTCTTGGAGAAACAAGGGAAGAGTAATTACTCTTTCATTCCTTCCTTTCTCTGGGCCTGTGTCTTCTCATTCATAAAATGAAAGGGATGGGCTAGGCCGGGTCCACTGACTACCCTTCTTCATGACAAGAATGTTACAGAAGAGCAGAAAGGGAACATGGGGATTCACTAGCAGAAGCCATAGAACATATGATCAAAAAGACAGTGAAACTCATGTTCATGGGAACTTGAGGCTCCCCTAAAACAGGAAATCAAGATGGCATCTGGGGTGGTCCTGGAGAGTGTGGGAGCTAACAAACCCAGCCTTATGAGAAGGAGCTTTGTTAGGAGGGTACAGCACCAATGCTGCTGCCTTCTTCACTGCTAAGCCCTCGGTCCAAAGCTCATGCAAAGGTGGTCAGGATGCTGCTGTCAAGTCCTGGGAAGGCCTAGTCAGAGCTAATTGAAAAGTAATGTGGTACACTTGGAGACAGGAAGACCAGAGTTCAAAATCTCCCTGAGACTAGCTGTACGAAAGGAACACTCGTCAGCAAAATGAGCATCCTCACAGTAGTGAGAAGGATTAACTGAAATGATTTATGGAGCACTTTTAAGATTTATAAAGTGCTTCCCATCTAAATCAGTTAAACAAGTGATAGACTGGAAAGCCACAACCATGCTAACTCAGGCCAGAAGCTGCCTCTGAATCACAGGTTCTACTAGAATATGGTTCTATTAGAATCACATTATCAGCAGAGACCAAAGGTAAAGAAGGGATGTTTCTAGGTCTGTTTCAGTCACCGTAAAATGGAGATAAGAATAAATTAACAACCTAGCATATCATAAAGGGTAAAGTTATGGTCCTGGCAGCAGACCATGTCTACTCTCTGAAAACCAAGTTAAGGTCTAAGTGTGCTCAGCACTGAGAAGCTGTCCACCAGAAGCAGACTCTTTGGCCCAGGTGACTCAAGAAAACAGAAAATCACAAAATGTTCCTCAGGTCTGGGCTGCCCCTATCAGCTCTCCAGTGATGATCACTGAAGGGCACAAAGTGGGAGGGACAGGTTTTAGACCTTCAATCATCATTAACTTAATCATGCCCCAAACAGAAGATGTTTGCCCACTGAGTCAACATGCTCTTGGAGGCACTGAATGGTGTCAATATTGACTTTATGGCATAAAGTGAAACCAGAAAATAAGGGCAAAGTTCAGCTTAAAGCAAGGAGGGTTCACAAGTCTTTCTGAGAGAGAGATTAAAGAATTTGGGGGAGTTGTTTTTGTCATAGACCCAAAAGGAACAAGAAAGAAACATCATGGAAAGGGCCATGGTATGATCTCACTTTGCAGTGCTTGGGATGAGCACAAGTCAAAAAGCCAAGTCAAAAATCAGGAACAAAAGAACAGCTTGTACAAGGAGGACATGGGTGGAGCAGCTCTTTCCACCTCAGGGAAGTCCTTCTAAACTAATAAAACACATCTTTGTCCTCTTTGGGGGGAGGAGGACTGGGAGGGACAAGGAGGAAATCACGGGCGTGGAATTTGTTGTCAGATGTGGATGTTTGGTCTGCAAGCATTGCTTAAGTGTCCTACAAGGGAAGGTTCAGTGGGAAAGAGAGAGTATATAAGAGAATTATTGTAATGTAAAAAAAAAAAAATCTCCAATATCATCTATTTTTTTCCATTGGGGTGAAGAGAGTCCTCCAAATTAAATCAACATGGAAGCCTGGATCTAAAGCTGGAAGAGATCACATCTGTTATCTACTCCCTCATCTTTCAGAAGAGCAAACTGAGGTTCAGCGATATATATCAAAAAACAAGTGATTTCAGTACAAGCATGGGTACAGCAAAAGATGGAGAAAAAATATTCAAAAAGTAATCATCTCAATGACGGACAGAAACAACTACACCCAGAGAAGGAACACTGGGAAGTGAATGTAAATTGTTAGCACTACTGTCTATCTACCCAGGTTACTTATACCTTCGGAATCTAATACTTAATGTGCAACAAGAAAATTGGATTTACACACATATATTGTATCTAGGGTATACTGTATGTAACACATGTAAAATGTATGGGATTGCCTGTCATCTAGGGGAAGGAGGGGAAAATTTGGAAAAATGAATACAAGGGATAATGTTATAAAAAAAATTACTCATGTATATGTACTGTCAAAAATTTTTTTATAATTATAAAATTAAAAAAAATTAAAAAGTAATCATCTTGCTTCTGCATAAAGCCTTCCGAGGAAGGAAGTCCATTCAACTTTTTTCTAGCTATAGAAAGTTGAAAAGTTTCTCCTGACATTGAGCCTAACTCTGGTTTCCTGCAACTTTACAATCAGATTGCTTCTGCTTCTACAGTATGGGGACAAACAGAATGAATGTAGTCCTTCTTGAAAGGGCAACAAAAACAGATACTGTTAAAAATACAAAAGGATATGCACTATGTGGTAAAGTACCTTGAATATGGTACCTGAGCTGTCATCTGTTTTTTTCAAGATTTTTCTAATGTTCCAAAACATTCTACAGAGCCCCAGTAAATTCACAAGTAGATCAACTACCAAACTGCTTGAATAAAATTGAAGATTTCAACTGAATGTGCACCCAGTCTCATGCTTTTGTAGTTTTTTATAATTAAAAAAAATGATGAGAGGTTTGCCAATTAGTGCTATTGCTGTCCAATCTGAGTCTTGTTGCTATTGAATTTGTCATCCTTTATTTGTATGAACTGACACAGAATAAAGTGAGAAGAACCAGAAGTAAGAACCATATCACAAAGACAAAAAAAAAAAAAAAAAAAAAAAAAGACTTGCCAATGCTGATCAGTGCAAGGACCAACCACATCTCCAGAGGACAGAGGATGAAGCTTATTACCTCTGCCTCCTGATGGGGGGATGGACATTTCCAAGGCCATCCTCTACAAAGCCATCAATGGATCTTCCTAAAGTCTGAATCAATAAGCTCTAGTGGCTTCCTATCACCTCCAAGAGTAAATATCCAACCCTGTTTGGCATTCAAAGCCTTTCACAACCTGACTCCTTTTTACCTTTTCGGTCCTCTTCTACCTTACTCCCCTGCAGAGATACAGTGATCCAGTGGGCCTCTGGCTGTCCTTGAGGAAGATTCTCCATTTTCCAGCTCTGGGCATTTTCACCCAGAGCTAGAATTCCCTCCTATACTTGGAACTCCCTCCCTCCTCACTTCTGCCTCCTGGTGGTCCCTGACTTCCTTCAAGTCTCAGCTAAAATCTCATTTTCTACAAGAAGCCTTTCCTAATTCCTCTAATGTTCATATCCTCCCCCCACTGATTATGTCCAATTTATCCTGCACAGATTTTCTTTGTACATAGCTTTTTGCACATTGTCTTCTCCATTAGATGGTGAGCTCCTTAGAGAGGGGACTGTCTTTTGCTTTTCTCTATACCCCAGAGCTTGGCCCAGTGGCTGGCACATGGTAGGCATTTAATAAATATTCACTGACTGATTGCTGACTATCTGCTTCATTTAAGTCATTGTGGAGATACCACAAAGTGGTTGGAGCATCACGTCTGTAGTTCACACACCAATGATAACAATTAGCTCTACTTCCATGATCACCAGCCCAATATTCTCCACCATGTTTCTTCTCTCTGGCTCCTCCAGGAGGTACTTACCTAGGTTATGCTCCTGTTACACAGTGCTACTGCCTTCTTTTTTGCTTTTCTCCATCCCCACTCACTGAAATGCTACCTCCCATTCAAGATCTTTATCAAAAGCTCTCTCCTCCTCAATGTCCCTTTTAATCATCCCAGAATTTCTTCCATTCCTTTTTTTAAAAATGTCAATTACTTGTGCGTGAGTCTTCTGTCCTTTACCTGATTATTAACCTTTTAAAGGAAGGACCATGACTTATCCTCACCCTTAATAGCTTATGAGGTAGGTACATGGCAAAATGGTGAATTAATGAATGGCTTATGTTTATTTTAACCTAATTTTAAATGTATTTCAAGGAAAAAAAACTATAAATAAAGCATCTATCAATGTGATTCAGAGAGTTCCTGTCTCTCCATGTGGAAAAAGGAACCAAGAGACATTCCCTAATAGATAACCTACAGATAATGGTCAAACAGTCCCTCAAGGAAAAAAATACAAATTATTAGCTACCATTTGAAAGGCTGCTCCATATCACTAAGAATAAATTACTGAGAAGCAAAGCCTCACATGGCATGCTCTCTCTGGGGCTTAGATGTGCTCTCATATCACTTCCTTGGCAGACAAACCATCCGGGTCTGGGAATAAACAGTTGTGTTTGATTGCAAAAACAGTCAGAGCTGAGATGAGCCAGGATAGTCTGGGGGACTGAAAAAAGAAGATATGCTGGAAGTTCAGAGTAAGAAGGGAGAAGAATACTTCTGTACCAGCATCATCCCAAAGGGGCAAATCCCAAAGACTAAAAGCCTACATGTAAGGGCCCTTTAAATGGGAGGACACAGTGCATCGGGAGATTGAGGCCCGGAAATAATTTCTGTGGATATTAGGACTGCCCTTGGGCGGGATCCTGGCCATATTGAGATAGCTTCGTAATGGGTGACTCTCTTGCTGATTGGCTGTGTGTGTGACCTCACAGGCCCTATGTAAGCCCACTGCAGGCAGCAACTGCTCTCTTTAACCTCCTGCTGTTCACCCTGGCTCCCTAGCCTGGGTGGCCAAGCCAAGATGGGTAGCCAAAAGAGGTAAGGGTTTTGGTAGTGAACACATGGGTCTTCTGACCAGGTGTTCACTCGGGAACCAACAAGTCAGGGCATCAAGTCAGGGCATTATGTGAGTAGGTATAATAAAGGCTTTTAAGATTACATGTGGTTGTTCTTGAGTGCGCTACCGGTTATTAAGCTATAGATTCAAGAGATTGTGGCCAGAGACCTTAGAAGGCCTCAGAGGAGGCGAGCCGGGTAGAGTTCACACTGCAAAGGACAGTGGTCAAAGGTACTCTGGTGGGTCTAGGACAGACTAGTAATTGTAACTGCCAGGATAGCACGTTACACCTACAAGTCACGAGAATAAGAAGGAACCTTAGACTTCCTGGGTTGGAACCCTCATTTTATAAAGGGGAAAACTGAATCTTAGACAGAGGAGACTTACTCAAGTTAGAGGCAGCAAGAAGCAGAATTTGAACCCAATTGCTCGACCATCTCAGAGCTGGTGGATCTGTGCCCTGCAAAGCCAGCTAAGCCTTGTCTTGGCCATGCCCGGACAGTATCCAAGGAAAGGACAGACAGTTTGAGAAGCTGGCAAGGGTGTGTCCACAAAAGGAGTAGACACAAAACATGGGCCCTCGGGTGCCTGGGGGTGTGAGATCTACTGCAGGGAACTTCCGTGGCCAACTCAGATTTCAAGAAAGGCTTCTTCTGCAAGGGAGCGGAGAGGAGCCCTCAGCAGGGCACAAAACAACACTTTCTATGCCACAGGACCAAAAGTCTTGGGAAGTTCCTCTGGTGTAGTCCCCTTCATTTTACAGAGGAGGCAACTGAGGCCCAGAGCAGGGAAGTGGCTTGCCCAGGGTTACACAGCAAGAAAAGCTCTGAAGCAATGTTCAGAATAGATTTCCTGAGTCTAGGGCTCTACCCACTACACCATCCGGCTGTTTAGGACATTCTGCCAACTCTCAGACAAATACAGAGACCGTTAAAAATACGAAAGGATATGCACCATATGGTAAAGTACCTAGATTTTTTTAAAAGTTAAATGAGTTAGAGGAGGAAATAGACAATAAAACTATACTTTTCTCTCTCAGAACTAGATAAATTTAATCAAAAGATAAACAAGAAAGAAGTTAAGGAGATGAATAAAATTTTGGAAAAGTTAGACACAATAATAGGTCTCTCGAGAAAAGTGAATAGGAATAGAAAGGTATATACCTTTTTCTTAGCAGTATATGGCACTATTATATATATTATATAGCAAATACATACATATATTATTATATATCTAATAATGCTACATTAACTATAAAATAATATTAGGTCATAAAAATCTCACAACCAAATTAGAAAAACAGAAATATTAATTGTATCCTTTTCAGATTATGATACTATAAAATTATATTGAATAATGGGTAATGGAAAGATAGATTAAACATTGAATAGAAACTAAATAATGTAATTCTAAAAAATAAAGTGGATCAAAGAACAAATCACAGAAACAATTGATAACTTATTAAAGAAAATGACAACAATAAGACAAGATGCCAAAATTTATGGGCAGCCAAGATATACTTAGGAGAAAATTTAGATTTCTAATTGCTTACATCAATTAAAGAGGGCAAGAACAGATCAAAGAATTGGGAGTGCAACTAAAATAACTAGATTTACATCCAAGGACTCTGATAAAGGCTTCATTTCTAAAACATAAAGAAAGACTCACATTTATAAGAGTACAAGCTATTCTCTAGTTGATAAATGGTCAAAGAATATGAACAGACAATTTTCAGACAAAGAAATTAAATCCATTTTCTAGTCATATGAAAAAAATGTTCTAAATCATTATTGATCAAAGAAATGCAAATTAAGACAACTCTGAGGTACCACTATACAACTCTCAATTTGGCTAAGATAACAGGAAAAGATAATGATAAATGCTGGAGGGGAAGTAAGAAAATTGAGACACTAATATATTGTTGGTGGAACTGCAAACTGATCCAAATATTCTGGAGAGCAATCTGGAACTATGCCCAAAGAGCTATCTAACTGTGCATACCCTTTGATCTACCGTATCACTACTGGGTCTATATCCCAAAGAGCATTAAAAAGGAAAAAGGACCCATATATGCAAAAAAAAATTTTTGTGTGGGCAAGGAACTGAAAATTAACTGGATATCCATCATTGGGGAATGGCTGAATAAGTTATGATATATTATTGTTCTATAAGAAATGATCAGCAGGATGATTTCAGTGAGGCCTGGAGAGATTTATATGAATTGATGGTAAGTGAAGTGAGTAGAAACAAGAGAACATTGTACACAGCAACAAGATGATGTGATGATCAACCCTGATGGACTTGGCTCTTTTCAACAATGAAGTGATTTGGGCCAATTCCAATAGACCTGTGATGGAGAGAGCCATCTGCCCCAGAGAAAGAACTATGGGGACTGAATGTGTGTGTATCACAACATAGTATGTTCACCTTTTTTGCTGTTGTTTGTTTGCTTTTCTCATTTGTTTTCCTTTTTGATTTTATTTTTCCTGTGCAGCATGATAAATATGGATATATATATATATAAACTGCATATGTTTAATATATATTGGATTACTTACGGTCCAAGGGAGGGAGTGAAGGATAAGAAAGGGAGAAAATTTTGAAACACAAGGTTTTGCAAGGATGAATGTGGAAGACTATTTTTATTGTATTTTGAAAATAAAAGGCTATTGTTAAAAATAATAATAATAAACTAGAAAAAGAGCAAATGAAAAATCCCCAATTAAATACCAAATTGGAAATCCTGAAAATCAAAGTACTAAAAGTAAGAAAATCACTGAATAAATAAAACTAAAAATAAATAAAAATAAAATGGTTAAAGATAAACCATCAGCTAATTTGTTTTTTAAAAAGAAAAGAAGAAAACCAAATTACTAATATCAAAAATGAAGAGTGAATTCACCACCAATGAAGAGAAAATTAAAATTAATCAAAGAAATCAAACTATTGGGGGCTATTTTGCCCAATTATATGACAATAAATTTGATAATCTAAATGAAACAGATGAATAGTTCTACAAAAATATAAATTACTAACATAAATGGAAGAAATAGAATACTTAATTAATCCAATCTTAGAAAAAGAAATTGAACAAGCCATCAATGAACTTCCTAAGAAAAAATCCCCAGGGTCAGATGGATTCATAAGCTAATTGTACCAAGCATTAAAAGAACAATTAATCCCAATACTGTATAAACTATTTGGGAAAATAAGTAAAGAAGGAGTCCTACTAAATTCCTTTCACATCATAAATATGGAAGAGTCAAACCAGGAAGAGTCAAAATAGAAAAACAAAATTATAGACCAAGTCCCCTAAGGAATATTGATGCAAAAATTGGAATAAAATACTATAAAGGAGATTATAGCAATATATCCTAATTATCATACACTATGTATGACCAGGCTTTTATAGAAGGAACAGAGGGCTGGTTCAGGATTAGGAAAACTATCAGCATAACTGACAATATCAACAACAAAACCAACAGAAATCATAAGACTATCTCAATAGATGCAGAAAAAGCCTTTGACAAAATATTACCCTCATT
This sequence comes from Sminthopsis crassicaudata, assembly GCF_048593235.1. Taxonomy (NCBI): domain Eukaryota; kingdom Metazoa; phylum Chordata; class Mammalia; order Dasyuromorphia; family Dasyuridae; genus Sminthopsis; species Sminthopsis crassicaudata. Next base: position 46,380,734 of record NC_133617.1, on the reverse strand, counting down.
CCTATGAAAAACACTAGTGAGCATAGGACTAAATGGAGCTTAACCTTAAAATGACAAGCAATATTTAGCTAAAACTATTAGCAAGTATTATCTGTAACACAGATAAGCCAGAAACCTTTCCAAAACAATAAGGGGTAAAGTAAAGATACTTATTATCACCTTTATTATTCAATATCGTACTAGAAATATGTTAGTTATAGTAATAAGACAAGAAAAAGAAAGCAAAAGAATTAGAACAGGCAATGAGGAAACAAAACTATCACTCTTTGCAAATGGTATGTTATACTTTGAAAATCCTAGACAATCAACTAAAAACTAATTGAAATAATTAACAATAGCAATGTAATAGGATGCAAAATTAGCCCAACTAAATCTATATTATGAACAAAATCCAGCAGCAAGAGACAGGAAGAGAAATTTCATTTAAAATAATTTAGACAAGGAAGCTAGGTATAATGGATAGGGCACTGGCCCTTAAGTCACAAGGACCTGAGTCCAAATCTGGTTTCAGACACTTGACATTTACTAGGCAAGTCACTTAATCCTGATTGCCTCACCAAAAAACAAAAAAATAGTAGACAGTATGAAATACTTAGGAGTCTATTTGCCACGACAAATGCAGAAACTATATGAATATAATTACAAAATACTTTTTACATAGTCACATCTAAACCATTAGAAAAATAATTGAGCCAATGTAATAAACACTACAATTCTACATAAATTAATCTTTTTACTTAGCACTATACCAATAAAACTACCATAAATCATCTTATAGAGCTAGAAAAAATAATAACAAACTTCATTTGAAAGGACAAAAGGTCAAGTATATCAAGGAATTCAATGAAAAAAAAAATGTGAAAGAGTAATGTCTAGTTGCTCCAGATCTAGAACTGTATTATAAAGCAATAATTATCAAAACAATCTGGTATTGGCTATGAAAGTCATTGATCAGCAGGAGATTACATTACACTAAATGACCATAGTAATCTAGTATATGATAAACTCAATTGATAAATGATATAAATAGGTGATAAAGAAATCAAACCAGGGAGCATTCTGAGAAGATGATGGAATATGTTGGTAAATTTCAAGCTCTCCAGATTTCCCCCACAACCTCAGGATCAACACAGACTGGTGAAAAATCAATAAGACACGGTCCTGGGTCAGAAATAACCAGCACATCGGGAGTGCAGAAGAAGGGGGGCAGGGACACTACTGTGAGGGGAGCTTTTGGTTTAGGGTTCCAGGTCAGAGGGGAGAGCTGGAGTGAAGCTAGGGTCACCCACCCCACAATTGCTTACACTAATACTTAAAAAAAAAATGAACTGGCAAAGAAGAAAGAACCCCACCACAGAAACTTACTATGGGAAAGGGAGGTTCATTTTCAGAGGACACAGAAATAAAATAAACTTCTACCCCAAGAGTAACATTAAATGGCTACTTGCCCAGGGAAAATTTATAGAACTCAAAAAAGACTTTTAAAATCAAATGAGAGACATTGAAAAAAAAACTAAACAAAATTTAAAACCATCCAAGGGAAAAAAAAAAAAAAGATTATAAAAAAAAAGTTAACCAAGTAGAAAAGGAGATATAGTCTGAAAAAGGAAAATAATTCTTGGAAAATTAGAATTGGGTAAGGGGAAGCCAGTGAAACTATAAGAGACCAAGAAATAACAAAGCAGAATATAAAGAATGAAAAAATAAGAACAGAATATAAAACAGCCTATAGGAAAAACAACAGATCTAGAGAACAGATCAAGAAGAGAAAATATAAAAATAATTGGATTGTCTGAAAGTTGTGACCAAAGAATCTTGACACAAAATGCAAAAATAATCCAAGAAAATTGTGATAGAACATGAGGAAAAAGTAAAAAAAAAAACAGAAAAAAAAATCTACCAATCACCACTTCAAAGAGATCCTTTATGGAAAACACATAGGAATATTATTGCCAAATTTTGAATCTCCCCAGATAAAAGAGAGAAATTTTGCAAGAAACAAACAAACAAAAAACTATTTAAATATGCTGGAGATACAATTATATTTGTACAGGACTTATCGATAGTCACAATAAAAGACCACAGGTCCTGGAATCATATGTACTGGCAATTAAAAGAACTAGGCCTGCAGCCAAAAATATCATTTCCAGTGAAAATTATCCATAATATTGAATGAAAAAAATGGATATAAGATAAGCTTGAAGAATTTCAGGACTTTCTTTCAAAATTGACCTCAAAAAATTTTACATATTTAACATATAAGAACAAATCTCAAAGATCAATTTCAAGGAACTTAACATGGACAAATTGCTTGTTTTTAACATGGGAATGTATACAGTATGTTTAAGCTTGACACCAATAATGGGGTAGCTCAAAAGAAAGATTGGAACAGAGTTAAGGTAAAAATAGTAATTATGTTATACAAACATATATACAAATAAGTAATTATGTTGCACAAATGAGGAAGAATAGACACAGAGGCATTAGAAGGCGGAGGAGGGCTCCTAGTTCTGAAACCCTACTCACATCGGCAATGGGTTAAATAGACGACACTACATACATACCATGAAAGGCTTAGCACCCTCCAAAATCTCTAAAGTAAGGGGGAAGAATGGGTGGAGGGGGAACCAAAGGATGGGGGAAGAAGACAAGGCAGGGATCTATGGGTGGAGGAGGTTAAGTAATGCCAAGGCAAGTTAAGGAGCAGAATTAAAGCAGAGTTAGCAGGTATAGGGGAGAAGAGAAATCCAGAGACACTACAACAAGGGTCAGGAGTAGAATTTATTAGGAAAAAAAAAAAAGTAGGGCTAGTAATCATTGCTCTTAGATAAAGTCAACCTTAAAGATTCAATCAAGAGAGAAATCTACATTATATATAAATCATACTAATATTATTTTAAGTGCATGTTTACATATGGGTAAATGTGTATATGTATGTGAGTATACATAGATATGTATGTGTGTGTGTATCTGTGTATGTATACAGATATATATGTGTGTATGTGTGTGCAGGTGCAAGGTGGGGATGGAAGGGTGGATATGTATGTATGTATGTATATATGAACATATCTGTGCTTAACTATAGCCTGCTTGGGAGAAGTGAGGAGTCTAAGGGGAAAAAAAGAATAACGTAAAAAAAGTGCACAGCAAAGAACAAAAGAACAAGCTACAAGGAAGCAAAGAAAAGATGGATACTCATGAATATAACTTTTACTATTATATGTCCTTTCTTGAATTGATTTTTTATTGTTGTCCTATATTTTCAATTCTCCTTGATATTCTGATAGGCACATGATAATGTTTAAAATATGAAGAAAAATATTAAAAAAAAAAAAAGAAATCAAACCTATCTACAGTCATATTAAAAAATGCTCTAAATCACCACTGATTAGAACAATGCTTAAAACAACTCTGAGGTACCATCTACAATTATCAGGTTGGAAAACAATGTCTATTGGAGGGGATGTGGGAAAAGTGGAACACGAATGCAATGTTAGTAGAGTTGTGAACCGATCCAACCACTCTGGAAAGCAATTTGGAATCATGCCCAAAGGGCTATAAAACCATGCATACTCTTTGAACCAGTAAAAGCACTGCTAAGTTTATCTCCAAGGAGATAAATGAAAGGGGGGAAAAGATTTATATGCACAAAAATATTTACAGAAGCTCTTTTTGTAGTGGCTAAGAACTGGACATCAAAGGGATACTCATCAACTTGGGGGTGGCTAAACAAGTTGTGGTACTTGATTTTGATGGATTATTATTGTGCTGTAAGAAATGACAAACAGGATGATTTCAGAGCCTGGAGAGACTTACATGAACTGATGCAAAGTTAAGCGAGCAGAATCAGGAGAACAGAGCACAGAGTAACAGCAACATTATTCGATGAAGAATTGTAAATGATTTAGCAATACAATGATCCAAGACAATTGCAAAAAACTAATGATGGAGCACATACCTCCTGGGAGAAAACTGATCTTGTCTAAATACAAACTGAAGCATGCTGCTTTTCACTTTCTTTCATTTTTTAAATATGAATCTTATACCAAATGACTAATGTGGAAATGTTTTACATAATTGTAGATGTATATGTGCAATCTATGTCTTGACTGCTTACTGTCTCAGGGAAGGGGAAAGGAGGGATAGAATTTGGAATTCAAAAGTCTAAAAACAAATGTTAAAAAGTTTTTTAAACATATAATTGAGAGAAAAAAATAATATATAATAATTTTTTTTTAAATACAGAAGAAGCCAAACTTGGTAGAGAAGACATGTGCCTTCTTCCCAGACCTAAACCAAGGCTTTCCTAGGAGACCCTGTAACTTCTTCAGTACTTTCAGTCATGACACAAGATCTCTTCAAGAGCCTGTTTGTGGCTCTCTTGACAGAGATACTGATGTGATTTACCATTTCCTTCTCCAGTTCATCTTACAAATGGGGAAACTGAGACAAAACAGGGTAAAGTGACTTGCTCAGGTTTACCCAGCCAGGAAGCGTCTGAGTTGGATTTGAACTCAGGAAGTTGAGTCTTCCTGACTCTATCTACTGCACCACCCAGCTGCCCGACTAATCTAGAAGCCTGCCACGGCCCCTTCAGTGGAAGTCTTCAAGACAAGGTAAGACCAGCCAGAGCTGTAGGACATGTCTGTGGTCAGGGATGGGCTGGCCTGGGGACCCAAAGCCTCAAGATCCCTGACAGCTCAGGGGCAATGGGAAGGAGAGAGGAGGAAAGCGAGCCCCCTCAGAGAGGGCAAGACTGGGGGACAGGGAAGGGTGGCAGGCCAGGCTGACGTGGCCACTGAAAGCTGGGAAAGGGGATGCTGCAGGAGCCATGCTCCCTGACATTAAAAGGCATCAGAGTGGCCTTTGGGAAGGAATTCTGTGCCATCACAATTTTTCTTTTTTGTGTGGCTCCTGCTGCCCCATACCATCTCACACAATGGCAATCAGGGCCTGCTCCAGGGGAGGAACAAAGAGCCCTGAGAGGGAGGAGCAGGGAGACAGGTCCTCTCCAGCATCGGGCAGCAAGCGGGCCAGGCCTGGGACCAAGAGAGGCAGAGAATGGGGACTACAAGAAACGAGGGGCTGCGGACAGGTCTGAAAGAGGAAAGCAGCAAGCAGGGGCCAAAAGGGGCCAAGCAGGGTTCCCTGGACTCAGACACTGAGCCTTGCGCTGTACCCTAATCCTCTTCTTCTGTGCCACACGCATCCCAGCTTCACCCCTTACCTGGAAAAGGTCCCTGCAGCTGCTGCAGATTCCCAAGGATCTTCTGGCTCAGAAGGTGGATCAGCCGGGTCACAACCTATGAGTTGCAAACCAGAGGTCACACCAGGCAAGAGAATCCCCAAGTCCCCATCCACACTGACTTTGGGCATCTCCCAAGAGGATACCTGGAGCCCAGATCACCTGAGAAGTGCCTGGAAGCCCAGTTCTCCACCTCATAATTAAGACCCCAAAGGTCCCAGTCTCCACTCTGAGTGATCCTTGGAATGCCTCCTCCCTTCCCCTGGGTCCTTCCCTAGAGCTCCCATACCTGTGGATACCTCCTCTTAATATGGCTCAGGGTCCCCTCGGGCAACTTGGCAAGCTCCGTGTCCCGCACTGCATGCACTGTTGTGGCCCGGGGCTGGCGGGTCAGTGCTTCCACCTATATCCAACCAGGACAGGGCAATAAACAGCCTGCTCCCCAATGGACACAAGGAGAGAGAACCCATGGGGATTCACTACCAACAGGGCCCAAGCATTAGCAAGGGAAGAAGAAAGCTAAGCCAGGAAGTTAAAACTGGAGGAAGCACTGGGACAGGACAGGAATTCAGGATGGGAAATAGGGGAGATATCCAGAGCCAGGATTAGGAAGGGCTGGGTCCTGGATAGGTAGCTCACCACCCCGATAAGATCCCCACGGCCATATTCCCCGACCAATTCCTTCTTGCCACTTCCCCTCTGGATGACAGAGCGCAGGCGCCCATTGAGTACAATGTAGGTACAGTCTGAGCGATCACCCTGTCTGGAAGATAGGGACACAGCAGGTGGGGAAGATCAGAAAGTGCCTGGTTTTCCCCCAGAGAACTTCAATGATAAAGTCAGGGTGGGACTGGGAGAACAGAGGCCCCAGGAATTCATGAAGGGAAAAAGGAGACCCCAAAACCCATCAGTCACAGGGACCTTCAGGAACTAGAACCTGGGAGATTTGGGTTGAAGGATTCCAGGGCTTAGGGCAGAGGTCCTCAAACTTTTTAACTAGGGGGCCAGTTCACTGTCCCTCAGACTGTTGGAGGCCGGACTATAGTAAAAACAAAACCTCAACTCTGTCTCCGCCCCTCAGCCCATTTGTCATAACCCGGCGGGCTGCATAAACATCCTCAGTGGGCCGCATGTGGCCCGCGGGCTGTAGTTTGAGAACCCCTGGCTTAGGATGTCCAATGAGAGGAAATACAGATGGGAAATGGGTCCCAGGGCAAGAAGAATTTAAGTCTAAGGTTCCAAGGTTAAGGCTCTGTTACCTGTAGAGGGCACGGCCAGCCTCTACTGAGGTCCAGTCAATTGCAAAGTCCATCTGGCGTACAAATGGGGACATGCGGGCAGCCACGGTGTGGGCAGCGCTCAGGACCACACTTGGCTGCTCCCGCATGATCCTGGGACGGGAAGAGGAAACAGGACGGCATGGAGACCCTGTTGTTCCCTCCCTGCCTCCCCTGAACACCACCCCCCAGCCCTGCTTGGCCAGCCTGGATGTCCATACGCACTCATAGAAGCCCGACTTGGAAATGCGCAAGAAAGTGCAGTCTCGCTGCGCCCGCAGGGTGAAGATGAGCGGCTCCCCCGTCAACACGGCCAGCTGCCCCACCAGCTCTCCAGGCTGGGCTACAAACAGACACACATCTTCCGCCTTGTCAATCATGCGCTGGTACACGTGCAAACAGCCCCAGAGCACAAAGTGCAGGCTGGCATCCTAGGGTAGGGCCAGAGGGGGGAGAAGAAGGACAAGATTGGAAAGATGCCTCCCTTTAGGAGAACAACTTCAAGCATAACTGACAGGCCCTCGGGTGGGAGCCACCAGCCACTGACCTAAACATTCAGAAATGAGGGTACAACTGCGTGGGGAGAGGAGACCTACAAGGCAAACAGATTGTGGATTTGAAGTTGGGGACCCAGGCCCAAATCCTACATCTCCTAGAACAAAGTTCTTCACCTTTCTGGGCCTTTGTTTCCTCATTTGCAAAATGAGAGGATTGGACTGGATGATGTCTCTTTCAATTCTATTTTTTTTCTAAAAATTTAAAATACTAAATTTAAATTTAAAATTCTAAAACTTTGCTCTTGAGACCCCATCAAGTCTGTCAAAACATCAGCTAATAGGAAAAGATGAGCACCAGGAAGATATCAAGTCTAGAACAGAAAGAAGGGTCCATCTTTTTGGAGTGGGAACAAGGACAGGTGAGAAACTAGAAGTAAACCAGATCTCCCGGTGAGAGACAAGGCCTCTTGATGGAACCACTTGAAGCTGGGTCTGGGTCACATTCCTACTGACAGAGCAAGAAGTCAGAAGGAAGAAGAGAATTAGTCCTAAGAACCGTAATATGAGTAAGAATAAAATTTTTTAAAGACCCAGAAAAAAAAGAACCAGGACACAGGTTTTGCTGAGCTAAGGAAAATAACATGAAACAATAATACCTAGCACTTACATTTACAAAAACAATTCTCATATATGACTTCATCTGAACCTCACAACACCATAAAGAGGCATTATTATTTATTTGGAAAAATAAAATATTATAAAAAGGAAAAAGGGGAAAAAATAATAAAAAATAAAATGGGGTTTCCAGAATATAATTCAATACCTAAACCAGGGGTTCCCAACCTACGGCCCGCGGGCCAAATGCGACCACTGAGGACGTTTATGTGGCCTGCCAATTATGGCAAATGGGCTGAGGGGCAGAGACAGAGTGTGAGTTTTTGTTTTTACTATAGTCCTGCCCTCCCACAGTCTGAGGGACAGTGAACTGGCCCTCCATTTTAAAAGTTGGAGGACCATTAATCTAAATTATGATATGAGCAGGGCAGAGTTTAAGGAGATCATCACCACACTTGTTTGAGACCCCGACTCTTGCATAAATGAAACCTAAAATCACATTAGCTTTTTGGCTGCCAGATTACAGTAGATTGATACCCCACTAAAAGTCTTAGATCAAGAAGAAAACAAAAGAAAAGTCCTAGATATTTTTCATATGAACAGGCCAAGTTCCTCCTAGCCTATGTTTAGACAATCAATTAGGCAAAATTGACCTGTTTTTGACCAAATAGAAAAAGACTTTATATTAATCCTTACTCAAAAGGAAAGGCAGGGGGTGAGATCAATAGTGTCACAGAGGCATCAGACATGAGTGTGAAGGACAAAAGCGTCTGGTACACTATCATCCCTGAGGACATGGAGACAGGATGGAACAACAAATTCAATTTCTCTTGACTAGACTCTAATAGGCAATCTGCTCTGCCAGGTCAGCGGTCAGGCTCTCAATCTTCTCATCTAATGAAATAATGAGCTACATCTCTGTAGAACTCTCCAGTTTTTAAAATTTTAACTTCAAAGTTTTAAGTTTACATGCCCTTCTGCACATCAAGCTAAAAACCACATTTGGCGGGGGCATTCTAGATAACAGTATCCTGCTTCTATAGACAAAGGGGCTGAGGAAAAGCTTGTCATCCTCCCACAATCTCAGAGTACGTGTCAGAAGCAGGATCGGAACTCAGACCTTCCTAGCTCCAAGCCTGGCATTCTATTCAGTCTCTATCCCTGCCAATCCCTCACAAGTGGTTAAGCAGGACTTCATCTGAGTCACCAATAAATATGTTCCAAGGGCCTGGGAGAGAGTCCTGTAGCCACCACTAGAGACTTCCCTCCCGACTGGCACTATTTGGTCCAGTAATTCAACAAACTTAACATTCTCCTGGCCACAGCTACCCATTTAGTGCACAAGTGTATCATGGGAAACATTATAAAATCTCTCACTGTCACATAAATAAGTGAATGAGGCCGACATAAATATGTGAATAAGACTCCACCTGTTTAGTAACTCAGCCCAAACGGGGAAATGAGGTTAGAGTGACATAACTAGCTCTGGATGAATCCAGGCTGACTCTTGGAGATCACATCCCATCAATTGAATGACCCATCTCAGAATTAGTCCTGCAGATCAAAGCTCACTGGCCAATAGTTTCTGGAACCCACCCTCTTCCCTCCAGGTCATTCCTAATAGGAGATGCCCAAACCAGTTCATCCTGATAAAGTGAATCCACAAACACTAAGCAGAGCCACAAGTACCCCACAACCACCATATACCAAACAGCCAAGAAAGCAGAACAAGCCCAGCTCTGGCACGTTCTCACCCACTACTGTCCCCATGGAGACAAGGAGCCCAGAAGGACCATAGACATTTCTCTAGCCTTGCCTGACCTTACCCAGCCCCAACCTCAGCTCAAGAAAAATTACAGAGGAACAGGAGACCAGCAATTTCACAGCTGGAATGCTCAGAGAAACTTTGTGAACTGAGAAATTCCTTGTCTTCGGGATCAGGGATCCCTCTTCCAGTTCAGGCGCAGTGTGTGAGTGTCTGTTTGTCTGTTTGTTTTGTCTCCTTTCAGGTCAAACACTGACATCAGTGTCTCATCTTGACCACTGAGATGGAGCTGGCAAAACTGCCTGCTTGGGATGGCTGCATAACCTTGAGCCCAGCAGTACCACTACCCGATCTAGACTCAAAAGTGCCAAAAGAAACAGGAAAAGGACCCATACATGTCAAGATGGTGATAAGTTTTTTTAGTGGCAAAGAACTAGCAAGTGAGGTGTTTACCTGGGAAATGGCTGAACAAGATATGATACGTGAATAGGACAGAATTCTATCGTGCCATAAGAAATGATGAAGGAGATGATTTCAGAGACCTGGGAAGACCGGAATAAACTGACAAAGAGTGAAGGGAGCAGAACCAGGAGGATAATTTTCACAATAACAACACTCAAGCCAAACAGCTCTGAAAGACTTAAGAACTTTGATCGAAAAAATGAGCATCTGGGTTTCTGGAGGAACAATGAAAAATGTTATTGACCTCCTAACAAGCGCATAGACTCTGGGTGCAGAACATGTTAGACATGCATTTGTGGACACAGCCAATGTGGAACTTGTGCTTTTTGGCTTTTTTCTTTCTTTTTCAGTGGAGGAGAAAAAGTGAATTTTTCTTGAATGCAAGAGAGACCACAGACGCAGTGGTCCCAAAGCAGGCCCATGAGACTGTCTTCCTGGCATGATTCTCCCTGTTACTGATGCCAAGGATTGACAAGTGGACATAAAGCTGGTGCTTCCAAAAATGAGGGATTTCTGGGCCTCTCGCATCCCCTTAGCCAGGTTTTTCTGTGCTTTCTACTTACAAGATCAATTTCCTTAATAGGAGAGATTCCATTCATTCTACATTTATTACTGTTGAGCAGCCAGCCACAGCAAAAAAGTCTTCTCTTTTTTGACTTTTACTGCCTTACAGCACATAAATAAGGCCTCCATTTACTGAAAGGCTGAGTTCATTCAGCCTGACAATATTATAGGATTCCCCTTCAAAAGCCTATTTGGCTTTGAGTATGTGCCCTCACTTGCTTCACTTTAAAATCAACCTCTGCAGAGAGCTCTTGGAAAAAACATTGCTCCCTTGAGGTGCTCATTTCTCCCTATCCTTTCCCATCAGGATAATTCATTATTAGGCCATCAGAATTTTATTCTTGAAGCTTCCGGGCCCTGCGGGTAGCCTTTGCTTTCAGAGCTTCAGACCATGAGACCTCTCTTTACTCTGACCTTTCTGAAATCCATCTGCCTCGTCTCCAGGGGATCCCCAAGACTACATCCCACACTTCCCCCTTCCATCTAATATGAACTCTATACTGGTGAGGTTGCTGCTTCAGCAGGTTCCTGTCATTTCACCAACTCTCCCCACCGTGGATCCCCCCAATCAAGGACGATACCTCCCATCGCTGCTTCCTCTGAACATGGCAGCAAGACAATGTAAGAATCAATCAACAGTTCTGCTTTTAGGAGAAAGGACCTGCTCAGGTGTTGTGTGCTGTTAAAGCTCCTGTCAGTCATGCTTCTATGCAGCTGTACTGAGAGCTCACCCCTTGCAGAGATCCTCATGCCGAGAGCATCAAGACCTAGAAACACTGCTTTTCTTCGGGAGACTGTTATCATTCAGAAGAAAGAGCTCAGCCTAACTCTCCGCACAAGAAAACCCAGATGGATAAAGAGAGAATGCCCACTATTAGAGATTGCAAGATTATGAGAATGGAAGGCCCAGAGAGCAGACCTAACGGGGACTCGACCTCGACAGCTGCGGAACAGAGCCCAGAAGAGAACTGGAGGGAAATTGTTTAGTGGTTTAAAAGGCTTCAAGCTTCGCTCTGAAATAAAACCCCATCTTTTAACATCAATATTCTTCTTTCAATGAGGCTTGACAGCTGAGTCATGAAATGAATACTAACCTCTGTGGAATGAAAGTCGTGGGTCACCCAAAGATCAGAGAGAATAAAGGGGCTGCTGAGCACAAATAGGGAGCAGGATATTACCAAAGAACCCCACAGAGGGAGCAATGAAAAGAATGTTATCAGAAAGATGTCTGGCTGAAGAGGAAGAAGACTGGCCAGAGTTTAAGAGATGGATAATTCTGCATCCTACTGCTTCCCTGGGATCCAGAGGAGATCTGGATCTGGTATTCTAATCAGGAATCTGTGAATCTGAGTTTTTTAAAAATTCTAATTACTGTATTTCCTCACATTTGGTTTTCCTACAATCCTCTGTGTCTTGTGCTGAAGAGCATCATTCTGAGACCACTGGTGCACAAAAAAAGGCGAAGAAGTCCTGATCTGGAGGAAGGATGCTTAATGGATCCTCCATTGGCCCTCCCACACCCCCACGGGCTGTGTCTGGACGGCGCACCCACACCGCCCAGTCCCTGAACCAAGCCATCAAAGGCAGCAAAGCAGGAAGACCTCAGGCCTTTCTCCCCCTGGTCCAAGAGTCTGGACCTTCCTCCAGTGCCACTCTCCCTTCTGATGTTCTGTTTGTTTCTGCAGTTTCCCAGGAAAAATTAGTCATGACTTTTTGGGGTCTATGGGAAGTTTTCCTGATGCTGAGGGAAGACAGACTGCTGGATCCCAAGTGGTTGGCAGTGTCTGGGGGGTGGCTGACCAGCATCAGGGCCAGCACGGCACCAGGGCATGGGGGAAGGGATCAGGGACCCAAGGAGATGATGAGTGGGAACCACTGAGAACATGGATCCAAGGCTGAAGCTGGGATGTGCTACCCTGGCTATTGCCTTTCTAACCCCTTTGGGGAGGCGAGCTCAGCTATCTGAGCTAAAGCCCACTATGGAGCTCACCGAGGCACAGGCCTGTGCCAGGAGGGAAGGAGGGCTCACCTGGTCACCCTGGCGAGCGATGACTGTGCCCGCCTTTGCATGGTGCAGCAGCACGCGGCTGTTCAGTAGCGTGGGGTCCTAGAAACAGCGAAGGACAAGAGGGTTCTCAGAAGGGGCCCCCAGCCTTCCATAACCCCCCGCCTCTCCCCCTCTCCCTGCCTACTTCGATCTTCATCAGCTTCACCAGCTCCCGCTTGGCCGCCTCAATGATGCTACTGGTCTGGCGGCCTTGGTAGGGCCCGAAGGGACAGTCGCCCCCGGCTGACTCATCCTCGCAGAAGCTGTACTCACAGGCCCCCGCCGGCTGTTCCCGAGGCTCCTGAGACATCAACTGGGTGGAACCAGGAAGTCAGGGAGCCCCCAGCTCAGACCCCCTCCCCCGATCACCTTCCACACGCATAGTCTCAGTTATGTGCCTGAGGAGCCCACCAAGAGTTTAAAGCCTCAATGGGCTTGGGGGTGTGGAACAAAGAGGGGGCAGGGCCTCACCCGGGGCGTACTGGGGAGGGGGCTCCCTGAGCTCTCTTCCTGCAGGGACACAGAAATTCGGCCTCGTTCATAGGCCATGTCAAAGTCGGAACGAGGCCCCCGCTGCAGCCCTGGAAAGGGATGGAAGAAGGGAGGCCTTGGGGTCGGTGCCCCATCTTACTCCAGATCTTCCCCTCTTTCTTGACCCTTACCAGAGATGTCCACAGGCATGGAGATGCACCGGCTCAGCAGGGGGGCGGGAGGGGGCTCCAGAGAGGTTGGGGGCTTCACTGGATCCCCTGGGGAGGGAAGGAGGCACACTCAACATGATGACCCCTCTCTCCAACTCCACCACCTGGGTCTGGGGACTGGGGGGGTCAAGACAGATGGAAGGCCCTAAAAGGACCAGGTAGGGCAAGGGCTATCGAGGCAAACTCTTTCCAGCTTGGGACACAGGCTGCCTCCGACCCCAGACGTTACTGAGGGGAGGAAGGGGGTGGGAGGACATGGAAATCTAGTCGGAAAGGCCAAGATGGGGGCAGGAGGCTATGGTGGTTAGGTATACAAGATATCCCGAGGGCCCAACAGGAATTCAGGCAAGGAACCTGGGGGACCAGGAAGGGGGGCTCCAGTAGGGTCCAGGGGCCGGGCAAGAGGATCTCGTGCTTCTTCAGCAGTAGAGGCATTGATGACACGTTTGGGACCCCTAACGGGGCTGGTTCGGGTTGGGAGGCCGGGGCTCGGGAACAGGCGCAGCGGCTGCATCTCCTGGACAGAGTGGGCGAGGGTATGGCGAAGTGGTCCTTTCCAAAACAAGCCCTGCCCCAGCTCAGCCCATCCGCCTCCTATTCCCTCCCCACTCACGTGGCTGAAGAGCTCATTGGTCAGGCCCAGGTAGTTGTGAAGCGCTAAGAACGTCACTCGCTGCAGGCGCACCATGATGATCTGAAGGTGAGCACAGAACCAGGGTCAGGGCCCTTGGAGAAGAGGGGTCGAGGAGCTGGAGGAGGGGCCCACGGGGAGAGGGGGGACCAACCTGCACGACTCTCACGAGGCTCTCAGGGTACTTTGCAAAGACGGCAGAAAAAGCCTCGACCGGCAACCGCAACACGGTGGAGTCCCGGGCAGCGCGGGCAGAGACCGTCCTGTACGGACGCTGGTGCCCCTGGGTGAACAATGCCATGGAGTCAGGAAGCCGGGTACACCCTCCAGTCCGGCCGCCTTCCCTGCGAGCCTTCAGAACTCACCGTGATGACATCCAGGATGCTGAGGAGGCTGTTGACACTGTCCCCAGGGAAGACCTCCTTCACTACACACTCCTTCCCATCCTGGAAAACGGCAGCAGCTAGCCTCCAAAGGCCAGCACTTGGCCCCCGCGCCCCCACCGGCAGATGACTGACATCCAGTCCCCTCCTTCTACATTCCCCACCATGAGCTCTCTCATTGCCCTTGTCTCCCAGTCACCTCCCCTTTCCCCCCCAGCCTGATGCTGCTCAGCCCCCAGCCAGCCCTCTGACCAGGCCTGCTCACAGGGCCTGGGAGGCAGAGCTCCAGCTGCCCATCCTGGACCACATAAATGCTGGCGTCGGGCTGGCCCGGCCGGAACACGTAGTCGCCCTGGCTCAGCCGCTGGAACACCATGTGGCGACAGAGCTCCAGGAAGAGCGGCTTCTCAAAGTGGCCGAGCACTCTGTGGAGGGGAGAGGGCGTCAGGACCGAGCCCGGGCCCGGCTCCGCCGCCCCCCACTCCCCACTCACCGAACGTTCTTGAGCATGTAGAGCACCTCGGAGGGCAGGTGTGAATTGGCTACATCAAACTCAGTGAGGTCGGCCTCCAGCACGGCAGGAGGAGGCTCTTTTCGCTGCAGGGTTGGCGTCTCTTTCTGGATCCGCAGGATCCTGGGGGTGTGGGCATTATGTGTTGAGAGGGACAGACCAAGACAGCCCGCCTCCCCTGGCAATGCTGGGTCAGGCTGGGAGGGGAGTCCTTACTTCTTGGCAATGTTCAACATCTTGAGTTTCTTCTTCATTCGGGGCCGGGAGGCTGTGGAGATCGTGGTGTCCACCAGGGAGGAGGTCGACTGGGAAACCTGGAGCAGGGAAGGGGCCCATCAACAGGCTCTCCCACCGGGACACCCCAGCAGGAAGGGGGGAAGAGACGAGAGGGTAGCGAGTGGACTTCAGGAAACTGATGTGCCAAGGGGGCAGCTAGGGGGCGCAGTGGATAGAGCACCAGCCTTGAATTCAGGAGAACCTGAGTTCAAATCTGGTCTCAGACACTTAACACTTCCTAGCTGTGTGACCCTGGGCAAGTCACTTAACCCCAGCCTCAGGAAAAAAAAAAAAAAAGAAAGAAAAAAAAATCTGACATGCCAGGGAGGAACCAAACCTTGCGCATGATCTTGCGTCCATAGAACAGGACCTTATCCCTCTTGCGGAATCGATACTTGGGGGTCTCCTGGGCCTGGACCTCTGGCAAGTGCAAGCACAGACCCCAGTGAGCCCTTGCTCCCTCGTGAGCCCATGGCTCAGCCCAAACCCTCTCCAGACTCTAGCTTTCCAGTCCCCGGCCCACATCCCGCCCAGACGCTGGCCCCTGGCACAGTCTCCCCCAGAGATGACCATAAAGGACCCCGTTAGGCAGCCTCACTCTTTGTACGCAGCCTCCGAACCAGCACCAGGATGAGAGTGGCCATGAGCAGCACAACGGCCCCGACACCAATCATCATCCCCATCACCTGCGATGAGAAACACCGACTATCCAATCATACATGGGCTTAGGACCTCTGCCCAGCGAGAATCCCTGCTCTCCTCCCTCCTCCCTGTTATCCACACAGTGCTCTTCACCTAAACATTCTCTCTCTGGTACCTGGGCCTCAAGGCTCCCTGTCCCTGGCCTTCCTTGAGCAGCCGAGCCCCCAAGGAGATTTGACAATGAACAAGTCAGCACCTGCCCCCCTGCGTGGCACTCAGTGTGGCTGCCCCGCATCTCGTGTCCTTCCCACAGCCTGTGAGCTCGCGTGGGGCTGGTCCCTCCCTGCTCTCTCTGGATCCCCCCTACAGAAGGTTCCATCACTCTGACAGTCTCGCCGGCTAAGGGTCACCCCAAAGGAGGCTCTGGCAGAACAAGAACATCAGGGACTCCACTTCCCTTCCCCAGACGGGGATGAAGATGGTTTTTAAGGGCCCTTTCAGCTCTGTCCTTCAGGCAATTTGATTCCAGGTCTTCAAATTTTCAGCAGCAAAGCCAGACTAAACCAAGTTAGGCATGCTGGGAGTTGTAGTTCCTACTAATGCCAGATGGGACAGTACACCTTGGGAGCCGGGGCTACTGATGCCCTCAAAGCTGCCAGACTCACCAGGCTGGTCTGCAGTGGGTCCTCCACCAGCAGCTTGATATTGGGGAGCATGTCTGTCAGGGCGGCATCCTGGAGGGCAGAGGAGGGACAGCTCCTGGGGGAATGACCTGAGCCTCCCCCCCCCCCACGGGAATAATAACTGCCTGGCCCTCATCCCCCCACGTCCCCCAGGCCACCTACCTGCGGTGGGGGCTGGGGCAGCTCAGATTCACTCTGGCCCATGTCTGCCGCTGGCTCCGGAGCTGCCTCTGAGGCCCAGCTGTGGCCCTGTGGGGCCCTGGGAGGCCAGGGAACAGGACAGGTGAGACGGCAGTGGAAGCTGGGGCTGGCCCCCCAGGGCTGCCCTAAGTCCTGACACATAGCCAGAAGAGCAGCCGCAGGCAGGTGGTTGGGAAGGGAGAGGACAAAGGCCGGGGCAAGGTAAGGAAAGGGTGGGGCTGCCCAACCTGAGCCCTAGGACCCAGAAGCAACGTAAGCCAGCACCCTGCTTCTCAGTGGCAATGTAAGTCACCCCACACTCCTCCCATAACTTCACGGGTCTTAGCCGCTAAGGGCCGGCTCCCAAATCCCCATCAAGGACAGCCCCTTCTTCCTCTTCTGGAATGGGGCAACGGAGGCCAGGCAGGTGGAGGAAGGAAAGGGAGCCCTGGCACCCAACCTCCCAGCACCGCTCCCTCCACACATCCCCGGCTCTCAGGTCCCAAGAGGAACACAGCCACAGAGAATGAGACTGCCACAGAGCTGAAATAAGAAGTCACTTCCTCCTGGCCCCACAGCCCAGGGCAGCCCTGGAAAATCCCCAGAGCCCAGGGCTTCACAGAAATGTGGGGGAAAATTCCACGGGGGCGAGAACCCCAACTGCCCAAGAGCAGTCACCACAGGAGATGCAGATGTCCAATCCTGGCTAGTCATGAGAAAATCCAGAGGAGAGGAAGTCTCTGCCCAATCCCCCCCCTCTTAAGAGGGCTCCCTCCCTTTCCCCTCCCCCTTGTCAGAAGACATCCCAAGCAAACTACTGGGGGGTGACTGGAATATTACTGGAAATACTGGGAAATTACTGACAGACACGAGGCTGCAAATAGCCTCACTGGTGGATCTGGGAGACATTGGACTATGACAGGGAAGCAGTTGGGCATCACTGGGGCTACTGGGGCCAAGTGGAATGTCTGTGAAGAACACCAGAAGGTAGTCACTGGAGGGCAAAATTTAAGAGTCATACCAGCTAGAATTTCTACAATAATTTAAGATTTGCAAAGGACTTTAAATGTATTAACTTATTTGATTGATCTTCACAACTCTGAAGCAGATATTATCATTATTCCCAATTATTCCCATTTTACAGATGAGGAAATTGAGGTGAAGGGAGGCACACAGCTAGGAAGTGTCTGAGCCAGGACTCGAACAGGTCTTCCGGAATCCAAGTCCACATTCTTTCTACCGTGCTACCTGCCTGATTACTTATTCAAAAGAAAAATTAAAAACCAGATCAAAAGGGCTGTTGAAATAACAATCTATTTAAAGAAGATGAACTCAGTGTGAGGAAATTCATGAGACAAAATGGGGAAGCACGGTAAAGAATAGTTGGGTGAAGATCAAAGGAGATAGGAAAGTGGTATTGTCACGGGCTCCCACTGCCCAGGAACTCAGGAAACATGTCACAGATGGGCCCCAGAGATGATATAACGATGGCGCAAAACAGGGGATGGAGATCACCCTCCATACATCGCCCTTTTGGCCAAAAGCAGAGCAACTGACGAATTCCTGACCTGTCCTAATGATAATTTCATTCTTCAAAAAGAAAAGCAATCAAAAGGAGGAACTGCAATAATGGCTCTGACTGACCTAACAAGATGAACCAGTTGCTAAACAAGCAACAGACCTGTTCCATCTTGCACTTTAAGACTGAGAAGGAAAGGGGGGATTAAGCCAAATATACAGCTCGAAATTAGAGGCAGCGGGATTCCAAAAGTCCAGAGAACAAGCAAGCAGATTCTTAGGGCCTAGAGTGCTCCAAGGGAAGCTAGCTTGAAAGAAATGGGAAGCAATGAAGGAGGAGGTTTCTATGACACAACCACAGATGATTCCTATCTAAAGGAAACTGAGGCAAGGGGACGTGGAACTAACACATGAACCCACTTAGAAGATGGAAACACAAGCAGGTAGAAGAGATTGAGAAGGGAATCTGTGGGGCAGGCTTGAGTTCAGAGCAAGCTAAGGCTGTAGATGAACGTTAAGGACAACAAAAAGGTGATTATAGATAACAGAGGAAATGTTCTCTGGGACTGAAGAAAAAAAACCACAAGGGTTGAATTGAAAGCCAGGATTAGTCCTAAGATGTTAAGACAATTAACCACCTGGCCTTGATGAATTAAGGTTGCAAAGTACAGATGAAATGCAACCCAAGAAATGATGAACCTCATTAAGACATCTCATGATTGAGGCCAATTCCAATGATCTTGTGATGAAGAGAGCTATCTACACCCAGAGAGGACTGTGGGAACTGAAGGTGGATCACAACATAGCATTTTCACTCTTTGTTGTTCATTTTTGTAGCATTTTTTGTTCATTTTTTCCTTTTTTGATCTGATTTTTCTTATGCAGCATAATAAATACAGAAATATGTATAGAAGAATTGCTATATGTTTAACATATATTGAATTACTTGCCATTTAGGGGAGGGGAGAGGAAGAAAGGGGAAAATGTAGTCTACAAGGTTTTGCAAGGGTCAACATTGAAAAATTATCCACGCATATGTTTTGAAAATAAGCTTTAATAAAATTTTAAAAAATAAAATAAATTTTACCCTAATCAAAGAAAAATACATAGGGGAAAAAAAGATATCTCAAAGCTCACAGACAGATGTACCAACTTTTAATAAAGGGAAGAAGATGGAAACTACAAACTAAGGACCTTTTGAGTTCGGTTTCAAATCTTAGCAAAATTCTATAATGTATTATCAGAGGGGTGATTTGTGAGCATTTGGGGGGCAGGGGAAGACAGAATCACCAAGAACTATCCAGTTTCATTCGGAACAAGTCAAGCCTGACTAAGCTCCCTTTATTCTCTGACATGGTTAATAAACTGGGATGAGGGACAAGTTGAAATATCTGATTATCAATCAGTAAACCAGCCAGTAAAAGCTATTGTGCTATTTTTTGGACATGGAGTGACTTTGAGGAAAGAAGTTGGATGCAATTAGAATTAGTGTAATGGCAGGACCCAATTTTTGATATCAATTTGAAGCAGGAAGGGGGAGGTTCCATTGAGTGCCCCACAGATATGTGCTGAGCTCTGCAATATTCAGTGCCTTAGATGAAAGCATAGAAGGCAGGCTCAGAAAATCTGTAGATTACACAAAGCTAAAACCCTGAATAACAGAGACAGGAT
The DNA here is from genome assembly GCF_048593235.1 of Sminthopsis crassicaudata. Taxonomy (NCBI): domain Eukaryota; kingdom Metazoa; phylum Chordata; class Mammalia; order Dasyuromorphia; family Dasyuridae; genus Sminthopsis; species Sminthopsis crassicaudata. The sequence goes on along the minus strand of NC_133617.1, from coordinate 46,361,066 downwards.
CCAAAAAGATCTCATTAGACTAGAACAATGGGTAGAGTCTAGTAATGAGGAGTTTAATGCAGATAAACAAAATCCTATTTGGGGGTCAGAAAAAAAATGGGACAAATGGAACATGGAAGAAGAAGGGGAGGAAAAGACATTGTAAACAAGATCTGGGAATATATTGGCCTGAACATTCCAAATTCTTCAAAAGAGATTTGGCAGCAAAAGCTAAGTAATGTTAAGCTACAGTAAGAGAGAAGTGCCCCTGAGAATCAAAGTGATGATCTGGTTCATGACACTGGTCATGAGCTGGGAGTATTATGTTCAGTTAAGGTGCCACATTTCAGTAAGGATTTTTGATAAACTAGACCGAGGTTGGAGATAGGGTGGGTGGGTGAGTGTGTGTGACCAGAACAGTGACAAGACTGGAGAGCACGCCATATGAAGACTGACAAAAATAAAGATGGATATTCCATCTAGAAAGCAAAATCTTGTGCTTTTTAAAGAGCAGCTGTGGAAGGTGGGTGAAAATGGGAAGAAGTGAACAAGGGGAAGGTTTCAAATAAAGCTTAGTGTAAATGAAAGAATGAAGATGGTACTCTCTAGGTATCTGTGCCTTCTGGCTTCCTTCAATGCCACTTTAAGAGAATTCTGACCTGCCTCATGCTAGTGCTTTCACTCTACTGCTTATGTTCAGTATATCTGTCTAGATCGTTTATACATAGTTGTTTACTCACTGTCCCCCTGTTGGATTGGGAGCTGCTTCGGGCACACAGACATTTAATAAATTTTTATTTTTTAACTAACCGTCAGAGTGGTCAAAAAGGAGAGCCTGCTTTGGTAAAGAGTAGATTCCCCTTCACTGGAGGTCAGGTCAAGAAGAGGCTTTTTGTCCACCGTCAAAGGTTTCAGAGGGAATTCTCATCCAGATACCAGTTGGACTGGAGGGCTTTGGAAGTCAACAAGATATTCTGTGAAAGCGGTGGGGAAAGTACAGGGCTAAAAGGGACTAAAGGTGCTTAAGAGACCAAGGGGAGTCAGGGGGCTGAGGAGATGGATAGAAGGGGGTGTCTTTGAGCACCTCCAGCACGCAGACAAACCATTTCCTCGGCCCCTGAATAAACAGGCGCCTGCGCTCAGACCACTGTCAGAGGCTTCAAAAGTCGCTGCAGGGACGGGCCAATGTCCGGGCATCAGAAGACGGGAGGTCAGGCGCTCGCTGACACAAGCCCCTTAACTCCTCGCTGACCACGAACGCTGAATTCTGTTCGAAACTGCGAGCCAGGCCCTCTGTCACTTACATCATGGGTTCAATTTGGAGGAACACGTGGAAGATGTGGTGCCACAGAAGCAGCACAGGGGGGGTCTCCACTCAAGGGGGAGGAGCGAGGAAGAAGAGTTTCCCTAATGTAAGCCTGTGGTTCAAGAGCACATTCTGGAATCTACCATTAGAAAAGAAGGTGGTGGTCACAGTGAGCCATGCCGGCTTCATGGGGACCGGACAGGCGAGCCCAAGCTCATTCCCGCTGCCGCCGTGGTTACCAGAGACTGGCAGGCGGGAACTGCTCCCTGCCCCAAAAGTGCAGAGCATTGTAAAGACTCTCGTGGAGCAGATGAAAGGCAACCGCTAAGGGCAGGTCTTCTTTTTTCGGCTTCCTCCATGACTTGTATAAAAACATCGTCCGTGACGGTGGGGGCAGCTAGGCTGCTGGGATGGATGGAGCCGGCCAAATCTGACCTTTGCTCTTTGACCCTTATCAGCAGGGTGACTCTGGTCAAGTACTTACCCCCAACTACCTCATAAAAAAGGGGGCACTGACCGGGGACGGGGGTGAGTGAGGGGGCTAACTCAGCAGACTCTGCCTGTGAGGAGTTCTGAGACCCCCGCCCAGCAGAACCGGCCAAACACAACGCAGCCCACACAGAGGGGGGCGGCAGGGCCGGGCCGGGGGGCTCCAGGACGTTCCACAGGCCAGGTCCAGGGCTCCGGGCAGCCGGAGCGTCAGGAGGGGGGCCCCGGGTGGCAGCCGGAGGCCCGGCCCTGACCGGGGCACCTTACTACGGTGACTCCTGGGCGGCCCGTCCTCCCTCCCTATACCAGGGGCCTCGGCCTCGGTAGCGACGCCCAACCCCCACTGCTGGGGGAGCACTCCGCTGCTCATCCGCCTTGGGGGCATCGGGGAGTCGGGGAGGCGCCTGCCCGGGACAAGAGACGCCCGTAGGATCCCGGGCTTGGCCCTGAGAAAACCGCAAGGGGTCCGGGAGAACTCCCCACTCAGAGGGTCCCCGGCCGGGTGGCAGCAACAAGGGGGCGCTACACGGCCCCTCCCCACCTCTCCCGGCCAGGTCTTCTCCGCTGGCTGCCCTCGGGGAAGCACCAGGCGCTGGGTGGTGTCCGTTCTGGCTCCTCCCTGGAGGAGGGGCGTCCGGACAGCATCCCCAGCCCCCGGCATACAGTAAGAGCCTCACAGATGTTTCGGTTGGATTCAATTGACTCAGGGGAACGGAGAAAATTAGGAACAAGGGGGGGAGGGGAGGGACATGACAGGACCAGAAGGGACGAGACGGAGGCGGAGGGGAGGGGGCGACTTCGGGGATCACCCCAGTCCTCCCGCGTGTCACTAACACCGCCCCGGGATCACGCGCCGGGGACCCAGGACTCACCGGGGCCCGCAGCCGCCTCAGCTCCGCGGCGCCACAGCCGCCGCCAGTCCCTCCACCACCACCGCAGCAGTAGCACGGCCCCTTTAAATTACGGCTCACGGCGCACCGTGATGACCTCATGGCTCCGTCCCCGCCCCTTCTCGGCCACCGTACGCCACGGTTTGCTGTGGAATACCTCCAAATTAAAAATGGCTGCCGAGACTATGGTTTTGTTTTAGCCGCCCGGGGCATGGGCTCCTCTCCACCACCAAGATTAAGGCCACCACTTCCCCTCACCCTCAATAGAGAGGGTACCCGAAACTCATCTCCGCCCCCGCCGTGACGCAGAGTCAGAAACCAGACATAGCGGGTATACCGCGTTCATCCTTTATTGTGGCCCCCGCACCTCCTAGTCCTGCTACAAAAAGGCCCGGGCCCGGCCCGTTCCGGCCCCATCGCCCCGCCCCGCCCCCTCCACTCCCAGCCGAGAGGCCGGGCCAGCAGCCGCGCAGCAGCCGAAGTCCCGCTGCGGCTCCACAGAGTCACTTCCTAAAAGCAAACCCTAAAACCATAAATAAGGCGCTCAAAGCGTCCAGTCCACTCCCACGAGGGGCTAAAAACTTCGCCTCGCGTCACTTGTCCGCCGGTCAGTTCACAAGCAAGGCGTTTTCCTGTGAAGTTTCCCTAGGAAGAAGCAGAGAGGCAAGGGTGGGAAGTGGGGAAGACGAGCTCCCCGGGACATCCCCCCTCCCCCCCGCACCCCCCAGGTCGGAGTACCTGGAGCAGCAACAGCACAGAAGGCTGCAGGCGGAGCCACTGCCGCGCCGGAACTTGCCCGAGGTGGGGCTGTCCTGACACTGGGCGATGTAGGCCTGGAGCTGGCTGCCCTGAGCCTCGCCCTCCGACTGGTGCTGCTGCAACAAGCAGAGAAGGGCTGCTGTGAGGGGGTGTCCACCACCGTGTGCAGAGTGGGCAGCTGAAATACGTGCATGTGTGCGTGCAGAAGGTGGAACAGCTGCAGTGCGTGAGCACGTGCGTGTTTGGGCCTAAAGGGCTGTGTCCCTGCAGCAGTTCGGCTGCCCCAGTGTGCATGCTGAGTGAGTGCAGGACCTGGGACATAACCAAGCACAAGTCACCAGGAGGTGCACCATAAAGCTCTATGGATAGGTCTGGGATGTGCATTTGTGAGATGCAGCTCCTGCCCGGGCCCTCCACATCCCAGAGGCTGAAGGAACCAGGATGGAGGGGCCCAGGACTGAGGCAGGCCAGGGACAAGCACATTTCCAAATGGGCCTTACCTTGATGGTCTCGTAGGAGCCGGTGATGAGAGCAATGAAGAGACTGAGAACCATGTAAATGAAGAGGCTGATGAAGGAGTAGAGATAGAGTTGGGAGAAAAGCCAGACCAGGCCACTGTGAGCTTGCATGGCAGCAAAAGTCACAAACATGTCATCCCCATTGATAAGTGAGAACAGGCACTCTGACACCATAGAGAGGGAACGAAACTGGAAGAGAGCAAAGAGCAATCAGGGTGAAAGAAACGGACTGGGAGGAAGGAGGAGAATGGGGAAAAGAAACAGAACCAGGGAAGAGAGCCAAATTAGAGTAACTCTCTCAAACAGCTGATCCCAATTGTTCCATTTCTCCCTCTTACATTCTCTACCAAAGTCCTCCTTTAAATGGTCATTATCTAGGACCCTAAGGCAGTCTAAGAGAGAAAAAGAGTGGCCACCCAAAAAGCCCCTTCCCCCAGGAAAGGACCTGACCCTCCTTCCCCTGCTTGATGTCCTAATGATCACCTTCATATGGTAGGGTCCCAATACTATCCAACCACAGAAACAGTAGCCCAGGTAGATGACGGCCACACAGCAGCAGAAACGCATGACACTGGGCAGAGCCACTCGAAGCGTGGCAATGAGGATCTGGAAGAGACCATAGTGGCCATCAAGGCTACCACAAGAGCTAGCCAGCCAGCCCTTCTCTCCCCCCATCTCCCAAGTGAGGGTAAGCAGGGGACCCACGGTCACAACCCTTGAAGCCCAGGCAGCAGAGTCTGGGCTCCCATCTCCCTCTTGCCCCAAGATAGGGAAGGCTTGGGTGCTGGCCTGGCTTCAAATCACACCCCCTCCCCAAAAGGCTGGGCAGGAGCCAAAGCTGTGAATGACGGGAAGGGGTCTGGGCTCACATTGTATTTCTGAAAGAAGGTAAGGTACCGGATGACGCCAACCCAGACCAGCAGAGTGGATGTGCCCAGCAGGATGCTGCAGACGTCATAGCTGGCCAAGTTCTGGGGACACAGGGAGCTCCATCAATTCTAGAGGGTACACAACCCCCGCCTGATGCAGTGGCCTCCTCAGCTATCCCCTTGCATATTGATCCCCATTCTCTGACATGTGACCAGGTATATGCTTATGTGCGCCTACTTATAGACTTGGAGGCAAAAGATAAGTCAGATGGGAAAGGGGGCTTGTCCAGGGTGAGGACAGCCAAGGAAACCAGAGGGTGATGAGGATGTCTACTGGCCCCAGAGGACACAGACACAGGAGAGAGAAGGGGAAGGGGCAGGGGAGGGGAGAAGACACCCAGCAGACACCAGAGGGACACTGACAAGCTTGGCGACCAAGGAGAAAGAAGGGTGACAAAGACAAGGTAGAGTTTTTACAGAATAGGAACAACAATTTCTTGGGGACACAACCCTAGCTGGGAAAAGGTGATAGACTGTGGGGTCTATGGTGGTCCTACCTTGAAATGTCCCCAGAGAATCTGGATCCCACAAAGGGAAAAGGTGCCTCCCTTTTACCCAGATCATGGCCTCTTGCAGGCTTATCATGGCTCTAATGAAGGCCATGTGGAGCAGGAATAAGGGTTGCCTTGGGAACACATCTTCCCCATTCCCTTAATCCAGCCCTTCTACAAGGAGGGGGGCTGCAAACTTCTATCTCCCCTTCCCCTTACACGACCTCCCATACCCCAAGGAGCCACTCCTCCCCTTCTGCTCTCCCCGCCCCCCAGCAAGGGGACCTGCCTGACTTCTTGGGACTGGGAGGCCGTGTCCCCCAGCCCACCTTGGACTCAATGCCAATCTTCATGATGGTGCCAGATATGGTGAGTATGTCACTGGCTACAAGAAGGATGTACCAGCCGTTCACAAACTCTAGCCGTTCCCACAGGCTCAAGACATGGCCCTGGCGGTGACGCAGGAAACGGGCAAATTCCTGAGAAATGGGGAGAAATGCTTCAAAAGGCCACCCAAGACCCCAGATTCACTTCCTTCTTCCCAGTAATCCTTGCTTTGGGAGGCAATTCCAAGACTATGAATGATGGGAGGGTGTCCCCAAGACCTTGAGTAACAGAAGACAGTGATTAGGGAGAAGGAAAAGAGGGTGACCCTAAATCTCACAGTTTGCAGCAGGAAACCACGCAGCAGGGAACGGGCACAGAGCAGGAAGGACAGGGCGCAGGTCAGAATCACTACCACATCGAAGAAGAGGCGGAACCGGTTGTCTCCTGGAGAAAATATGGTGTTTTGTGGGAGGCAAGAAAGTGGAGACCAAGGCTCTGCACAGGAAAGGGACAAAGGCAGAGAGAGCAGAGGGGTCCCAATGGTAGAGAAGCTGAAAGGACAAGCCTGAGGCTAGGTTCAGGGTCTTACCATGCCCAAAGACACTGGGATGTTTGCATTCCTGAATGTGGGCGCTGGTCTCTAAACGGATAGGAACTCGCCCACTGTGGGCTTTGTTGTCAAATGTAATCTGGAGAGAAAGCAAAATATCACTGATGATAAACGTGAGCAGTGCTGAAAAACAGGGGGAAGACCTGCTGAAACTGGTTCAGGATGAAACAAAATGATAGTCATAACCTCAACAGTTATGAGGGCACACTGTGTGCTGGGCGCTGTGCTGGCGCTTTACAATTATCTACTTTTAACCTTACAACAACTCTGGGAGGAAGTGCTATTTATCAACCCCATTCTTCAACTGAGGAAACTGAGGCAAACAAGTCAATTAAGGGGCTTGCCCAGAGGATTTGGGCCCACATTTGAACTTGGGTTTTCCTAATCCTAGCCCCAGTGGTCCTTGGCTGCCTATACACTGATGATAAATGGATCAATGAAGAGGACAATAAAGCTGACCAGGAGACAAACTAGGGAGCTGCCTCTACCTTCATCACCCGGGCACAAGGGGGAGGGTCTTCATCACTCTACCCCAGGGCTCCCAGCCTCAGCACAACGGCAAGTGCTCTCACCACAGCCCAACACAGACTTGTGAGGAGGCAGTGAAAGCATCAGTGACCCCATTCTAAAGAGAAAGAGGAGGCTCCAAAGGCTCAACCTCCTGCCCTCGCTGCTCCAGAGTCCAGAGGGATGCTGCACAAACCCTGTTGGAGGTAATCCCACAGGACCCAGGCCAGACTGAGGACCACCACAGTCAGCTTCCCAGCCTTTCCTTCCAGTCTGGGGATCTGTGAAGGTAGTCACGGGATGCTGGAGCAGGTCTGCAAGGGCCCTCACACTTCACAGAGAGAACAATGAGAGAGGCTTAGAGAAAAAGGGTTTCGCCCAGAGTCACACAGCTATGAAGGAGCAGAGCCTAAAAACTCCAAATCCAGTCCTTCCCTAACTCTGCTGCTTCCAAGTTCTAGCACCTTTTTAAACCAGGATGATCCCTTCACTCTCCTTGCAGTCCACCAAGTTCCTGCTGTCTCTCTGACCTAACTCCATCCTACTACTCGTCCCCCATCTTCAGTGACGACCTTTACCAGGCCCACTCTGGCCCACCTGGGGCTCTAGTCCCAAGGACAACTCATTGCTAATTCACAATTCGGCAGCCTCCCACCCTCCAGGACTTAAGGGCACCAACACAAGGCCGGCACAGAGAAGGCACTGCCTCCCTCCTGCCTTCGAGCCTGAGCTCACCAGAATGGTGAAAGTGTAACAGTCCGGTATTTCGTTGTTGATAATGGTCTGTAGGTTGATAGTCTTGAGCTGGAAGCGGATGGTGACGTTGATGAGCCTGAGAGATGGAGGGGAGAAGATGGAGTGAGGGGGAAGGGACAGGACCGCTACCCCCAGAAAAGCCCAGCAGGCTCTGCTTCTTCGGGGCAGTGAGGAGTGGTCAGGGTGGCTCTGCCAACCCTGCTACTGTGGTTTCCTTACCACCTCTGAGGAAGTCTATCTGCAATTGGAGTCAGTATAGCCTCCCTTCCCCCAGAGTCCCTTGTCAGAGGGGGTTGGGGGCAGCAAATGAAGACAACCAATAGACCCATTTCACAGACCCACAGAAAAAAAGAACAGAACCTGCAGAGGGGAAGCAGGGATCAGGAGGCAATTACTTGTGAAACTTGAGAGTGAAGTTCTTGTAGCTACTGCCTTGGGCCAGAAGGGAATCCTCATCTGGAGGCTGAGGATAGCGCTCGGCAGGATCCACTCTGATGCAATCTGGGAAGATAGGATGAGAATCGTGGAGACTCTGCCCCCGTTCCTTACCTCCAAGGGAAGGGACAGGCAGTCTCTCCATGAGAGGCTCTACAACTGGAACTTCAAGTCTCCAGGCCTCCAAAACCCAGCACTGACTAGCAAGCAAGTTCAAGTTCTGCTAAGAGCTCTGGGGCATTCGTTCTGAGAATCAAAGGACCAAAAGAATATGGTTGCCATGAAGAAAAAAAAAAAACTGAATTTGAGATTCCAGCCCTGCCATTTATAGCTGGAGTAACCCTGGGGAGTAGCTCACCTAATCTCTCTCCCTTTCTGCAAAATGGGGACCCTCATGCTTGTACTTCCTCCCTCACAGGACTGTAGGGAGCAAAGTGCTTTGGAAACCTCACACTACTTCAGAGATGGAAGCTATCAGGATTATTAAGAATGGATTCCAAACACTAAAGAGATCAAGCTAAGTGCAAAGGAATGGAGAAAACTTTGTGAAAAGATTCAAGAGATCCTGAGAGCCCTTTGATTTTTGTCATAATGGATGCTTTTATCTTTGGTCATGGGGAGGTAGAGACATGTTTCCATGGCCAAAAATTTTAAAGAAAGGAGGGGGAAATCCAGGAGAGTAAAATAATATGTAAACCTTGGAAGGGATGAGACCAGGCATTGGGAGGAGGGTCCAGGAATATTCCCGAAAGATTCCCCACTTCAATCTCAGCCCTTCTCCTTCCCTCTACCCCTCATTATCCATATCCTCCATACTAACCAGTGATCACCATCGGATCGATGTCAAAGGTGTCATTGGCAGGATCGATGTGCCCATGACGATAATATTGTTGGCACAATGCCAGGGCCGAGCCGTTGGCCTCAGGGCCGCCCCCACCTGGCACATAGGCATATCTGCCCAGGGACTGCTCAGGGATCCGCAAGTACTGGCAGGTGGCAGACAGGTGGCAGGGGTAGGAAGGAAAGGAGTCATTACTCCTCCACCCTGAGCTCTGTCCCTATCCCTAAACTCCCCAATCCCAGCTTTATTTCCCTCCACATCTCTGTATCCTCATACCTGATCCACAGCAAAGATGATGGACTGGTTGAGGTCAGCCTGAGTATAGACAGCATAGCTATCATCAGCTCCATCTGTGTAATCCTTGAGGAAGAGATGTTTGAAAGCTACCGTGTTCTCCTCTCGAAACATCACCACGATCTGGTTACTGAGCCCAAACAGGATGAGCTGCCAAGGAGGGAGGCAAAGAAGAAGTGCCGGGGTGACGCTGAGGTAGAGCTGTCCCCATTTGCTGTGGCTCCGACTTTCCATCCCCAAGTCTCAAAGTTTTCAAAGGATAACTTCCACCCCAAAGATAATTACATCTCCTTTGTAGTCTAGGATGAAAATGGCATGGGGGTAGGGGCAAGGGAAGGAGAGAAAGAAGTCTCCTCACACACAAGAGAGGACGGGCCCTGGGAGAAGGGTAAGGTGGGGTGCCCACAGTCTGAAAACAAGGATTTCACCAGGGCTAAGAGTGGGGTAAAAGTACAGCTTTCCATCTTTCTCTTCCCCATACTTCGAGTGTTCCCCTTATTCCCCCATTACCCTCAGGTAGCCCCCAGGGGCACCTGGATGGTGACGATGAGGATCTTGGCAACCTGCAGCATCAGCTTGAAGGGCTTTCGACCCTTGGCCCGGAACTTGTCACAGGGGCTCATAAAGAAATACTTGAGACGCCGGCGCAGGTCTTCCTCCTCACTGACAGGTAGAGACTCTCCTTGGGACCCATATCCAGGACCAGAGCTGGGACTAAGCAATGGTGCTCGCTCTAGAGTTGGAGGGAAAGGGCCCTTAGAAACTGTGACTCCATATTCCCCAATTGATAAGTGGTCAAAAGATGCGTCTTAAGGGATGAAATCAAAGCTACCAATAGCTACATGAAAATATGTTCTAAGTTACTAATAATTTTTTAAAAATGCAAATTTATAGAACTTCAAGGTTCCACCTCATATCCATTCAGCCTGGCAAAGTTAACAAAAAAAAAAAAGAAAAAAAGAAAAATGGCAAATGTTGGAGGGATTGTGGGAAAATAGGGTATCAGTCCATTTATCAACTCCAAATCAGTTAAAGTTATTAAATGTAAGAATCTCCTGCAACCTAATAAAACCAGTACTGGGATTATAACCCATGAAGATCAAACAAAGAAAAAGACCTGTGTGCACAAAAATATTTTTATTTGAGTAGCAAAAAAAGTGGAAACTGAAAGGGCACCCAGAAACTGAAGAACAGCTAGACAGATTATGGCATGTGAATTTGGTGGAATAATATCATGCCGTAAGAAATGAGGAAGGGGATCCTATCAAAGAAATCAAGGATGACCTGTATAAACTGATGCAAAATGAAATAAGCAGAACTAAGAAAGCAATTTATACAATAATGGCATTACTGTAAAATAAACAACTTTAAAAGAACTCTGATCAATGCAATAACCAACAATAATTCCAGAGGACTCATGATAAAACACACCATCCACCTCCTAAAAAAGGTTACAATGAAGACTGAAACACACAGTTGGGGACATGGCCGGGGGCGAGGGGATTTATTTTCTTTCACTGTACATGTGCATAAATTGTTAATATTTCTTTCACTGTCAACAGGGGAAGGGGAGAAGTTGAATTTTCACTGATTGAAATTAAAACAAACACACAAACACTTTTAAAGGCCAACCTGGCATTAAGGGTTATCACTGATGACCAGCTTCACAGAAAGGAAGCTCAGACTTTTCAGTCTTGGGACAGCCCAGCCCATCTGAATTCCCTCAGCATCCTTTTCATAAGCACCATAAGAGAAAGAACCTCCTCCTTCTCTAGTCCAGGAAATCCCTGAATGCTACTCATTATATTTAGCCTTCCTAGGTCTGTTCTCTCATTTATAAAAATGAAGGCGTCAGACTTGGATCATTTTTGTGATCCCTCCCATCCCTTACACTAGGATCAATCATCAGAGAAGCCAAGAAAGCCAGCAGGTCACATCTCTGGTACTTAAACCCTGGCCTGGCCAGAGTCCTCCTCCTGCTAAGTAATAAAGTAACATTTCCACTGTGCTTTAAGATTTGGAAATCATTTTTCCTCAGAAATGAGTTTAAAAATGCAAGCATTGGAGCAACTGGATGTCTAAGTGAATAGAGCACCAGCCCTGAAGTCAAGGAGGACCCACGTTCAAATCTGGCCTCATACACTTAACACTTCCCGACTGTGACCCTGGGCAAGTCATTTGCCCCCAATTGCCTCAGAAAGAAAAAAAGAAAAAAAACAAGCATTAATTGTCCCCATTTCCTTGATAAAGAACTGATGCTTTATAAGGTCACATAATTGTCTGTCGATCCTACAACAAACAACTTCATTAATTCCAATGTTTTCAACCTCTCCAGTCTAGGGGCTACACAAGCAGATAAGGCATCAGCTGGCAGGAACTCCCAGGGAGAACAGAGACCACTGCTGGGAATCAATGTCCCTCCTAAAAACTATTCCTTTCATTTATCAGGCCTTCTTCTCAATAAAAAAAATTCCTAAAAAGGGTCTTTCTGCCTCTACTCCCTCATCAGCCACACAGTCAACATTTATTAAGTACTTACTGTGTGCCAAACACCACACTTAACATGGAGATACAAGGGAAGATGGTCCTTGCTCTTGGAGCTCTGGTCATCTGATCTCTGACCTTGTCTCTTAAATGAAACTCTTCTCAAAAAAGCGGCCAAGAATCCACCCCGTAAGTCTGGTTCTCTCCTCCAGCTCTTATTCCCTTGATCTTCCCTCAGTTTCTTCCCCCCAGGATGGGATAAAGCAGAACAGTGACAAAAGTTTCTTCAATGGTCTCCCAGCTTCCAGGCTCTTCCCTTCTCCCAAGGCTCTTGATTGCTAAATCAGATTTTTTAACGTATAACCCTGACCTCACTGCTCACCTGCTACTATAATAAGACTAAAAGAGATCCCTTTACTCAGCAGTTTTTCACAGTACAGAACTATGCTGCCTTTTGATTGGGTTTGAGTTGGACTCACCTGAAATAAGATTTCACAACCACTTGTGGCTGAGGAAAAATCCACGAGAAAGTGGCACTAGAGCTGAGCAGTGTATCCTGGACCTAGCAGACACAAGTTCAAAGGCAAGAAATCTGTTGAGAAGACAGTCAGTTATGCAGCCCAGGCTGGCTAGATCATAGGGTCCAGGAATGGAAGGATGGGCAATAAGACCAGAAAGAGAGCCTAAGTGGAAAGATGGGCTTAAAATGCCAACAGGGGAGCAAGCATTTTACTACGTGCCAGTACCTCTGAAAAGGCTCTGAGGTGAGAGACAGATGCGAGCATGGGAAACACCAGGAAGTGGCTCAGCCAGCCCCTCCAGTGCAGTAAGAAGGCTAAGGCCATAGGAAAGGTGATAAGGGGCTGATCCAGAGGTCACCTTGGGAGAGAAGGGGAGACCCTATGGGTCTCTGACAAAGATCCCATATATAATTATGGGATAAATAATAATATAATAAGAATTGCTTCTAATATACAAGAGCCATTCACCAAATGACAAACACTCAGAAGGCACAATGGATAGAGTGCTGAGCCTGGAACCAATAAGACCTGAGTTCAAATGTGGCCTTAGACACTTTCAAGCCACACAACCCTGGCCAAGTCACTTAACCCCTGTTTGCCTCAGTTTCCTCATCTGTAGAGTAAGGATAATAACAACAGCCTCCTTAAGGGATTGTTGAGAAGATCCAATAAGATATTATATGTAAAGACCTTTGCAAAACGTAAGTGACATATACATCTACTCTATTATTATTAGTTGAAGAAAATGCATTAGCAATTCCTGAAGGAAGAAATGCAAGCTGTCTACAGTCATGAGAAAAAAATGCTTCAAATCATTATTAGAGAAATGCTAGTTAAAGCAATTCAAGTTTCAGCTCATGTCCATTAGATTGGTAAAGTTTATAAAAAGGGAAGAGGCTCCATTAAAAAAAAAAAAAAAAAAAAAAAAAGGCAGTAAAACATTGTTGGTGCAGTTATGATTGCTTGGGAGAGCAATCTGGAGCTATCAAAATGGGGGTACCCTTCCAATTACAACTACATTCTCCCCTTACTTCCCAAGGAGATCAAAGTGAAAGTTCTGCATGTCCAATAATATTTACAGCAGCTCTTCATAGTGGCAAAGAACTGGAAATCAAAGAGGTATCCATCAATGGAGGAATGGTCAAACAAGTTAGAGTAGAATGTAACAGACAGAAAAGATGAAAAAAAGATTATTTTTAAAAAACCTGGAAGACCTGTATGAACTGAGTCAAAGTGAACAGAATCAGGACAATAATTTGTACTATGACATTTTGTAATTGAACAATTTTGAGAGACCTGAGCACTCTAATGAATGAAATAACAAGCTATGATCTCAAAGGACCAATGAAGAATGCTATCTATTTTTTACAGAGAAATGATCAACTAATGCAAAATGAGACACACATTTTTGGATATGCAATATACACTTGACTATGTATATTTGATATAAGGGTTTCCATTTTGTTTTGAGATTTCCACTCACCCAGTAGCATATGAGGAAAAAGGGGGATAAATTATTTAATGATTTAAAAAAAATTAAGAAAAATATTTCAAAATTGATTAAATATTGGAAAGGTCAATGAATTATATCTTGAGATGCCTTTTGGATTTCCAGTTAGAGATATCCAATAGCAGTTGTAGTAGAGAGATTATGCCTAGATATATAGATCTAGAGGTCCATTATATATATATATAAAATAAATGTAAGATTGCCAAGAGAAAATGTCAAAGACAAAACCTCAAAGGACCTCCATATAACTGTTATTTGTAAAAATAAGCCCTCCTCCCTTCTTTCCAGGGATAGCATATTATACATGTAAAACAATGCAGAAGAGCTGGTTTTGTTAAACTGCATTTTATGTTTCTTTTTCATTCTTTATTTCAAGAAATGCTTCAATGAGTATCAAAGAAGGGATGGATATATTTAGAATCAAGGTGATATAGAAACAAAAGACATCAATTTAAAATGTAAAAGGAGTAACTAAACAAATAGGAGAATCAGGAGAAGTGTCTCAAAACCTAGGGAGAATATTTAGAAAGAGGCAATGGAATACAGTCATACTTAAGATCACAGGCAAGAATGGATTGAGAATTGAGGAGGAAATAAAGGCAAGAAGTACAGTGACTTTTTTTTTTTTTTTTAAAGATTCTGAACGGGAAAAGAAAGAACTATAGAACAGCTTTGAGGGAGCACTCAAAGCAATAAGGGGTCAATTGGAAAGTTTTTAAAGGTGGGAAGATTTGGGTATGTTTGTAGACATATCCAAAGAAACCAATAGTGAGATAAAGGGGAACTGCCTTAAGTATCCAGCAGGCATCGGGAGAAAAGCTAAAAACAAGAATTGTAGAAGGATTGACTTAGCAAAAAGAAATACTTTCTCATCAGTCTGGAGCAAAAGAGGAGAGAATGGGGGACAATACTGAAGTGTCCAAAAGTTGGACAGCCAGTCAGTCAAGCTGAAGACAAGGTTCTCTACCTACAGGAAGGGAGCAAGAAGAGGAGAGAAGAGACACTTTGGCACTTTCCAGATTTATTTCCCCTTTCCGAATGACATTCCAGTTAAACCAGTTTTCAAAGTGTCCCCAGCCTCATTCTGTCCCTAGCGTCTGGGCTTTTTGCACAAGCTGTCCTATCAAGACTCCAATTCCACTTAAGCTCCTTAGATCCCTTCACCTAAAAGGATTTAAAAGGAGGCACACCTTTGAAAGGAAGTCTTTCCAGATTTCCTCAGCTGTTAGGAATCCCTCCCTTCATAGTTGGCTCTCAATACTTGCCTATTGACCTGCTTTGAACAAACTCTCCTCCCTTTCAATACAGCTTTCTCCTCTCTCTCCACCTCCAGTTTGAACAGTCCCCATTCCTCTGAATTGGTTCACCAAACTCCCACACTTTTAAGCATGGGTGTCTCCCCAAGTATTTTGTCCTGAGCTCTTTACTTTCAACCTTGGTGATCTCATCTGTTCTCATGAACTCAATTAGCATCCTCCAAGACTCCCAAATTTCTAAATCCAGTGCTTCCTTCTCAATGCCAGCTGAACGTGTCAGCCTGGACTTCCTGTTGGCAATTCAAACTCAGCATGTCTAAAACTGAAATTCTATTTCCCTTATTCCCAACTTCCCTATTTCTTTGGATGACATTACTGTCCTTTTAAACCCGATAATTCAAAACCTTGAAATCATGGGTGAAAGGGAAAGTTTTCTTTTCCTCTGCCCACAATCCTGTTAAATTCTTCCTCACATGTCCCCTCATCTACATTCACCCAGCATCATTCAGAATAACACTTAATCTAGATTTTTTTAAAAAAATCCTTCCTGCCAGTCTCTCCACTTTCCAATCCATCATTCTCAGTAGCCAGAATGATCTTCTGAAGGCACAAATTGGACCATGTCATTCCTCTGCTCGGGAGATTTCTGCAGCTCCCTCTAGGGCAGGAGTTCTGAGCATGGGGTCCACAGATCCCAACACCTGTGAATAAATGTCAAAAAATCTGCCAACACGGAGAGGAAATTACAGCTTTCTTCTCACTCATCTCAGACTGGAAGGTAGCATTTCCTTCAATAATTTAAAAACCTTCTTCCGGAATGGACGCTCTAGGTTTCATCAGTCTGCCAAAAGGGGTCTATAAAACAGAACAGATAAGGAGGCAGTCCCCAGCCTTACTCTATATTCTCCTCCTTCACGGCAGGCAGCCAGATCACAGCCTTGGCGCACCGACATTTGCGGGTCCCACCCCCGCCCAGCCAGGCGCCCTTCACCTGGGTTTTCCTTTGAGGATCAGTTCAGGGTTACCACTCTTCCTGATCCATTTCCTTGGAAGCTGGCTTCCTTTCCAGCTTTCCCACACTGTTTTGCCGGGATCTTCTCTTGGCCGGGCCATTCCTGACAGCGTGTTACACATCCCCGTCTCGGTCCCTGCCACCTTCCCCAGTGGCTCAGAGTAGGAGAGGGGCAGCTGTCATTGGGGGGAGAGCCACGTGACTAGGGGACTCTCAGACTCGGAGGGGGCTCCGGACCTGTCCCAGTCCTGGCTTATCCGTGCTTGGCCTCCTCGGTGTTTACACAATGCTCCTCTGCGACAACCCCAGACAGTCCCACTGGCACAGCCTTGGTCTCTACTGCTCTGCACTAGGCAGGGTATCCAGAGAGGAACAGACAACTCGGAAACTAACCCCGAGGATGCAGCGCCTGGGGAAGCGGAGCGTGAGTTCAAATCCTCCCCCTGACACGCAGGAGCTGGCCTTCCCTTTCCTGCCCCCTCTCCCCGCACCCTCGGCCGGCCCGGCTCGGGGCCTCCGCACAGGCTGCTTCCCCGGTCTCGGTGGGCCGGCTCCCTCCAGGCCTCGGCCAGAATCCCCGCCCCTGCCCTCCGGGACGATCCGGCCCAGGCCCGTCCGGACACGGTAGTACATCGGCCCCCTCAGATAGCGGCCTCTTGAGGGCGGGGCCAGCCTCGGGCCTCCTGGTATTCCCGGCACCCGCCCGGTATGCGACTGGCACACAGTAGGCCTGCATAACTGCACCCTGACTTGGCTAGGGGAGGATCCTCCCAGGCCTCCGTCCACCAAGACCCCGCGGTCTCCTCTGGGCCGAATCAGGACTCGCACCGAGCCGGCTGAGCGAAGCGGGAGAGGCTCGCGTCCCTGGAGTCCGGGGCCCAGCGCCGAGGACTTGAGGCTCGGGGGGCTCCTGACACCCCCAGCCTAGCTCCCGTGCCCCTTACCTGAGCCGCTCCGACCCGCGGGATCCGCCATGCCGGGCCTGCCGGGCCGGGCGAGAACCGCACAGCAGGGACTAGAGGATTCCCGGTTTCGGTCGCAGCTTCAGGCGCGGCTTCAAACCCGCCGCGTCAGCTGACCCAAACCCCGCCTCCAGCACGTGATGCGGAAAACCATGCGGCTAGCCCGATGACGCTACGCCTAGCCCGCCCCTTCCGCTTAGGAAGCGGAAGTGTCGAGGGAGGGCAGACACGTGACGCAGCGGGCCTCTCCCGCGTGACCGAGAGAGGAGGGGCCGCCCCGCGCCCTTGTCCGGGAGGCTGACGAGATGGAGGTCGTTCTTCTTCGGCTTTCTCCGCCCGTGTGCGCGTGTACGTCCCTACGTGCACGTCTCTCGACTTGGGGCCCTCCACGTGTCTGCACATGGGAACGCGTGTGCTTCTAGCCCCGGGCCCACGTGTGGCCGTGCGTCCGAGCAGGGCCGGTCCGGATTCGCTCCCTCTGTTCTCCCGTGCGCTGCAGACGCGCGTCAGTGTACACGTTCTCAGCTTTACCCACGTGGGCACGAGCTTGCCCGCTGTCAGGGTGGGACCGTGTGCCCATGGGCCTGAAGTCTCGGGGCCCACCCCCGCCCCCCTCCTCTTTAAGGAGCCCTGATCCTGGGAGTGCAGGGCGCCCTTTGATCTCCAGACTCCAAACCCCTGGAGTCACCAGTGACCTCGGGGAGAAGGGAGCCTGGAGTACGTGGGGCCGGGAAGAGTCCCGGGCTTTGTCCAAGATCCTCTCAGCCCCCGCCCCTCCGTGCACATCCGCGCCGCCGCCTGCCCGAGATAACCTCCCAGAGTGGACGGGGAGCCCTTCCCATGGCGCCCCCAGGCCCGGCTCCTTCAAAGGCACACCTTCATTTAGCGGGTCACTCCAGCCTCCGGGCTGGAGGCCCCTTTCCCACCCCAGAGACAGAGACTTTAAGAACAGAGATATAGGAAGAGTGGGGGGAAGTAGAAAGACAGGAAAGGAGCAGTCAGACCCAGAAAAGAAAAAAAAAAGAAAAAGGCAGAGAAAAACTGGGAAGCAAAACCAGGCAGAGAGAAGCAGACCGCATCTGGACACAGCCACAACAAGGACCCACAAGACATCAGTGGGAGGATTTTACTAACACCATGAGCCTCGGACAGTACAGCCTCGACCCCATTGCCAGATTCCCCTCCCACCCCAGACCCAAACTTCCCCAACTACAGCCCTCAGGCTCCCTGCCCCACCCCCCACCCACCCTTCCCCCATCCTGCCCTCACCCCTCAGGCCCTGGCGCTGCCTCTTCCCCTTATCCCCAGCTGGGCCCCTAAGCCAGGGAACTTCAGTTATCTCCATTATCTCCATCATCGCCATCGCTATTGCCACTGCCATCACCATCACCACCGTCATACTTGCCACCTTCATAGGTGGCATCGTCATCGAACTCCTCAGCACAGTCCCCACCTCCAAAGGTGGCATCGTCATCGAACTCCTCACCATAGTCCCCACCTCCAAAGGTGGCATCATCATCAAATTCGTCACCATAGTCCCCACCTCCAAAGGTGGTATCGTCATTGAATCCGTCACCATAGTCACCACCACCATAGTCATCTTCATTGTCCTCATCACCGTAGTTAGCACCTCTAAAGGTGGCATCCTCATCGAATTCTTCACCGTAGTCACCGCCACCGTAGTCATCTTCATGGTCCTCAGCAGCAGGAGCCCGGGTGGAGGGGGCCCCCGCAGAGGTCTCCTGGAGTCCCTCCTTGTCGCCATCATCCTGGACTCGCTCGTAGCCTTCATCTCCATCACCCCCGTAGATACCATCCTGGGCATCTTTCTTCATCTCCTCTGGGATGCCTTCATAGGCATCATTCTGGGCGCTCTTGTACACGTCATCTCGGCCACCTTGGAAGACATCCTGGGCATTTTCGTGTGCCCCCTCCTGCATTTCCTCGTAGCTATCATCATGGACTACCTCATAGACTTCATTCTGGACATTCTCATAGATGTTTCCCTGAGTACTCTCCTGGATGTCCTTGTAGATATTCTCCTGAAGGGCTTCCAAGTCAGCCATCTGTCTGCCCTCAAAAACATGATTCTGCATGCCCTCATATAGGCCTCCCTGGACACCGTCATAGATGCCGCTCTGGGCACCCTCGTGGACCCGCCGGTGCTTGGTGAGGCTGGAGGCCTGGCCGAATCCCTTGCCACAGATTCGGCAGCGGTAGGGACGCTCGCCAGAGTGCACATGGAGGTGCTGCAGGAGGGCAGAACTCTGGCCAAAGGCCTTGGAGCAGTGAGGACAGGCGTAAGGCCGCTCACCGGTGTGCGTGCGGAGGTGGTGCTGCAAGTTGGAGCTCTGGCCAAAGGCCTTGGAACAATGTGGGCAGCGATAGGGGCGCTCGGCTGTGTGTGTGCGTTGGTGCTGTAAGAGAGCCGAACTCTGCCCAAAAGCCTTGCCACACTGGGGACAGGAATAGGGCCTCTCACCTGTATGTGTACGTAGGTGTTTGAGCAGGCCAGAGCCCTGCCCGAAACCCTTGCCACAGACTGGACACTTGT
The DNA here is from genome assembly GCF_048593235.1 of Sminthopsis crassicaudata. Classification (NCBI taxonomy): domain Eukaryota; kingdom Metazoa; phylum Chordata; class Mammalia; order Dasyuromorphia; family Dasyuridae; genus Sminthopsis; species Sminthopsis crassicaudata. The sequence continues at coordinate 46,341,636 of NC_133617.1, read as the reverse complement.
GCGGGCGGGCACCACCATGGGTGCGTAGGTGCTGGGCTAGCAGTGAGCCGTGGCTGAAAGCCTTGCCACATCGTGGGCACAAGTGTGGTTTTTCACCACTGTGGCTGCTTCGGTGCTTCAGCAGCGTGGAACGCCAGCCAAAGGCCTTGCCACAGGCGCTACATTGGTAGGGGCGAGCACCAGTGTGTGTGCCACGGTGCTGGGCCAGCGTGGCTCCATGGCTGAAAGACTTGCCACAGTCAGGGCATCGATATGGCTTCTCCCCGCTGTGTGTACGACGATGCTGGCTCAGCCCTGAGCTCCGACGGAAGGAACGCCCACAGTCCGGGCAGTGGAAAGGCCTAGGTGGGCTGGGTGGCCGAGGGGCACTGGCACCAACACCAACACCAGAGCCTGCTGCCCCAGGAACTAGGTTTGCCAGACCTGGGGTACCTTCAAACCCAGAGCTTAAGTTGTTGTCCTGGCCTGGGAGACCAGACTGAGTAGAGGTAGGGGCACCATCTGGGTCAGAGAGGCCTTTGGGGGAATAGGTAAAGCCCTTGAAACCCTCAGGACCAGGACTAGTGCTGAGGCTGGCAGGTGAAGGAGCACCCTCTGGAGTGGGGAAGCGGCCCTCAGGGGTGGGGGTCCTGTCTGGGCCAGGGAAGGGGCCTTCAGGGCTGGGAGTATTGTCCAGAGATCCCTCTGGACTGGGGGCTCTATCTGGGACTGGACTGTCCACCACATCTGTGGGAAGAAGAGAAAGGATAATCAGGAGCTGGGGAATTGTGATAGAATGTTTCTTACTCATGGAGGGGACTCCCAGATTTCCTGTCTCCTTCCCCCAGTGGCCTAACTTTTAAATTACAAGAGTTAGGATCACAAGAGTTCAAGTTAGGAAGCATCTTGAGATGATTCTGCCTGATCCCTTCATTTTAAAAATGGGGAAATTGAGGCTAGATAGGCAGGGACTTGCTCAAGGTCACTCTTTCAGGCATGGAATTTCAAGCCGACCTCTCTGAGCCTAAAGCCCCAGTTTGGGCTGCCCCCCACTCACCAGATGCCCCGGCTTTCCTCTCCCTTCTTTCCTTCCTTCCTCCCTCCCTCCCTCCCTCTCCTTGCAGAGCTGGTGGTTCCCGGCAGGCCATCCCGGCTCTCACCTGCAAAGGGGCTTAAGAGGCAGCTGTCTTCTTTGTCGCTGTCCAGGGTCTCCCGGGGGGCCCGGCCCCGCCGTTTCACCTCCCCTCTCTCCATCCGAGTGCACACCCCACCAGCCTGGAGGACACAGCTCTGGCCAAGAAAGGAAAGCCGGGCTCAGGGGGAGGAGAGCTCGGCAAACATCCACCCTGGTCCCCGAGGCAGCTTGGGGAGCCGGGGCGCTCCCTCGCAGAGCGGGGGTCTGAAGAGAGACCGGCCTGGGGCTCCAAGCGCCCTACTCCCCTCCTAGGGCCTCAGTTTCCCGCCCCCCCCACCACCACTCAAGAAAGAGAACTGGCTTCAAGGCCCGGAGGTGCCGGAGACGAACTGGGCCAGTCCGGGGAGTATCCTTCCTCGCCAACCACCAACGGGAAGCCCCAGGCCGGAATAGGAGATGGGGGGGGGGGAAGGAGAAGCCGCTGCTCCCGCGCCCCCCCGCCCCCGCCCGGATTTCGGTAGAGGAAGCGGCGGACTTGAGGCCTGAGGGCCCGGCTCCTGCCCTCCCCCGGCCCCTCGTCCGCCAATCCTGGGATTAAGACTCACCACAGCCCCGCTCCCAGGGCTCCGGCCTCTGCCTCCCGCCCGCCCCGCCAGCCGCCCGGCGCCTCCCGCCGCCCAGAGTCCGAGCCCGAGCTCGAGCCCGAGCCGAGCGGGAGCTGCTGGGACTTGTAGTCCGCCGGCCCGGCCGCTCCACTCGGCCGTCGGTCGGTCCGCGGGTCTGGGGGCGGGGCTGGCTCCGGCAGGGTCACCCCGACCGACAGCCCGTCCGAGCGAGCGCGGGCGCGGGCGGCGCCGGCGCTCCAGACTCCGCTGCCCCTGCCCCTCCTCCTCCTCCACCTCCTCCTCCTCCTCGGCCGCCTCCCCCCACGCTGGCCCCTGGCCCCCGCCCCGCCCTGCGCCGCGCCGTCCCCTCCCCGCCCCCGCGCCGTCCCCTCCCTCCCTGACCCCCCCGAGGGGCCCTCCCCGCCCCCCGCGCGGACCCCGGCGCCGTCCCCTCCCCACGTGGTGCCCCCCCCCTCCCCGCGCCGAGTCCTCCGCTTCCCCCGCACCGGCCCCCTCCCACCCAACTCGGTCCCCTCCCTCCCCCCCAGCCAGTCCTGGCCCCCTCCCGGCACCTCCCCCCCTGCGCCGACCCTCCCCCCTCCCCCGCCTCCTTCCGACGCCGCCCACCGGTCCGGGGGCCCCTTGTGGGGGAGGGGCTGCTCCCCAGCTCTGGCGAATGTGGGAAGAGGAGCCGTTTCCTAGAGTGGTTCGACTTCTTTGTCCTGCTCGACCTCGCTGAGGCCAAGAGCCGCCCCCCGGCCCCACCGGGCTCCCGCGCCCGGACCTCCCCTAAGGGCAAAGGAGAGGCGCCCCCTCCCCCAGCCGCGCTCGGGCCGTTCTCTCTCCCTCCTCCAGAGAAACACACAGACCGATCCTCTTCCTTCCCCCCACCCCCCCTCCCCGCCCTCAGCGGTCAGTGCCTACAGTGGCCGAGGGCCAAGGCGCGGCGTTCCTGGAGCACTCAGACGCCGCCACGGCCGTGCCGCCTCTGCTCTGTTCCAGGGCCAGACATTTCCTCTAGGCAGGCCTAGAAAGTCCTTCCTAACTGTGCAGGTGCGAGGCTACGGGGTCAGAGGGGACACAACGGCGGCCACAGACCCGGAGGAGCCCCAAGCCCAGCCCCCCAGCCAGGCCTCGACTTCTCCCAACGTCCCCAGCCCGCTCTGACCCAAGAGAGGCGCCCGCGGAAGCGGATCATCTCTTCTGGTTCCTCAATTCCCCCGCCAGCGGAATTCGCTCCTCCCGCTTCTCCTTCTCCCCGTAGCCCTCTCAGGCGCCTCGAGGGCCCCCGATTTCTTTCCTCCTCCCGCCCAGCTTGCTACAAAGTGGCTTCTCTCTCCGGGCAGATGCCAACAGCCCATGCCGTGTGCAAGCTGTGTCAGCCTGGGGCCTAGGCTAGGAATTGAGAGCCGGAGGACTAGCTCTTTACAACTTTTTATAAAGAAGTGATAGCTAAGAGCCTGTGAGACAACTTTGCAACCACAAAACTCAATTGTAGTTACAGTGTTCTATATCTCCAGTCCCTCAAACACTTAAGCGGTGGAAGCACAATCAGCCCCCTGCCCCGCACCTTACAGAAAGCTCCAGGCATTGCCAACCTGACTCAGAGACATTGTTTTCAGTTTTGTCCACTTCTGGGGACTGTCCGCGTGGACACTCTTGCCTCTGATCCAGGCTCCTTGCTTTCTTCTAGATTTACAGTTCTTCAGAGCTCAAGTTGTGCAGAGCATGGAGTTCCTTCTTAGCTCCGGTATCCACGGGGTTTTCGTCAGCACTAGCCCCAGAAGGCATACATGAAAGTCACATAGGGTGAGTGGACTCTGAGGTGCATTATTAGAAGGAAAGCCTCTATCAGTGGCCTCCAAGATCCTTTGAAGAACTTAATATCTAAAAATACAAATTAGCCCTAAAGCCTCCTCCATCTGCTTTCATTGTGACTAGCAGTATCCTAGAATGAGATGCTGAATCTTAGTTTTTAAATGTTCAGAGCAATCTTGGACAATTCTTTGTGACCCCATTTGGGGTTTTATTGGCAAAGATACTGGAGTGTTCTCTCATTCCCTTCCACAGTTCATTTTAGAACTGAGGAGACTGAGGCAAACAGGGTTAAGTGAATTGCCTAAGGTCACGCACCTAATAAATGTTTGAGTTCACATTTGAACTCGGAAGATGAGTCTGGGAAATGTAGTCCAGCACTTTATCCACTGTGCTACATTGCTGCCCTTTAGACATTCTACAAACAAGAAATTCATTATTGATGTTCTGAATGTGAACAAGGACCAGCAAACTGAGGAAACTAACCAGTAAACACAAACACAGCCAAATATATATAGGGCTTTAAGGTTTGAAAATATTTTACATGTTAGTCAAGTGATATAATCAAAGATTTGATGGAGTAAGAAAAAAAAAGAAATATTTGTTAAATTCCTACTATGTGCTAAGCATTTTTTGCAACTATTCTCACAAGTTTGTAAGGTAGATGCTATTATGTCCATTTTACAGTTGAGAAAACTGAGGAAGACAAAGGTTAAGTGACCCGTTCAGGATCCCACAGCTGGTAAGTATCTGCAACTAGATTTGTTTTCAGTTTTTTGTGGAGTTTGTGACTCCCAAGCCCAGCATTCAATCATTTCAGGGCAATAATAAATACAATTTCACGGGAAATTGAGTCATCTTGCCTTGGGAGGGGAGGTGGGAAGGGGTTCATATTGAGTAAGACAAGGCAAAAGGACCACATTGAAAACAGTTGCAGGTTGAGAACCAATCAGGAAGGAAGGAGAAAGTTTTTGGGGAGAACTTAAGATCTTTCAAAATCAAGCCTGCATGAAGATAGACTTAGGGAAAAGATAATAAGACTAAAAAATGAAACAAATTAAAGCCTTGTATATTATTCTGAATCTTCAAACCATATACTTCGAGAGGACTAGAAAAGGCCTTTTTCTTCTTCATTCACATCCTACTTTTTGTGACCCCATTTGGGGTTTTCTTGGCAAATACACTAAAATGGACTCCTTCTCCAGCCCATTTTACAGATGTGGAAACTGAGGCACAAGTGATTTGTCCATGGTCACACAGCTAGTGAATGTTTGAGGCTGTTTTTGAACTCGGGAAGATTCATCTTCCCGATTCTAAACTTGGCATTCTTCTACTATCTAGTTGTGAGAAAAGAGCCTAATTATGGAGAATATTGCACAGTACAATGGAAGAAGGGAAGGGAAGGGAAGGAGGAAAGGAAGGAAGGAGAGAGAAAGAGAGAGAAGGAGGAAACTGGTAAATCTAAAGAAGGAAAAGCATACTATTGAGGTAGTTATTTCCTGTTTAGGTTGTCTTTCAGCATGGACTGACTTGCACTCTGGGTGATTGCGGGCAAGTCATTCAACCTATCTGGGTCTCAATTTCTTCATCTGTAGAGTGAACCAGATGAGTTCTCTTCTGCATAAAGGTCAATAATCAATTAAAATAAAGGTCAACAGGAGATCATGATATACTTCAACAACAATACTATATGATGATCAATTCTGATGGATGTGGCCATCTTCAACAATGAGATGATCTAAATCAGTTCCAATAGAGCAAAAATGAACTGAACCAGCTACACCCAGTGAAAGAACTCTGGGAGATGACTATGAACCGCTACATAGAATTCCCAATCCCTCTAATTTTGTCCACCTGCATTTTTGATTTCCTTCACAGGCTAATTGTACATTATTTCAAAGTCCGATTCATTTTGTACAACAAAACAACTGTTTGGACATGTATACATACATTGTATTTAATTTATACTTTAACATATTGAACATGTATTGGTCAACCTGCCATCTGGGGGAGGAGAGGAAAAATTGGAACAAAAGGCTTGGCAATTGTCAATGCTGTAAAAGAACAATCTCTCTCCTACAACTGCTATTGGATATCTCTAACTGGAAATCCAAAAGGCATCTCAAGATATAATAATATAATTGTTCATAGTCATCTCCCAGAGTTCTTTCGCTGGGTGTAGCTGGTTCAGTTCATTACTGCTCAATTGGAATTGATTTGGTTCATCTCATTGTTGAAGATGGCTACATCTATCAGAACTGATTATCATATAGTATTGTTGTTGAAATATACAACGATCTCCTGTTCCTGCTCATTTCACTCAGCATCAGTTTGTGTAAGTCTCTCCAGGCCTTTCTTGAAATCATCCTGCTGGTTATTTATTATAGAACAATAATATTCCATAATATTCATATACCACAATTTATTCAACCATCCTCCAACTGATGGGCATCCACTCAGTTTCTGGCCACTACAAAGAGGGCTGCCACAAACATTCTTGCACATACAGGTCCCTTTCCTTTCTTTAAGATCTTTTTGGGATATAAGCCCAATAGAAGCACTGCTGTGTCAAAGGCTATGCACAATTGGATAACTTTTTGAGCATAGTTCCAAATTGCTCTCCAGAATAGCTGGATGTATTCACAATTCCACCAACAATATATCAGTACCCCTGTTTTCTCACATCCCCTCTAACAATGTGCATTATCTATCCCTGTTATTCTAGCCAATCTGAAAGGTGTATAGTGGTATCTCAGAGTTGTCTTAATTTGCATTTCTCTGATTAATAATGACTTGGAGCATCTTTTCATATGGGTAGAAATAGTTTCAATTTCTTCATCTGAGAATTGTCTGTTCATATCCTTTGACAATTGGAGGATGGCTTGATTTCTTATAGAGTCAATTATGAGGACCAATTCTGATGGAAGTGGCTATCTTCAACAATGAGAGGATCCAAATCAGTTCCAATTGATTAGTAATGAACAGAACCAGCTACACCCAGCAAAAGAACACTGAGAAATGAGTGTGGACCATAACATAGCATTTACACTCTTTCTGTTATTGTTTGCTTGGATTTTTTTTTTTCTTCCCAAGTTATTTTTACCTTCTTTCTAAATCGGATTTTTCTTGTCTAGCAAGACAACTGTATAAATATGTATACATATATTGTATTTAACATATACTTTAACATATTTAACATGTATGGGGGAGGGGGAAGGGGAAGGAGGAGAAAAGTTGGAATAGAAGTTTTTGCAAGAGTTAATGTTGAAAAATTACCCATGCATATGTTTTGTCAATAAAAAGCTATAATAAAAAAAAGAAAAAGAAAATTACTCTTTGAAAATTAGAATTGGGTAAGGGGAAGTCAGTGAAGCTATGAGAGACCAAGAAATAACAAGACAGATTATAAAGAATGAAAAAATAGAACAGAATGTGAAACATAAGAAAAGCAAATCTAGAGAATAGATCAAGAAGAGAAAATACATGAATAATTGGACTGCTTAAAAGTTGTGACCAAAAAAAATGACACAATAATGCAAGAAATAATCCAAGAAAATTATCCTGCAGTGATAAAACATTAGGGGAAAGTAGAAATAGAAAAAAATCTACTGATCACCACCTCAAAGAAATCTTTTATAGTAAACACACAGGAATATTATTGCCAAATTTCAAAACTCCCAGATTAAAGAAAAAATTTTGCAAGAAACAAGAAAAAAACAATTCAAATAGACTAGAGCTATAATTAGAATTGTACAGAACTTGGCAACAGCCACAATAAAAGACCAAAAGTCCTGAAATCATATCTACCAACAATCAAAGTTGACGTAGTTCCAAAGGACTGACTTGTGATGCCATCTGCACCCAGAGAGAGGACTGTGGAAACTGAATATGCATCACAACATAGTAGTTTCACTTTTTTTTGTTGTTGTTTGCTTGCTTTTTGTTTTCTTATTTTTTTCCTTATTGATCTCATTTTTCTCATGTAGCATGATAATTGTGGAAATATGTATAGAAGAATTGCACATATTTAACGTATATTGGATTACTTACTGTCTGGGGGGAGTAAGGGAGGGAGAAAAAAATTTGGAACACAAAGTTTTGCAAGGTTGAATACTGAAAACTATTCATATATTTTGAAAATAAAAAGCTTTTTAAAATTAATGAATAAATAAATTTTAGGACTGATTTAAAAAAAAAACTAGACCTACAACCAAAAATATAATATCCAGCAAAATTATAATACAAAATGAGAAAAAAATGGACATTTGCAGATTTTTAGGACTTTCTAGTAACCAAACCTGAACTTAATGGAAAATTTAATGTATAAGAGTCAATATCAAAGATCAATTTCAACATGGACAGAATTTTAAGATTGACATCAACAACAGGGTAGCTCAAAAGAAAGATTGGGGCAGAGTTAAGGTAAAAATAGTGATCTTGTTATACAAATGAGGTACACAGGAAAAATAGACACAGAGGCATTAGAGGTGGGAGGAGGTTCATAGTTCTGGAGACCTATTCACATCAGGAATCGATTCAACAGGCAACATTACATATATACCATGAAGAGTATAGTATCCTCCAAAATGTCTGATTTTTTTCTTACAGATTTTCAAAATATATGAAAAATAAGGGAGGAGGAATGGGAAGATGGAGAAACAAAGGATAGGGGAAGAAGATCGGGGAGGGATCCTTGGGTGGAGGGAGATTAAGTAATAGCAAGGCAAATTAAAGAACAGAACAAAGCAAAGAGTCAGTAGGCATTGGAAAGATATGTGTATGTGTAAATGGGGAGAGAGGAGGATGGGGTGTGTGTGTGTGTGTGTGTGTATATGTGTATATGTATATATCTACATTATGTATTCAAAAATATATTCTTATCTATAACCTGCTTGGGGATGGGGAGAATGAAAGGGGGAAAAAATAAAAAGAATGCACAGCAGAGAACAAAAGAACAATTTACAAGGAAGTAATAAAAAGATGGACACTCATGAATATAATTTCATAGCTACTAGTATATACTTTCTTGAACTGGTAATTTGTTGTTAAATATTTTTAATCTTCCCTGATGTTCTGCTGGACACAAGACAAAAATAGTTAAAGAATTAGTTAGCATTATGTTTATGAACATGTGCATATAATATGTATATATACATACATGCATATAACTGCATATGGATATATAAGCACACAGTAAAACAGCATAATTTGGGGTGGGGTGAGAGCATTATCAACTCAAGGCATCAAGAAAGGTCACCCAGAGGTAGGGCCACTTTCCTTGAGTCTTCAGGGACTGAATGATTCTAAAATGGGGAAATGAGAAGTGAGAAGGTTCTGGGCATGGGGAGAACCTGTGTGAAAGCACAGATGACACAAATGTTTACATATATATGTAAAACCCTACTATACATTTTTCTTATTATCACTTCTTTCTCTAGAAAGGAACAGCATCCTCCTTCATAGGTTCTTTGTAGTTGATTTGAGTATTTACAGTACTCAAATACAAGTCACAAGACTTAGAAACAAGTTAACATCTGTTGTATTTTTATTGATTTTTAAAAAAATTAAACATTTCCATTTACATTTAAATCTGGCTCTGTACTGTAGCAGCTCACAGGGTCTATGATATAATGAACAATATTTTCTTTTTTTTTAAATTAAAGCTTTTTATTTTCAAAACATATGCATGGATAATTTTACAACATTGACCCTTGCAAATTTTCCCCTCCTTCTTCCCATTCCCTCCCCTAGCTGGCAGGTAGTTCAATACATATTAAATATGTTAAAATATATGTTAAAACCAATATATGTATACATATTTATACAGTTATCTTACTGCACAAGAAAAATCAAATCAAGAAGGAAGAAAAAAACTGAGAAAACAAGATGTAAACAAAATGGATAATTTCTCAACATTGATCTTGTGTTTGAAATTTTCCCCTCCTTCCCTCCACTCCCTCCCCTAGATGACGAGTAATCCAATATGTTATACTTATTATAATTTATATGAAATCCAATATATGTAAACATTTTATACAATTATCTTGCTGCACAAGAAAAATCAGGTCCAAAAGGAAAGAAAATGAATAAAAAAACAAAATGCAAGTGAACAACAACAAAAAGAGTAAGAATGTTATATTGTGATCCATACTCAGTTACCACAGTCTTTTTTCTGAGTGTAGATTGCTCTTTTCATTACAAGACCATTGGAACTAGCCTCAATCACCTCATTGTTGGAAAGAGTTACATCCATCAGAATTGATCATCATATAATCTTGCTGTTGCTGTGTACAATGATTTCCTGGTTCTCCTCATTTCCCTTAGTATTAGTTCATGTAAGTCTCTCCAGGCCTTTCTGAAATTCTCTTACTGGTCATTTCATACAGAACAATAATATTCCATAATACTCATATACCATAACTTATTCAGTCATTCTCCCAACTGATGGGCATCCACTCAGTTTCCAGTATCTACACAAAGGGCTGCCACAAACATTTTTGCACATGTGGGTCCCTTTCCTTCTTTTAAGATCTCTTTGGGATATAAGCCCAGTAGGGACACTGATGGATCAAAGGGTATGCACAGTTTGATAACTTTCTGAGCATAGGATCAACAATATTTCCTTGGTTCTATCCAGTTCCCTCTTTATTATTTTAACCAGCTCATCATTTTTTATAGCATAGTGGTATTCTATCACAATTATATGCTACAACTTGATTAGCCATTTCCCAATAGACAGGCATCCCTTCAAATCCCAGTTTTTTATCACCACAAAGAGAGCAACTTTAAATATTTTAAAATATGTGGCTTCTTTTCTTTTTTCCCTAATCACCTTGGAAAACGAACTAAAGTGGTATTGCTGAGTCAGAGAAAATACATATTTTTCCAACTATGGATAATTCCAGATTGCTCTCCATAATGGTTGGATCAGTTCACAGTTCCACCAACAGTGAATTAGTGTCCCAGTTTTTCCACATCCCCTCCAATATGTCTCTTTTTCCTTCTATTATTTTAGCCAATCTGACAGGTGAAAGACAATTATCTTTGGTATGAAGGACCAAAAAATTTTAGGCAGATTTTCCAGATTACTAGGGTGTTGCTTTCCTAAAACCCCCAGTTTGGAAGGGATAACTATAATTGCTAACATTTATGTAACACTTAATATGTGACAGATACTATGTTAAGTGATTTGCGATTATGACTCACATTTGATCTTAATAACCATTCTGGGAGGTGTTTTATTATTATCCCTATTTTACAGGAAACTGAAGCAAAGCAATTAAGGAATTTGTCCAGATCACACAGCTTGTTTGAGACTGGATTTAATTCAAATCTTGTTGACTCCAAGGCCCCAGAGCTCTATCCAAATTTTTTATCTAGCTGCCTATATTGTCAGACACAATATATGGAAACACATGTCCAGTCAGGATGTTTGCCATCGTTACAATTACACCAAATGCAAATGAAAGAGGGATCCTTTACAGTGGTCCTCAAACTTTTTAAATAGGGGGCCAATTCACTGTCCCTCAGACTCACACTCTGTCTCTGCCCCTCAGTCTATTTGCCATAACCCAGTGGGCCCACATAAATGTCCTCAGCTGGCCACAGTTGGCCCACGGGCCGTAGTTTGAGAACCCCTGTGCTAGAGACTAGAGATTCTCTAGTTTCAATATAAAGATTACATGCTAGCAATGGTATTGGATTGTCTGAATGGACTCCACAGCCACTTAAAGAGATCAGTGAAGCAATCTACAAAGGACAAGCATATCATTCAGATTGCTCCATTGAGTTATATGATCTGTCCATCCTAGATGCAAGAAACAAATAATTAAGGAGGCCTAGGAATGAAGAAGAGGAGCATCCTAGGATCACAGAGATAGAATTAGAAAGAAACTTTGAAGGCCATGTAATACAGTACTCTTAAAGGAGTAACAGAGCAGGAGGAACAGAAACTCAGAAAAGTAATTTGCCCAATATGATAAGCTAGATCATGTTGGGAAAATGGCACTCAGTTCTTTCAGAATCACTACTCACCATTAACATTAATTATTAACATTAATATTATTCTTCTGATCTCATATGGCTTCAAATTGTGGAACAACTCCAGCTCAGAACAGTCAAAATTGTGAGTCACCGATGTAGCAATCAATCAGAGCCCTGCTCATCCAATTCCTTCATCTTATACAGGAACTAAATGAACCCTCAATAGGTTAAATGATTTACAAAAGTCCATCCAAGTAGGAAATCCTGCAAGACAGGATTTGAACACAGATCTTCTGACTCCAAGAGTCCCTGCTGATTCTTGTCCTTATGTGCCATCATGCTGCTTCCAGTAATTCAGTCAATCTTGCCGATGAACTGGCTGGACCAGAAGATGGTATTAGATGAAGGGTGGTATAAAAAGCAATCCTAAAGAGATAGGAGGGTCTTATAATGAATGAGGTCAAGCTATGGTAGACTATCATGCTCCACTATTGCACCAAGGTTCACAGAATGCTAAGAAATGAAGAAGGCAGCTTTCAGTAGATTGAGAAGGTGTTCTGTTAAGGATTTAGAGGAGAGCATGGACAAACATTACCTGAGATTGCTTGGTTGGGTTGCAAGCTGCACCAGTAGAGAGAATGTGAACGCTGATGAGATCACACATTTGTTGAAGTATTCCAAGGGCTCTCCCAATTCTGACATTAATTGTTCTAAGGGTCTTCCCAGATATGACATCCTGTGTCCTAAGGGCCCTCCCAGCTCTAACATCCTGGGTTCTAAAGGCCCTCCAAGCTCTGACATTCTGGGTTCTAAGGGCCCTCCCAACTCTGACATTCTGGGTTCTAAGGGCCCTCCCAGTTTTGACATCCTATGTTCTAGTGACTCTCCCAATCCAGAGATCCTATATTCTAAGGGCCATCCCAGCTCTGACATCTTGGGTTCTAAGGGCCTTCTCAGGTCTGACAGTCTTTGTTCTAAGGACCTATTCTGATATGACATATGTTTTTAATGCTGTCTTGAGTTTGCTGTCCTATGACCTTCTCCATCAGCCTATGAGCTCCCCAGAAATGTCCCATTTCTTTTCTCCATCTCCTTTTAACACAACCTAGGACACTGCAAGGGTGTCTCACAAGAAAGCCTCTAGCTTGGCTCCTCTTACAATCAGCCAGCCATCTTCACTCTAATTGGAATCACTGACCAGCTCAGAATTTCTCGAGCTCAATCTCCTTCCAGATCAGGGAGAATCTCTTCCACAGATTCCTTTACAGTAACTGGCTCAGCCTCTCTTTTATCCCCCAATGTGTCCATTTCATCCCCCCTGAAGAAGTCACCCAAGTCCCATCCTCCTTAAAATTATTCCAAGGCAGTTTATGTCCTCCCTGAGTCTTTTCTCCTCATTCCAATTTCCTTCAACATATCCCCACAGGACTATCCCCCCAATCATTCTAGTCACCCTTTTTCAGATCCACTCCAGTTTATCAACATCCTTCTTAAAAGACAGCCACACCGGCACCTGGCCTTGGCCTCCTGTTCACTAAGATTAGCAGTAATGCTTTAGCAATTACTGAGTGTAAAGGGATAGGCAGAAGGGAGCTGATGCTCCCATTTAGACCAGAATTCTCAGGAACTGAACTTGGCAGCTTGCAGGAGGGAGTTCCCAAGGTTGCCCCCTCCTCTGTCATTAACTATATACTCAGGTTACAACTCTTCAAATTAGAGAAAACTTTATTTTCCTTTTGCTCTAAGAGGGAGGCCACAGTCTGTGACTGGGCAAGGCAAGATTTGTGACAAGGAAGGGACAGTTGTCTGTAATGGACTAATGGTAGGTAAATCTGTGATAGGCAGGGAGGATGCCCACAGAGGCAGGACTGGCATTCCTCATCCAGGGATCACCCTGCTTCTGCCCGACCAGCGCTTCTGGAGCAAGCCCAATTTCACATTGCTCTCCTGGCAGCTGACCCCTGGCCTGACGCATGGGCCAATGTATTTGAAAGGGAAGCTTTCGTTGTATTCGGTGGAAAACTCCTGGTCCTTTGTAGGAGGCAGGATGTTGGTATTTCCCATCTAAGGAGACACAGAAAGATCCCCCTGTGATATCAAGGATTCCCCATCACCGCTTCAGGCAGTCCTTCTAATTAGAAACAACTGAGGCAGTTATCAGCCTTCTCTGTGGCCACTGTGAACTCTGTCCAGGGCAGTATTGGGAATTGGGGCCAAAGAGGTCCTAGGGACCAAACTTGTGAATGGAGAAAGAGGGGAAAAAGCAGGTGGTGGTGATTTAAGTTTCCCTCCCCCCCCAGCTCATCTCTCAGACTTGGCAATAAATAGAGTAAATTGTTAAAAGAGCTCTCCTTAAGTAGGGACTAAGGGGACAATCTGCCTTTCCTTCTTCTCCCCAAGGCCCTGGGCTTGTTACCTTTTGCTTTATCGCCTCAGGCATTACATTCTTCTTGACAGAATGGATCCCAAATGCTGCAGAAGTTGTCAGGAACTCCATCTCTAAGGGGAAGAATTAGTGGTGAAAGTGGGGCTTGAAATCCAGGAGATAGGGGACAGACCAGAGATCAGGGACAAGGAGACCCAGAGGCCTGAAGGGGCTGACAAGAGACTGGTCAGCCTTTATTGTATCCTCAAGCTTCTAGGTTCAAATTGTCCCTAAAAACCCAGCATCCAAGGAGGCCCCAGCCTGAGCAGAAGCACTGAGTCCCTCAACCAAAGCTGGCCCTTCACCCCAGCTGGCTCACCATTGGTACCCATCTTGATGTGACTTTTCAGGAAGGCATGACTCCTGACTGACTTTGATGAAAGTTCTTTGGGGTATAAGTAAGTCTTCTGGTGTGTAGTGACCATGTACTGAGGGTTGGGAATTTTGTCCCCAAAGATCACATTACTTTTTCCTTCTTTCACTCGCTCTATGGGATATTTAGGCTTCACCTAGGAGGGAGCACAATGGAAAATGAGTCTCAGAAGATTGTTGAGAAAATTCAAGACTGGCCTCTTTAGAAGGTAGGGCACATTTGGGGCAGCTGTAAGAAGAAAAAAAGTCAGTCAGCCAAAGGAAGACTTGGAATGACAGGTTAACCATTTTAGGAATTAAAATAGCTGGCTAAGAAAATGATATCTGGGGTGCTCTAGAATCCATGGAACCTGAGTTCAAATTTAGCTTCAGACACTAGTCGTGTCTGGGGAAGTCACTTAACCCTAATTGCCAAGAAAGAAAGAAAATGTTATTTGGAAAAAAATATAATTTTTTTTAAAGCAATGTGGTATACAAGAAAGAGTGTGAGTTCTACAATGAGAGGACATGGATTCAAATGTATCCTCTGCTGCCTCACTGGCTGGGGCTGCCGGCTGGCAAACATTGAACAACAGAATCTATGGGGGAGGAAGGGAGGAATGGGCTTCTAATGCACTTATAAATTTAATCTGTGATATTACCATTTTCTCCAATGCTTTCTTAAATCTAGAACATAAAATAACAAATCAAGCTCTGATTTGTAGCATTTACAGATTTCCTGTTTAATTTCCTTTGTTACAAAGGATGGCTCATTCTCCAATTGATCAATAGTCAAGGGATATGAACAGACAACTCTCAGATGAAGAAATTAAAACCATTTCTAGTCATATGAAAAAAATGTTCCAAATCACTATTGAGCAGAGAAATGCAAATTAAGACCTCTCTGAGATACTACTACAGACCTCTCAGATTGGCTAAAATGGCAGGAAAAATGATGAATGTTGGAGGGGATGTGGGAAAACTGGGACACTGATACATTGTTGCTAGAGTTGTGACCTGATCCAGCCATTCTGGAGAGCAATTTGTAACTGTGCCCAAAAGGTTGTAACATTGTGCATACCCTTCTATCCAGCAGTGTTTCTCCTAGGCCTGTATCCCAAAGAGATCTTAAAACAAGGAAAAGTACCCACATGTGTAAAAATGTAGTGGCAAGAAACTGGAAACAAGTGGTTGCCCATCACTTGGGGAATGGCTGAATAAGTTATGGTATATGTATCCTATGGAATATTATTGTTCTGTAGAAAATAGTCAGTAGGATGATTTCAAAAGGCCTGGAGAGACTTACATGAACTGATGCTAAGTGAAATGAGTAGAACTAAGAGAACAATATTCACAGCAATAACAAGATTATGCCATGATCAATTGTGATGGACTTGATTCTTTTTTTTTTTTTTTTTTTTTTTTTTTTGAGGCTGGGGTTAAGTGATTTGCCCAGGGTCACACAGCTAAGAAGTGGTAAGTGTCTGAGGCTAGATTTGAACTCAGATCCTCCTGAATTCAAGGCTGGTGCTCTATCCACTGCGCCACCTAGCTGCCCCGATTCTTTTCAATAATGATTCAGGCCAATTCCAGTAGACTTGTGATGGAAAGAGCCATCCACATATAAAAGGGAGGACTATAGTGACTGAATGTGGATCACTACATAGTTTTTTCACCTTTTTTGTTGTTGTTTGCTTACTTTTTTGTTTTCTTTCTCATTTTTCCCCTTTTTGATCTGATTTTTCTTGTGCAGCATGATAAATGTGGAAATATGTATAACCTATACTAGATTACTTACTGTTTAGGGGAGGAGATGAGGGAAGGGAGGGAGAAAAATTTGGAACACAAGGTTTTGCAAGGGTGAATGTTGAAACTATTTTTGAATATATTTTGAAAATGTTATTTTTAAAAAATTAAAAGATGGCTCTCTGGTTGTGGGAGGAGAAAGAGGAGAGGAATACAAGGAGAAATTTAAGTTACATGGAAATGGGAGATAGCAATAAGAATCTATGTTTTAAAAAAAGGCTGAAGTTAAACACTACTTACGTACATGTATACTTCAAAGTGTAGTAGTGAAAGAAAGAGAAAGAAGGAGGAAGGGAGGGAAAGAAGGAAGGAAGGAAGGAAGGAAGGAAGGAAGGAAGGAAGGAAGGAAGGAAGGAAGGAAGGAAGGAAGGAAGGAAGGAAGGAAGGAAGGAAGGAAGGGAAGAAGAGGAAGGAAGGAAGGAGAGGAAGGAAGGAAGGAGAAGAAGGAAGGAAGGAAGGAAGGAGAAGAAGGAAGGAAGGAAGGAAGGAGAAGGGAGGAAGGAAGGAGAGAAAGGAAGGAAGGAAGAGAGGAAAAGATAGCAATATCAAGAATCAGAATTTCATAAGAGAAGTGTGCTCTATATCTAGGAAGACTCCCAGTAGTAAAATTACCAACAGCCTAAAAACTGATATAATGCAAAGAATGCTAACCTCAAGAAATTGACTTAATACCCCCTGGCCTTCAGCCATCAAGGGAGGGGCTCAACTAGAAAATCTCTAAGGTTCTCAAGTTAAAATTCTGCCTTAGGATTTGTTTACTAGCTCCATTTGCCTCAGTTCTTGCAACTATAAAATGGGAATTATACTAGCATCTACCTCTCAGGATTGTTGAAAGGATTAAAGGAGGTAACATTTGTAAAGCACTATATAAATTCTAGCTATTATTGTGATCTTGTGGGTTCTCTATTTCCTCCCATCCCCTTAGTGGTAGTAATCTACCACTAAGAACTCTGAGAACCAGAAGTCAGCTAGATGCCCCAAGGATGGCCCCTTCCTGCTCCTTCTCAGGCACAGAAACTGGAAAAGAAAATATTTTCCTCTTTCCCCAAAGCCCTGGACAGGACCTTTCCCCAGATGCCAAAGTCAGAAATTACAATAGAGTGGCTAGAGAGATGAGGAGGGAGGCAAGCAGGTTTACAAACTCTTCTGGTTCTCCTCCTATCTCTCTGACTGCACGTTCTCTGTCTCCTTTGCTGGATCCTCCTCCATATCATGCCCTCTTACTGGTGGTGTCCTTCAGGGCTCTCTCCTAGGCCCTCTCCTCTTCCCTCTGTACTTCACTTGGTGATGTGATCAGCTCCCATGGATTTACTGACCATCTCTAACCAGATGATTCTCAAATCCAGCCTTAACTTCTCCGCTGACCTCCAGTCTCACATCTCTAACTTCCTTACAGACGTCTCAAACTGAATGTCCAGTAAACATCTTAAACACTGATATTTCCAGAACAGAACTCATTTTCTTTCTGCATTCTCACCCTCTCCTACCTTCACTAATAGTGTTAAGGGTGCCAGAATTCTCCCAACATTGGAGTCTTCCCGGGACACACTCTGATCTGTGGCATTGGCCTTCCGGCTCTTCCATAAACAAGATTTTCTCTCAGCTCTGGGCATTTTCTCTGGCTCTCCCCATGCCTGAAATGCTCCTCCGCTCTGACTACTGGCCTTCCTGGCTACCTTTAATTCTCAACTAGAATCAAACCTTCTATGGGAAGCTTTCCCCAAGCCCTCTTAATTCTAGCACTTTTCCCCAATTAATTACTTCCTATTTATCTTGCACAGTTGTTTGCTGTTTGCTTGTGGCTTCCCCTATTAGACTGTAAGATCATTGTGGACAGGGACTGTCTTTTGCTTCTTTTTGTGTCTCCAGTATTTAGGATAATGCTCTGAATTTAGTAGGTATTTAATAAATGTTTACTGATTGGTTGATTGTAGATAGAGAGTCCTGGATTGGGGATGGGCAGACCATTATTGTTCTTCCATCTTTGCCACTCACTCATTGTGTGACTTTGCACAATTCTCTTCCCTGTTTGGGCCTCTGTTTCCCTATATATAACAAGAGAGGAAAGTGATCTGCTCTGCATGCTCTCCTCCCATCCCCATGTAAGCAACTGTACACTGAGAAGATGATTAGAGAGGTACTCTAAAAAGTAAAGTTTGTCCCCCCAAAATGCTTCAGAAGAATGGCATTCCCAGTGTTTGGGGGGGGGGGGGACTGACCCAGGTAAAGGAGTGGTGGTGGTTGGTGAAGTTGCTTATTTTCCGGCATCTTTCAGGATCTCTGTCTCCCATCATTATTATTGAATCTTTTTTAGCTGGGTACTTGAAGATCGGCTCTGGATAGAGGAAACATATGTGAGTCCAGCCATCCCATCCATCGTCATCTTCCCACAAGCCTCCTCCACTAATAAGGACTATATTCCTCCTCCCTTTCCTACCCCAGCCCGTAGTAGTCCTATCCATCCTGTCCCTAGTCCGGACTCTCTGTCCTTCCTTGCTCTAGAGCTACCCCCAGATGCTGCCCCTGCCTACCATTTGTCTCCATAGAAGCCATGATCTTGTAACTTGGGAGATAAGCACGGGTTTGGCCATCACCAGGTTGGATGTTCACCTGTAAAATATTGGCTGCAGCCACTTTCTTGTTATATCTGCCATGAAGAAATAGAGGAAGAAAGAAGGGCAAATCCCCCTGGACCAGGCATAGTATTTGAAGTATTTGAGTCTCCTCTGGAGTTCTAGGTCCCACCAGGTATCTGCTGGCCCAATTCACTTCCCAAATTAGCTCTACACCCTCAACTGTCTCCAGCCATCCTATGGTGGAATTGATAGCACTGAAATCAGGAAGACTGAAGGAGGGGACAGTGGTGAGGAGTGGGAGTGGGCTTAGATCCCACCTCAGACATTCCCTCTCAATCTCTCTCTCTCCCTCCTTCCCTCTTTCCCTCTCCATAATTCTTTCAAATGTCTCCAATTAAAAACAAAACAAAACAAACAAACAAAAACAAAACAAAACAAAAAACCTTTTCACTGTACTTTCCCTTTCCTTCATGTTGTTATTTTCTATCTTCCATTTCTTAGTCAAATGTTTTGAAAAATTTATCAATACCCACAGAGTCCACTTTCTTTCCTCTTATTCCTTTTAAAAATTAGTATATTTTTATCCATACAATTTAATTTTTTTTCCTTTTTTCTTTTAGAATATATTTAGATACTTTGTAAGCATTTATTATCTCTTCCTCCCATGGCACCCCACCACAATTGAACAATAAAAAGAAAGCCTTCATAACAAATATGTATAGTCCAAATGTATGTCTCATTCTACATTTTAAGTCATTTTATCTCTAGCAGAAGGTGAATGACACCTTGTTCGCTCCCAATCCATAGTTTCTAAATTGTCAGTTCTGCTGGTCTTTTCTCATTATTCATGCTTTTCTACTTCTCTTTGGTACTGTCTGGCCACTTCTTCCCCTAGAGAAAAGACTCCTACACAGATTTTTTTTTTTTTTTTTTTTTTTTTTGCTGAGGCAGTTGGGGTTAAGTGACTTGCCCAGGGTCACACAGCTAGGATCTCTTAAGTGTCTGAGGCCAGATTTGAACTCAGGTCCTCCTGACTTCAAGGACTGGTGGTTTATCCACTACTCCACCTAGCCGCCCCTCTTACATAGATTTTTGTGATGATCTCTCCTGGTTTCTGTTCTGTGTGACTTCTCCTTTTTTCCCATCAATCATAAGATATCCTCTAACCATGGATTTCTCCAGAGCTCTTCCTTAAGCCTTCTTTTCTGCTTCTCTACATTCTTGCTCTAGGTAATCTCACCATCTCCCATATATCTGACTATTATCTTTATAGAAATGGCTTCCAGATCTAGATATCCTGCCTCAGTTTCTCCCTTGAGCTTTTATCCTTCATCACCAAATGCTATTGGACATCCCAGACTCAATACATGCAGAACTGGATTCATCATCTTTTTTTACAGACACTCCTCTTTTCCAAGCTTCTCTATTTCTGCTGAAGGAACCATCAACCTTCCAGTTTCCCGGGTTAATAATTTTGACATTATCCTAAATTCCTTCCTCTTTCTCACTTAACATATTCAAGCAATTGCCAAACCCTGCTCTTTTTACCTATATAACCATCTCTCCTCTCTGACCCCTTGTCCTTACTCACCCAGCTAGCACCCTAGTTAAGGCCTTTATCCCTTTTCACCAGGATTTTTGCAACATCGTCCTATCTGATCTCTCACTTGCAGGTGCATCTATACACTAAAGCCAAAGTGATGTTCCCTAAAGAGAAATTTGATTGTGTCTCTCCCCTACTCAATTCTAGTGACTAATAAACACTCCTCTATTTGGTTTTTAAAGCCTTTCACAGCCCCAGTTCCATATATCTTCCCAACTTCATTGACCATTACTCCTTCTCTGACCATGTTCTTCATAAACCCTAAACCTATCTGTTTTTGCCTCTCATGGCTTTCCTTCCTATCTGGAACCATTCCTCACCTCTGGCTCATGGATTTCTTTTTTTTTTTTTTCTTTCTTTTTTTTCCCCAGATGCTAAGCCACTATCTTCTGCATGAAACTTTTCCTAATCCCAGTTACTAGAGCCCTCCCTCCTTTCCAAGCTAGCCCATATTTATTTTTCTTGTAACACTCTTTTTTTTCCTTTTTCTACATATACTTTTATATCTATTTCCTGCCTTTCCCCCTTAAAATGTAAACGCCTAAAGAGCACAGATTTTCATTCATTATATTTCCATGTCAGTCCCTAGCACAAGCCTGTCACATAATGGGCACATTATACATTTCTCGTTTAACTGAGTGATAAACATCTCCCAAGAGATCCAGGAGAAATAACTCTGTGTTGTGTGAGGGATGAAGAGCAAGAAGAGAAATAAGTAAGAGAAAAAGAAAGAGGAGAGAAGATAAAGGAAAAGAATAATAAAGAAGGAAAAGAAGGAAGGAGGAGAAGAAAGAAAAGAAAGGGTGGAAGAAAAAAAAGAAAAGGAGATACATGGAAGGAAGAAAAAAGGAGAGAAAAAGAAAGAGGAGAACAAATGAGTTGAGAGAAAGGGAGGAAGAGACGAGTGGGAAGGGGAGAAAGAAGAAAGAAAAAAGAGGGCAAAGGGAAGGAGCAGAGGAAGGGAAGGAGAGGAGGAAAGGAAGAGAAGAAAGAGAAGAGACAAGAAAGTATTGGGAAAGAAGAATAAATAGGAGAGCAAGGAGGGGAAAAAGGAGGAAAGGAAGAAAAAGAAGAAAAATTCAGAGAGAGAGAAGAGAAAGGAAGAATGATGCTTGGGAGAAAGGGAGGAAAAATAGCAAGGAAAAGTGGATTTGAGGTCCCTACCAAATATTTTTATGTTTGAGGAAGAGACGGTGATATCTCTGTGGCTCTGGAGTCCCTTCTAGCATGTTTATAATGGTGGATTTAGGTACTGGCTTGGGGCACAAAGGGCCAGCAGCCTCCTAAGAGCATACTTGAGGGACAGCTTCATTGCTATCAGCAAGGGGTGCCAGGGACTCTTCCCTGCCTGAGCCATATCATGGATTTTCTCTGGACTGATGCAGGCCCATACTTCCAGACATGCTATGCTCTTCCTGTAAATGGGGCCCATAACAGAAGCCTGAGACTAGATTGCCAAATTAGCTGGTAGGTTTCATCCCTAAATTTGGGGCCACCTCCAAACAGGATCTTGGCCATACCTGTGCTGGGGCAAGTCCTGAAGAATATAGCACTTCTTCTGCTCTGATTGGATTCCCTGGAGGCCAATTCTGCGATCTCCTAACTGCAGGATGGACTTCAGCTGCAGACAGAAGGGCACAGTCAGTGGGAGTGATGAGGCCCCAGAGAACATACTATTTACCTCTCATCACTTGGTGAGACCAAGGTTTACCTTCTCACAGATGTGGGCCGGGGAAGAAGGTCTCCCTTGGAATTCCTTTTGATAGGAGCTTTCTGGATGAGGTTCTGTTCCCCACTTCAGAGGGGAGGGTCCTCCTAGCAACAGTACAGGGGAAAGAAGAGGAACAACAGAGGCAAAGGCAGGAGGGATCAGAGAATCAGGAAAAAGGTGGGATCAGAGTGAGAGATGGAGACCCCGAATCAGAAAGAGAGAAGCATCAAAGCAAGAAGGCAGGGCAGAGAGAATAGAGAGCAAGAGAAAAGAAGCAAAGAAAAAGGAAAAAATAGAAATCATGGGGGACACAAAGACAGAGACAGAGCAGAAGATAGACAAATAGAAAAAAAAACAGAAGAGACAAATGCAGGAGAGAGAGAGGTAGTTAAAGAAGTATAAGAAAAAGAAGGGAGGAAAGAGAAAGGATGACCAAGAACCAGAAATAGAAACGGAAAGTCCAGGATAAAGAGAAAAGAGGAAGATGGAAAGAATATAGCCAGGGACAAAGACATACAGAGACATCGTCTGTCTTCTTCCATGATCACAGCAAAACTGAGAGCAAAGGAGGATGGGGGATTATTAGCTTCATTTTTGCAGAAGGGACATTGCAGCATTGAGAAGGATGAGGACTCATCCAAATTCACTGAGCAAGACAGTGACAGAGAGGGACAAAATTCTTCTGACTCTCGGACCCAGCCTCTTTCCACTAAAGGAGGGGAGGTCAGGGCAGGCAGGGGAAAAACTAAAGTGAATCTGTCCAGCTTAGGTTCTGGTGAAGGCTGAACCCTCATCTCCTGAACTGATAACTAAGAATAGGGCTTAGGAAGTCAAGTGTGGTGGGATCTCCAGGGAGAGGAAAGCCCTTCAGCTTTACCACCTATTGCCTCCTCCTGATCTTCCTGGGAGCTAGGGACAGGGGGCAAAGTGGGGCAAGAGGGTAGGAAGGTGAGAAACTGAGACCATGGGCCCAGTAAGGGCAAAGTAGTAACAAAAATTCCATGTAAGGACAGACCATGAATAGGGCTAGGGTCCAGGGCAGAATTAAGGTGACCCCCCCCTCACCGAAGTGTAGGGAAGGAACTCGGGGTTGAGGAATCAAGTGCTGGGATACGAAGACCTGGCGATTGTGAGACAGAGGGATCCCCAACTTGTCCCTGTCTCCAGTGGGGAAGCTGTCTTTATCAAACAGCTTGCGGGCTTCTTTGTGAGAAATGAAGGTCTCAGATTCTGGATAGGTGTATTCCTTTTGGAAAATGGTCTTGAAGACGTTGATTCGAGGGTCCCCGTGCATCTTCAGGCTGCTGGTTAGGCTCATAGGGTTGATGTTTGATGGTGTGATGTTTATGTCATGAACAGGAAAGGTTATATGAATCCTATTGTCAAGCTCATGGATATTTTTCAAGTCTTGATGGAAGAGCCTCTTGCTAGATTGTGGCATGAAGGGGGCAGCTGCATGGAAGCCCCAGTGGGGAGGGAACAAACTCCTAAAAGTCGTCTTCATACATTTCTCCTGCAGGCGGGTATCTGCCCCAATTTTGAAGTGGGAGGACCTGAGAAATTCCTCTCTGGGGAGAGGAGCAGGGAGGAGTTTGGGGGGGCTATCAGCCATCCTGGTTTCACAGAATCAGGAAAAAAGTTTGGGCCCAGGTCAAATTTCAAGGGCTATATACAACTGTCCTGCCAATGGAAGGAAAGGACAATGGTTAGCAGTGTTGGATTTCTGTTATTTATTTAATCACTCATTCATTGAACACACACATTAAAGGACACCTTTGTAAAAGAGGAGGAATAGTATTTACACAGCTCTTACTACCTGCCAGTGTTTTCCAACTATTTCTCACCCTTTTCAGCTTTCTTTTATGTTTTCTTCATTAAAAGTTAAGTTATTTAAGATCAATCTTTCTTTCTATTCAGCTTTGAGTACTCAGCTCCTAGGCCAGAACTTGGCACATAGCTGACACATGATAAATAGTTGTTGACATTCACTAAAGGCTACTAGTGCAAAGAGTTCTGGGGGAAATACAAAGTCTAGATAAGGCTTTGTCCCTGTCCTCAAAAAACTTACAGTCTAGTGGGAAAAATACCAACTGGGAATTATAATACCCAATATGACATAAGGGCAATACAGAAGCATCAAATTCTGGGTGAGGGCTGAGAGGGGAGGGCCTTGAATGACTCAGAATCCAGGTCTGGTCAGCCCCATTTCTCTGCTGTCCTACCTTGTGGCTGGGTGAAGAGGGGAGGGAAGGAGGAAGCTTGAACCAAGCAGTATTGACAAACAGGTTTTTGGGACTGGTGAAATCTGAAGGGACTTAGGACACTAAAATCCTAAAGTATTCTCTATCCACACCCTAGAGGAGTTGGGAAAGTCCTATAGAGTTTGGCAATTTGGGGCTAAAGAACTTTAATTTGTTTTGAATAATTGTTTGTTGAATTTATTTGAACAGAGCTAAAATGCAGGAGTCAATGGGGCAACTAAGTACTGCAGTGAACAGAGAGCCAGGAGTAGGGTCAAGAAGACTCATCTTCCTGAGTTCAAATCTAGCCTTAGACACTTACTAGCCAAGCAAATCATGTAACCTCAGTGCCTCAATTTCTTCATGTGTAAAATGAGCTGAAGAAGAAAATGGCAAACTACTCCAGTATCTTTGCCAAGAACCCCCTAAACAACAACAACCCAGGGGTCAGTAATTAGCCACTAGGTGAGGAAGCAAGACCTTTATTTCAAGCTCAGTAAAAAAAATCGTGATAGAGTCTGGATGGAAGATCAAAAGTCAAGTAGATCTAACCTGACCAGGAATCCCCTCTACCTTATCCTTGACAAAATGGGCATCTAGCTGCTATTTCTTCCCTTAATACAAGGCTCAGGCACCACTTTTTTGCAGGAAGACTCTTCCAAATCCCTCCTCTCCTTCCCCATCTGCTGGTGTCTTCCTCCTCACACTACTTAATAATGAACTACTCTGTACATATTTACATATTTGCATGTGTTAGCTTTATGTTTATGCTGCATTTTTTATATACATATATATATATTGTCTTTTCCATTAGACAATAAGATCTTTGTAAGTATTGTTTCATTCTTTTCCTGTCTTCCCCACAACCTGTTATAGGGCCTGTCACATAATAGAACTTCAATACTTGTTGATTGATTATTGATTGAAGACTTCCTGTGATGAAACATTTAACTCCTTCAAAGGAAACCCATTCCATTTTGGGATAATATAGGGAAATTTGGTCCCTACCTGGAGCTTAACAACTTATCTGTGTACCTCTAGATAGTAACTCCCTCCCATCA
Organism: Sminthopsis crassicaudata; assembly: GCF_048593235.1. NCBI lineage: Eukaryota > Metazoa > Chordata > Mammalia > Dasyuromorphia > Dasyuridae > Sminthopsis > Sminthopsis crassicaudata. Next base: position 46,316,346 of record NC_133617.1, on the reverse strand, counting down.
TTTAATCAATTTAATTGGTCTTAACCATTTTGGATACTGTTTATTAGAAATATCATGACATGTAGCAGGAAGAGCTGGATGCTATGGGCTCTGCCCACATACAGCCTGTGAGACCCATCCTAAGTCAAGGCCCTCGGAAGTCTCTCTAAGACTAAAATTCAAGAAAGCAGCCTTGCTTAGTAAAGAGAAATTCCTTCTCTTGGAGTTCCCTGTAGGAACAAAATCATAGGTAGAATCCCAATTTGTATTCTTTTTTTACATCATGAATTACAAAATCAATTTGAGGACAAATTACTTGCCTTGGGTACCACGTTCTACTTCTAGTTTTGCTGATCCCCTTCTTTGAGACATTCCACATTGTCAGTGTCCTTCCCAAAACTTGATTCTAGAATAGTTCTAGCTTTCTGGTGGCCTACTGGGCCATTTAAAGGTCTCTATTCCCTCCAGAGGGAATGTAAATAAAGCAAGAGGCCTTCTGTATCCTAACCCAATGTAGCCTCTGGCTCTCCTAAATACAATTTTACTAAGACTACCTTAAGAAAGAGGGCCAAAGAGTTGGGAAGAAATAGGATACATTTAGATGTGGGAATCATATTTTAGAAAGACATATGGCAAACATATGGGCAGGTGAGAGTGGGAAGGAGCAGTAACCAAAATGGTGGAGAGTCCATACAATAGAAGACTGAAGATAAAAACTAGGGATGTTTAGGTTGGGAAAGAGAAGATAAAAAGAGAACATGATAGCTGTCTCAAGTATTTCAAGGAAGAGCAATTAGCTGATTCTGTTGGATTCCTTAGGAATGAACTGGGAGCAAAGTGAATGGAATTTAGGCCTGAAGTCCTAAAAATTGAAGCTATCTATTGGAGAAGTGGATTAGGCAATGCCAGAAGGATGTGGATTCCTCTTTCCCCAAGGTCTTCCCTTAAAAACTGACCCGCCTCTTATCTAGCATATGGCTGACCAAATTTTTGTTTGGGTATGGGAATAGCCTGCCTTTTAGCTCAGAGATTCTGTGACCTTGGGGAGGTCAGGAATTTTGTGGTTTAGAATTTTAGAAAGTCAGAACTTAGGTCTCTTAGACCAGTGGTGTCAAACTCAAAGAGAAACAGATCTCTGCAGGTCACATTCTGTCTTAGAAAATCACAAGTTAACATTATCTATGTTGTATTATATTTTTATTGATTTTTTTATTATACATTTCCCAATTACATTCTGTACTCTTACAGTCCAGAGGGCCTGTTTAACAACTCTGTCCAAGATTATTCTAGTTTCATTTTAGAGAGAAGGTTTTAAGTCCAGTCTTGCTGGGCCTGAGACCCTGTCCTGAGCCCCGTCCCTGGAAACCTCCTCCCTTTCCAAGGGCCAACCACTCACTTCTCCTTCCAACACGGTTTCAGAGCCTGGAGGAAAACAGGCTCCAGGATCCCACCAACACATTTGTGACCCCCTCCCATCTACTACCCACCCTGCCGCCTCCCTCTTCTTCTGCCAGACTCCATCATATCACAATGGATCCTTGGCAACCCTCAGTTGCACCATGAGGGAACCCAGGAACATTAATACGTTGTTGGTGGAATTGTGAACTGGTACAACCATCCTAGAGAGCAATTTGGAACTATGCTCAAACAGTTATCAAACTGTATATATCCTTTGATCTCTATTGGGTCTGTATTCCAAAGAGATCATAAAAAAGGGAAAAGAACCCACATGTGCAAAAATGTTTTTAGCAGCCCTTTTTGTAATGGCAAGGATGTGGAAACTGAGTGGATGCCCATCATTTGGGGAATGGCTGAATAAGTTATGGTATATGGATGTTATGAAATATTATTGTTCTGTAAGAAATGATAAGCAGGCTAATTTTAGAAAAGCTTGGAAAGACTTACATGAACTGATGCTGAGTGAAGTGAATAGAACCAAGAGAACATTGTGCATAGCAATAAGATTATGTGATGATCAATTGTAATAATAAAAAGAAAGAAAGAAGGAAAGCAAGAAAGAAAGAAAAAGAAAGGAAGGAAGGAAAGAAAGGAGGGAAGGAAGGTGGGAAGGAGGGAAGGAGGGAAAGAAGGAAGGAAGGAAAGAAGGAAAGAAGGAAGGAAGGAAGGAAGGAAGGAAGGAAGGAAGGAAGGAAGGAAGGAAGGAAGGAAGGAAGGAAGGAAGGAAGGAAGGAAGGAGGGAGAGAGGGAGAGAGGAAGGGAGGGAGGAGGGGAAGGAGGGAAGGAAGGAGGGGAAGGAGGGAAGGAAGGAGGGGAAGGAGGGAAGGAAGGAGGAAAAGAAGGAAGGAAGGAAGGAAGGAAGGAAGGAAGGAAGGAAGGAAGGAAGGAAGGAAGGAAGGAAGGAAGAGAGAACTCAGAGCTAGAAACAGTTCAAGACTCTGTCCCAGCCTTCCTTCAGGCTCAGAATGCCTTTTCAATTCTGAGTTTCCATGTTCCTCTGGAAAATGTAGGAAATAACACCTTTTCCCAAACCCCATCTTCCAGTTCTGTGAAATGTGCCTTGTAAAGCTGTCAAGTACCTTTGGATTCGATTAATAGTATTGTCGAGTGCCAGATATGGAAAGAGCCTTGGACTTCGACTCAAAAGCAATTCAATCACCAGGTAATTTTTTTTTTTTTTTAACCAGAGGCAAGAGATAACCTTTTCTGGCTCATATAGCTATGTTCTTGATTTTCTCTCTCTCATGGATTCAAACAATGAAATTGTTCTTCCTGTTTCATCTCTCTCCACTCTGCATTCTGGACCAAACTCCATGCAGCTGCCAAAATGATTTTTCCTGAAACGTGTGTCTGCCTATGATGTCACCTTTCTAACTCAATAAACCCTAGTGGTTCACTATTACCCCCAGGAAAAAATATAAAGTTCTTTTTTGACATTTTAATCTCTTTACAAAAAAAAAGGAAATTAAATTTCTTCTTAACCAGGCCTCCTTCCACTCATACAGTCTTCTTTCAATTTGTTTCTCTTCAAAACTCTACAATCCAGCACATTGACCCACTTCCTAAGGTTTAAGTGACTTGCCCAGGCTCACATAACTAGTTGTCTGAGATTGGATCGGAACTCAGTCTTCCTGACTCTAGGCTCAGACTCTGTCCATGGTGTCACCAAATACTTCATTCATCTGAGCATTTAGGAAGCTGGTTTATATTATCTTTAAAATCCCTTCCAATTAAATGCAATAAACATTTATCAAGTGCTTACTATGCCTCAACTGAATATATCTCTGGCACTAAAGTCATTCAAATGTGGCCTTAAGTTACTTAGCCTCTGTTTCCCTCAGTTTCTTCTATAAAAGAAGGATAATAATATCACCTACAACACAAGCATATTGTGGGAACTAAATGAGATGGTATTTTTAAAGAACTTTGCAAACTTTGAAGGGCTATTATGAGGCCCTGCTTTGAGAGCTCTCTAACAAACCGGCTGTTTTACTCTCTGTGACTCATTTGGGATTTTCTTAGCAAAGATATTGGAGTGATTTGCCATTTCCTTCTTCAGCTCACTTTACAGATGAGGAAACTGAAGCAGGCAAGATTAAGTGACTTATTCAGGGTCACACAGCTAATGTCTTAGACTGAATTTGAACTCAAGTCTCCCTAAGTCTAGGCCTGGCATTCTGTCCACTGTACAACCTCACCCCCCTAAAAAAAGAGACTAGAGCTGTTGAAAATGAATTTACCTTGCCCAAGATATAGTAGTAGTTGCGACATTGATAGAATTCCTGCAGAAGCACATGGGAATCACAAATATAAGCTTGTACAGAGCCTGAAACAAGAGTTCCCAAGAGTGGAGTCCTCCAGGTTAGGGTTTACCTCCTGGATAAGCCTCCAGGACTCAAGTTGAGTTCCCAAACTCAAGTTCAAAGAGTTCCCCAAATTCAAATGCTCAGACCTTGACCTCCTAGAGAATGGGGAGGATGCCTGGATGCAGCAAGCATAGGCTTCAGAGAAAATGAAGAACATAAGCCACAGAATTCTTATATAGCATCTGAAAAAATGCTATATAGGGTTTGGAGTTCCAGTCCTGACTGTTCCACTGTCTGAACTTGGGGAAAGCACCTTAACTTTTTTGGGCCTCAGTTTCCCTCATTTGGAAAATGAAGAGCCTGGACCAGCTCAGGATGAAAGCTTCTTCCCACTAAAAGTTTTTGCTCCAATAAATTATTCAGCCAGTACAAATGAATCCAAGGTGAAAGAGAAAGGTTGTTAACAGCACCCCAAGGGTGTTTTCCTCAGAAGGAGGGGGTACATAATGAACTCTTTGAGTACTTTATAAAGTTTCTATGTTTGTTCGTGGACTCCTGTGCCTCCTTGGGGTCTTATTCATTTCCTGAAGAGTGAACTAACTCATCTGTAAAATGAGCTGGAGAAGGAAATGGGCAAACCATTCCGATGTCTCTGCCAAGAAAACCCCAAATGGGGTCACAAAGAGTCGGATGCGACTGAAAAACTACTGGAAAAAAAAAATGACTTTCCAAAGTCCATACTATATACTGAAGTGCCTATCAGAGAGTTGAGGCCTATATTTGGGAAAACCTAGAATTATATCTAAGCTTCATTTGAAGGATTTTTCCTGAAGTGAAAATCTAGAATTAAGAAACCAGGATATCTAAGCCTGATTTTAGAAATCTGCCCTGGTGTGGAGTGCAATGAGCCAAAGATGGCCTTGTTTAAAAGCCTTGACTGGGCCCCAGGCCGGATTTATACTAGCAAGGTTAAGTATGGAAGACATTTTTCTTCCAGTATGGAAATCTACCTCTAAAGTTTCACACTTTGGCCTTGTTCTGGATACTCAGTGAACCCTTTAACATCCCACTGAGGATAACTGATAGAACCACAGCTGAGTCAGCCAGAGAGCCAGAATATCCTAGTAGCCCCTGCTGGGAAAGAAGCCATCAGAGAAACCTGGGGCCCCTAGAAAGGGGAAACCATAGGACTCCCGAGATAACAACTAGTACTCTTTCCAGTGGAAGCAACAGCTAGCAGTTTGACTGAACTAGAGGGAGAAAGGGACAAATTACCTGGAAGATCAGAGAGCACCAGTTTTTCAATCCTGTCTCTGCCTAGCCTACCTGTATGAACTTGAACAAATCACTAACTGTTGGGATGCCTTGCTTTCTTCATCTATAAAATATTCAGCTCAGACCCCTAACATTCCTTCCAATTTTAAGTTTATGATCCAAGGCTGGAGCAGAGAAAATATCCCAATTTTTTAAAAGGAGGAGGGGAAAAAACATTTTCAAACTAGCTATCTCTGTGATAATCTGTTCTAAATTTTTTCCAGGAATTCAAATCCAGCTTCCTTGTTTGTAAACTCTGTTCCCTGTTTTTTTAAAAATCTTTCCTTCTTCCCTCTCTCTCTTCTTTCTTTCTTTCTGGAAAATTGGGGCAAGTATAAGATGGAGGAGGCCTAGATTCAACAGCAATTTGTTTGAAATAGGCCTTTGAGTAAACTGCAAACTCCAGATGAGTCAGTGGTCAGTCAGCCAGCCAGAAAAGCTAATTCCATCTTGGGAGGCATTAAGCTGAGCATTGCTTCAAGAAATAAGGAGTTGATAAACCCTTCATAATCTGGATCCTCCTCCCCCACATTTCTAGGTTTCTTATGCCTTATGCTCCTCCTCCACTTACCCCACTTCCCCTTCCACCCAGTGACATTAGCCTCTGTCATTCTTCACCCAAAACTCCAGCAATTTTCCTCTGCTGTTTTCCAGTTCCTAAATGTTCTCCCTTCCTATCTTGGCTTCCAGGCTTCCCTTAAGTCCCAGCCAAAATCCCACATTTTATAGGAAGCCTTTCCCTATTCCTCTTAATCCTTTAAAAAAAAAATTATTATTCCTTTTTAATTATTCCTCTTAATCCTAGCATATTTTGTCTGTTGATTATTTCCAATAGATCCTGACTATATTTTTTGTACATATCTGTTTATTGTTTCCCCTTCCTTATTAGACCAAGAGCTTATTGAGGCGAAGAACTACCTTTTTACCTTTCTTTACATCTCTGGTTCTTAGCACAATGTCTGGCACATAGTAGATGCTTAATAAATGTTTATTGACTGGCTGATAAAACTTCTGAATTCGGTCTTGTTTAGACTACATCTGAATTCAGTTTTGGAAAACATATTTGGTTACTGATAAGCTGGAGAATGTCAGAGGAAAGAGTAGCCAGAAGGTCAAAGGGCCTGAGCCCTCAAATCCATTGAAAGAACCAACACTGCTCAGCCTGGAAAAAAGAAAGATTCAGGGGAGACAGGATAACATTCTTGAAACGTTTAGAAGGGTTGTCATATGAAAAGATTAGATTGGTTCTTCTTGGTCCCAGAGGACACAGAAACAAATTGATAGAAGTTGTAAAGAGACAAAATTAGAATTGTCCTCAGGAAAAAGTCCAGAGCACTTAATATGCTAAAGTAAAAGAGGCTGTCCCTCAGTCTCTCACTCATAGCTCACACTTTGCCAAATACCAACATCTCCCCCTCACCAAGTGCTGCAGAATAGAAATGGGTGAAGTCATACAAATGTCAATTACATATAGACTTCTCTATTTGCAACCAGGTTCTCATTGCAGGAAGGCAGTCCTTTTATAATTTCACTATTGGTCTTCTATACTACTCTCCACAATCCCTTTTCCAAACTTTCTCTTCTTTTCCTTAAATGTCCCAAGATTTCTGAGATGTGCTAGTGAATGTTTAACAGCTGGAGCTCTGGGGAGAAAATATGTCACTTTTAATTTGATTTTGCATTATTAACATTCAATCCATTACTTTCTTAAGTCTAGCCAATTCAGAAAACAAATCAAAGCCTAAGCTAATTTTAACAATTTCTTCCAAGCCAGTCCGAGCTGGTCTTCTGCATACTTCTCTCTATTTCGATCTTTCTCTCTCTCTCTCTCTCTCTCTCTCTCTCTCTCTCTCTCTCTCTCTCTCTCTCTCTCAGTCTCTCTCTCTCTCTCTCTCTCTCTCTCTCTCTCTCTCTCTTCTCTCTCTCTTTCTCTCTTTTTTTTAATTATAGTTTTTATTTACCAGATATATGCATGGGTAATTTTACAACATTGACAATTGCCAAACCTTTTGTTCCAGTTTTCCCCCTCCTTCCCCCACCCAGATGTCAGGTTGACCAATACATGTTACATATGTTAAAGTATAAATTAAATACAATATTTATATATATATATATATATATATACATGTCCAAACAGTTGTTTTTATTGAGATCTCTGTTAAGAACCTCTATAATTTCTACAATAACTTCTTTCCCTTTCTTCCTAAAGTCAAAACTACTTCCTTCTTTAATCTGGTATCTGATGAAGAGATGAGCCTTCTCCTTACAAAGGCTAGACCTTGATCTTCTCTAACAGATTGCTCCACTTTAACCATCCACTTCTAATTTTCAGTCCCTCTCTCTACTAGTTCTTGCTCTGCAGCTCACAAATCATGCCTAGTCTCTCTCACCTTACAAAGAAAACAAAACAAAAACCTTCAATCATCTCAGCAGATTCTGTCATCCCTTCTTGATATTCTCTTATTTCCTTCCTTCCTTTTCCAGATAAACAACCTGAAAAAATTATCTGCACTCAGGGCACCCACTTCCTTACTGTACACTCATTCTCATTCAGCTGAAACTGCTCTCTCCAAAGTAGTCCAATCAATGGCCTTTTCTCAGTCCTCACCCTTCTTGACCTGGCTGCTGCATTTGCTGCCCTCCCTGCCTTTCTGGTTTTTGTAACCCTTCTCCTGGCTCTCTAGTCATCTTTGCTGGACCATTATGCATGTCAAGCTTAATAACCCAGCGAATCCCAAATCTGACCTGGGAAGTCTCTGCTCTCTCTTACTTTTTCCCTTGGTGACCTCATTAGCTCCCCTGGGTTCAACTGTAAATGTAAATGTAGATGATAATACTACTAACTAGCATTTATATGTCACTTTGAGATTTACAAAACACTTTACACGTGTTATCTCATTTTACCTGTGAGGTAGGTGCTATTAACATCCTCATTTTGCCAATAACAGAACAGAGGCAAACAGCGTTAAGGGACTAGTTCAGCTACTGAAGACTGGATTTGAACTCAGGGCTTCCTATTTCAGGACCAGCTTTCTATCCATGGCACCACCCAGCTGTATGACCTTGGCCAAACCACTTCCCTTTTTTGGGCCCTAGTTCTCTCAGCTGTCAAACAAAAAGATTTGGATAAGACGTGACTTCTAAGCCCTTCCAGTTTTCCAAACTCAAATCCTTTGATCCATAAAATGCTGATAATATCTTTTGTTCAGAGCTGGAATCTACAAGGAGAAAATAATGTATCTAAAGTTGGTAAACTTAAAATGGCTTCCTACATTTCAGCTCTCTTGACACTTCAGTTTGCCCCAGCAATTCCTCCCTTTGCCGAGCAGGAAACGCTTTAAGAGGCCCAACAGCTAACCAGCCGCAGGCCCCTCCCCTGGGTTTCCAGTCTCATTTCATGTTACTTCTCTAATTACCCTCTCAGTTTCAGCCAAACAAGGTTACCATCTGTTCTCTCTCTCGTCTGCATCTTAGCAAAGGCTGACATTTAAGTGCACCCATGTCTGGAATGTTTTCTCTCCTCATCTCTCTGCCTCTTAATTATTAGTCCTAGTTTCTGACACCTCCAACCCAAGGCCTTTCCTAATGTTCCCAGTTGTTCGTTGCAGCTTCTTCTTGAAATGAGATTGCATTAACTTAATCTAATTCCCCCAGGAGAATCTCCTTGTTTGTGTCCCAGGAGTCCAACACAAAGCCTTGAAGGAGGACACATTTGTGAATATCTGTTAGTGCCCATGATATTGATGAGTAAATATTTGTTGAAATGAATCAGAGTGAATTGAAAGGGAGGCACTTGTCATATGGACGAAATGATGATAACGCCCGCCCTGCACGAGACACCCTTGCTGCCTTATTTTAAACTCTGGGAGGTGGAGGCTAGCATTCCCATTTTACAGATGAGGTCCTGGAGCTTGTCCCTTTCTGGCCCCCTTTTCCTCCTCTGTAACATGAGGAAGCTAGCTGGAAACTGGCCTGCAGGAGCTCCAAAGTCCTTTCTTTCCTGCCCATCCCCCTCGTCTTGAAATCTACAGGACGGAAAACTAAACTTGAAGTTAAGATAGGGCGGCTCAGGTTAGAGCGAGCCAGAAAACTACACGGGGCGGGGATTTATGAATGGCCCGATAAGCCCCACCCCTCGCGCGCGAGCACGCTCCACTTTCCCTCTCCGAGTGCCCGCCCCCTCGTGCCGCGTGCTGACGTCATCGTCAGACAGTCCGGAAGTGTTGCCATGGCGGCGCTGAGCGGCCTGGTGTCTTCGCTGGAGTCTTATAGAGGCCGGGACCGCTTGGTGAGGCCCAGGGCGGGCTGGGACCCGACCTCAGAGGCGGAGCCGCGGGCTCCCCGCTGTGCTCTCTTCCTTCTCATGCCTGGGCGTAAGCCCGGCCCTACTGGGCCCGGTGTCCCTACCGGGCCTGCAGGCCCCTTCTGAGGAAGCCCCTCGGTAGAAAGAGTGAAGGCCTCCCCGTTTCTGCCCCTAAGGCCTCTGGGAATAGAGAAGACTTGGGTTCCGACGTCCCCATTCCCAAACCCTCGCCACCCAGGCTCCGAACACCCCGGCCTCGGCCTCAGTTTCCCTTTCTTGTCTTTGAGTGGTTGGACAATTAAAATGTGAAAATCCCCCCTCTCCCTCGCCGGGGATGAGTGGGATAGCAGAAAGCGCCCAGGGCTGGCAGACTCTCAGGGAGCCCAGCTGGGGGCCGTGGCTCTAAGCGCTGGGATGCAAACAAAAGGCTGTCCTCGGAGTCCTGGGTCTGTGGCAAAATCACCGCCTCCTCTTGGCCTGCAAATGTTTTCGGGCTCCGCAGGTTTTTAAAAATATGTATTTTGAGGGCCATTTCAATTTGACTAATTTCTTTTGTATTTGTATGGTTTTAGAAATTCATTCACAAACATTATTCTTCAACAGACTGTCAGAGAGCCTCATGACATGGCAGAAAAGGATGAGGGCCCCTGGACTTTTCCAGTGCCAGGGTCAGTGATCACAGGCTTAAGAGTTGGAAAGAACCTTAGACAAAGTTAAATTTTCTTGTGGCTCTACAATCAATAGATACTATGTATCTGCATATTTATTTATATTATATAAATTCTGCATTTGAGACTGGAACCAGCCTTCCGGACATACTGTGTGGTTTGAGGAAACCACTTAATTTTCCAGTTCCTTAGGCAATTCTCCAAATTTTTAAGTTGCAGAGCAATGCAGACCCACACTGGTAGAGCCTCCTTATTTGGGAGTTTCCTATACCCATGAAATCATAAGTCTAGTCCCTGTCCCTGTTAGGTGCAGAGCCTGTACTCCAAGGCCTTTGTGGGAGCAAAGATGAGACCCAGGCTGCTGCTTTCATAGAACTCACCCTCTAATAGGTGATCAAGCCATGAACAAAACTAAAAATTTTTTTTCTTTAAAAGAGCAATATTACTTGTTCCAAAATTAATGGTTATCGAATTGTGTTTTTAAATTTAAAAACTGGTAGCTTTCTCTTCAGAATAAGGTTGACTAGAATTTGTTTCCAGGGCTCTGACCTTCATAAAGTGCTGCCTACAGTGTGAAATGTTTGCTGTTAAAACTTTAGCAAAGGCTACTCTTACCAATTTTCTGTAATTCTGTGACAGTAGGGGAGAGAAAAAAGACACTGATACTATAGGCAAAAGTAACAAAACTCCATCTTGCAATAAAGTATAAATCATTTTGGAGAATCGTGTTATATATTTGAGTGACTAATATATTTACTAGTCAAGAGAATGCTAGAATATTACTGTATGTTGCCTAAGGAAGTTCCCATTATTCATTTTTGAGGGGGATATGCTATACAGATTGCTACAAAGTGTTTTTTGTTTGTTTCTCAACTCCTGTTTTTATCCCACGCATCTTTCAGATAAGTAAGCATACAGATAGTCTCTGGTTTACACTTCTCAAGTAACATTGAATTAATTCTTCTGAGGCTTGATTTCAAATTCATATCTCCAGTGCTTCCCAGGCTACCTGAGTCACATGTTCCACTTTCTGGTAACACATGAGTATGCAACTATGTTGCTTTAACTTCAAAATAGTTCCACTGTTTTGAACTTCTACTTTTCAGTCTCGTCACTTATTAGGAATACAGCTAGGTTTTAACCCTAAATGAATTTTCAACACTTTATGGTAATCCTATCTAATTAGCAAAATATGAGTTGCCCAGCACTATGGTAGCCACTCCAGTTGGATGGAAATGAAATACCAAGTAAGAAATGGCTTTTGTTGTCTGTCCATATATTATGGAGCTGAAAACCAAGATAGTTACTAAAAGTGATGGTTGGCTACTACAAATAAATTGATGCGATCATAAATCAATGCCCCACTTTCTCATGCTTGCTGCCTCTGGTTTGCTACAGATTAGGACTTTGAGCTATGGCTGTCAGCTGATTGGTGGATTTCTGACTGAGCAGTCTTCCGTCAAGTCTGAAGTAGGAAAGAGGCTTCTGGGGATATCTGCACAGCTCAGCCACTGCAGGACTGTCTTGCGGTTGTTTGATGACCTGGCCATGCTTGCATACAGCAGGCAGTATGGGCTGGGTGCTAAGGTAACCACACCAGAACTATTCCGTAGATATATGAAGATATATAATGTTTCAGTTTGGCTTAATCAGAAGATTCTCATCTTAAAAAAAAAAAAAAAAAAAAAAAAAAAAAAAAAAAAGAAGGCTGCTTAAAACCACTATTGATTCTTACAAGAGCTTATAACGTTGCATGTGCCTTTGGGAGAGGGGTAAGCATAAGGATCAGGGAATGAGTGGACTATGACTAAGGGATTCCCCTTTGGGCCCTTGGAGGGATCTTTTTAGAGATAAATTATTTACTGTGAAGGCCTATAATGGCTGAGATCACTTCCAGCTTTAAATCCTAAGAACCTATAAGATTCAGCATGGAAGTCTGACACTGTCATGTGTCTTTGGGCAAGTGACTTCATCTCATTGAACCTCAGCTTTCTCATATATAAAAATGAAGGGGCTGGACAAGATGATTTTTGAGGGTCCTTCCAACCCAAAATCATTATCTGGTGGGAATGGTAAGCCCTGTGTTGATGACTTCAGGGAGTACAGAAAACTGTGAGATATGAATTTATATTTTATTGGCTATTACAGTCTAGTTAGACAGAGAAGCTCATATTCCAACAGGTATATTAGACCAGTTAGACACAGAAAAATATAACAAGATGACTTCTCAGGTGCCAATTTGAGTTTCATAATCTTATATTTTCTCAGATTCTGCCTTGGCACAGTTTTAAATCCCATTACCATTTTGGTCATCCTCCTAGGGACTTGTTCCCACTTGGTAATGTCTCATCTCTAATTTACTGGCATATTTGTTTTTACATCTTAGACATTTTTGGATATACCATCCCACCTGACTCTTCTAGTCCTCCCATGTAACATTAAAAAGATCAGTGCAAATACATTTGCAAACCAAGGAATTTTAGGAAGCAATTATTTGCCTTATATATATTTTTAAAGATATGAATATAAAGAACTAGAAAAGATAGTCAATACTGGGCTTATATCCCAAAAAGATCTTAAAGAAGGGAAAGAGACTTGTATGTACAAGAATGTTTGTGGCAGCCCTCTTTGTAGTGGCCAGAAACTGGAAACTGAGTGGATGTCCATCAATTGGAGAATGGCTGAATAAATTGTGGTATGTGAATATTATGGATTATTACTATTCTGTAAGAAATGACCAACAGGATGATTTCAGAAAGGCCTGGAGAGACTTACAGGAACTGATGCTCAGTGAAGTGAGTAGGATCAGAAGATCATTGTATACTTCAACAACAGTACTATATGAGGATCAATTCTGATGTATGTGGCCATTTTCAACAATGAGATGAACCAAATCAGTTCCAATAGAGCAGTAAGGAACTGAACCAGCTACACCTAGCAAAAGAACTCTGGGAGATGACTATGAACCACTACATAGAATTCCCAATTCCTCTATTTTTGTCCGCTTGCATTTTGGATTTCCTTCACAGGCTAATTTTACACTATTTCAAAGTCCGACTCTTTTTGTAGAGCAAAACAACTGTTTGGACATGTATACATATTTTGTATTTAATTTATACTTTAACATATTTAACATGTACTGGTCAACCTGACATCTGGCAGAGAGGGTGGGGGAGAAGGAGGGGAAAAATTAGAACAAAAGGTTTGGCAATTGTCAATGTTGTAAAATTACCCATGCATATATCTGGTAAATAAAAACTATTAGAAAAAAAAAAAAAAAGATAGTCAATAGCAGTATCTGACAAGAAGCCTGGCCCTTTCTTAGAGGCTGTGTCCTGGGGAAGGGTGATTTGACATTTGATGTCCTCTTCAAACTCAGGAATTCAATTTAGCAAATATTTATTAAATTCTTGATATATGTAAAACAGTGAAGCTTGGAAGTTATAGAACTGGCCTTCAAGTCAGGAAAACCTGAGTTTAGATCCTACCATTGACTCTTCCTGGCTTTGTGACTTTGGGCAAGTCACTTGACTTATTGTCCTAGATATTTCTAAGCCTATACTCTGTAGAGAGGTACAGGTGCCAATCTATATTGGTAAAGGGATTTTTCATGAGAGAACTCCCTATAACCCATGTCAAAGGTCCAGACCTTAGTCCTATCCCTATATGCCAGATATCTGAAATTCAAAGATAGCAAGTGATAGTCTTTGCATCCAAGGAGCATATGCATGGCTCCATATGAGTAAGTGCAGGGAGAGAGAGTTTCAAAACTGAGGGAAGAGAAAGCTTTTTTTTTTTTCTCTTAATAGTATTTTTCCAATTTTTTTTTTTATTTTTGTAAGACTTTGTGTTAGTTTTTTTTTTCTCCTTCTCTCCTTTACCTCCCTCCTCCCTGAAATAGCAAACAATCTGATATAGGTTAAACATGAACAATCATTTTAAACATTATCATATTTGTCATTTTTCCTAAAAGGGAAAAAAAAAAACACAAAAAGGAAAAAGCAAGCAAAAAAAGGTGGAAATACCATGTTTCCATACACATTCAGTCTCCATAGTTTTCTTTCTGAATGCAGATGATATTTTCCATCCCAAGTGATGAGAAAACTTTCAACAAGGTGTTTCACTAAGGAGTCGGCAACCAAGCTAAGTCTTGAAGAAAAGGCAGACACTGAAAGGAAATGGGAAGAGTGAGGGCATCATAGGTCCTGAGGATGGCTTGTGTGACTCCAGTGACATGCCAAACTCAGAAGGAACTGGAAGATCAACTTGGGCCAGGCTATCAAGAGTATATATGTGTGTGTCTCTGTGTGTGTGTGTGTGTGTGTGTGTGTGTGTGTGTGTGTGTGTGTGTGTGTGTGTAAAAGACAGGGAGAGGTGTGAGAGGCTCATGAGACGATTTTAGCCATATGGGACAGGGAACCCCCAAAGGTTTTCTGACAGAAAAGTGAGAGGATCGGCATGAATTGAAGACAGGAAAGTCAGTTATAAGCTGGTAAAATAGCACAAGTAAGAAATGAAACAGGGCTTGGGCTAGAATGATAGAAGTACAGTAAAGATGCAGAAAAGATAACAGTGTCTGCTCATATTAGGTGCTGAATAAATGTTAGCTGATTGGCAGATAGGAGAAATCATGTTAGAATCAACCGGACTTTGCAACTTATTGGATTGGTAAAGGCAAGGGAAGTCATAGGACAAGGAAAATGATGATGTCATAGGAAAGTTGGGTGAATGGTCAGGCTAAGGGGAGAAAATAAATTCAATTTGGACATGTGTAGCTAGAGAGGCCATAAGTGGATCCAGATTATCAGAATATTTGGAGGTGCTGGACTGAATTGAGAGGCAAAACTGAGCTATCTATGTACATTTGGGAATTGTTTTCTAAGGGTTTATAATTGAAACTATAGGAGTGAATGAGATAACCAGCACAGAGGAAAGAGAAAGAAGAAAAAAGGGCCTATGAAATGTACTGGAGAATCCCTAGTTTAGGGAGTTGAAGAAAAAGAGTGATATGTGAAGGAGCAGGCAGACAGGAGGAAGAGAACCAGGAGAAAGTGGCTGGGCATCTGAGAGCCTGAACTCCAGTTCTAGCTCCGTCACTTCCCTCATGAGCAAGACAAGTTACTTCTTTTCTCTAAGGCTTCCGTAAAAGGAGGTATTGGATTAGATGGCCTCTGAGATTCCTTCTACTTCTATACCCATGATCCTTTGAATTGACTAAAAAGAATGCACCCAGAATGATGGGTACATGGGAATGTGGGATGCTTTATTTGGGCAGAGAATGATTGAAAAACACCTCTGCGATTTACTGGAGAAGTCACTAGTATATGGAAAACATTGAGAATTAGGTGGAAAACGTGACTAAAAATATCCATTTCCTTTGACCTATAGCTGCACTGCTAGACATTAGTCAATCCAAGGGTGTCAAAGACAGAAAGAAAGGTCTCTCATAGACCAAAAGAAGCAATCATAGCAGTACTTTTTGAGATAGCATGAGAGGCAGAGTGTTAAGTGGAAGTGGTCATTAGGTGGTAGCTGGCTTCAAAGTCAGCAAGTCCTGGGTTCCCCATTCATCCCCAAAGCACATGGACTTTGGCACTAGACATGTCATCTTGGGCTCCAAGCAGTTTTCTAAGATCACTTCTAACCTGCAGTCCATGAACTTGTTAATATTTGAAAATTTCAATAGCATTATTTCCCTTGTTATCCTATGTATTTTATTTAAAACATTTTAAAAACATGATTCTATATACTGCCAAATGGGTCCAAGCCACAAAAGGATTCAGAATCTAAGAATTCCTGCCCTAAGACTAACCCTGGCCATAGATAGGAAGAGATCTACCTTGATAGAAGTGATTCCTCATTAGTGCTTACTAATGAAATCATAGAACTGATTTTTAAAACCTCAACTGGAAACTATAGATGCCCATTGATGGGGGAATTGTTAAATCAATTGTGGTACATTAATCACATAATGGATTATTACTGAGCCATGAGAAATGATAGATATAGAGGATTGAAAGAAGCTTGGAAAAATCTAGGTAGTGATACAGAGGAAAGTGGTAACAGAAAAACTAGGAGGAGCCAAAGAAAGAGAAAGTGAGAACTGTAATTATAATGACAAAGTTAGGTTCCTAGAGAGGAGTTGGGAAAATGGGCTACAGGGGTAGGATATTGCTTACAAAGTCATCCAAGGCTGGTTAGTGGGTTGACTTTGCTCCAGTAGTTTTCTTTTCTCCATACTTTTAAAATCTGTGTTACAGAGGATGGTTCACTGATAAGGAAGTGGCAATGAATGTGATGTAAAAACAAAAGTTAGCAGTAAGAATAAGGGTTTTTAAATAGTGAGAGATAATGGTGACTTTTGAGAGAGCAGTTTCAGTTGAGCCAGTTTGGAAGTGATTTAGCTGTGAACGAAAGAGGAGGGAGTGGAGGCAACAATGGGTGTAGATTTTTTTTTTTTTTCCTGAGTTTAGCCATGAAAGGGAAGGGAAGATAATGAAGGATAATTTGAGGAGATGGAAATATGTCAGGAACATTATTGTTTTAAGGACGGAGAGATCTGATCTGATCCTTCTGGGAGCTGGTTTATACTGATAAAGCTGGAGAAGGACTGATCAGTCACCAAACATTTATTAATCAAAGTTCTTCAAATACAACAGATATTTGTTTAGCACTATGCCAGTTGCTTAAATTTTAATCTAGTGGAGAAATAAAGATGTAAACATAGATAACTTTTAAACAACATTATATTGTTTATGTATTAGAAAGACACAAAGTGCTAAGACTTCATGGAGTAGATGGATTTGAGTTGGTTTTTGGAGGATGAGGTGGAATTCAACAGGTAAAAATGGGGAAAAGACACTCTCTAGGACAAGGGTTTAACTTGGAGTCTATGAACATAACTTTAAAAAAAAAAGATGTTTGTCAACTATTTTTTTAGTGTATTTGTTTTGTTTTTTGTAATTTGTGCTTTGGTGTTTTTGTTTGTTTGTTTGTTTGTTTTTTGCTGGACTGAGAATTTTAATAATAGAGTTCTATTTTCAAAATACATGCAAATACATTCAACATTCACCTTTGCAAAATCTTGTGTTGCAAATTTTTCTCTCTTCCTTCCTCCCACCCCCCTCCTCTGTACTGCAAGCAATCCAATATAGGTTAAACATGTGTATTTCTTCCAAACATATTTCCACATTTATCAGGCTGAAAGATGATCTTTTGATCTGAAAAATCAGATCAAAAAGGGAAAAAAATGAGGGGGGAAAAAAGCAAGCAAACAAATACAAAAAAGGTAAAAGTACTATATTGTGTTCCACACTCAGTCCCCACTGTATGGCTTTCTCTATCCTAAGTCTATTGGAATTGACCTGAATCGTCTCATTGTTGAAAAGAGCCACGTCCATCACAGTTGATTATCACATAATTTTGTTGCTGTGTACAGTGTTCTCTTCGTTCTATTTACTTTACTTAGCATCAGTTCATGTCAGTCTCCAGGCCTTTTTGAAATCATCCTGCTGATTGTTTCTTATAGAACAATTATATTTCATAACATTCATATACCATAACCTATTCAGCCATTCTCCAACTGATAGGCATCCACTCAGTTCCCAGTTCCTTGCCTCTACAAAAAGGGCTGCCACAAACATTTTTTTCTGCTGTGAATTTTTACTGTATTTAGAAATAGTATTTTGAAAAGAGGTCCACAGGCTTCACCAGACTGTCAAAAGGATCCATAAAACAAACAAACAAAAAAGGTTAAGTCCCCTTGTCCTAGGCAAAGAGAACAGAATAAGCCAAAGGTGCATGGGCAGGAATACAAGGAGGGCCAGAAAATAGCCCAGTTTTGTTTGGCAGATAAGAGCAGGAGAAGTCAGGAAATGTAGGATTGTGCCAGAGTGAGGAAAATCTTGAATGACATAGTTGGAAGAGAGCAGGAAGTCACAAGGTTTTTCGGCACAAAAGTAACCTAGTCAAGTCTTCTGTATTGGTTAGAAGGAAGCCCTCTTTGCAAATGGTACCCATCCCCTCCTTTCCCTTTTGAAGAATGACATTTTCATTAAGGCAAGTCCAGAATCTCCCAGTTGTTTAGATTAGTTACCCCTGGGGTCCCTCCTAGCCCCAAGGCTTAGATCCTGTATACAGCAGTGAAGTCACTAGAGCTGTGCCTCCTAAGACAACTGGTCACAGCTATCTGCTTAGTACTTTTCTACTAGTAAGGCCATCTCAGAAATCCATTTTTAAAATCAGGAGGTGCTTGATGTGTATGGAATCAGAACAGAGTGCCTTGCATGTTTTCAGGGAAAATTTCTTGAAGCTTTCTACTCTTGTAGGAGAATTTTTTTCTTAAACAACTGATAGTGGCCACTTGGATCTTAAATGTACTCTGGACAGTATCAGAGAAGCCCTCTCCCTCTTTGAACCCCCTTTTCTTGCCTCCATACAGATCTCATACCCCTAAAGTACCATGCCCTGGGACAAGTCACTACAGTTGAATAAAAACTACTTTCCAAGCATTCTTTCCCAAAGACAGCCTGGTCTTCCTGGTTGCATTTTGGAGATTGGCCTTCAGAATAAATCAAAATTTGTTGGTTCCTCCTGCCCCCCAAACAATATTGCCTCATATTACAGCATGGGAAAGGAGACCACAAGCCGTTGTAGTGGATGTTTTACAGTCTCATCGACAATCCAGTCCTACACCATTTCTTAGCTCAGTGGTTTAGGACAGGGGATGGAGGCGACTTCTGCCACTGGTCAACATTCCATTTGTAAGGTGGATTTTCTTTCAAAGGAGGGCATTTCCCAACCTTTTCAGATCTGGGGTGCCCCATGCCCTGACCACAGAAGATAGCACAGGCTAAATGCTGAACGAGTGGGAAAGCCCATGGGTAGTCCAGGAGTTCAGAGGAAGAAGCTGTCCCTGCAGCCTGATGTGGTAGAAAGGTGGAGGCTGGACTTCAGGGAGTCTTCAAGACATGCCCAGGGTATAGAGGAGTGAAGAGGAGGCCTTTGATGCGGCAAAGTGCTTCCTGTCTTTCCTTATATCCAACCAGTTGCCAATTCTGTCCATTTTACTTACACAAACCCTCCGTTCTTTTCCCAGGGCTGCCACTCTCATTTAGGCTCTTTTGGGGTCTGTTAAGACAGAGAGTGTAAACTGCCTGGCTGGAGCAGGGGACTCGTAAAGGGGGCCAGGAGGAGAGAGGCCAAAAGCTAGGGTGGGGTGAACACTGCTTCTGCTTCAACCTGAGGGCTGTGCTCGGCACCAGGGAGACACAGAGGGAGGGAGGAAGCCTCCACTGCACCGCTGCTCTGAAACATGGTGTTTGTGCAGAAATGATTCCTGTGGGAGAATTAGCTGCAGCTGCAGGACATAGCAAAAGCCAGCTGTTGTCTTCATAACGCCACGCTTTGTTTCTATTGTCAGAAAGACTGGATGCTTTTGCTTTTTTGCCTGAGCAGTTTGGCCCAGAGAATTGGCAGGGAAGAGAGGGAAGGGAAAGAGCACTGCCTGGTGAAGTCACTGAGTTAACTATAGTGTGCGAGGGAGGTTAGAAAACACACTCTTGACCCATGGCCTCCCCTCCCTTGCCTTCCTTCCTCTCTTTCCTCCCTTCTCTCGTTACCTCTCTTCTCATCTTCTCCCCTTTCCTCTCCTTCCCTCCCTTCTCTTCTCCCCTTTTCCCTCCCCCTCCTCTTTGCCTTCCTTCTCATCTCCTCTCTTTCCTCCCCGTCTTCTCCCCCTCCTCTCTTCCCTCTCCCTCCATCTGTGTGCCTCTGTAGGAGGAAGATGCTATCATCCGCTGGCTGTCTGTCATCAATAACCTTGCTGATCAGCTCTATTACCCTTGTGAGCACGTTGCCTGGGCTGCTGATGCTAAGATTATTCACATCAACTCTACAAAGTGGTGGATACTAAGCACAGCCCTTTGGGGCCTTTCACTTCTCCTAGGAACTCTACGGTGAGTGCAAAGATTGGATTATTTGCCTGCTCCAATTCGAGTTAATCTCCAGGAGGAAACATGTGACTTTAGTTCAGAGAGTTCTCTAATGGCTCCACCAAACAAAGAAACACTTGAGCTGACAGCCCAAGTGGATGAGGCCGCTGGTGACATATGAGCTGTGTGAATTAAGAAATCTTCTTTCTATTGGTCAAGGATGTCCAGGTGCCTGGAGCCAGGCACCGTCATCTGAGCAGGGCTTTAGCTGCAGCCTTCTTCTTAGCCTGCTCCTTAGGGAGTTTGATCGTCCTTGGCCTTCTTTTCTCTATTCATGACGAAATCAGACCTTTCCCTCTCTGACCCCAGGAAGGAGAAATAATTCCAGAGAAGCTGGCTGCTTTGCTTGTTTCTAAAGGAGATAAGCTCCTGCAGAAAAATCTCTTGTACCCTGCTATATTCTTAGTAAAAATGCCTAAACAAGACTATCAGGTGTTTACTTGTGAGTTGAATTCATCCAAAAGCTTCAGTATTCAAAGGTCTTCAAAACAGAATTTTCCTTGTAAATCATTTTATGTTTACAGAAGTGCTGAATGCACTTTAAAATTGCTTGCTAAAACTAGTGGGGGGAAAAGACATTTTCCTTTTCTAGAATATTAGTAAT
This sequence comes from Sminthopsis crassicaudata, assembly GCF_048593235.1. NCBI lineage: Eukaryota > Metazoa > Chordata > Mammalia > Dasyuromorphia > Dasyuridae > Sminthopsis > Sminthopsis crassicaudata. Next base: position 46,295,722 of record NC_133617.1, on the reverse strand, counting down.
CACCTTGTTTCAATAATTAGCCATTTAGAAAAGTCTTTATAAGTGTTATTAAAAGTGTATTTTAATCTTGAAGTAATTGTTACTGAATCACCTTGTTTGTTGGGGGCACAGTCTCCTTGGTCCTCCCCAAAGGCCATTACACTAAAAGGACAAAGAAATGACCACATAAAGAAAAACAGAAGAGTTTCTCAAGAACAGTACCTGCCTTCAGCAGCAAAGCAAATATGAAAATAACATCACTCTGCTTTGTGAGATATGCCAGTGGAGGCTTTTGGTTGCAGATTTTACCCATAGTCTTGAGAGATTCTCTCATGGAGACAGAGGATCTGGGATTTAAATCCCAGCTCTGCTACTTAATATCTGTGTGACTTTAAGCAAGTCACTTCTGTTCAGATGATCTTTGCCCTTGGAGGGTTTTAGAACTAAATCCTCCCTTCTCCCTTGCTTCTTTGAGTGTTAAACATGGGAGCCACTCACCCATCATGTTTGTTTTTCCTGATACATTTTTCTGGTCTTTTCAGATCCCTGAAAATTATACTGAATCTGAGAAGGAAATTGAAAAATCCTGAAGGAAAATCTAGGTATGATTTCATTCCCTTTCCTATTCTTTCTCTCATAAGAAAAAGAAAAAATATCTTCAGTTACATCAACTAATTTTCATTTCAAGTAGGAAGGAACCATAAGAGGAGTGGGATAACTGGCAGATCAGGCTAGCTATCTGAAGGAGAAGTTGATAGAATTGCTGTTCTTGTCATCACTTCATAATGAGAAGGAATAGTAATTTCTGAACTCAGTCATATTCTGTCAAATGTTTACCAGCTAGGGCTGGGGTGGGGGAAGTACACGTGACATACTTTTAAGTTTAATATGCATTAATGTTTTTTCCTTCATCTAAATGTAGACCAACCACAAATCTAGCCTTGATGTGTAGCATTTGCCAGTTTCTGGGTTATAAATGCTCTCTGAACATTTAACAATCAGCTGAAGAGTTAGTTTAAGCTGACTCCAGCATATCCCTGCCTGAATCTAAGATTATGGCCCATAGAGACATGATTGTCACTCTGACAGAGATTATAGGATGTCAGATATATAAGTGATTTTAGAGGCCATCTAAGCCAAGGGCTCTTAACCTTTTCTGTGTCCTGAACTTCTCAGGCAGTTAGTCTGATAAAGTAGATGAAGTCTTTCTCAGAATCAGGTTTTTAAATGCACAAAATAAAATACTTAGGAATACAAAAGAAAATGAATATGCTGAAATACAGCTATCAAAATATTCTTTCAAAAAGTTCATGGACCCCAGGCTAAGAACACCTTCAGCAGAAGGGAAAACTGAGGCTCAGAAAGGGGAAGGGAGCAGCTGGGCCCAGGTGGGAGGCCCAGATTGATCACTCTTACACCTGCTGGGGTGAAGCTCAGCCTTCCTTGCAGCACCGAGGTAGGACCCTGCCCCCGAAGCCCAGTGTGGACCCATGCACAGGGTTCTGCACTGGGGTCCTTAGATTTTGGTCCTTCCTATGAGGGCCCACAGCAGGGACCCAACTCCCCCAAGCCCTAAAATAGGGTGGAGATACTTGCAGGGCTATTGGTAGCAAAGGGCTTTATAGCCTTAAAGTGCTATGGAAATGTATGTGTTATACTTACTGAATCTGAGAACAGATACAGTAATGACTATACTGAGGAAGTAACTCATTTATAATCAAGGATCTGTGATGTCATCGGAATGAGAACTGCCTCCACTGAAACAGATTGTCATCCATGAGTATCTTGGTGAAAGAAGCCCCTTCTTTGGGCTCACATGTCCATGGCCCAGGTTCAGGGTCTTGTTCACCCCACACAGGGACTATGGCAGAGCTCTTCTCCCTGGGCTCCAGCTTCCAGATGTCACCTGTTTAAACTGCAAATGTCCAGCTCTGACCAGGTCACTCCCTCTTATGGAAGCTTCAGTGGTCCCTGTAGCTTCTAAAGTAAAACAAAAGCCTCACTGATCTCTTAAGGCCCTTTTATCATCTGCCTTGAGTCTATTTTGACAAGTTCTTTGATGATACTCTCATTTACACACTTGGATGCTGGCCACTGGCTTCCTTGTACATGTACCATTTCCATATCTTTGCCCAGGCCATCCTTACTCCCTGGCATGCGTGCCCGCTATTAACCTCTGCCTGGTAGAAACCCTGACTTTTTATAAAGCTCAGCTCAAGGACTGTCTCCTACAGAAAACCTCTCCTGACCCCTCTTGAAGTGACTTTGTATCTCTTTGTTTATGAACATGCTGTTTCTTATCCCTTGCCCCCTAGACTGGAAGTCAGCTAGCATCTTTAAGTCAGGGCTAGGATAAAGTCTGATACATAGTTGGTGCTCAATAAATGCTGGTTGAATTAATCAACTTGCATTTTGAATAAGGCTCAGAAAGTTGCTGTAGACTTGAGAAGTCATGTGATTTACCCAAGGTCACTCAGCTAGCCAGTATCCAGTGTGGATCTGAAGCCCAGGCCTCCTAACTCCAAGTATTTGGCTACGCCACAATCATACTTGAGATTCATGTATATAGTTTTGTTTTGTTTTTTAAAGAGTTTACAAAGTAATTACCTCATAATTACCCTGTGAGGTTGATAGGAAAATATTCTCTTTTATATTCTCTGACAGCCCTAGTGTTAGGCTTCGATAAGTTCTCCTGACTCCAAGTTTAGAGCTCTCTCCACAATTACCATGCCATCTCTCCAGCTGGTCAGTGGAAAGGCTTTATTTTCTTGACTAAAGAAGTCCAGGATCACCTTAGAAAGAAAACTGCTTACCAGAAAACTCAGATCCTAAGTCAGACTCTCTTAACTAACTTGCTATGTGAATTTGGGAAAATCTGTTAATATGTCTGTGCCTCAGTTTCCTTATCCATAAAACAGAAGAAGTAACAACTGCTTCAGCCTCCTGATAATATCATTATTTCAACTGAATAGAGATAACTCTTGGCAAAAAACTGTGAAGAGTTATAACCTTATGTAAATATGAGGTATGATATTGTCTCAAGAGACAGTTGGGCTCATATCTCTAGCACCCTAAGGTTGCAAATGCTTCCTTCACAACAGCCCCATGAGGTAGAAGAGATATGGAGGTGTATGAAAGTACACCCCTAAGTATGTGACTAAGTTGAGTTGCTGCGCCAACAGAGAACCTCCCCATGTCCCACCCCCAGCTCCTAGGCTAGTATTTTGCTCTTCGGCACCCCGCCTTCCTATGGGATCCCTTCTCAGAACAGAAGCATTTTTTGTTCTGGCTGCCTCAGACTTGTTTACATCTCTCTTCAGCCCTTAATATGAGTGGTTTGCAGAGCTGACCTGGACCTTAGAGATAGGTCAGATTAACATGATTGTGGGCCGCATTAAGGATGGCTTATCTCCTCTGTAGCCTGCTTTAGTTGGGCCACATGGAGTACAGTGGCCAGTTCTGGGAGCCACGTTTTAGGAAGGATTTTAATAAGCTGAAGTGTCCAAAGGAGGATCCGGAAAGGCCTTGTGAAGATCAGCTCAAGGAATCGGAGACATGGAGCCTGGAGAAGAGAAGGCTTAGAGGGGAGACAGTAACTGGCTTTTAATCTTTGGAAAGACTCTTGTGTGTGTAGGTGTGTTCCTTCTGGTCCCAGAAGACAGGTCCTAAAGCAATGAAAAGAAGCTGCCAACTGGCCAATTGAGTACAAGTCTCCAGAAAAGTTTCCTAATCATTGTGTGATACAAAAGTAGACTTGGCAGCTTTTGGAGGTAGTGAGGGAGGCGAGGTTTCAAACAACCACTAGATAACTCTAGCTTGAGTGTCATTTTTGGAGTCTGGGTTGAATTAGACATCCGCTGAGGTGGTCTTTTCCAATTTAGAAATCTTGGGTCTCTGTAACCCTTTCTCCTATGTAAACAACGACTATATTAGACATGACTCTTCTAAAACAAAAAAATTAAGCATTTAATACCTTTTCTTTTTCTGTCTTCTACAGTAAATCTTTTAGAAGAGAAAAGAAAATGATTGAAATTCAGGTGAAGTCGGAAATATTAACCCTTCTTAGCAATTTGGCTGATCTAGCCAATGCCATCCACTGGCTACCTCCAGGATTCCTCTGGGCAGGACGATTTCCTCCATGGCTGGTGGGTCTCATGGGCACTGTGTCCTCTCTCATCAGTATGTACCAAGCATCTGGGCTTCACTCTGAAAAGTCTGATGACTCTTGACATCGATGATTGGTTTGAGAAACACTCAAATGAGACTGAAAATTCTTGGGATCATAGCAGAGGTTGTTGGAATCAAAGCTGAGCTTTTAATTGCTCAAAATAATAAGGTGACTGGGAAACTTAAGAAAGAGATCCAAAAGTTGCTACTGCTGATCTGGATTGGGTTGATTTAAAGGAATAAGACCCAATGGAGATGTGTGAGCTGAGGGCTTCTTCAACTAGAACAAAGAGAAATGTCTTTTGGCCTCTCATTTTGTAAAACTTCAGCATTGTCATAGTGACTTCAAACGGATTGTTCTGGCACTGCCACCTATGGAAAGAACCTTGCTTGTCCATAGTCCAGAGAGAGGTAAAGTTGGGAACCTGGCTCAGCAGGCTCTGGCATCCTCAGCTCTCTGGCTGTCCCTTCCCCCTCAAATCACAGAACAGCAGGCTTTTTGTGGGTGAGGAATTGTGGAATTGCTAGTATTTGTGAGCAAAGACTAGGACTTCCCAGCTGTCTAGGACTTGCTCTATAGAGAGAGGACCAAAACCATCTTTTTCAGATCTGTTTAAGTTGTAAACTTTAGCAAGCCCTAAAGGGGATTTAGCTTGGTGAATGGTTGGGCTACTCTGCAGGCTATGGGCTTCTCAGGGACCAGCCAACATTAGTAACTAATTGGCTCCTTTCACCTCACCTTCCATCTGTTTTTTAAATAATAGCATGTTAGAAAGGAGAGTTTCTTTTAGCTTGGCTGACAGAAAATCTCTTCTTACTTTTTTTTTATCAGACAACAGGAAATGTTTCTTTTGCTGACATTTGAAAAGCTGAGAGATGTAGCAGAAAGAATGCTGGGCCTGGGAGCCAGGAGCCTTGGGTTCCTATTAGAGCTTGGTCAATTCCTCAAGCCTCTCCGGGCCTGTTTCCTAGCCTATAATAATATTTGCTCTGCCTTCTTCCACAGATAGAACAAAGATCAAATGAGATATCTAAAACACCACACAATCATGAAGGCAATATTATCCTTGGAGTCTAAAAGCAAATCAACTAGATTTTGTTTTTGAAAATAAGTTTTAAAAATATTATGTGCTAATGACAAATGAAAGTTTCTCGGATAATCAGGAATCATCTGATATGTATCTAATAATAAAATGGAAGGTAGAAGATCAAGATTTGGCTGGCCTCCTCCTTGGTCTGCTGTTAAATGCTACTGACCCATCATCCACAGCACATACATGCCACAAGCAATTAATTAATTCTCTTCAATAATTATTTTTTAAGTACTACCCATGAGCTCAAGGATTCAAAGACAAAAATGAAAACACCATCTCCTATATGTAACTGGAGTTGGATAGAGAGTAAGATAAATAAGACAAAAAGTGTAAACTCCTGAAGGCATGTACAGTCTTGCAAGGGAGGGAAAACACAATAAACCTAATTCTACTGACAGTGTGATACATGCCCAAGAGCAGTACCAAGTGAGCTGAAGTCAGGTGAGTGTTAGAACAGCACTGACTGGAAGGATTAAGGAAGGCATCATAAAGGAGATTGTGTCTGGGATAGGCCTTGAAGAATGGATAAAATGGCGAGAGAGAATCCCTAGGTTGAAGCTCTGTCACTAATAGCTGTGTGACTTAATAACCAACAGTCCTCATTGCTTGAGAAAATCATGCTTACATTGCCCCTCTCATGATTTATCCAATTTAATTAGCAATTAAGTGCCTAGTGGGAGAGAAGGAACACCAGGAAAAACTGCCTGCAGAAGGTAGCAAAGCTTTGAGCTAAGCTAGGAAGGAATGCAGGAAAACTAAAGAAATGAGGAGTCAGAGCATTCCAGAAATGGGATGTAACAGCCTGTGCAAAAGCACACAGAAAATATGCATTCACTGAGAGTGTACTAAGTGCTAGGGATAAAAAGAAGGCAAAAAGATGGTCCTTGTTCTCAAGAAGCTCACAAGTCTCACAAGGGGAGACAATATACCACCAACCATGGACATACATGATACACACGGTATGTGGATGGCCCATGTCTCTGGATTGTAGGGAATGCAGATGGGAGGAAGAGGAAGAAGATTGAAAAGTTGTAAGGGGTAGATAAGTGATCCAGTAGATAGGACCACAGCCCAGGAGTCAGAAAGATCTGAGCTCAAATCTAGCCTCTGATACTAGCTGTGTAATCCTGATTTCCCTTTCCCCATTCCCAAAGAAAAAAAACTAAAGAGCTTTACTTGCCAAACAGAGGAATTTGTATTTGAATCTAGAGAAAATAGGAAACCACTAGAGCTCAGTGAGCAAAGGATGTCACTGTCAAACCTTCATTTCAGGAAAATCCTTTTGATAGCTGAGCAGAGGATGAATTGGGACAAGAGAAACTTAAAGGCAGAAGAGGTGATGAGGGCCTAAGTGGGGCCCTAACTCAGGGCTATGGTTGTATGAGGGTAGAGAAAGGTATACAAAAGGTATTCTGAAGGTAGGTCTGGCTATGAGTGGTGATTAGTTGGGGGGGGGGGGAGGGCACCAAGCCTGGGCTATGGGGAGGAATGTGGTGTCCTTAAGAGTAGATTTTGGAAGGATGAAGTTTGGGAATTAAGATTTCTGTTTTGAACATGTTGCCTTTAAGATGCCTATATTTTGTTTGGAATATTTTGTGTGAAACATGGGGAGATGCATGACTAGCTGAGTTGAGAGACTAGAACAAATTATATATATAGAAATTGATGAGCTCTTAAGTAGGGTGATAATAGAATGAGAAGAGAAGGAGCCCAGCACAGAGATTTGGGGTGTATACTCAAGGTTAGTGGAGACTAAGAAAGAACAGAGACAAGAACCAGTAGTCTCTTGAAAACCTAGAGAGAAGAAAATATGCAGAATGTGACAGGCAGTGTCAAATGTTACAGAGAAGTCACAGAGGATAAAGCCTGGGGAAAGAATTAAGAAACCATTGTTAACTTTGGAGAGGGCAGTTTCAGTTGAATGAAGTCGGAAGCCAGATTTGCAGGGAGATTAGAAAATGGGAGAGGAAGTGGAGGCACCCATTGTAAACAGCTTTCTCAAAGAATTTAGCTACAAAGGGAAAGAAATATGTAGCTGGCTAGGGTGTTGGATCACAGGATCTTTTAAGGAGAACTGAGCATATTTGTAGATGCTAAGGAAAGAACCACTAGATAGGGAGAGTCTGAAGATAAGTGAAAGAGATTGGGAATAATAGTGTGGGCAATTTTCTGGAGAAGACAGGAGGGGATAAGATCTAGGGCACATATAGAAGGATTTGCTTTGGTTAGAACAATCGTCTCTTAATCTGAAACTGAAATGAAGGAGAAAAATAGTGGTGAAAGATGTGTGAGTAAAGTGAAATGTGGAGGAGGGGAGAAGTTTTTATATTTTTATAGGAATATATATAAAGTATAAGATGAGGTCCTCAAGAGAAAAAGTTTTAGGGAGGAAATGATGTGAGAGCAGAGATTTTGAGCAACTGCTGGGGAGAGGAGGCTTGTGAATTACTTTGCTGCAATAAGGATTCAGTTGATCAATTTGGACTCAGCCCAGTTAGCATGATTTCATGATTTTCTTCAGATAGTTAATATACATATGTGTACATATGTATGTATGTATGTGTGTGTGTGTGTGTGAGAGAGAGAGAGAGAGAGAAAGAGAGAGAGAGAGAGAGAGAGAGAGAGAGAGAGAGAGAGAGAGAGAGAGAGAGAGAGAGAGAGAGAGAGAGAGAGAGAGAGAGAGAGAGAGAGAGAGAGAAAGTAATATTGGATAGGAGAGCGCTAATGGCTGGGACCACTAAGAAAAGCTTTATGTTCGGAGATAGCACTTGAGCTGGCCTTAAAGGGACCTTGAGATTCCAAAAGACTGAAGTGAGAAGAGAGAGTGTTTTAAGTATGGAAATAGGGAAAAGACAAAGAAACCAGTTTGGTTGAATGTAGAATATGTGTGAGTGATTGGAGGGGATACCATGAAACCATGATTGCAGTCAGATTGTAAAGAGCTTTAAATGTCAAGCAGGTGAGTTTATTTTTATTCTCAAGGCAAAAAGGAACTATAGAAAGTATTTAGCAGCTGAATGGAGGATCCCTTAGACAAGCTAGGTAAGAAGTTCTTTTTTTAAAAGATTACTTTTGTAGTCTCAAAAGTCTGAATTAGAGTGATTGTCAATAAGCATTTATTTCACCCATCACTGCCGGGCACTGTGCTATGTTCAGTGAGTGGAAAAATAAGTGAAGGGAGCTAACAGATTTTGGGGGTGGAATCAGTTAATTACTGATTAGATAAGGGGTTGAAGAGCTAAGGATGCCCCTAAGGTTATGAATGTGAAAGACCAGAAAGATAATAGTGTTTGGGATACCTGTAGGAAATTTAGGAAAAGGGGCAGGTTCTGTTTTGGATATATTGTGTTTAAGATGCAGATGAAACATCTAGAAGATGTCCAGCTGACATTCAGTGATAAGGAACTGTGGCTCAGGAAAGAGAAGATGGACTCCATGTATAAATATGGGGATCATCTTCACAGAGATGACAATTGAACCCATGAGAGCTAAAGACATTACCAAGTCTAGAATACAAGACAGTGATGAGAACTAGATAAGGAGTACCTAAATGAAATTAGGTTTAATTGAGGTCTAGTGGCAGGTTTGGGGTACAAAGAGTCAAATAGAGCTCCTCTGCAACTACTTTGGATTCAGTGCAAGGATACAAATGAGGTCTAGTAGCAGCACAAGAGTCCTCTGTAAAAGAATTTACAGACCCGAAAACCTAGATTAATAAAAGAGCTTTATTAGGGGTTTGGAAGTAAGGTTAAAAGGTAAGAAGACATCAGAGCCAGGGTTGGTTCTGATGGGCAGAAATCCTTGACATGACCGGCTTAAGGATGCCATGTTTGGGATCTCTGCAAAGAATGGACTCCAATTTAGCCCTTTTTATAATAGGGAGGCTTTTGATAATCTGAAGGGGCTCATAGGTGAAGTCCCAGGTTGTTTTCTGGCTTGAGTTCCAGCCAGGGTTAGAATTTGAATAGAATTCAATGGGTTTTTAGATGAGGACACTGTTTGTGCTTAGGGTGGGGCAGAGTCCCTGAGGCAGAGAGTTTTGGGGTTTCCTCATCAGCAGGACCGGGTTGTTTTGAGGAAAGCTTTTAGTAAATTGCAAAGCCCCATGGACATGAGAACTGTCATCTTTCCTATGTAGGATCTTAGAGCTGGAAGAGGTTTTAAAGGTCATCTCATCTACCTATCTCATTCTGTGGATGACACCACGTCCAAGATCTCTTTGAAGTGACATGCCCAAAGGTTACATATATAAGGAAGCGGAAAGCTGGGAAAAAACCCCAGTCACTTGATAAGAGATCCAAAAAATGATGTTGATATTCATAAGATAAAGGAATACTCTCCACTCTTATGGAGATGATAGTATTAAGAAATAAAATGATACAGCTCCAGTCTTCAACTTTATTCTGAGTTCCAGACATGGATGTATCATATTTTTATATAGCTTTTTACTTTTCAAAATACATACAAAGATAGTTTCAACATTCGCCCTTGCAAAACCGTGTGTTCCTAATTTTTCTCCGTCCCTCTTCATGCTGCCCTCCCCTAGATATCAGATAATCCAATATAGGTTAAACATGTGCAATTTTTCTAAACATATTTCTACATTTATCATGCTGCACAAGAAAACTCAGATCAAAAAGGGAAAAAAAAACCCCTCTCATATCCTTACAAAATGTCTCCCCCAGTATCTTCCACTGGCATATCAAACACATGTTAAAAGCTGATTTCATTATCATCCTACCCAAACCAGACCCTACTTATGATCATGTTATCCTCGGCTGTAGTACTCTTACAACTCATATTTGAAAAGTTAGAGGTTATTTTTGAGTATTTCCTTAACCTCATATCTCAGATCCAGGCCTATTACTGAACCCTTCTTGCCTTCTCTAACTTTAGTCACTATATACAGATTCTTTCAGATCTTCCCCTCTTGAATCTATGGTTGCCAAAACAATATTTCTTATACTGAAATCTAGCTGTGCTACTTTTTTTGCCTTCCGAGTAAAATTCCAACTGCTCTGTCTGGCATTTAAGGCCCTCCCTTTCACAACCTGGTCCCATTCTCCCTTCTCAGTCTTATTTTAGTCCCTTCAGTCCATTCTATACTCCAGCCAGAATGTTAGACAATTCCCCAAACTCTTCTGCCTCTGCCTGTTTTCTAGACCTGGAATGGCCTCCCCTCACTTTTCTCTGCTTACTGAATTCTTGCCTGTCCTTTAAAGCGCAAGACACTGCCTACCCTCCCTGAGTCCCTTAGTATGGAACTTCCCCCCATCTTTGTCTTAATATACTCAGCAGGTATCAGCCTGGATTGGAGTCACTTGTATTTTTGTTTTGTTCACTTATCAGCCTCGAGGCTCCCTAGAAATAGACTTTACAGTCTTATCTACGTTTTATCCTACCCTAGGGCAAGGCTCTCGGATAGTATACTTAATAAATGTTGGCTATTTTTGTAGCCGACTGGGTGATGGATGGAACAAGGTCACTGAAGGGACAGCAGAGGGTGGGGTGGGATCAGGGCACAGGTCAGGCGGTGAATCCTGCTTCGTTACCCAGCTAGAATAGAAACACTGCCTATAAATCAAAAAGGATCGGCACATCACAAAAATGGTGGGGTATTTTTTAGCGATTTTTGTAGAGTGCACAACACGGAAGCATTAAAAGGCTGCTTATACGGCAGGCCGCCTAGTATGGCCTGATGTCCCCAAGGAATTGACACGTTGCCCGAGTCTGCCTGGGCCGGCCCACTGCCGCAGCACGGTGTCTAGAAGGCACCTGGAAGCTTATCCTAGTCTCGGGGCCCTTTGGAAGAGCTGTCACGTGGGGAGGGTCCTAATCTTGTTTTGTTTGGCCCCAAGGAGAGAAGCCAAAGGGTGTAATCCCAGAGACTGATAATTAGGCTCCTTTTCGAGAAACACACCGAACAGCCAGAACCAGTCCCATACTGCACTGGGCTGCGTGAAGGGGGAGAGGGGTTGGTTCCACCTCGTTAAAGCTTTGGAAGGAGCCGGGACGCCCACGATCCCAGCCTCTAGGGGCCCCAGAGCGTCACAACAAGAAGTGGTCTGAACTACATTTCCCAGCATCTCCTGCGAGCTCTGAGAAGCTCTATTTTCCGGATTAGCCACGGGGAGGAGATCGGTCTCGGAGGCATCAGTCTGCGCCCCGCTTCTCTGACCTTGTTTCCTCGTCATCAGACAAGGCGGGGTTAGACTAGCTGGCCCCGCGGAAGCCTTTCAGCCACAGCGCCAAGGTCTACATACTTGGAAGCTAGTCTGCCGAGAGTCTGCCCTTCCCCCACCCCCAGAACAGAAGGAACTAGTAGAATCTAGAGTCGGGTATCTTGCCCCGGGATATTATTTATCTTCAGCTAGTTTCCCTCGGCTTCCTAAAAAGGAGGAGGCCTAATCTGGGTGGAGAAAGAAGGTTGCCATGGAGACACATCTCATAAACGGGCCCCGGAGTATTAGAGAGTTACTCCCCCCCCCCCCATCTCAACAGAGCGTCGCAGAGGATGCCGGGAACAGTGGTCACAGGGCACTTTGTGCGCCGGCGTACGCCAGCCCAGCATCTGGCACGACTGGCCCCCCTCATGTTCGTGGCCTTCCAGAGCCTGTGACTCTGTGAAGGGCTAGCCCCACATTTGAGCCTTCGGAACTCTCGTAGGCTATTCTGAGCCAAGAGGGTTACGGCTCTAGTCTGTGGATCTAAGCTGCGGGGGGGCGGGAGGAGGAGGGAAGGGGAGTGGTGCTTAAAGAGGGGGGAGTAACAGCGAGCTGGGAGGGAGGAAGGGTGGGGCCACGAGGAACTAGGAGGAGGGACTTAGGGGTGGGGGCCCAGTCTGGGAAAGCGGGCCTACGAGTGTGGTGTTTACTGTGTAACTTGGTGCACAAAGAAAGGCGGGAGACTGCCCTAACGATTCTTGACGACCGGCGCATTAAATGGAAAGGGGGGAGAGCTCCCCAGGGCCATTGCAGTGGGGAGCTCCAAAGCAGAGCCGGGCTCGTTGGCCCTAGGCTGCTGGCGCTCGATAGGCAAGCACACCAAAATGGCCCCTAGAACTGGCAAACGTGGGGAGTGGGTAGCAGAGGAGGAATCGAAGAGAAACCTATCCCGGGGCGGGGGTGGGGTCGGGGTGGTATCTGGTCTAGCCTGAAGTACCGGCGATTGCTGGGGCAAATCCATCCCTTCCCCCTCCTCTCTGCTGGTGATTTTGGGCCTCTTCTCACCTCCTCCCACATTGACCCCTTTTATCTTCCTCTCTCTGATCTCTCTCCCAATCTGCTGGCTCCTTCCCTGTGATTTACTGCCAGTACATGGTCTGGCTTCTGCCCTCCCAGAGCCGAAGGGGGATTTTTTAGTGGCCAGGCCCAATGGCCTGTCCTCATTCCTCACTCTTCCTGACTTCTCTTGTCCCCCTGACTTTTTCCTTTCTAGGTCTTGGTGACCTTGCCCTCTCCTGGCACTCTTACCTGACGGCCCCTTTTCAGTCTCCCATGAAATGTCCCTCTCAGGGACACACCCACTCATAGGGACTCTGTCCTAGGCTTTGTGCTCTCTATGAACTGGAGCACTCGAAAATATCGTCTGCGTCCACGAGTTTCATTATATCAATGAGGTGATTCCCAGATCTACATATGGAGGAATAACTTCTCCCCTGAGCACCAGATTCATATACTTTTTGCATAGATTGACCTGGATAACCATAGATGTCTGAAACTCGACATGTCTAAACCAGAATTCACCATTCCCTCATCCTTCCCCATCCCTCCAAAAAATCCTCCCTTCTTTCAAAATTACATTTTCAAGGCATTACGATCCTCAAAGTCTCTGAGTCACTCCACCCCTTGCTGATCTTGGGGAGGTACCTGGGGTGGGGAATATAATGAAAGGTGGATTGCTAGGGGTTTTGTGGAAATGGAAAGGACTTCTTGTCCCTTCTCTCTTCTGGAAGAGGACCTTGACATCTGGAAGGTGACAGGAAAGTTAAGTGGATTTAAGGAGGGAAGGCTGATGTCTCAGAGTGATATAAACTGAGATCTGTGAGGGGGGTGTGTGTGGAGGGGGGGATCCTGGGTTAAAAATATCAAACCCACCCTCCTTTTTATAGGAGAAACTCCCAGATAAGTAATCTCCTCCTACAATTCAGTTGGAGATCCTGGCCTGGGGTGTGGCCACCACCTTCTATTGGAAGGTCCCCAGCTCTAGGCCAAGAAGGCCCAATAAAATCAAAAGTTGTGTGCCCTGACCTTTGCAAAAGTCCGAGTAGGATTTTGCACACTGAGAATTTCTCAGTATAATAAACCCATTCTTGCCACAAACCTCAAGCCTATATTCATTGGGGTTTGTGAATTCTTTCTTGCAAATCCTGCTCAACCCTCATTTCTCACACCTCAACAAGAGGAGTTGGTTCTTGCCCTGAACATAGAAGGAATGGCAGAATTCTGAAGAGATCCAAGGCTAGGGAAGTTGAATTTTGTATTCAGTTCATGTAAAAGCGGAGCTAGATTATGGAGGGACAACAGGTGAGAAGTTTATATTGAGACATAGGAAGGGTGGAGATCTGTTGCACCTTTGCTCCTTTGACCTCTGTCTTCATAGAGAGCTTGGAGGGTTTTACTCAGGTGACATTTGTAGCTTGGTCTGTATGAGAGCTACAAGATACATAAAGAACAGCTACTAAGTGTTAACTTCCACCCAAGAAGACACTGTGCTTTGTTCTGAAAACACAAAAATAAGTTACTGTCCTCCAGGAACTGCTACATTTTATTGGAGATATACTGTATCAGTCAATGTAGATATACTGTATGAGTCAATCAACAAGCAATTATTCAACAATGTTACAGTCAAGCATTTATTATGCCGCTACAAAAAGAGATGCCACATGTGGGTCTCTTTCCCTCCTTTATGATCTCTTTGGGATACAGATCCAGTAGTAACACTGCTGGATCAAAGAGTGTGCACAGTTTAAAAACCCTTTGGGCATAGTTCTAAATTGCTCTCCAGAATGGTTGGATCAGTTTATAACTCCACCAATAATATATTAGAGTCCCAGTTTTCCCACTTCTCTTCCAACATTTTCCTTGCCACTACAAAAACATTTTTGTAATAACTCCCTGGAAGGAAAAAAGAGGGATAGTAAGGAAAATTCTGGAGATATTTTTTAAAAAAAAATATTTCAGTAAAATTTATTTTTAAAAATGATGGGAGAAAATGGGATGAGTTTTCAAAATGCAAATGATAAAAAAGAAGAGATCACTCATGACTAGAATATTCTCCCCTCTACCCAGCTATTGATTTCCCTGGCTTCTTGTAAATCCTGTTATCCTGTCTTTTATTAGAAACCTTTCCCAACTCCTCTTAATTTCAGTGTTTTCCAGCAATTATATTTCCTAATGTGTAGTATGGCAAGTCCTAACTCAAAATGACTACTCAGAGATTTCTCAAAGTGAAGAACAGAAGCTTTATTAGAATTTCAAGAGAAGCAGGTAGTCTGCTCACTATGTTCTCCAGAGAGAGGAGGCTGATTTCACAGAAGTTATATGATTATATAGTCATAAAACACAAGAATCCATGATCCTCTCCCCTTATTGGGTTAATTTTCACTACTTTGCTCAATGTTTGCTCAAGTAGAAGTAGCTCAGGTTTGCTAAATTCTAGCCAGGCTGATATAGCTGACATTGCGGATGTGTTTACCTAAGTATATGGTTTACCTAAGTTTATGGTGGTCAGTTTTACAAGGTTTACAAATGCTTACTTGAGCTAGGATGAACATTCTATTATAAGGTTTATACAAAGAATTTCATTTTCCAAATCCATCAGACCTTCATAAACTAAATTTATAGGTTCAATATACCTTAGTTAATAATTTTCTGAGAAACCAGATAATCCCTCATAATAAGGAGATTTATTTAGAAGTACTCCATTAAACCAGAGGAGTTAGAAGGTTTCTAGAATAACCAAAGAGACTGAGTTTACCTCAGGCTTTCTCAATCAACAAATAGAGATAGCTAGTTTGGAGACTTCTTGAATATCTCTAAGCCATTAAATAATGTCATATTTTTCTCTAAGCAGCTAAAAAAGGTCCAGGAGATTATCTCGGGTATTTCTGCTAGAAGAGCTAATCTTTTGCTCTTCTTCCCAGAATTTTAATGATTAACAGATCTTTGGTGCTGAGTCTTGAATTTCCAGCAGTAGTTACTTGGAGAATTCTTCAGTTTCCCATTTCACCCAAATTTATCCTGTATATAGCTTGGTTCTGCATTGTTGTCTCCCCCATCAGATTATAAACTTCCTGAGGGCGGACCCTGTCTTTTGTCTCTTTAAGTATCCCCAGTGCTTAACACAGTACTAGCCCATAATGAATGTTTAATATTTGTTGTCATTTTTTGTCCTTCATTATCAAAAATGAGCATGATACCAGGGAAGTAATGCCATGTCATGTAAGTGAATTGGATTTAAGTGAGAGGGGGCTGTGCAAATTTACCTGCCTCACTTTCCCCTCCAGAACTATCTGGGCCCAGTGGCCAAATACAGATCAGGACAACTGGAAATGACCCTGAATACAATGGGAAACCTTGGCCTTTTTAAGCTAAAGTCTACAAATTCTTTTGAGACAACTTGTGACAATGGCCTGATATCCCAATATGTTTTGGGGGTCCACTACCCACCCCCAACATTTGGATGAATCATACAGTATATATAAACTATACAGTATGTAATATATTTTGGGAGTTCAGGGCTTCTGTACTCCCACACCCCATCAAAAGGGCAAGGGCTTCCTGATATCTTTGGAACCAAGAAAAAAGATTTTTTTCTCCTTGTTCCAAGGACAAAGGATAGATTTCTTTTCCTCCTCCCAAGATTATATTTTTTTTCTCCAAGTCTCTTTGACTCTTCCAAGTCAAAGATTGTCCCCAAGTGAAAATTTTTTGTCTCCTGGCAGGAAGAACAACAATGACACTGTCATATGAGCTTACATCAATCTACTGACCTGTCTCCTCCATCCTCCATCTCTCCTGGGAGCTGTGCAAGGCTCCTTTATGCTACCCTCTGGTCTTCCTGGAAAAATTCCCCCCCTTTTTTTTCTGAGGAAAAAGCAAGAATTACATTCTGGAATAGCTTTATCCCTTTCACAGATGCTCATTTTCCATTTCTTTTTCCACAAAGAAGAGTTCTCATTTTGAAAATTATACAAATGGAATCAAAGGAATGTACCATGAATGCCAGAGAAAGGAGCCTCCAAAACTACATCTGTCTAGGTGAATAGATGAGAAGTGGTTATAGCAAACCGAAAAACCCAGCCAACTAGTCGGCAGTATGTAAGCTTCCAGATCAGCTAGGTGGTTCAGTGGAGAGATTGTCAGGCTTGGAGTCAGAAGACTCCTCTTACTGAGATAATTTCTAGGTCTGTGATCCTAAGTGAATCCTAAGTGCATAGTACAGTTTTGCCTTTGGCCCCATTTTAATCAATGTTTTAAACAATGAGTTAAAGGCAAAGAAGGCAAGCTTATCAATCATACAGATGAAACAAAATTAGAAAACTAATCTGTTGTATGGAAATCCAAAAAGATCTCAACATTATTTTAAAATCTTTTTCTGATATCCTTTTAGATAACAAGAGGATGCTAGCACAATGATCCTCTTTTAATGATAAAATTTAATAGCATAAAATCCTTCACTTTGGTTAAAGGAGGCAATTATACAATTACAAAATTCAAAAGCTATAGTTAAAAAACCAGTCTACACAAAAGCAAACTGAGTATTTTAGTACACCTCTAGGTGAACATTCATTCTTTGGGTCAGTTCATTGAACCAGCTTATTGGACTGCCAATTAGTTACATCTTTCTGTCTTGTCCATAAGGAAGGACAACAGATGGGGCCTTGTTAAATGCTTTGCTGGAATTTGAATATAACATGTCTTCAGTATTTCCCAGAGACACTAATAAGTACCCTGTCAAAAAAGGAAGTGAGTTTAGTTTGACATGATTTGTTCTCGATGCTCCTTCAAGTATTTATTGCTTCCCTTCATAGAGTGTTCACAGACTATCCATTTAGTAATCCTTTCTCAAATTTTGTCAATTAATCAAGTCCTTAGGATCCTGTGATCATAGAGTTTTGGCCCCAGAGATTGCCCAAATCAATGATGTCATTTTACAGGAGAAACTGAGGCTCAGAGGAGGTAACTCCCCAAGGCTTTATGGAAGTCAGTGGCAGAACTGGGATTGAATCCCAGATCTCTAATTATTGTTTTCTGTGTACCTTGCTGCTATCAACCTGCAATTTGCAAAATTCAACAATTCCTTGAAAATTAGAATGAGTTTTGCCTCCTCAGGAATATATTCTCTTTCTCATCATAGCTGCCTTTGGTCCTGCTCTCAAATATGCACAGGCCTCTTCAATTCTTTCAATCTGGCTCTTGTATTATATTACCTTAAGGAAAATTGCTCTTAAAAGCCAGAACTGAACAGTTTATTGGTTCATCCAAAGGATTTTTCTCATTCTTTGTATTTCCTAAACTCCTCTGCCTTATTTGAAGGCATTGACCATTCCATCTGGAATCTGTCCCCCTTTGTCACTAGCCTTTTTCTCTTTTAACTCCTTTGATTGCTTCTTCTGTTTCTTTTCCTGTCTCTTCTTTCTTCTCCTAGCCATTCAACTGTGGCCAATGCATCACTTGTCCCTTAGAGCATTCATCTGTCTCTGCCCTTTTTCTCTCTGTATTCAGTCAAAAAAGCTAGTCCTTTCAGAGGGCTTTGGCTATGCCTTTACTGAGGGATTGGTGACATCAAGAAGGGTTTTAGGGAAGCAATGTCTGACAGGCATTAGGGTTTATAACGTATATAGGATTTGAGGAACCACAGTCTAATGAACTGATTAAAAAATAGGCTTTTTGATATATGAAGTGTAATTGTGATTTATAAACAAAGTGGCTGGGAACTGGAGATTTCTGAGTAGCATAAGGATGAGATGAAATTGTGGTTCCTGGAAGATTAAGCAGGTAGCCTTGTGCAAGCTAAATTGGAAAGAGTAGCAGGGAGCCTACAGGAAGGAAAGCAATTAAGAACCTTTTGAAATAGCCAGGCCTGAGTTAATGAGGGCCTAAATTTTGATTCCAGCCTGTTCCATTAATCTCTGCTTACCCTGATATAGTTCCTCTCATGTTTAGCTTAGACTATTGCTCTGCTGACCTCTTTTTCACCACTCTCAAGGGCCTTTCCTCACTGTGTTCTGAGTTCTTCCCATATTTACTTCAGAATGTAAGAATATATGACAGCTCTTAAAACCATGTATACCTTGTATCTCAATTCCTCCCACCTGATTGTCCATTGACCCAAAATTCACTTTGAACATTTTTTTTAAACTTTGTTTTTTAGACATGGATAGGACCTTAATATTGGTTTCTTTGAATGTAAGCTGTCTTCTGCTTTTAAGTCAGGATTTCTTTTTTTTTTTATTAAAGTTTTTTTTTTTAATTTTGAAACATATACACGTATAATTTTTCTTTCTTTCTATCTTTCTTTCTTTTTTTTGCTGAGGCAATTGGAGTTAAGTGACTTGCCCAGAGTCACACAGCTAGGACTTGTTAAGTGTCTGAGAACAGATTTGAACTCAGGTCCTCCTGACTTCAGGACTAGTATTCTATCTACTGCACCATCTAATTGCCCCCAAATAATTTTTTATACATTGACCTTTGCAAAAAAAAAAAAAAAATTCCCCTCTCCACCACCTCCTCCCTTAGATGGCAAGTAATCCAATATAAAACATGTTAAAATATATGTTAAATACGAGATCATAAAAAAATTAGAGGAACATAGAATAGTTTACCTCTCAGACTTGTGGAGGAGGAAGGAATTTGTGTCCAAAGGAGAACTAGAGATCTTTATTGATCACAAAATAGAAAAATTTGATTACATCAAATTAAAAAGGTTTTGCACAAACAAAACTAATGCAAACAAGATTAGAAGGGAAGTAACAAATTGGGAAAACATTTTTACAGTTAAAGGTTCTGATAAAGGCCTCATCTCCAAAATATACAGAGAATTGACTTTAATTTATAAGAAATCAAGCCATTCTCCAATTGAAAAATGGTCAAAGGATATGAATAGACAATTTTCAGATGATGAAATTAAAACTATTTCTACTCATATGAAAGAGTGTTCCAAATCACTATTGATCAGAGAAATGCAAATTAAGACAACTCTGAGACACCACTACACACCTGTCAGATTGGCTAAGATGACAGGAACAAATAATGATGAATATTGGAGGGGCTATGGGAAAACTGGTGCATTGTTGGTGGAGTTGCAAAAGAATCCAACCATTCTGGAGAGCAATCTGGAATTATGCCCAAAAAGTTATCAAAATGTGCATACCCTTTGACCCAGCAGTGCTACTACTGGACTTATATCCCAAGGAAATACTAAAGAAGGGAAAAGGACCTGTCTGTGCCAAAATGTTTGTGGCAGCCCTTTTTGTAGTGGCTAGAAACTGGAAAATGAATGGATGTCCATCAATTGGAGAATGGTTGGGTAAATTATGGTATATGAATGTTATGGAATATTATTGTTCTGTAAGAAACGACCAGCAGGATGAATACAGAGAGGTTTGGAGAGACATCAACTGATGCTGAGTGAAATGAGCAGAACGAGGAGATCATTATACACTTCAACAATGATACTGTATGAGGATGTATTCTGATGGAAGTGGATATCTTCAACATAGAGAAGAACTAATCCGATTGCAGTCGATCAGTGATGGACAGAATCAGCTACACCCAGAAAAAGAACACTGGGAAATGAGTGTAAACTGTGAGAATCATCTCATTGTTAAAAAGAGCCATGTTCATTAGAGTTAATCATTGTATAATATTGCTGTTGCTGTGTACAGTGTTCTCATGAATCATGACTAGGAATTCACAAAATCACTTATGATTTTTTTCCAGACTAGATCAGGATAGAAAGATAGAGAAACACTAGGGACAGTGTTTGTCCAGGAGCATACTGTAATGCAGGGAAAGGCAAGAAGAGGTCCCACATTCACACAAAGGGATCTAAACTTACGAAGAATGTAGAAATATAGATTTCAACTTACTATGCAGTTCTAGATCAAAAATAAAGGGTAGACTGAAGAGGAAACCATAAAAGAAAACTGTCTATATCTCTTAGAACCAGAGGATGATGTAGAAATAAAAAGAATTCACTGTTCACCTCCTGAATTCTCCAAATGAATTAGTGTTAAACAATTTAGCAACACCATTATATAGGAACACAGAGCTTGGAATACGATATTCTAGAACACAAAGGATGTAAGCTTACAAGCAAGAATAATGTGTTCAATAAAACTGAGTATAATCCTATTGGGGGGAAAATGAACCTTTGATGAAATAGAAGATTTCCTAATAAAAATCTGGACTCAGAATTCCTGAGACATTGGAACTTCATAGAAACTTTATAGAATTTCAAAAACTACAAGAAAAACAACAAGATAAGCATGAATGAAGAATAAGTCACTAAATAAGCATAAACTGTTTGCAGTTTGTGAGAAATATGAGAAAATTATTCATGTGCCCTCTCTGAAACATATCATCAGGGGTCAAAGAGGGAGTCTAATTAGACTTCAGGGAGTGGTTCTGTTACATTTTAATGATCATGAAAAATGGGATAGGAGGGGAAGCAGAACACCCTGAGGGATGGAGAAGCAGAGGAATATTAGGGAAAATTATATAATTGGGGAGTACAAGTCTATACAAATAAGGAGTACTGAGTGAGGGGAGCAATTGCTCTCTTGAAGTGGAAAAATATAATCCCTCCTACCACTACCACCCCTCCTTCTCCCCCCTCTCCCCCAAAATGCACATACAGAACTGAGTAAAGAAATACATTTTACTCAATACAGAAACAAGAAAGAAAGAGAGAGGGGGGAAAATTTAGAAAGAAGTTACAATATAGGAGGGATTATTCCTAAGTAAAATAAATTCAAATTCAATTCAAAATACAAAAATATTTACAGCTCTTTTTGGGATGGCAAAGATTTAGAAACTGAAGGGATGTCCATTAATTGAGGAATAGTTGAACAATTTGTTGGATATAAATGTGATGCTGTTATGTTATAAGAAATGATGAAAGGGATGGTCCCAGAGAAACCTGGGAAGACTTGTATGAACACACACAGAATAAATTAAGCAGACTAGAAAAATTATGCAATGACAATAATATTGTAAACACAACTTTGAAAGACTTAGGAACTCTAGTTATTGTAATTACCAACCTAGTTCCAGAGAATTTATGAGGATTTATGGGGAAACAGGCTATGTACCACTCAGTGCAGAATGAGATATACATTTTTTGGTTTATAATCAATGAAAAATTTTCTTTTGTTTCACTATATGGTTATAACAGGAATTTTTCTTTCTTTTTCAACTGGAAGAGAAATTTTTGCTGATGGAATTTTTCCTCAATAATATTTTATTTTTCCAAATACATGTAAAGATAGTTTTCAGTATTCATTTTTGTAAGACTTTGTGTTCCAAATTTTTCTCCCTCCCTCTCTTACCTCCCTCCTCCCCAAGACAGCCAGCAATCTTCTATAAGTTAAATATGCGCAAAATAAATATATTTCTGGGGGCAGCTAGTTGGTGTAATGGATACAGCACCAGCCCTAAAGTCATGAGGATCTGAATTCAAATTTGACCTTAGCCACTTAACACTTCCTAGCTCTGTGACCCTGGGCAATTCACTTAACCCCAATTTCCTCAGTAAAATAAATAAATATTTCTGTATTTGTCATGTGCAAGAAAAAAATCATGTCAAAAGGGAAAAAAAACATGAGAGAAAAAAAAAGCAAGCAAACAAAAATACAACAACAACAAAGTGAAAAATACTATGTATACTTTGATCCATGTTCAGTTTCCATAGTTCTCTTTCTGGATATGGATGGCATTTTCCAATCTAAGTCTATTGGAATTATCATGAATTATCTCATTGCTGAGATGGAGCCAAGTCCATCATAGTTGATCATCACATAATCTTGTTTCTTCATACAATATTCTCTTGGTTCTACTCATTTCACTCAGCATCAGTTCATGTAAGTCTTTCCAGGCTTTTCTAAAATTAGTCTGCTCATCATTTCTTATAGAACAATATTTTTCTATGATCTCCATATTCCATAACTTATTTGACTATTCTCCAACTGATGGGCATCCCCTTAATTTCCAGTTCCTTGCCGCTACAAAAAGAGCTGTGACAAACTGAAAAAACAATGATATCATATTACTTGTCTTCTCAATAAGTGAGGAAGTGCTGGAAGAGAGAGAATTTGGAACTCAAAATTTAAAAAAAAATTAAGATATTAAACAAAAATGCTTGTTGACGACTCCTGGGCCTTTGAAAAAAATCTAATAAAACCTATGGACCATTTCCTTAGAATAAGATTTTTAAATGCACAAAATTAAATAAGTTTTCAAAGACAATCATATTGAAATAGGCATCAAAATATTAAGCAAAAAAACCAAGAAAACAAAATAGGTTCATTGTGCCTAGGTTAAACACTTCCTGCTCTAAATACTATTCACTGAGTTACAAAGCACACAGTTACATAGCACTTGTACTCTTCTTAGGGGTCTGGAAGAGAGGACCCTGAAGAACAGACAAAATCCTGAGGAGCAGGGACTTCCATAGGCCTGGTATCCAGAGTAGTTGATCTCAAAACTTCAATAACCAGCTGGCCTTCCACTAGCTTGTACGTCATTATGACACAAGTTAAAGACTGATTGATTTCCAAATGATGACATTACAAGGTGATCAGTGTTGAGGCAATGAATCAAGATTTCTCTGGTGGATGGAATAGTAGATAGTACTGATAGTTCTCCAAATCTTTGTTTATTCTTTGTTTTTGAAGAAAACTAGTGACATCATGGGTAATATCTTGGCTTAGTCAGCTCACTCTCTTTTCCAGTCATAAAAATCTACAAAGATCTTCCTGACTAGTGTTGACCTGGGATGTAGCAAATAACCTTAGTGTCTTGAATGTCTTACCAAACTCTAAGTGCTTCACAGCATCTGCTACAGCCATCTTCATGGCCATTGGAATAAATTGTTCTCATATGCCATTTCCCTAGAAGAAACTCTTCACATACTTGGGGTAGATATCCCCTTAACTCGCTTATGAGGTTTTTTTTTAATTTTTTAAAGCTTTTTATTTTCAAAACATATGCACGGATACTTTTTTAAAATTGACCCTTGCATAGCTTTGTGTTTTAGATTTTCCTCTCCTTCCCCCATTCCCTCTCCTAGAGGGCAAAGCAATCCAATGTATGTTATATATGTTAAAATATATGTTAAATTCAATATGTGTAAACATATTTATACAGTTCTCTTGCTGCACAAGAAAAATCGGATCAAAAAGAAAGAAAATGAATAAAAAAAAATGCAAGTGAACAATAACAAAAACAGTGAGAATGTTATGTTGTGATCCACATTCTCACTGATGAGTTTAGATCTGTTGGTTATCCCTCCACCTGATTTAGCCTGTCTGACAAGACAGTTTTATTGAGTGTGGCTGTTGCACATGCTATATCTTCTTGTAGACACTGGTGAAAGTCTTTGAATAAACATCAAAGGTGGATGAGCAGAAAGTCCTGAGTTCAAATCCTACTTAATATTCATTTACTAGCTGTGTGACTTTAGGCAACTAATTCAATCTCTGTTTTAGTTTTGTCATCTGTAAGTGTTTAAAATAAATGTAAAATGGAGATAATAGTAGTACTTTCCTCCTAGTATTATTGTGAGAATGTAAATAATATAAAGTACTTTGCAAATTTTAAAGTGTTATTGAATTTTTTGTTAAACATTTATATAGTACCTACTATGTGCCAGAGACTGTATTAAGTACTTTACAAATATCTAATTTTATAAATATGAATTATTCTTGAATCTTCCAGAAGACTGGAAAGAGAGAAGCAGGATGCCAGGCCCTTCCCTTTAGAGCATTAGAGGGGAACAGAGGGAAAGCAATAGTGTCCCAGAGAACTGAAGAAATTCTTGGGTAAAAGAAGGAAGTCAACCTCATTTTACAGTTGAGGAAACTGAGATCCACAGAAGGGAAGCCAAAGGCACACTAGTAGTTAATATATGTACTGGAATTTGAATGTAGGACTTGTGTCTCCAAACCCAATATTTCTTCTACTACATCTTACTACATTTCAAGTTTTTCTTTTTTTAATTCAACACATACACCCAGTTTGGATCTTACAGGACCTTTCTGTTCTAAGTTTCTTAACAACTTTTGTCTCCTGCAAACAAATCTTCAAGTTATCAGTGCTATGGAATAAAATGCTTGAATTTGGAGCCTTGAAGAGATATAAATGAAGTGACAAGGTACCTTCTTACTATCTTCCTAACCTTCACTAAGCTTTAGTTTTTTCTTAATTTTTAATTTTTTTGTAATAATAGTTTTTTATTTTTTTAAACATATGTAAAGATAGTTTCTAGACAGCAAGTAATCCAATGTAGGTTAAACATGTACAATTCTTCTAAATGTATTTCCATATTTATTATGCTGCACAAGAAAAATCAGATCAAAAGGGGGGAAATGAGGAAAAAAAAGAACAAGCAAGCAAACAACAATAACAAAAGATTAAAATACTATATTGTAATCCACATTCAATCCCCATAGTCCTCTGTCTGGATGCAAATGGCTCTCTCCATCACAAGTCTATTGAAATTGGCCTGAATCACTTAATTATTGAGAAGAACTAAGTCCATCACAGTTGATCATTACCTAATCTTGTTGCTGTGT
Source organism: Sminthopsis crassicaudata (assembly GCF_048593235.1). Classification (NCBI taxonomy): domain Eukaryota; kingdom Metazoa; phylum Chordata; class Mammalia; order Dasyuromorphia; family Dasyuridae; genus Sminthopsis; species Sminthopsis crassicaudata. The sequence continues at coordinate 46,270,684 of NC_133617.1, read as the reverse complement.
ATAATATTTTTTGGTTCTATTCATTTCACTTAGCATCAGTTCATGTAATTCTCTCCAGGCTTTTCTGAAATCATTCTGCTGATTGTTTCTTGTAGAACAATAATATTCCATTACATTCATATACCATAACTTATTTAGCCATTCCCCAATTGATGGGCATCCATTCAGTTTTCATGAACTTCAGTTTCTTGGAGTTGATTGATTGTTCTCCCATTTTATATTTGAAAATAATCCTCCTTGAAGGAAGAATCAGAAGATGGAACTTATTTACAGCTATCACTTTTCTCCCAGCACAGTTGCTATGAAACATTCCTATTTTTTTGTTCCTTTCAGATTGTGAGAATAGGTCTAAAACTAACGTGTTGACCTGAGACTAAGGAATTTTGTTGTTGTTGTTGTTGAGGCAATTTGGGTTTAGTGACTTGCTCAGGGTCACACAGCTAGGAAGTGTTAAGTGTCTGAGTTCACATTTGAACTCAGGTCCTCCTAACTTCAGGGCTGGTGCGCTATCCATTGTACCACCTACCTGCTCCTCACCAAGGAATTTCTATAAAATTAAAACTCACAAAGGATGGTACCCTGGACTTTAAATGATGAGAAGACTTTTTTTTTCAAGGCTCAGCTAACATTCTATCATTTACAGCAAGAGTGGACAACATCTAGGCCACAGGACATAATGCAAAATCATTTGTTCTGGCCCTGGTCTGGTGATTGTGAGCTGAAAGCTAGGACAATAACCTCCCACTGCTTGAGTTTTATAAGTTGATAAGTTTGTCTGACCTGGGAATGATGTTATAAGTATCCAGATGATCCTTGGCAGAAAAAAAGTTCTCCATCTCTGATCTACAAGAAGCTGTTCCAATTCTCCTTCAATACCAGTGCCTTTCCTCAGTTGATTTATCTTCAGTTTACCTTGTATGCATTTTGTTGTACTTAGTTGTTTGTCTCTTATCGCAACCTTTGGACTGTAAGTTCTTTGAGGGGAGGAACTGTCTTCTTTTTTTCTTTATATCTGACACGATTAGCGCAGTTCCTGGGACACTCAGTAGGTGCTTTAATAAATACTTGCTTGTTAGTTAACTGATTGAAAGCTGGAGATGTGAAGTCAGGTTAGAGAGGCAGCAAGTAACAACCACACACACAGAAAAACTTTAAGATGGAAGAACATGAATATAATAACTTTTTTTCAGGAGTTTCTGTCTAAGGTAGATCCTTGTTTCAAAACAGAGAAATTTGCAAAAAAGAGTTTCCATAAATATGATTCAAATGTAAGGAACATCAGACCATAATCAGACCCCAAATAAATATAATCTCTTAAGAGAAGAAGTCAATGTGGGAAAATCTTCAATTAGCACTTGGACCTTATTCAGTATCATGTAAAACTATAGATGAATCACCCAACAAATATTGTGAATGAATTAAAGCCTATAGTTTTTCATCACTCATTTCCTAGGTCTGTTCGTCTGAAGCAATGCCCATTCAGTGATTAAAGCTAGGTAAGATGAAGGACAAACAAGAAGTTTATTTAGTAGTAGACTGTGTACTAAAGAAAAAATCCATAAATGTAATGAATGTGGGAAGGATTTTTCAACTATAACACTTAATTCACTGAATATCAGTGAATTGGGAAGAAAGGGGAAACCTATTAGGGTAAAGAATATGACCAAACTTTCAGCAACAGCTTCTTTCTTGAGAGAAAGCCTGTAAATTAATGAATGTGGGACAACCTTCATGATAGAAAGCTTATATTACACATTAAATAAAACTACTATAGAAAAAACCCATGAATGTAAGAAATTTGGCAAAGCTTCCACCTGAATTTTATCCCTTGCCAATCATCTGCTACTGGAGAGATCCCACAGATGGCAAGACTATGGAACAGCCTGCAGATAGATTTAATCTTTTACTATTCATGAGAGAATTCATAACTGTGAATGAAGAAAATATGGAGAAAGTTTTGAGATTAAGCATGAATCTTATCAGAGAATATATATGGCAAAGAAGATCTATATAAAAGCCTCATTTTCTCTCCTATTGCTGATGTTTGGAGAAATCAGGGGGAGAAGAGGGAATACTGGACCCAAACTCAGGAAGATCTCAGTTCAAATGGAATCTCAGACGCTTCCTAATTGTGTGACTTGGACAAGTGACTTAAACTCTGCCCTAGTTTCCTCTTCTCTAAAATGGAGATAACCTCCCAGCCTCCCAAAGTTGTTGTGAGGCTAAAACGAAGGTAACAATATTTGTAAGACTCCTTGCAAACCCTAAAGTGTCACTAAATTGCTAGCTATTATTATCATTAGTTCAGGAAAGACTGCAAGTACATATCTTAATGTTAATGAATTTAATTTTGGAGTAGAACTTATCAGTGTAATTACTTAATGAGTGTAGGGAATATTTTGAGTGTCATAAAACATGACAGAGTTCATGCTGGAAAATATATGGTATGCAGTAATGTCTCTGGTCTATCATTTGCTAAAGACAAGAGTCAAGGTTGTCTCATGTTTTTTTATCAGCTGTAACATTGTTTGGGGGTTGATAGACCAAAAAAGAAAAAAAAAAAAAAAAAAAGCCTTTCTCTCTTTTGTTACATTTCTAAAGTACCAGTTTACTGCCACCTGATGGTTGCTGAGTTCCTAAATTAAAGCTGGTATTGTTCTAGTCTGAGACAACAGCTAGAAAAAAAAATCCATTAAATAATAAAACAACATTATTGCAATTATCTATTTTTATTATATTTTCTCTTATTTTTTACTCAACCAGTTTTATAATTAACATACACAGACACATAAGATTTGATAGAGTTTAGTTGCCTAGAATATCTTGTAGTTCTTAAATGTACAGTTTGTATAGTAAAGAAATTATTTATATTTTAAAATTTAAAAAAAAAAGAAATCTAGGTTTGTATGTTGTAGATATAACAGATGTTTATTTACTTGGTTGGAATCAAGGTGTGTGCTACCTCCCTGCATTTCCTTCCTTCCCCTCTTCCTCTGGACTCTTAGATTCAGAACTGGTCAATTTAAATAAGACCTAAGTGGATAAAGCCTTAAACTTTGAGTGGAGGAACAGACCTCAGTTCAAAGACAGCTGATGATACTTGTGCTCCTGGGCACCTCTGTCTACCTCAATTTCCTCAACTGCAAAATGGAGATAATAATTACCTCCCAAGTTGTGAGGATAAAGTGACATTTCTGTAAAGTGCTTGATAAAATTTAAAGCACTATATAAATGCTAACTATATAATTACTAATCCCCTATATAGAATCCTACTAAGAAGCAATCATCTGGTCTTCTCTCTGAGGGATTTTAAAATGTACCTAGTCCTTTTAGAGATGATGGAGCCAGGAGCTGAGCCCACAGTTCCTTAGTCCAAATCCAGCACTTGCCACTATTCTGTGTTCCCATATAGCATTATTCCAATGGAGAGCTTTCCATGTTTCTTTGTAGTCTCCACTCACCATCCTTCTTTATGGCAAAATATTCCTTCAAATTGATCTATTATGGATATGCCGTTCAATCATTTCCCAATCTTTGGGCCCTTAGATCATTTCCAAGGTTTGCAAATATAAATATAAGTAGCACAGCAGAATACAGATGAAAATTTCAAAGAAAGCACAGAAAAGCTGGATATCTTTGAAAACAATGTGTAGTATTTATTATATTATTTTTTTTAAAATAGGTAAATAATCTGAAATGGAAATTTATGGTTTACTATTAAATCCTCTCTTTATGTTGTGTGTACATGGAAATGTTCTTTTTTATTTTGTATTTAAATTTAAAATGAATAAAAATTAAAAATATATAAATATAAATGTTATACTTATGTATATTTGGATCTTTCTGGATCCAGATTCTATCTCTCAGTGTGTTAGTTTTCCCTCCAGTCCAGTGTAATAAAATATACTTACAAATATGTATTTACAATAATTTGCAAATGATGAAGAGAATAGAGCACTGGACCTAAGGTCAGAAAGGCTCCCCTTCCGGAGTTCAAATTTGGCCTCAGGCAAGTCATTTAACCCTGCTTGCTTCTGTTTCCTCATCTGTAAAATGAGCTAAAGACAGAAACAGCAAAGTACTATACAATTTTTATTTTTTGCTGAGAAAACTGGGGTTAGGTGACTTGCCCAGAGTCATACAGCTAGGAAGTGTTAAGTATCTGAGTTCAAATTTGAACTCAGGTCCTCCTAACTTCAGGGATGGTGCTTTATCCATTGCACCACCTACCTGCCCCATACTATAGTACTATAGATCCCAAATGGGATCATGAAGAGTTGGACACCACTCAAAATGATTGAGCAACAAAAACAATATTTTGCAATGTGATATAAAGGATAGAGTGCTAAAAGCTAGAAGATCTGGGTTCAAATTTCCATGTTTGACACTGGCTTTGTGAACCTGAGAAAAAAGATGTAAGCTCTATGTGCTTAAGAAAAGTGGAACTCCTTAGGATTTACTAAGGCATAGAGGCTGGATCTGTGGAAGGAGTTTCCACCCTTTGAGCTCCCTTGCTATAAGAAAATCATGAGTCCTTTTGGTAGTTTTATACCCAAAAAAATGTAATTATAAACATCTAGAATTCCACAAAGCTATTTTTAAAATACCATATTATTCTTATGGACAGAGACATCGATTAGAAAATATCCCAATTAAATGGATTTAGGACTGTTTGGATTACTGGACTCAGAAATTGTTGGTTCAGGGTGCATGTGGCAGGAGAGCTCTATCAGAGAGCCATAAAGATTTATGCTTGGCCCTGTGATTTAATATTGTTATCAGTTATTTGGATAAAAGCATAGATTTCGTGATCATCAAATTTGCTGATTATACCGGGCTAGAAGAAGAGCTAACACACTGGGTGACTGAATCAAGATCCAAAAGGACCCTATATGCTAGAACACTGAGTGATGTTTACTAAGAAGACAGTCAGTAGGGATAAAGGTTTCAAGCCAGGATATTAAAAATCCATTTCACAAATGCATTAGGCATGAATGGTTAGATGGTAGCTGTCCCAAAAAATGATTTAGTGATTTCAGTGGGCTGCAAGGTCAATATAAGTCCCCCAGGAGACACAACAGCCAAAAAAAGGTAGTGCTATCTTAGGCTGTGTAAAGAAGAACATATTCCAGTAACAGGGAGGGGATGGTCCAACTGTGTTCTGCCCTAGTCAGACTTCATCTGGAATATTGTGCTCAGCTCTGGATACCACAGCTTGAGAAGGATATAAATAAACTGGAAAATGTCCAGAAGAGGGCAATCTATGTAATGAAGGACCATGATTCCATGTTATTTAAGACTCAGTTAAAGGAAGTGGAGATTCAGGAGCGACATAATAATTGTCTTATAGTGTTTGGAGGGTGGTCATATGGAAAAGTAATTAGATTTGTTCTGTTAGTTCCAAGAAGACAGGATTAGGAACTGTGGGAAGAATTTTCAAAGAAGCCCAGTGAGGTTGGATAGCTGGAAAAAACCTTCCAACAATTAGAGAGGTTTCCTTGAGGGGTAATGGGTTCTGCAGAGAATGGGTAGCCATCATCTGATATGTTGTAGCAGAGATTCTTTCACGTTGAATTAGATGGCCAATTCTCAAATTCTGTGATTCTAAATATTTTGAAAATATTTTTTCTTCTTTGTCATTTCTTTCTTGGGATATAGTCCCAGTAATGGGATTATCAGCTTAAAGAGAGAATGAACAATTTTATGTTAAGGCTCATGCATCGCAAGCTCTATTTCCTGCATCTAAAATGGCAGGTGAGGGTAGGAAGGCAGTAGGGTTTGTCATGTGTATAATTTGAAAGGAGGCAGAATGGTCATCTCTAGCTTTTTCTTTCCCTCACCCTTCTCCAGAAGAGACTTTAATTCCTTCCGGGGAAGAAGCAGAAAGTTGGGGCCAGAGGTTGCCCTCTTAAGAGAAATGAGATATTTGTAAAATGTCTATGGACTCTCTTAAATATTGTTAGTCTAAGGCAGGGTTTCTTAAACTTTTTCACCTTGCAACTCCTTTTATTCTGAGAAAGTTTTACATGATACCCAGTATATAATAAATCATAATTTTGCAAAAAACAAAGAAACAAACAAAAAAAAACACCCATTCAGTTAAGAGACTCCATGTGGGGTTTTGAACCAGAGTTTAGGTCTAGAAGATGTGCTCAGGTTCAAGTTAATTTCTGATCACTGTTTCATTATTGGGGGTAGCAGGACTCCAAGCTCTACACCCAAGGCTTGACCCCTTCCCAACTAATATCAAGTCTGCAAAGAACACACATAGCAATTATCAAAGAAAATCCGTTTATTCACATTAGAAGTAAAGCTGAAATCACAGAAAGTTTGCATAGGAAAATATATGCCAAACTATACAGAATGAAGGAACTTTCCTATTGGGAGGGAGGTAACTCAGCTTCACCAAGAGAGAAAGAATCCCAAATCTCCCCCAAAGGGAAGTTCCTTAAAGTCTTTTGTGAAGACAGATGGGGATAGGGAAATGTAGAGACTACTAGCTCTTCTTACAGTCTTTTCCTTTAGCAACCTGAAGTGTGGTTAGTCTTGTCTATCTTTTCTCTCAAAGATGGAAGCCAGAAGCACCTGAAACAACTTGATGCTTGAAGAAATTTAACGAAAATTGAGTTTATGAGAGGCAAGAGACCTCCAGCTTTCACAAGTCTATTTTTGGAGAGTCATCATTCAGGGGCTCCAGACTTCCAGCTTCAAACAAGAAAAGGCTAATTCCATTTCTGGAGGAGTTAGTAGTCTCCACCTCTCCATATCATATGCTTATCCCTAGCTTGCAACTTTAGAGGCCTTAGGGAGTTTTCCCCTAAGGTGAGCTCGAGGATCCTCTCTCTTGGTTTAGCTGATTTACTCAGCTCCTAATGGTAGAACTCCTTCATTCTGTCTTGTGTGATATATATTTTCCTACGTATACCTTCTCTGGTTTTTGTTTTGCTACTGATTTGCTTTTTTTTTTTTAAGTTTTTTTTAAATTAATTTTTATAATTATAACATTTTCTTTGACAGTACATATTCATAGGTAATTTTTTTTTTTTACAACATTATCCGTTGTACTCCCTTCTGTTCCAAATTTTTCCCCTCCTTCCCTCCACCCCCTCCCCTAGATGGCAGGCATTCCCATACATATTAAATATTTTATAGTATATCCTAGGTACAATATATATGTGCAGAACCAAATTTTGTTGTTGTTGTTGCAAAGGAAGAATTGTATTCGGAAGCTAAAAATAATCTGGGAAGAAAAACAAAATAAAACAAAACAGTGCTCACAGTTTATACTCATTTCCCAGTGTTCCTTTTCTGGATGTAGCTGATTCTGTCCATCATTGATCAATTGGAATTGGATTAGCTCTTCTCTATGTTGAAGATATCCACTTCCATCTGAATACATCCTCATACAGTATCATTGTTGAAGTGTATAGTGATCTCCTGGTTCTGCTCATTTCACTCAGCATCAGTTGATGTAAGTCTCTCCAAGCCTCTCTGTATTCCTCCTGTTGGTCATTTCTTACAGAACAATAATATTCCATAACATTCATATACCATAATTTACCCAACCATTCTCCAATTGATGGACATCCATTCATTTTCCAGTTTCTAGCCACTATGAAAAGGGCTTTTGCTACTGATTTGGATTAATAGATTACTGTGCTACACTTTTTGTGTGTTTCTTTGTGAAACTAGTATTACATGGAGAAGTCATATCTTAGTCTCTTCCTACAAATGACAAAACAATCAAAAATGATCTTAAACTTGATCATATCCCCTAGACCGAAACTATGGTTCACCACTCCATATGAAATCTCATAACTGAATGTGGTGGTTACAAAATTATGATTTATTATCATAATGTTTGATTTTGACACCTATCTTATATATCTATACACCTGAGGTCACATAAAAATTTCTCAAGTAAAAAAGGGTTGAAATTGGAAAAAGTGTAAGAAGTCCCTTTGAGCCACACCCTATGACAGACACAGGCAGGCACAAAGACCATGTCCTCCCTGGCACAAGAAGAGCTTCATCATACATGTAGGGCCCACTCCTACTCCATTCCTTATTGTTCAATCTAGTCTGCCTCTCTTTGAGCCACACAAGCACAATGTCCTCACCACATGTGGGCCCTTCCCTATTCATGCAGGACCCATTCTCCTCTCTGTATTGCCACAATGTTTAGACATGTCAATTAAACGTTTGTGGTTTGTTGCTTTTTGTTGTTGTTGAAAGTTTTTAAAATTTCAGTATAATTCAATCCAGTAAGTTTTTCATCAAACAATGCTTTCATTGCTTCCATAAGTAAAAGATTTGTCTTTTTTGGTTCCAAAAGACTCATGATGGAAAATGCTATCCATATCCAGAGAAAGAATTCCAGAGTCTGAATGCAAATTGAAGCAAACTAATTTCCCTTTTTTTTTGTGGCTTTTCCCTTTTGTTCTGTTTCTTCTTTCACAACATGATTAATGTGGAAATATGTTCTTTTTTTTTTTTTAAGTTCCAGTAGATGGAGAAAAAAATTTGTCTTCTTTCCACATTTGGGATAAATACGTATATTATTCCATTTTTCCTCTAACAGTTTTAGAAATATATTTAACTCATTGATAGCATGTCTTTCTAAATTTATTTTCTAATTCTTTCTACATTTATTTTACTCCAAATTATATTACATTTTTTCCTAACAGCATTTCTTGAATTCTTTCCCTTGTTATTTAATATCAACCGATTTAGTATAGATAATTATTTTGTATATATTTTGATCTATTTTAGTGGTCTTTGTCCTGTCCTCCTAATCTGTTTTTCTATTCTGTTGCCTAGTAGCAGACAGTTTTAATAACTGTTGCTTTATAATGTGTTTTAAAGACATATGTAAGAGCAAGTCTCCTTTTGTCAGCCTTTAAAAAATGTACCCTTTGGGATTTCCCTTCCCCCCACATATGCTTTATTATTAGTTTATTTATTTATTTAAAATATTGGTAATATGTAGAATATTATCATCTCAACTATAGTCAGTCTTCCCAGCAGGGAATATACTCCTACATGTATTTTAGTATGCCTTTATTTAGGTTACTAAAGTTTTGTAGTTTGCCTTTAAAAAGCTTTGTTTTTTTCTTGGTATCTCAATGGTATACAAACCCATGCTCACACTTCTACATACATATACAGATACAGATACACACACATATTTTAGACACACACACATATATACACAAGTACAATATACATTTACACATACATATACACAAACATACAGACTTATACATATAATACACATACCCTGTATACACACATACACATGCATTACACACATGCACATATGTGCAAACAGACAGGTATACATATATACAGATATAGACAAATATATATCTTATATGTAATATATATAACATATATAGGCACAAATATGCACATCATATCTATACATATACACATATAAACACATACATATCCAGACACACATACATACGAAGACACATATACATGCACCCATGTAGACACAGAGACACACATACATACACACACTTATACAGACACATATCTACATATGAATATACATATGTTCACATATATATGCACACACAATATATGTACCTACATATACACAAATATACACACACATGAACATATATACACATATATACATACATAGACATACACAGAGACATATAAATATACATGTACATGTACAAACACGCATATGTGTATGTGTGATCATTTTTTAAAGCTTTTTTTTAGCTTTTTAAAGTATAATGATAGCACTCATTTGGTGCTTTAAGGTTTGCAAAGAACTTTACAAATATATCTCATATCATCCTCCCAAATAATCCTGGAAAGTAGATGCTGTAATTATACCCATTTTACACATGAGGAAACTGAGGCAGATAGAAGGTAAATTACTTTCCAAGGGTCCTACAGAGGGTAAATATCTCATGGTAGATTTGGATTCAGATCTTGCTTTCAGGATTAGCATTCTTATCTACTACATCATCTGGATATAAAACCCTACTTGAGATACTTAACTAGCTGTGTAAACTGGGTAAATCAACTTCTCTAGGACTGAATTTTTCACTGGTAAAATGAGTGTTTTGAACTCAGTGATTTTGAAGGTTGCTTCCAACTCTTAATCTTATGAATATACATTTAGAAGAACAAGAATAATGATAACAATAAAAAAATTCTACTGAATAATAACACAAATTATATCAAATAATAATAATATCAAAAAGGGGATGATTTAATGTATTATAAAGGAGATATTCCTCAGCATTGTTTTTGTTTGTGTGTTTTGAAAATAAGAATATATGTGTTTTACTAAAGGAATGAAGCAACACACCATCTTTACTTGTTTATAAAGAGTTTGTGTGATAGAAGAATGATTTATTTGAACTGTTGAAGAAATTCTCCTGAGACCCATCTAACTGGGAGGGTTTTTTTCCTGGTGGTAGGAGGAAGAATAATTTAAATTATTTTCTCTGCCTCTTTCTTTTAAATTGAACAATTTGAATTTATTTCTTATTGAATCAGTTCTGGTATCTGTATATAACAATAAGGAATTGCTACTGGGTACAGAAATCTAAGGTACTTCATCTGTCTTGAGTAAAGCATTCTTCTCAGTTCTGGACTTGAGAATGTACATCCTGAGATCAGTCCTTAGGGATCCTAACCTTTAAAGAGGTCAGGCAAGTACTTTCAAATTCTTTGGCTTTTTATAACCCCACTCTGGAGTCCCCAGGGATAATGCTTTGAAGCTCAGGTTTCAGTTCATGTTTAGTTTCCCCAAAAAAGGGAGAGTAGAAAGGTACAATAATAGTTCAGGTATAGGTCAGCTATTTATTTCCTCTTCCACACAAATGCTTGACACACATGATCCACAACTTATAACCACTATAATATATTCCTGGGATGTTGACATTTTAAAAAAATATCAGCACATGATGCTGTTTGCAGGATTTCTCAATAGTCTATCTTGTTTTTGTTTTTGTTTTAATTTACTGTCCATTTAATTTACTTCAGGTTTGTGTCCAAGCCAGGCCTTGAGCTACCCTTCTAGAAACTTCCTCTGAGAAGCTCTCTGATGGATGTAGAAAGGGGACCTACTTAATTAGCTGAGGACCCAGGATCTGAAACTTTCAGGCAAAAATATCCCTCTTAAAATTACTGCTCATACACATCTGATCAGACAAAGAAATAAAAAAGAAAAAGCAGCTAGAATTTTGAGATCCAACCTTAAGTTTACCTTGGGCAGTGCATGTGATTTAGCTGTCATGTGGTCAGTAGAAGAAAACACAGCAAGAAGAATAGGTTATTCCCTTTTAAAGATCTGTGAGTAGCAAGAAGATTTCAGAGAGCCTGGAGAGACTTACATGAACTGATGCTAAGTGAAATGAGCAGATCCAGGAGATCATTATACATGGCAACAATAAGATTACAATAAGATTAATGATCAATTCTGATGGATGTGACTTTCTTCAACAATGAGAGGATTCAAACCAATTCCAATTGTTCAGTGATGAAGAGAGCCATCTACACCCAGAGAGAGAACCGTGGGAACCGAGTGTGTTTCACAACATAGCATTTTCACTTTTTGTTGTTGTTTGCTTGCATTTTGTTTTGCTTCTCTCTCTCTCTCTCTCTCTCTCTCTCTCTCTCTCTCTCTCTCTCTCTCTCTCTCTCTCTCTCTCTCTCTCTCTTACTGGTTTGATTTGATTTTTCTTGTGTGCTACAATAATTATATAAATATGTATGCATATATTAGATTTAACATATATGTCTACCGTGTTTAACATATATTGGACTACTTGCCATCTAGGAGAGGGTATTGGGGGAAAGGAGGGGGAAATCAGAACACAAGATTTTGCAAGGGCTAATGTTGAAGAATTGTCCATGCATATGTTTTGAAAAATAAAAAGCTTTAATAAAGAAAAAAAATTAAACTAAAAAAAAAAAAATAAAGATTTGTGAGTAGCTCAGTGGCCATCCAAGAACTTATTTCAACATTTTGGGGCATACCCTCTGGTATGGAGCCATCTAGGCCTCTTAAGCTTTTGGAAGTCTCCAATAGCCATCAGTGCAAGCTCCCTGAAATGCCCCCTCTTCCCCCCCCCCCGACCTTTTCCTATATATACTCCAAGGATTGTAATTGCCTATTATACCTATTTTATTCATGGCACTTAAACTTATATTCTTTAAGCTATCCGGCACTGTGTAGTATGGTGCAGGGAACAGAATACTGGGCCTGGAGTCAGGAGGACTTATCTTCCTGAGTTCAAATTCTCTGTGTGATCTTGGGAAAGTCACTTATAATTTGGTTTGCCTCAGTTTTCTCATCTGTAAAATGAGCTAGAGAAGGAATTGGCAGTATCTTTGCTGAGAAAACCCCAAATGGGATTATGAGGAATCAGATATGACTGAAAAACAACTGAATAATAGTATTCTCTGATCCTTTAGCAAAAATCTAAATTAAAACTTTCTAAACATCTTTTATATGCAATTACACATTAAAAATAGTAATAAAGAGAACATAAGTAATTAAGCCTAAATGGAAGCTCATTAATAATATTCTGAATAATGAAAGTTAAAAAACAAATCGAAAAAGCCAACTCTGTGAAAGAGAAGGATTGCATTGTTCTGTAAGAAATGACCAACAGGATGATTTCAGAAAGGCCTGGAGAGACTTACATGAACTGATGCTGAGTGAAATGAGCAGGACCAGGAGATCATCATATACTTCAACAACAATACTATATGATGATCAATTCTGATGGACGTGGCCCTCTTCAACAATGAGATGAACCAAATCAGTTCCATTTGTTCAATAATGAATAGAACCAGCTGCAAAAGAACTCTGGGAAATGAGTGTGAACCACTACATAGTATTTCCAATCCCTCTATTTTTGTCCTGTATTTTTTATTTCCTTCACAGGTTAAGTGTTCTTTCTTTCTTTCTTTCTTTCTTTCTTTCTTTCTTTCTTTCTTTCTTTCTTTCTTTCTTTCTTTCTTTCTTTCTTTCTTTCTTTCTTTCTTTCTTTCTTTTAAAATTAATTTTATAATTATAATTTTTTTGATAGTACATATGCACAGGTAATTTTTTTTTTTACAACATTATCCCTTGTACTCCCTTCTGTTCCGAATTTTTCCCCTCCTTCCCTCCACCCCCTCCCCTATATGGCAGGCATTCCCATTCATATTAAATATCTTATAGTATATGCTTGGTACAATATATATGTGCAGAACCGAATTTTGTTGTTGTTGTTGCAAAGGAAGAATTTTATTTGGAAGGTAAAAATAATCTGGGAAGAAAAACAAAAAACAAAGAAACAACAAAAAATGCTCACAGTTTACACTCATTTCTCAATGTTCCTTTTCTGGGTGTAGCTGATTCTGTGCATCATTGATCAATTGGAACTGGATTAGCTCTTCTTTATGTTGAAAATATCCACTTCCATCAGAATACATCCTCATACAGTATCATTGTTGAAGTATATAATGATCTCCTGGTTCTGCTCATTTCACTCAGCATCAGTTGATGTAAGTCTCTCCAAGCCTCTTTGTATTCATCCTGCTGGTCGTTTCTTACAGAACAATAATATTCCATAACATTCATATACCATAATTTACCCAACCATTCTCCAATTGATGGACATCCATTCATTTTCCAGTTTCTAGCCATTACGAAAAGGGCTGCCACAAACATTTTGGCACAGACAGGTCCCTTTCCCTTCTTTAAAATCTCTTTGGGATATAAGCCCAGTAGTAGCACTGCTGGGTCAAAGGGTATGCACATTTTAATAACTTTTTGGGCATAATTCCAGATTGCTCTCCAGAATGGTTGGATTCTTCCACATTGCATCAGTGTCCCAGTTTTCCCACAGCCCCTCCAACATTCATTATTATTTGTTCCTGTCATCTTAGCCAAGCTGACAGGTGTGTAGTGGTATCTCAGAGTTGTCTTAATTTGCATTTCTCTGATCAATAGTGATTTGGAACACTCTTTCATATGAGTGGAAATAGTTTTAATTTCATCATCTGAAAATTGTCTGTTCATATCCTTTGACCATTTTTCAATTGGAGAATGGCTTGATTTCTTATAAATTAAAGTCAATTCTCTGTATATTTTGGAGATGAGGCCTTTATCAGAACCTTTAACTGTAAAAATGTTTTCCCAATTTGTTACTTCCCTTCTAATCTTGTTTGCATTAGTTTTGTTTGTGCAAAACCTTTTTAATTTGATGTAATCAAAATTTTCTATTTTGTGATCAATAATGATCTCTAGTTCTCCTTTGGACACAAATTCCTTCCTCCTCCACAAGTCTGAGAGGTAAACTATCCTATGTTCCTCTAATTTATTTTGATCTCGTTCTTTATGCCTAAATCTTGGACCCCTTTTGATCTTATCTTAGTATGTGGTGTTAAATGTGGGTCCATGCCTAGTTTCTGCCATAAGTGTACATTATTTCAAAGTCTGATTCTTCTTGTGCAGCAAAATAACTGTATGAATATGTATACATATATTGTATTTAACATATTTAACATGTATTGGTCTATCTGCCATATGGGGGAAGTATGGGGGGAAGTAGGGGAAAAATTAGAACAAAAGGTTTTGCAATTGCCAATGCTGAAAAATTACCCATGCATGTATCTTGTAAATAAAAAGCTATAATAAAAAATAATAATTTCAAAACAGAAAAAAAGAAAGAGAAGGATAACAATAACATAAAATTTCTGCAATATAACTAAAGCAATACTTAGAGAATTTTTTGTTTCTGAAGTAAAAAAATGGAAAAAGAAGCTTAATGAATAAGTATTCAATTAAAAACACTAGAAAAATGACAAATCCACAGTCAAAATAATCACGAAAGGATAAATCCTTAGAATCAGAGAAGACATAGATAAAACAGAAATTAAAGTAAATTTTCTCAAGATATTAGAAGACTCTGTTTTACAGAGCTAAGGCACTGCAAGCAAACTGTGCCCTCAGCTTGGTGTAACAACAGTCCTTTGTGCTGACCCTGTGAATGAGATCAGCCACAGCAAAATCCCAGAATTGTTTCTTGTCTCTAAACCCAACCCTCCTTTTAATGAAGCTTGTCACATTGTTGCTATTACTCTTCATTATTAGGACTACAGCTCACCTTGTAGTCTTAAGTGTAAGGATTCAGATCTGCCCACACTAAAGTGAGTCCCTCTCCACAGAGTGGAGCTCTGGCATATGTGTCCCTGCTGACAAGCCTATTTCCTCCCTTTGAAATTAAACTTCTGTTTGATTCCTGACCGTTGCATTCTCTAAGCCTGCTTTGTTCAATTCTGGCCACTCACAAATTCTGCTTGACAATCTTAAATAGTCCAGAAAGGGAATCAAGGACCAATCACAGAGGAAATGCTGAGAGAAAAAAAAGAAATCTAGTCCAGATAGGTTTATAGGTAGAGTCTATCAAACATTTAATGCAAAATCCATGCGAAACAAATTATTCTCAAAAAATGAGAAATTAAACACTCTCCCCAGCTCCTTAATTTTATTTTTTCTTTTATATTTTAAATAACATCTTTTTTTTCCCCAGTTACACATAAAGGCAATTTGTAACATTCATTTTTTAAATAAGATTTTGATTTCTGAATTTTTCCTCCCCTTTTTACTTCCCTCCACAAATAATAAGCAATTTGATATAGGTTATATATGTGCAATCACATAAAACATATTTCCTTTTTATATTTTGTTGCCCTTTATTTTGTAAATAATATTTTATTTTTTCCAATTACACGTAAAGATAGTTTTAAACATTCATTTTCATAAGATTTCGTGTTCCAAATGTTTCTCCTTTCCTCCCCCCTCTCCAAGATGGCAAGCAATCTGATATAGGTTATATGTGTACAATCATGAAAACATGTGGAAACATTAGTCATGTTGTGAAAGAAGAAACAGAACAAAAGGGAAAAACCATTAAAAAAAAAACTAAACCAAACAAAACAACCCCTAAAATGAAAATAGCATGCTTTGATCTTCATTCTGACTACATAGACTACATAGTTTTTTCTCTGATTATGAATAGCATTTTCTGTTATGAGTCTTTTGGAATTGTCTTGGATCATTGTATTGCTGAGAAGAGCTGAGTCTATCAAAGTTGATTATCAACCAATATTGCTGTTATTGTGTACAATGGTCTCTTGGCTCTCAGTATCCAACATCTATCATTTTCCTTTTCTGTTATATTATCTAATCTGGTAGGTGGGAGGTAGTACTTCAGAGTTATTTTAATTTTCATTTCTCTAATCATTAGAGATTTAGACAATTTTTTTCATATGATTATAGAGAGGCCCAGCTCCTTTATAAGGCAAATATGGGACTAATACTTAAACCAAGGAAAAAGAAAGGAGGAAAATCTATTGTTCAATATCACTAATGAGTTTGGATGCAAAAAATTTTAATGAAATCTTAGCAGAAAATATGGCGTAATGCAGGGGTGACAAACTCAAATAGAAATGGGACCTTGTTGGCTGTATATTTATTTAGCAAACCACAAATCTACATTATCTATATGTTATTAATTTTGTTAAACATTTCCCAATTTCATTTTAATCTAGTTCTGACTGATTTAATCTGGTTGTAGACTATTTGTGAATTTTGACACCTGTAAATATTGGGGATTTTTGTCTGTTACTGTTGTTTTAAGAGCATCAATGACATCACAGGTAATGCCTTGAATCACTTGTGATTTGGATTTAAATGAGACAGAGTTATACAAAGTGATAAGCAGGACAAAAGTCTAGATGACTGGCAATAAATGGGAAATCTTTGATGTCTGACCATGCTTTAAGTGTTTCAGCTGCTTTTCTTGGTGGGGGAGGGAGGAAGTCTTCCTGTGTTTATGGTAGACACTCTGAAAGCCAAATAAGCACAGAAGGTCAATGAGCAGCCCTGCAAGCCCTCACACCAAAGGTACTAATCTTCCTTGAACATCCCATACACCCTACCTATGATGTGATGGGTGGATAGATAGCTGACCTCAAAACCCAGGGGACTGGAGTTTAATTCCCAACTGGTATACTGGCTTTGTAACTGTGAGCAAGTCATTTAACCTCCAGGCAACTTTCTAGGCCTCCAAGTTGTACTGGAAGAGGAAGTTGCCTTACTTGTGACCCTATACCAATGAGATCAGAGTCTAGGCCCTAAAAAAAGATCATAGTCTATACCTACAAAAATATTTTTCTATTTCTATTTTGGACTAATTGTCTCAATGTTAGGAAAATAATATAATCATAATTAAAAACATTCAAAATCATAAGCTAATGAATCAAAAAAGCATTAAGTGGCTATGATGGCAAATATTAGAGAATAAATCAAGATAGTTCCTGGTCTCTAGGAAATCATTTTTTAATTTGAGTAAGGAGTATATGAAGGAGGGTTCCTCCCTAGGACAGATGAAAAAGTCCAGAACAAAAATGAAGAGAAATTTGATGCAGATTCCCTTCTTATCCTAGATATATTAGTGTTGTTTGAGCAGAAGCTTTTTAGTCAATAGATTATAGGGTTTTGTTTTCTTTCCCAATTGCTCTTTTTGATTTTGTTAGATTTCTAAAATCCATTCACATTTTTTTCAATTTTAATAGATTTTATTTCAAGTGTACTTTCAAAATCATATGTGGGGATTTCATTATCTATTACTGAAATAAATTTTTTCTTCATAGCTTCAGTACTTGATGGACAATTACAGACCATGCTCTCTCAACCCAGTTCTCAACTATTACATCACAGGTTTCTGAAGTTAAATTTTACATAATGACCCTATTTCAAATGCACACTTCCAATGCAAATATTGTATATTTATAGACAGGTTCTACAAAACTAACAAAGCAAATCTGAACAATGACTTATGCTGTAATGCCAGAGAAACTGAGGCAAAATAGAAATTAAAGAGTTTTTAACATTTTATTAGTGGAGAGCTTGACTGGGGGCAAAACAGTATCCATGCTGACTCCTTAACTGCATTGGACTCTTGTTTCAAAGCATCCAGCAGCAAGTCAGGGATTTATGAGTCTCCATCTATCAGGGAAACAAAGACAGAAGTGGGAGTAGAGCATTGGTGAGCAGAAACTTCCAACAATGGACCATGAATTTGGTTCTGACAGGCTGGGGATAAGGAGGGATCATAAATTCTGATAAGTTGGAAAGCTGGGAGCCAAATGTCTGAGATAGGAGATATGCCTACATATCTTGAGATAAATGATCTACATTTTATGACTTTTTGAAATGCTAGTGGTCTTGGCTTCTAAACCTAATTATCTCAGTCCTAATGGCCAAGAAGGGGTTTGCCACAAGGGAGACTGAGTTAAACAATTCAAAGAAAACCAGGCAGAACAATTTAGGGAAACTGAGGCAGAACAATTCAAGAAAATTGAGGCATAACAATGACTAATTTAAGAGCAGGAGTGAGGGAAGAGGCAATGATTAAGTGCTTTTTTTTTTTAATGGATATTCAGTTTTAAAAATAAAATAATTCATATTTAAAGTAATGAATTAGAATGAAGGTGCCCTAGCTGTACCAGATCTAAAATTATATTATAAAGCAGTGGTTACCAAAACCATTTAGTATTGGCTAATAAATAGACTAGTTGATCAATGGACAAAATAGTCAATAACTTTAATAATCTAGTGTTTGACAAACCCAAAGACCCCAGCTTTTGGGATAAGAACTCACTGTTTGACAAAAATTGCTGGGAAAATTGGAAATTATTATGGCAGAAACTAGGCATTGACCCACACTTAACACGTATACCAAGATAAGTTCAAAATGGATTCATGACTTAGGCATAAAGAATGAGATTATAAATAAATTAGAAGAACATAAGATAGTTTACCTCTCAGACCTGTGGAAGAGGAAGGAATTTATGATCAAAGAAGAACTAGAGATCATTATTGATCACAAAATAGAAATTTTTGATTACATCAAATTAAAAAGTTTTTGTACAAACAAAACTAATGCAAACAAGATTAGAAGGAAAGCAATAAACTGGGAAAACATTTTTACAGTCAAAAGTTCTGATAAAGGTCTCATTTCCAAAATATATAGAGAATTGACTCTAATTTATAAGAAATCAAGCCATTCTCCAATTGATAAATGGTCAAATGATGTGAACAGACAATTCTCAGACAAAGAAATTGAAACAATTTCTAGCCATATGAAAAGATGCTCCAAGTCATTATTAATCAGAGAAATGCAAATTAAGACAACTCTGAGATACCACTACACACCTGTCAGATTGGCTAGAATGAGAGGGAAAGATAATATGGAATGTTGGAGGGGATGTGGGAAAACTGGGACACTGATACATTGTTGGTGGAATTGTGAATACATCCAACCATTCTAGAGAGCTATTTGGAACTAGGCTGAAAAAGTTATCAAACTGAGCATAACCTTTGATCCAGAAGTGTTACTACTGGGCTTATATCCCAAAGAGATTTTAAAGAAGAGAAAGGGACCTGTATGTGCAAGAATGTTTGTGGCAGCCTTCTTTGTGGTGGCCAGAAACTGGAAACTGAGTGGATGCTCATCAATTGGAGAATGGCTGAATAAATTGTGGTATATGGACATTATGGATTATTACTGTTCTGTAAGAAATGACCAGCAGGATGATTTCAGAAAGGCCTGGAGATACTTACATGAACTGATGCTGAGTGAAATGAGCAGGATCAGGAGATCATCATATACTTCAACAACAATACTATATGATGATCAATTCTGATGGATGTAGCCATTTTCAACAATGAGATGAACCAAATCAGTTCCAATAGAGCAGTAATGAACTAAACCAGCTATATCCAGCGAAAGAACTCTGGGGGATGATTATGAACCACTACATAGAATTCCCAATCCCTCGATATTTGTCCTTCATTTTTGATTTCCTTCACAGGCTAATTGTATGCTGGAATTCTGTCTTCCTAGAAATCAGCCAGAGTCAGGATCACTAAATGTCTTTATTCTAGATCTTTTACGGTCAAGGTCAGGGGATTAAATCTAGTAATCTCCCCACACACACCTTCCTCCCTCCAACTCCAGGAGAGACAAGAGTGTGAGTATCATAATTTCCTCTTCCTCCTCCTCCTACTCCCACACATGTCACTTCCCTCTCTTTGTCCCACCAATAAAGTCAGCACAGAATAGCTGGGGAGGGTCAACCTTCAAACAAGTTAATAGGGAACTATCCAATTGCCAATTAGTCTCACGTGCTTCATTATCCAAGTGCATTTGCTCAGTTCTAGCCCTTTACAATTGTACAGTTTCAAAGTCCGATTCTTTTTGTACAGGAGAATAACTGTTTGGACATGTATACATATGTTTAATTTAATTTATACTTCAACATATGTAATGTGCATTGGTCAGCCTGTCATCTGGGGGAGGGGGGAGGGGGAAGAGGGGAAAGGTTGGAACAAAAGGTTTTGCAACTATCAATGCTGAAAAATTACCCATGCATATGTCTTGTAAATTAAAAGCTATATAATAATAAAAAGTTTAAAAAATAAAGTAATAATTAGGTTTATATTTCCCTCCACCAATTTCTAATTTTTTTAAAATTATGATTTCCTCCCCTTCTGCTGCACATACACTATTATGTCTCTTCTGTTACTTCACTCTTCCCCCCCCCTAAAAAAAAAAAAAGTGTTACTGTTCCCACTGGCTCTCCTCTCATTAATTTCCTTTCTTCTTTTGTTACTGATGAAGTTTCAAGAATTCAAGAAGTCATCTGTAACAAATTCCTGAATTCAAATGCATCTTCTAGTCAAGGGGAGTAGTTTATTATGATGTCATAAGGGGGGGGCAAAGTTCCTTACAAACCTGTCATTTACAGGGGGAAAGATGCCATAGGACTGCCAAAGTTCCTAATGAATTTGCCACTGACAAGGGGAAAGTTGGGAATAATAATCTGAAGCTATAAGGCAGGAAAAATTCCTAATGAATTTGAGATTAACAAGGGTAAAAGTGGCAGGGAAAGTTCCCCAGCCAAACTCTCCATTAACAAGGGGAAAGATTATTATTATGCCACTGATGGGGGTTGAGGTCCCTTTAAGATTCCTTTCTAATTGCCCAACCCATGGCTGACCTTGATTCACAAATCCTGGTCAAAGGCACCCTTTGAATATCTGGGCCCAGCCCCACTATCAGCTCAGCTTCCCCCAGCCCTCCCCTGATCTGAGCTAACTGAAAAGCCCACCAAGAACTTGGAACTGCCCACAAGCTTTTGGGTATAAAAGAGGTGAACTGGACCGCCCTCTTCACAGGAGCCCTCCCAGCCAACGCCCGGTATCCTTCCAGCCATGTAGAGGTTCCTGCCCGCCCAGCGGCCACCTTTCTCGCTGAACTTTACTTCCAAATTTCTACAATAAACCTTTTATTTGTCAATCTAGGTTTTCAGGCCTTTAAATTCATTTACAGGGGACACTGCACCTCATGGGATTATCTATGCGGGAGAAATGGGGTTCCCCCTTTCCTTTCCCTCATTACCACGAGGCAGACAAACTTCTTAAGGAACTCATTATTATAAGGTGAGCAAAGTTCCTAAAGAACTCACAATTTAATAGTAGAAAGTGGGGGGAGGATCTTTTATAGTATAAAAAATAACCTTGGGGGTTGACTTCTATAGCTTGGCCTCCTGATTGAATCCAATAACTATGGGGTCAAGATGATCCTGTCAGTGCTCCCTCCCTACGGCCCATCTAGACACTGGGACATGGTCTTTTTCTGCAGTCTCATTCACCTCTTCCCCTTTGTTTTGTTTATTACTCTTTTAACTGCTGCTGTTGACTGATTTTTTATTCATCTTTTTTACTTCAGTGAGTCTGATAGATTCTCCAATCTTTAGTCCTGAAGACTTCCTTCTCTTCCTCCTTTCCTTTCCTTTTCTTCCTTCTCTCCTTCCTCCTTTCCCCCCTTTCTTCCCCTCACTTTCATTTTGGCAGCAGTTTGGAGGAGAGTTGGGGGCAGGGGAAGAACCACAACGCAGGAGGATCAACACAAGGCTATTCAACAGTCAGGCTGGGAAGCTAGGAAGGCCTACGCCTGGGTGGTCCCAATGTGAGTGGAGGGAAGAGGAGGCTTATGGGAAAGATGCTGAGGAACTAAAAAGGTCTGCAAGTGGCAAGTGGTGAGCGGGGGCGGGGGAGCGAGGGAAAGCGAGGAGTCGCGGATGACAGTGCTACGAGCTTCAGTAACTTCGGGAGGTGGTCCATGGGCACTGCAGAGACGGATCTGGCGGAGTGGGGAAGATACTAAGCTCCGCACTAGACACGTGGAATCATTAGTGGAGAATTCCAGTGTTCAGCCTAGGCTCATCTCGCGCCTCCTGCCAGGGAGTGGCTGATTGGTTCCTCCTCCCGCTTCTTCTCTCTCCCCCTCCCGCGAGGCTCGGACGGACTCCATTGCTCCTCCCCCATCTTTGGCTCTAAAGTCACTGATTGGTTCTTTTGGTTCACTGGACCGCTTTTAAACGCCTCGCCCCCATTTCCGAGGCGTTGATTGGTCTCCTCATCCGGAGGGGGGCCAACTCGACTTTATTACCGAAAAGATGAATTCAGACATAAAACAATGAAATAGCTATTTCTAATTTTTGGCACCACAAAATAATGGATAGGAACGAACATGACGTAGTCCAGTTTGGTACACTTAATCGTCTAGGCGACTGGGGGGCCTCGCGTTTATATATGGGGCGTGGCTAGAGTCGTTTCATGGCAGCCAATCAATTCCTCCTGCTCCTGGAAAGAGAAGGCCGTAAATCGGGGTTTTTGGGATTTGTAGTTTCTTTTTTCAAAAAAAAAAAAAAAAAAAAAAAAAGCCACTCTGCGCAGGCGCAGGCGCAGTCTCCAGGCCAAGGATGCGCGCGGATTTTAGTCGCCATTAGAATAGCACAGATTTAGGGACCCTGTTCCCGGGTCCTGAGATGTAGCTCCGCGTGTTACCAAGCCGAGCAGGGCCCTTTCGCCAGGTAGTTGGGGACTTAGGAAAGGGATCGAAACCCAGCATTTGGGGAACGGGGTTTACGGCCTCTGAACCTTCTTAATCTGTGAGGCCGCGGAATGAGGGGGTCTGTAAAGCATCAAGGGGCGGGGCCGCTGGAGGAGAGGCGTGAGGGGCGGGGCTTCTGGGGGAGAGGCTGAGGGGGCGGGGCTTCTGTGAGAGGCTTTGTGGAGGCGGGGGAGAGGCATTAAGAAATCTGGGAGTGGGGGTCACTGGGGAGCATCAAGGGGCAAGACCTCTGGGGACACCAAAAGTTTGGGTTGCTGGGGAGTAGACATCAAGGGGTGGGGAATCTGGGGGAGAACCAAGAAGGCCTGTGGTGCTGGGGGAAAGTCATTAAGAGGTTGGGGGGGATTCCGGCCTTTGAGGCTTCTTAATCTGTGAGGCCACGGAATGAGGGGTCTGTAAAACATCAAGGGGCGTGGCCTCTGGTGGAGATGCATGGGATGGGGCTATTGGGGAGGGGGCATCTAGAGACATCAGAGGGGCAGGACACTGGGGAGGAAGCATGGGGGATGGGGGTTTTGGTGGAAAGTCTTGGCTTGGTGGGGGGAGTTGAGAGGGGGAGGGGGGCAAAGGAGGTGGCTTGAGGGAGTTCCCCGTGATTGGGAGGCCCAGGGGCTCGGTGTTTGGTGTGAGGAGCCTTTGGTCGGGTTACAAATCTCTGAGGGGATAAAAGATGGGGGGGGCCCTGGGAAGGAGGATCAGGGCGGGGTCACTGAGAGCTGCAGAAATACTAAGTGAGGGAGGCAGTGAATATGAAGGAATAAGGCTGTGGAAGTGGAAAGGTTCAGGTGGAGTTACATTAGATGAATCTTTGAACCTATGAAAAGCATGGGAGAAATGCCTCGTCTGTGAGAGAGAGCAGTCAGAGTTCTGAGTCCAGCCCCCTCATTTTACTGGCCAGGATGCTGAGGTTCAAGTCCTCACAGATAACTGGCCCCCTCTGACTCCAAATCCTGTGCTCTTTGCAGCACTCCTGAGCAAGGAAATGAAGCACTGGAAGGGAAAAGGGGGGGGGCGGGGAAGACCGCTGTTTTAGGTCAGAAACTATGGGGTGAATGGTTTGGGGGATTTGGACTGGAGGATCTGCTTGGTTTCTCTTTTCCCCATTGATTTGTTTGCCACTGTTGTAAGATGCTCTGATTTAGGGCCAGTTTTCCTTGTAGGACTTAAAAGATGTGGAATGAAAGCTGAAACAAAGCAATTTCTTTTTTAATTTCCTCAACTGATCCCTCATTGTAATGGGAGATGCGGTATCCCGGAGGTTGTGCCAGGTTGTGATTGTGAGCTTTAAAGGCTGCTACTAAGATGGTAAAACTTGAAATATTGTTCCAGAAAGGGACTTCTTAATTGTGATCATCATAGCTAAAATTGTTTCGTGCTTTAAGGTTTGCAAAGTGTTTTATGTATATTATTTTACTGATGTGGATACTCTCCCCATGATACAAATTATAGCCCCTCCAGATCTAGAATTCTTTATTATGTCCCTCCCTGCACTTAGCATTCAGCCAAAGTTCTGGACTTTGTTTCTTGAACTCTACTAGCAGCAGAAGCAGGACCCAAAGTCATTTCCCCAAAGTGATAAGATCACAGGATCATAGTATTTAGAAACTGAAGAGATAATCTAATCTACTTTTATTATTTATTAGTGATGAAACAGGCCCAGAGGTGTTTTATGACATACCTAAGATGATTAGTCTTTCAATTTTTTTTTTTTTTTTTTTTTTTAACGCTTGTAGCTTTTACAAACACCATGGCCACATAGCCAATGGAAAGGAGAGCAGAGGTAGGACATGCATCTGGGTCTTCTAACTTCAAATCTAATACTCTTTATGTCTTACTACAGTTCCTTGATATAGTATCTTTCATATACATACGTCATAGTTTGTATAAGTATGTCCCTCTGGTTGTGATTCAGTGATACTGGTTTCTTTATTGTTCCTTGCACTAGTCTCCGTCTCCCAGCTGTGTGTATTTTCACTGGTTGTTCCTCATGTCTGGAACTCTCTCTCTCCTCATCACTGCAGCGACTTTTTCTGGCTTCCTTCAAATGTTAAGATCCCACTTTCTACAGGAAGACTTTTTCTGATCCCTTTCTTTTGAAAAAAATTTTCAATAGCATTTATTTTTCCAAATACATATAAAGATAGTTTTTGATATTCATTTTTGTAAGACTTTGTGTTCCAAATTTTTCTCCCTTCCTTCTTTACTCCCTTCTCCAAGACAGCAAGCAATCTGATACAGGTTAAATATGTGCAGTTCTTTTAAACATATTTCCCTATTTGTCATATTGTGTAAGAAAAATCTGACCAAAAGGGAAAAAACTGTGAGAAAGAAAAAAGTGAACCAAAAAAGGTGAAAATACCATGCTTTGATCTATATTCAGTCTCCATAGTTCTCTCTCTGAATGCAGATGGCATTTTCCATCCCAAGTCTATTGGAATTGCTTTGAATTACTGCATTGTTGACAAGAGCCAAGTCCATCACAGTTGAGCGTCACATAATCTTGTTCCTGTGTACAGTGTTCTTCTGGTTCTGCTCACTTCTCCCAGCGTCAGTTCATGTAGATCTTTCCAGGATTTTTTGAAATCAGCCTGTTCATCATTTCTTATAGAACAATAATATTCCATTGCATTCATATACCATAACTTATTCAACCATTCCCCAACTGATGGGCATGCACTCAATTTCCAGTTCCTTTCTACTACAAAAAGAGCTGCTAAAAACATTTTTGCACATGTGGATCCTTTTCCTTCTTTCATGATCTTTTTGGGTTATAAATCTAATAGTGAGACTTTGGGCATAGTTCCAAATTGCTCTCCAGAATGGGTGAATCATTTTCCAACTCCAACAATGCATTAGTATTCCATTTTCCCCCACATTCCCTCCAGTATTTATCATTATCTTTTCCTGTCTTCTTAGCCAATCTGAGATGTGTGAAGTGTTTTCTTAATTTGCATTTCTCTAATCTGTAGTGATTTAGAGCGTTTTTTAAATGACTAGAAATGGCTTTAAGTTTTTCAACTGAAAATTATCTGTTCATATCCTTTGGTCATTTATCTGGTCCCTTTCTTAGTGCTAGTGGCTTTCCTCTGTTGATTATTTACAATTTTTCCAGTAAATAGCTTGTTTGTGGTTTACAGCTCCTTATCCCATTAAACTGTGAGCTTCTTGAGCAAGCACTATTTTGTTTTTGTTTTTGCCCTTCCTCGTATCCCTAGCCCTTATAGGGTTTCTGGCTTATAGTGGAAGCTTAATGAATACTTGTTGACTGACAGCTGTTTCTGTGTGTTTCTGCCC
This sequence comes from Sminthopsis crassicaudata, assembly GCF_048593235.1. Classification (NCBI taxonomy): domain Eukaryota; kingdom Metazoa; phylum Chordata; class Mammalia; order Dasyuromorphia; family Dasyuridae; genus Sminthopsis; species Sminthopsis crassicaudata. The sequence goes on along the minus strand of NC_133617.1, from coordinate 46,244,375 downwards.
ACAGTGTACCTTAGTAGAATGTGTGCTACTTAGCTTGTATCTGAAGAAGATACAGATATGAATAGCACAGTGAGGAGGAAAGATGCTGGAGACATAGCATCCTTGAATGAAGAAATGGCCACATCCTCAAATCCTCAAATTGAACAAGATAAGGTCCCAAGTATGGAGGATACTAGGGATCAGGAAACAAGAAGACGAAGAGACACATTAAACTCTGCAGTCTCCCATCAGAACTTGAGATGGTTTCAGCGCCCTGAAGTAGCTTCACCCCAGGAAGAGGAACTGAGCCAAATCCGGGAGCTTTGCATGCAGTGGATGGATCCCGAGACTCATGGCAAAGAGGATGTTTTAGATATGTTGGTGCTGGATCAATATGTGATTGTCCTGCCCAGAGAGATCATGACTTGGGTAAAGTCACAGCCTTCAGAGAACAGTGAGGAAGTAGAGATCCTCTTGGAAGATTTGAGCCAGATGTTTGAGGATAACGGTAAGAATTTCAGTAGGAATGGAGAGAGAAGTTCTTCTCAAGACATAAGAGGAAGTTAGACCTTGAAGTGAGAATAGAGCAAAGGATTATTTGGGAAGAATGTTGCCCATAAACTCTTAGACTTGGTCTCAGTAATGCAACTTCTCTAAATTACATCATGTATGATCATTTTCATTTTCCAGTGAAGGGGTTAAAGAACATATAAATGGTTATATAATTTCTTCAGATTGGTTAAACCAAAGTCAAGAGCCCCATTCCTCTTACCATTTACTCTTTTTTTTTTTTTTTTTTTTTTTTTTTTAAATGAGGCAATTGAAGTTAAGTGACTTGCCCAAGATCGAATAACTAGTAAGTATTAACTGTCTGAGGCCTAACTTGAACTCAGATCCTCCTGACTTCAGGGATGTTGCTCTGTGCACATTTATTTGTCCCCTTACTATTTGCTCTTTTAGCAAGCCATACTGCTTTTCTGATAGAAAAAGGTTCATTTAATTATCTGTGAATTTCTTTTTCCTTTCTGAATTAGTTCACTGATTCATCATATTATGTAAAATAGGAAATATTTGGAAAATATTTTCTTTATTTTAAAAAAAGAGATAATTGTATTACAGAGAATCTGAGTTATAACTTGCATATTATTGAATGATTTAGACACAGAACTGTGCATATTTTAATTCCTAGAGCAAAACTCAGTTCCTTTGCAGCACACTATAATTTTTGAATCAGAATTGGGCTTCTATTTTTCTCCATTTTTCACTCCTTTCCTCAATTGTAAGGGTGAGTGGGGACTGTTCCTAAATGATTTACTGTTGTTTTATATAGGAAGTGTTTAGGGGAATTTCTAGCCTCATGAGCCTTGAAAATATAAGATTGGGTTTCTTCATAGATTCACATTCTTTCCACAGTTCTGTCTTCTCAGGATTCTGCTGTTTCCCAGGATCAGAGCTCTGCAGAAAAGCGAGCAGCTTCTGTGTCTCTGCCAGATGAATCCCAGGTGAGTGGGAACCTTTGTTCTTTCCTGAAGTACCATGTAGAACTTGCATTCTTCAGGTATACATTTATTTTCTTTCCCCATCCTAGAATTAATGCATTGGGCCATACTAGTAGATAAGTCATGTCATGCTCAAATAGAATTAGGGCTACTAAACCATACATGAAGAGGCCCACATATTAACATTATTTAAACTCCATTATATTTTTATTTACTTTGTTAAATATTTCCCAATTATATTTAAATCTGGTTTGGGTATACTCAGGAATGTTAGGAGCCATTTGTTTGACCACTGAGTAAATGGTGTTTGTTATGTACAGTGATCTGCAGTTGCCTGGTATCCTCCCTTGGTACCCTTTCCCTCTTAATGTTCATTTAGTACAATGAAAGCCCCAGGAGGGTGGGGACTGCTTTGCTTTTGTCTTTGGTTAGAATGATGCTTTTCACATACTAGGTATTAAGTGTTTGTTAAATTGAATTCAGGCCTCATATACATAAAATTCTGCTAAGTTCTGTAAAGGATACAGAAAACAAAATAGAAAAATAGTTATTCCATCAAGAAGTTTGAATTTTCATTGGAGAAACCAGATAGACATTTTTCATGGTTAAGTACTTACATTGTTTTTTAAATGCAAAAATTAATTGGAATAGGCCATAAATGCTTTATGAGTTGAGAACCAGCAGATGAGTGTGAGCAAGAATAATCAGCAATGCCAAGTATAGGAAATAGAATTTAAGCTTGATTGGAAGAAAGAGTATGGGCCAGTTAGTGAGAATGAAGGTGAAGTAGATTATAGATGGGGGAACAAATCGAGCACAGATTATGGTGGGAACTCTTGTATTTTTATCCTGGCTGAAACAAATGGGATTTTGGGGGTAGAATGGGTAGAGTAGTTGAGCACAGGTTGCCCCTAGTCTTTCTTCACTACCTTCAGAGTAAGGGTGACCCCATGTCTTTAGCTCTGCAGGCTCACCCCATCTCAATCCTATAGGATTCTGGATATTTTACTGGAGGCCATGCCTTCCCCAAGCAGGATATATAGTAGAGAATTGTTTATTATTTGACTTGTAATTCTCAGAACTCTTTATACTGTGAGAATCAGTTATTAGTAGCATTACCTTTTGTAGAATTTCAGATTTGGTCCTTATGGAGAGGCTAGGGTTTTTTTTGTTTTTTTTTTCCCCCAGTATGTTTTTACTTTTCTAATTATATATAAAGATGGCTTTCAACATTCATTTTTGTAAAATTTTTCTCCCTCCCTTCTTAAGCTCTGTCCTCCCCAAAACAGCAAGCAATTTGATTTAGGTTATACATGTACAATCATCCTAAACATAGTTCCATATTAATCATGTGAAATAAAAATCAGAACAAAAGGAAAAACCCACAAGGAAGAAAAGGCAAGCAAACAAACAAAGGTGAAATTAGTATGCTTTGATCTACATTCAGTCTCCATAATTCTCTCTCTGAATGGGGATGGTATTTTCTATCCCAATACTTTTGGAATTGTCTTAGATCGTTGTGTTGCTGAAAAGAGCTAAATATTATATTGTAGTTGATTATTGCATAATCTTGCTGTTACTCTATACATTGTTCTTCTGGTTCTGCTCACTTCACTCAGCATTAGTTCATGTAAGTCCAGATTTTTCTAAAATTAGCCATATACCATAACTTATTCAACCATTCTCCAATTGATGGGCATCCACTTAATTTTCAGTTTCTTAACATTTTACATAAATATTTTTGCACATGTAGATCCTTTCCTCTCTTTTATGATCTCCTTGGGATACAGATCTAGTATTTGTTTTGCTGAAAGTAGGGACATATAGGTCTTTGGGCTTAATTCCAAATTGCTCTCCAGAATGGCTAGAGCAGTTTATAATTCCATCAACAATGCATTAGTGTCCCAGTTCTTGTACATTACTGGAGATGTTAGTTCTTGAATAAGTGGGAATGTTTTTGGTGTTTTTAGGACTCTGTGACATTTAAGGATGTGGCTATAATGTTCAGTCGAAAGGAATGGTGGCATTTGCAGCCAGCCCAAATGGAGATGTACAGGGATGTGATGATAGAGAACTACAATAACATGGTCTCTGTGGGTAAGAACAGTTTTACTGTGTGACTGCCCATTGCTTCCTCCTATATTAAAGGCTGTCAGACTGAAACAATTAACTGATGGCTAACTCAATGACTTTCCTCTTTCTTAGGCACCTAGACCAGTGATCCTCAAACATTTTAAATAGGGGGCCAGTTCACTGTCCCTCCGACTGTTGGAGGGCCGGACTATAGTAAAAGCAAAAACTCACACTCTGTCTCCGCCCCTCAGCCCATTTGCCATAACCTGGCGGGCCTAATAAATGTCCTCAGTGGCTGCATCTGGCCCTCGGACCATAGTTTGAGAACCCCTGACCTAGACAATAAATATATCTACTACTCCTGTTCCTGGGTGAAAGTCTGTCTCTCCTATCTTTTGTATTCCCAAGTTGTAACACATAAGGGTCCAACAGGAAGTACAAGCAAGCTAATTTGCTTTCAAATGAATTATGTACTCTGTTACCTTTCCCCTCAACTGCTTTTATTGTGCCCTAATGCTAAGTGTCCTCTAGGGCTCCTTTATACTCTCCTCTGCCCTTCCTATTTATTTATTTATTTATTTATTTTTTTTTTTTTGAAGCTGGGGTTAAGTGACTTGCCCAGGGTCACACAGCTAGGAAGTGTTAAGTGTCTGAGATCAGATTTGAACTCAGGTCTTCCTGAATTCAGGGCTAATGCTCTATCCACTGCGCCACCTAGCTGCCCCTGCCCTTCCTATTTCTTGCATGCTCTCAATTCTTTGATGAGGAAGGGGCAAAGATTGCATTTTGACATGGATCTTTATGTCCTTCTCATTTCTTTCTCCATGAGCAGGGCTTCTTACTTCTAAACCAGAGCTGATATCCCAGTTGGAGAGAGGGGAAGCGCCATGGATGCGGAGCAGAATTGTCTCCAGAGGTTCTGGTGCGGGTGAGTGAAAACTAGGCCACTGAGTCATTGCAGAGAAGAAACTTTTTCTCAACTGGGAAAGTGTTGGTTGGACATCTTTTACCTGTATCCTTATCTTAACCTTATTATATTATTTTCCTACCATCTCTTTTAAGTTACTCTTAAGTTTAGAGGAAGTAGTACCATTTCTCTTCCTTGAAGTTTGCCCTTCCACAGGTACTTTGGCTTCTGTTACATTCTACTTCCTTAAGCACACTGAACCCAGGGAAATCCCTGCTTCTAGCATCTTACAATTTTTTTTTTAATTGAAAATTTAATTAAATTTCTTTTAGACTCAGTTTTGTGAATTTTGAATTTTAATTTTAGCAAGATGGGGCACACTGCCATTATGCACAGCATCTATGACAGATTCAGGATGACACTTCTCAGTCCATTAAATCATTTGAAAGGAGTCTATTTGCTTGACTACTTTGATCATGTGGTCTGTCTTCATTAAACTTTTTCATGTGGAATCACAACAAAACTATTGTGTACATATGAACCAAAATGTCATTTTTTGGATGATTTTAAGATTAGTATTACAAACAAAATCCTTTCAGTCTGATCACCAGTAACTGAGGAAAGTTATTTGCAAATTAACTAGAGTGTTATTTCTCATGACAGTGATTATATGGAATTTTCAATAAGAAACATTAATATTTTAAAATTTAATTTAATCTTTCCTTTTTTTTTTTTAAAGTTTGTAGTATTTATACTTCTGAAGTTGTTAAAGCTTAAAACTGCCCTAAGACTTTGGGGGTACCCTATGTTTTGGTCTGCCTATATTATTTTTTAATTTGTATTTTTAATATTTAATAAGCTTAAATTTTATTTTTTTTCATTGAACTAAAATCTCCCTTTTCTCCCTCCTACTTCACCACCTCTCATTGAAAAAAAGAAAAAGTCCTGATAACAAATAGTAATCAAACAAAACAAATTCCCACATTGTTCATGTTTTAAAAAAAAGTCTGTTTCATTTTATGTTCTGAATATATCACCTTTCTGTCTGGAGGTACATAGCATGTTCCATCATTAATCCTCTGGTTGGACATTGTATTGATCAGAGATCGTAAGTCTTTTAAAGTTGTTTCTTTTTTCAATATTGTTGTTATTGTATAAATCGTTCTCCAGCTTCAGCTTGCTTTTCTTATCAGCAATTCATAATAGCCTTCCCAGATTTCTCTGAAACGATGTCCTTCATTTTCATTCAACTTATGGCATATCATATTCATTTACCATCACTAGTCCAGCCACTTGGCACCATCTTAGTTTCCAGTTTTTTGCCATCATGTAAAGAGCTGCTATAAATAATTTTGTACATAGGGATCCATTTATTCTTTCTTTGATCTCTTTGAGGAATAGATCTAGCAGTAGTGTCATTGAGTACATAGTTAATAATTTTTTGTTCAAATTGTTTTCTAGACAGTATCAGTAGTCTATCAATCTGTTTTCCCACAGCCCCCTCCAGCATTTGCTTTTTTGTCAACTTTGACAATTCATGGGTATGAGGTGGAGCTTCAGAGCTATTGTGCATTTCTCTAAATATTAGTGATTTAAAGCATTTTTAATATAGCTTTTTGATAGTTTGGATTTCTTCTTCTGAAAACTGATTTTCATATTTTTTGGTCATTATTAATTAAGGAATGGTGTTTGCAAATTTGAATCAGTTCTTTATATTGCCTTATATTCTTTAAAAATACATTTACTTGACTCTGCCCATTCTAGATATTTTCTCTTTCCTTTCATTCTTTTATTTCTTATAAACTGTGTTGTACAATTATATGTCTAAAGTCACATAAGGCAGTAATGGTCAAACCAGAAATCAAACTTAGGGGATGATAATATTTTTCTGCTACTTTTTTTTAAACATTTGTGAGGTCAGTTGTGATAATTTATATGAAAGATTTTCAATTCCAGATTGCTGTGTAAATGTACATTATCATTATTTTTAATCTGAATTCCTTCAAATGTATTGTGAATACCATTTATCTTTACTGCTGGGTTCCTCAACATAACTTTCTAATATTGGGATTTTCCAGGGGCTAACAGATAATCTTGAGGGCAGACAGAATCACTGTAGGAATTAAAGAGAGATAAAGATAAAGTGTCCCCAGTACTATACTACAACTCTCTTAGAAGTAAGATCAAGAATAACTTAGAGCCTGAGAAAAGTTAGACCATCTAGAAAGGAAAGACATAAAGTTAGTTAACTTTTGTTCATTGTTTTATTGTTCTCATGACCTTCAAAAATTTATCTACACTAAATAATGAGGAATTATTGTATGGCAGTTTTCTTTTTTCTTCAACAAAATGTATGAGGGACATTTCCATGTTTTATTTCTTTCAGGTTCTGAGACCAGGTTTGTTACAAAAGAATCAACTCCAAGACAGGGCATTTATTTGAAAGATTCGTCTCAGGAGAGGTTCTTGAGAGATGGTCCCTGTGCCTCTACATTAGGAAGAGCCTTGAAATGTGAGGAGGACAGGTTGGAAAAGCAGCAAGACAACCAAGAGAGACAATCTGGTCAAGTAACAGTAGAACAGGAGAAAACTTCGAAAGTGAGAAGACCTAGATGTAATATATTTAGGAAATACTTCAGGCCAGGGTCAGGCCTTGTTACAAAAAAGAAAGTTCCTACAGGAACAAATCTCCATAAATATATTAAGCATAAAATGAGCCTCAAACAGTATTTAGATCTCGTTAAAAGTAAAATGGCAACTCCAGAGAAGAAACCCAATTTTAAGGTAAGGCCAAAAACCCGAAGTTATTACTCAAACCTTTTTAAGTCTCGTAGAATACCTCCTGGGGAAAAAGGTTATAAATGTAAAGCATGCGGGAAAACTTTCATCTACAATTCATCTCTTACTCGACATCTGAGAATCCATACCGGGGAGAAACCCTACAAATGTTATGAATGTAAGAAGAGCTTTAGGCGTCGCTCATTTTTTAATCTACATAAGAGAGTTCATACTGGAGAGAAACCTTTTAAGTGTAATGAATGTAATAAAGCTTTCATCCGGGACTCATCCCTTTTTAAGCATCAAATAATTCATACTGGAAAGAAGCCTTTCAAGTGTAATGAATGTAAGAAAGCCTTTACCCAGAGGGGGCTACTTACTGAACATCAGAGGATTCATACTGGAGAGAAACCCTTTAAATGTGACGTGTGTAAGAAAGACTTCAGCCACAAATCATCCCTTATTCAACATCAGAGAATTCATACTGGAGAAAGAACTTTCAAGTGTAATATATGTGAAAAGGCTTTCAACCAGAGCACCCGCCTAACTGAACACAAAAGAATTCATACTGGAGAGAAACCGTATAAGTGTAATAAATGTGAGAAGGCCTTCACTCAAAGAACACATCTCAATGAGCATCAGAGAGTTCATACTGGAGAAAAGCCCTATAAATGTAGTCATTGTGAGAAAGCTTTCAGCAACAGCTCATCCCTTACTCAACATCTTCGAATTCATACTGGAGAGAAACCATATAAATGTAATCAATGTGAGAAGGCCTTCAGTCAAAACTCATCCCTTATCATACACCTGAGATTCCATAGTGGGGAGACACCTTTTAAATGTAAGGACTGTGGGAAGGCCTTCAGCCGTAACTCATCTCTTACAAGGCATCAGAAAACTCATAGTGGAGAGAAACCTTTCAAGTGTAATGAATGTGGGAAAGCCTTTGGTCGGAACTCATCCCTTACCGACCATCAGAAAATTCATACTGGAAAGAAACCTTATAAGTGTAATGACTGTGGAATATCCTTCAATCAGAATACTCGCCTTATTGAACATCAGAGAATACATACTGGAGAAAAACCCCACAAATGTGATCTGTGTAAGAAAGCCTTCAGAAGTAGTTCAGCTGTTCTCAGGCATCAGAGAATTCATAGTGGAGATTAACTGGGAGTAGGATCATACATGGGGAAGCTTCCGTCATGCTAGTCACTTATTACATACCACAGAGTCATACCATCACAATCTGCCACTTGGGATTTTTAAAGAAAGATTTCCCTTTTCCTTATAGTACACTGCTTTCAAGCGACAGATTTGCGTGAGTTAAAGCAGGAAGGAGCATTGTTACGAGATCTATAGTAGTAGAAGTACCAAGCCTTCTAGAGTAATAAAAGGAGGAATCTTTATTAAGTTTCCAATTAGTATTAGAACAAGTGGGTAGTATCTGTGAGTAAAGGGATAAAAAACATCCTGCTAAAGTAATTGCATATTTTAAAAGTACTTCTGTGACTTTTGGTGAGTGTAAACTAGTTGTGAAATATTTTCAGATTCTTGTACATTTCACCCTGAAAGAAGTTCCTAGTGGTAGATGGACTAGTGAAGAGTGGGGGCTGGCACTAGATCTAAAAGATGGAGGGGATGAAGCAGGATCCCCTAGTTTAGGAGTAAGAAAGATAGAAAGTTGTTTTGCAGCAAAAAAAAAAACTCATATCTTTTCTCTCTCAAGATAGTTGTGGGAGTTATGATAGATATATTCTTTGGTTTCTTGTCAGTCTCTTCACTGTACCCCAGGGTTCCAGTGCAATGCCCTATGCTGCCTTCTGACCACCCAAAGTCCTTCACTGTATCCTCCACTCATCACTATATTCTTCCACAATGTATTACATTCTAGAATTACAACTTTCCTGCTTCTTCTCATTAAGATTTCTGTTTCCTCAGTGCATCTTAATATGGAAAGTCAATTTTCACTCCATTCCCAAGATTTAGCTTCCAGTCTGTTCCTTGGAGTTTGAACTATGACTTATTGGGGGATATTGCCTTCCTTGACCCACAGATTCCAGCCATGTCTGATTCCAGCCTTTCCAAAACAAAGATTTTACATCTTTGGAATAGGATCAGAGGAGATAAGCTAAAAGCAGTCTGGATTTTGGGCCATGAAGTTTCCCCAAGTTCCTCTCTTTTTTTGTTCCTGTCTGTTCTTGTCTTCTTTCCTCAGAATCCTCTTTTGCTTATTTTGAATCAGGTATTAGTAACTAAAGCAACATTTTTGGCAGCATTATGGTATACATCTAGAGTGGGAGGACCTTAGAGAATGTCTAGTCCAACTAGTTCATCTTATTGATGATAGAACAGGGTCATGCAGGTGATAAGTATCAGAGGCAGGATTCAATTACAGGCCCTGTGACTTCAAATCTAATGTTCCTTTCACTGCATCTCCATTGAGCAGGGAATTCTCAGCATCACCAGGCTAGTTGAAAAAGTGATTGCCAGGAGACCAGAAAGATACAATCTTTGCCTTTCTCCCTTAACTATGGTCTCTTTCCAAGAATGTTTGCTTTACTTTAGTTCCTATGATTAACCGTTTTCAAATTTGTAATTAGGTCCTCCTCCTCCTCCATCATGACATCATCATGATAACAGTATTTTCCAGTTTACAAAGTACTTTCGGATAACAACCTGTTTAGCTGTCCTCTTCTAGGGACCAGTTATTCTTTCCTTTCAAACTCAGTCCCACTCAGGTATTAGCTAATAACTCAGGTGTGAGTTGATGAGTAGTTAAATGGTAACTCCCTCACTTATAACTTGAAACAGTGGGATTATGGTTAGCAACTATTTCCCATGGTTTTTCCCACCTATTTATCGTACCCTGGGGATAGCTTTGGTAACAACAAATTGCCTCACCCTGTAAAAACAAAGCTCTATTGCTTTTCTCTGAAACTCAATTCCCTAGATCAAGTTGATTTCAGAACCTTAACAGGCCTTGTGTTTCACTAGCTTTTAAACTGTCTCTGTCTCCCTTACTCTTAGTTAAATCTTACATTGCAGAACTAGCTATTAGGGTGATTTAGATTTCATTTTCTAACTGATTCCAAGTTTAGCCTTATAGCTAACATGTTCTTGTTTCTTAGTGTTCTTTCCTCTACATCTTAGGTTACTTTATAATCTTAAGCTACATGAGAGGTACAGAGTCCAAAGTGAGTGAGGTTATAGTCTTATTAACTTCTGTTATAAGTGGAAGCTATCTCAATTTCTATATTCAATTTAGGGTATCAGTTTTAGGAACACTTTTGGCACATGCAGAAGAAGGTGGATGTAGTGTTGTGGATGTTAAAGGTAACAGATTGTGCCATGTGAAGAACTATTGAAGGAAATGAAGTATTTAGCTTAGTTATGGTTGTCAAGTTATTTGACTCGTCAAGTATTTGTATCAGTTTTTTCTCCTTGGTCTAAGAAAACAAGATTAGGAGCAACTCTTGAGATTCTCTAATGTATTTTCTCTAAACCTTAAAGCTAATTTTGCAAAGGTGTGAGGGAAAAAAAAAAAGCCAGCTATAGAAGAAAAATGGCTTTGAGTTTTCAACTTGGAGAATTTCCAATAATGATCAAAGGAGATTTTCTCTACCAAATGGAGGTAGATAGGTCTTGCCTCAGAGAAGGTAGACTGCTGGAGGTCAGGTTTTTGGTGCCTTATTTTCCTCATAGCCCTAAGTGTAGGGCCGTGCCTATGTTGACCTCTCCCAAAGATTTGTTGATTCATTCATTATAATCAAAAGATTCTAGTCATTTAAATCCCTTCAAAACCTTTTTGTAGGGTGCCCCTAGAATTGTAATCAATCAAAATGTAACTGCCAACTCAAACTTTTTCTTTTAAGTCTTTAAGTAGATGGCTTTAATTAGGTAGAGCAAGTCTAGCCATGGTCCTTTTGGCTCCAGTCAGTGGGGACTTGAAATTCAGGTGTCAGGGAGCATAGGAGTATCTCCAGAACAAACTGTCTATTGGAAAGGAATTTTTTCATCATCTTTTATCCAATGCAAGGAAATCTATCAAGATTGAATCAACTGAAGCAATATGAGTCTTTACTTTCTTTGTTCATTTCCATGTTTACTTTTGGATACCTCTTCCTGAGTTTATAAGTCTTCATAGAGTCTTTTTCACTAAAGACTAGACATCCCAAGCAGCTCTGGTGGGCTTGATCCTTTAAGACTTAAACATTGCCCCAGATGAGGCTGTCAGAACTAAGGTTGGGCAGATGGGCATTGAGACATGTATTTAGCAGCCCCATTCTCTTATCTCTTGGCCAACTATTCCTGGCCTTGATTCTGTGACTCACCTTTAGCATTGCTTATTGCATACAGAAGGCAGAACAATGAGCTGTGAGAGAAAGACAGATTCAAACGTCATGTAAGGAAGAACTTCCAACAGTGACAACTATAGAATGTAGAATGGAAATTCCTCTTCACAAGAGATGTTCAGAAAGAGTTGGGATGCTTGCATGTTAGAGATATTGTAGAGGTCATTCCCTTTGGAGTTTATGAGTTAGACTAAATAAGTCCTTCGAAGTCCTTTACAACCCTGAGCATGTGATTCTTCTGTTCATTCGGGTGGACCTTCCTTGGATCAATCAATTCAAGTATCCACCCATGTTTAGACTTCCCCCATTCTTCAAGAGCCTTTGACTGGCTCCCAGTCATGCTGTAATAAGCTCCTTTTGCAAGCTGAGATTCTGGTTAATCACTCCTTAGTTAGAGTTCTAAGTCAGAAGTTCACTATATCTCCCAAAACAGAAGCTGTGTTCTGTGTATTGCTGGCTTTGCTGTTATAGTGGTTAGTTTTTGTGCTTAGCAGCAAACTTGCACCTCAAGATTTTTATTGGAGGATTTGGTATGACTTCCATTGGCTTATTGTATAATCAAGAGAAGCTATTGTATCTTCTGAGCTTGTTCTGCTTTTCTAAATGGAGTCATACCTTTTTCCCTTTTAAGGATTTGATATGACTTCCACTGGCTTATTGTATAATCAAGAGAAGCTGTTATTATCTTCTGAATTTGTTTTGATTTTCTAAATGGAATCATATCTTTTCCCTTTCAAATATTGTTGCATGGGAAGACCAATTCTGCTTAACTCAGATCAGTAAGGAAAAAGTGGGAAAGAAGGTAGTGTGGTCCCCTGCTTATGCCCCACTGGTTAAACACCACAGAGTTATGCAGGGTCTCATGCTTCGTACTAGTAATGTTTTTTGTTTTTTCTTCAAATACTCTTGCACAGGAAGGGCTTTCTGGCAGAATGGAAAAGAGCTGGGTTTGGAGGCATAGGACTCAGGTTGAGACTTTGAATATCATCCTTTTTCTTAGCCTCATCTGCCACCTGTGAAATGAGCAGCTAGATAAAATGGCTTCTGAGTTTCCTTCCAATACAAAATCTCTGAACTTGGAATCTACTAAAGTTGGGTTTCCTCCCATTCTAGAGGCACTGGGACGTGGTCCAGATAGCCCTGGACTTGGTGCCAGAAGACCCAGCTCCATGTCTCTGCTTTGCCACCAAATAGGTGGATGGTACTCAACAAGGTAGGTCATAGTTTAGTTTTGATAATAAAGTGGTATAACATACGTAAACTGACACGATATAATGTCAGCTTTAGTATTTGTTGTTTTCCCTGTAGGAATAGGCTGAGACTTGAGTAGGGTGAAGAAGCATGATCATCCTGAGAAGTATCAGAGGCCTCTGTGCCTTTTAAGTGAGTTCCTCCCCTGCCCCATGACCTAAAATTGAACCACCCCAGGCCCCTAAGATCCTCATCCTGAGGAACCTTGGGCCCTATCCTGTCATAGCTCTTTATTTCCTGGGCCTTCTGATGTGGATCTCCTGGATGCTTATGCTTTTTATTCATTTTCCCAGATATTTTTGGTAAGCATCTCCTGCAGAGACCATGACTTGGGGAAAGATTTCCAGGGATAGGTAGCCTGACACCAGTAGGGGAAAAGCGGGGTGGGGAAAAGGGAGATGCAGTGCTCTTTCTATGTCTCATTGTCTGAATCCTGAGTAGTTTATACTAAGCCTTGTACTTAGTACAAATAATGTTTAGTTAAATAAAAGTTTGGTTATAATGATGATGGTCTTATTGTCTCACTTCTTACCTGTTTTAAATGAGAAGATCTTGCGAGGACTTTTTTCTTAAGTTTTGTTTTCAGGATATTAAACCGCTAGAAACAGAGGTTCTGCTGTCTTCTCTCATCTCCCTATATGTGTCTCTTGTTCCCATCCCCCTCCTCCTTATTCTCCAGTTCTCTTTCTCTTTTGGCAACAGGCAGAGAAACATGGGTATGAAAAGAGAAGAATTTGAAGAAGGAAACACAATGGGACTGAAAAGAATTGGAACAAATGTCTATCCTTTGAGCTACAATTAAATTTTAGGATAGTGGTTCTGAATGTAGTAGGGGATGCCTGGTACAAGCCCTTAAGTCCTTATGCAGGAAGGATACCTTTTGGTGGTTTGCGTTTCCACAACCATCTGTCCCTGTAGTTTCTAAGGTCCCTTCCAGCTTCATATTCTGTGATCCTGTGAGGGTGTGTGTGTGTGTGTGTGTGTGTGTGTGTGTGTGTGTGTGTGTGAAAGAGAGAGAGGAGGAAAAGGGAGCAGGTTTTTTTTGTTTGTTTGTTTTGTTTTTTTTCCCTGAGGCTGGGATTAAATGACTTGTCCAGGGTCACAAAGCTAGGAAGTGTTAAGTGTCAGATCACATTTGAACTCGGGTCCTCCTGAATTCAGGGCTTGGGCTCTATCCACTGCGCCACCTACCTGCTCCCAAGGGAGCAGTATTCAAGCATAAACTAGCATAAATTTGGGACTTAAGGGAAAGAATCTTCCATTATGAAACCATCTTTGAAATATTTAAAGAAAAAAATTTTCTACTATTGGGATTCCCCAAGGTAATTTTATTAAGACTTTTGGAAAAGAAAATTTCCCAAACTAAACACTGTGTGAAGGAGAAATAAGGGAATTAAATTCACAGTTTAAATATTTTCTTTTGAATCATATTAATTTAAAAAAAATTGTCAATGCCTTCCTATTACTTCCAGGCTTATTGCTCATTAAAGCCCTTCATATTGTGATTCTTACTTGACATTCCCTTTTTCACATTGCTCTTTATCCATGCTGCTTTTTAGTAGCATTGTCCAATTCACTGTCCTTGAGCCCTGTATCCCACCATTTTGTCTGTGCCTCGAACAGGATGGGTCCTCATCTCAGCCTCTTTTAGTTCCTATATTCTTTGAAGGCTCAACTCTTAGTTCACCTTTTGTGGGAAGCTACTGTTTCTCAAATTATGAATATAATTCTCTGTCTTATGTATTATCTCCTCTATAGAATTTGAACTGTTTGAGCTCAGACTTGTTTTTGTCTTACACCCACAGTAACAAGCACCAAAAACATTATCACAAAGTTATGTATATGCTTATTTGTGTTACATTTTGTTATCTCCCAATAGAATTTGGATCTCTGAATAGATCAGAGGCTATTGTGCCCACAGGAACAAGTCCTAGGCCTCTATACATTATCAAACAAGTGATAATGTTTGATAAGTATTTTCTTTCCCAGTTCACTCAGTCTAAAATGAGGAGTGAGAAGGGTCTGAGCTATCTAGGAAAAGCCTCAAAGAAGAAGATAGAATTCAATCTAGTAGGAATGATGTCTCCACAGCCTATGATAGGTTCCAATATCTGATCAGTCAATCAATAAACACTTATTAGGTGCCTATTATGTCAGGCACTGTGCTAAGCATTAGGGTTACAAAAAGAGGCAAAAGCCAGTGCCTGCCCTCATGACTTATGACAATGGTAGAGAAAAAAAATCATAGATAAAGCATGCTATATATAAGATAAAAATGAAATAATTAATAGAGGGAAGGCACTAGAGGGGTTAGGGAAAACTTTCAGTAAAAGATGGAATTTTAGTTAGAAAGCCAAGCAAGTCAGATGGAATTGAAGGAGGTGAGTGATATAGACCTGGGGGACAGCAAGAAAAAATGCCTAAATCCGAGAGATAGAGGGTCTTGTTCATGGAACAACTAGAAAGCCAGCATCATTGGATCGAAGAAAAAGGTATAAAGAGATGGAGAAGATAGGAGGGGGCTGGGTTTATAAAGAGCTTTGATGCCAAATAGAGATTTTATATTTGCTCTTGGAGGCAGCAGGAAGCCACTGGAGTTTATCGGCTTTGTGTGATAAGGCAGTATGGGCAATGGAGATGAGAGACTGAGGGGGAAATGGTCAGACATACTTTAGGAAAGTCAGTCACTGAATGGAAGATGGATTGGAGTGTGGAGAAACTTGAGGCAGGTAAGATCCCCCAACCACCCCAACAGCTATTGCAGAAGTTCAGGTGTGAGGTGATGGGGCCGGGTGTAAAAAGTGGCAGTGTCAGGGGAGAGAGGGGGGACGTATTTGAGAGACAATGAAGGGGATATTAACAGGCCTTGTCAACAGATGGGCTTTGGGGGCTGAGAATGAGGAATCCAGGATGACTTAGGGAAGATGCTCTCTAGAGCAGTAGGGTTGGTAGGAGATGGGGAAGGGTTTGGGGGGAAGGACGATGAGTCCTGTTTTGGATTATTGAATTTAAGAAGTCTACTGGACATCCAGTTCAAAATATTTGAAAGGCTATTGGAGATGCAAGATTGAATGTTAGAAGAGAGTTTGCAGCCTGCAGGATAAGTAGATTTGTTTGAGAACTGTCAACCTTAGAGATTCATTCATGTATAATGCCTGGTGTCTACTAGGGAGCTTCCCATAAATGCTTGCTTGATTGAGCATTAAGTGTTTACTCCATGCAGAGCTCTCTGCTAGGGTTGGAGAAGACAACAAAGATAGTTAAATTATTCCCACCCCCCCACACTTCACCGTTGAGTAAAGAGGATACAAAATACTGATATGTAATATTAGGTAATAACTTCAATAGAGGATGAAACTTAACATAGGGCAAGTACAGACAGATAGATAAAGCATTTATTAAGCACTTGCCAAGTGCCAGACACTGTGCTGAGCCTGGGGGTACAAAGAAAAACAAGAAATACAGAACCTGCTGTCAGAGAGCTTAAATTCTAGGGGAGGGAGGAGATGAAACAAAAGGGACTCGGAAAGAAGGTGGGGGCAGAGCAAAGGGAGTTGGAAGTGAAGTGTATGTTGTGCTCTCTGGTGCTGGAGCAACCAAGATCTTGCTTACCAGTGTGGGCAGGCATCTGTGAGGGAGATGAGATCCAAGGTTCAGAGATGGAAGAGGCCTCAGTGGCCATCTGGTTCAATGGCTTCTTTTACAGATAAGAAAAGAATGGAGGTCCACAGATGAACTAGGCTGCCCAAGGTCAGCTTCATGGAAGAGATGGCATTTGGACCCAATTTTAAAGGATGAATAAGATTTAAAAATCATCAGAGGTAGTGTTATTTGAGACACAGAGGATGCCATAAGGCGTCCCTAGTAGGTTGTGAGAGGGACAATAAGTAGTATAGTTTGGGTGGAGGATAATGATTGGAAGGGAGAAATGTGGGATAAGATTGCCAAGGTAGAGTTACCTAGATCATACAGTGGATAGAGCTTTTGGACCTGGAATCAGGAAGAGTTCAAATTCAGCCTCAGAAATTTACTAATTATGTGACTGGGCTAGTCATTTAACATTTAACATTTGCCTCTATTTTCTCCTCAGTAAAATGGCAATAATGATTACTTCACAGGATTATTGTGAGGATCAAATGAGATAATTGTAAAATGTTTAGCACAGTGCTTGGCATATATAGTAGGTGCTTAATAAATGCTTCTTTTTGAGTGAATCCACCTGGTTCCAGGCCATTCCTTTTCCTTTATCCAGTCTTCCATTAATCCACAATTCTTGCCTTCCCATCCTGGGGGGTTCAGTATTGATGATGCCTTAAACACTCTCAGCTCCCATGATCCACACCTGCAGTCCACCACAGCCACAAAGGCTCACTGTCCCCCAGACTTGCCTTTTGTTAAAGCACTTTGCAAACTATAATGCACCATATGCTAGCTTACTATTGGAGGTCTCCTGTTACCTTGCCATGCTGCCTCTCAAAGTAAGCAAGCAGAAGCAAACTTTCTTCTCTTTTCCTTCTACGTCCTTTTTTTTTTTTTTTTTTTTTTTTTAGACATGGAGATTGTTACGGGAGCCACCTGTGGTGGCTCTGGGGATCCAGTTCTGACCAGCAGAATAGATCCCATCCTAGCTCAGCACCTATCACTTCTCACCCGGATGATTACAATTCCTGTAATTAGTCTTCCTGCCTCCATTCTCTCCCCTCTCCCATCTTTCCTATAACTACCAATATAAGTGCTGATCTGATCACGGGCAGGATGAAATACAAACTCCCCCATTTGGCCTTTAAAACTCCCTCCGTGATTGACTCCAGCTGATTGCACTGGAATTCTCACTTCTTTTCATGTATTTCTAAGTTTCAAAGGCCTCTGCTTTTGCATGGGCCGCCCTTCAGGCCTGGAGACCAGATCTGTCTTTCCATCTCTGTTAAGAACCAGGCCCAAGTGTGATGGGCCAGGTAGCTTCTCTGAAGGCCCCCACAGCTGGGAATCATAATACACTTGAAGGAGCTGAATCAGCCTTTACTGATGCAGACGTTGCTTGTGCATGGGAGGCAAGAGGGAAGAGGAGGGAGGTCAGAGAATGCAGTTGCCTCTCAGTCCCCTTGTAGCCTTATCATCTTCTCCCATGAAGGGATCTATTCTGCTGGTCAGCACTGGATCCCCAGCAGCCACTGGCTGCTCCATGTCCAAGAATTTCTTCCTTCCTTCAGGACGCAGGCTTAGTGCTGCTTTTTACACACAACCAATCTTCCACCCATCTCCATGTTAACGTTCTCTCTCCACCTTCAAATTATCTCATATGTGCTACCTGGGATCATGTTCCCTACCGCTCCATTCTCAACCCATACTCTCCTTTCATTTCCTTTTTTCTTTCATTTCTGCTCCGTGGATGACTAGAGCCTTCTAGAGTACCCGCCCAATAAGGATTTGAGCACTTGGAAGTTCTGAGTCCTTTTGCCCTTCCTTTGGGCTACATGACCCTCTGGGATCTCTTGGAGCCTCAGGCTCAAGATTGGTACCAAATTTCAGTTCACACAAGACAGTTATCTTCCCCTGAATGCCTATTTAATGGCTTCAAAACCTCCCGAGCTGACAACAGTCACTTTGATTGCAAGCAAGAACTATTCGTATAACCCCACGAGGCAGGTTTCCATCAGCTGCACAAGAGGAGTTAGACATTTCTACCTCCCCAAAGGTAAGGAAAAGGTCTTTGGGAGTGAGGATAGAAGGCCGGGGTGGCCAGTCTGATGAGGGAGCTCTAGCTGCAGTGCCGAGTTTCCCCACAAGGTGGCAACAATAGTTCGACATCTTCCCACAAAGGGGACATTAGCCTTGGAGGGTGAAGGCTTTGGCCTCTGGGCTGCAGCACTGGACCGATTGCTGTGGCCCTGGGTCTCAGCTGCAGCCTCGTGGCTGAATTGTTGCTCGCTCTGGGCCTGAGGCTCTTGGGAAGCCCGAGTTAAAGATCAGCCTTTTCTGTTTGGGGGCAAATCTTTGGAGTTCCCAGCCACTATCTGCCCAGGATCATGTGCCCACCACTCACTGAAGACTAGGGAGGGGACTGAGTGGGGGGAGGGAGGACGGAACATAGGGCTCACTGCTAAATGGCTGCTGCTGCTGCAGGATCATTCTGATCTCCCATCATAGGATTGAGGGAGGACCATGGTCTAAATCTCACCTTTGAGATTGAGGATCCCCTCTCTCTTGCCTCTTCTGAGGGTTATTGTGTGCATTTTCCTTAATTTACTCTCTTCCCAAGGTCTCCCCCTGCATCCAGGGCCACCTCCAGTCGTTCTGATCTATATCTGGCCTCTGGAGCCAGATGGCTCCGAAGGGGAAAGTGAGGCAGGGGACCTTGCCCAGTCCACATTTAAATCCAATTCACTTGCATGTCAGACATTACCTCCCTGATGTCATGTTCCTCTTCTTATCCCTTTCTCTAACTCCCTTCCCTTGAACATGGTGAAGTGCTCCCTGAAAACTCCATCATTGGTTTGAGCTTCAGGGAAGGCCTAAAGCAGAGAAACATGGTCAGGGAGCAGGACCTCCAAGGACGAAGACCAGGTCCTTGGGCACACACCAGGGCCCTCACCTGGTGCAGGGGGCCAGCGTGGTTCCGATCTCCCACAAGTCTCTGTGGGGTGGAGAGATCATCTGAGGGTGGTGGTGCCGTTTTCCTGAATGTGCTTTTAAGGCTAAAGCCTTGGAAGCTGAAGTGTTTAGGGGAGGTAAGATGTTTTTAGGGGAAAATATTGATTCAAAATACATAATTTTCTTTGTTTGGATGTGACCCTACTGCTCACATGCACACACAGGCCCAGACACATTCACCTCTGTCTCCCTCCCTGCCTTGAGCATTCTCTCCAGCGAAAGGATTTTTCTGCCTGCATTATAAACCATGGACTTTCCTCATGTGGCCTTCCTCCCACATGCCAACCTGTCTCCAGGTCTGAGGCAGGCGTTAGGAAGACCTTAAGTCAGACATTTTCATGAACCTGGGAACCTTCTATTAAAAAGGGGGAACCTCCCTGTCTCTGACTTGGGAAAACCACTGGTATAGAGAACCCCAGATGAGAAAATTCTTTCTGCCATGATCTCGTCAGCTAGTCTCAAAGGTGAGATTTAGACCATGGTCCTCCCTCAAGACTGCCTCTCTGTCCACTTATACCACTTTGCCTCTTGGTGGGAATAAATGGAAATAATGAAAACCTAGGGTGAAATAAACCCCCAGAGAGGAAGCAGCCATTAGCCTGCATCCCCAGGCTAGTCTGAACTCTCTTAGAGATATAAAGGAGCTTCACCAAACCACCCATTTTACAAAGAGGACCATAATGGGAAGAACACCTTGCCCAAAGATACATAACATAACATGATCCTAACATCTCTGGTTCTTCTTAAAAAATGACAAGGAACTTGAGAATAAACTACCTTCAGCTGGTCTAAAAGAAAAGTCTTAAAGGAATTGGATGTTTGACAATAGGTCAAGATGTGTTGCATCTCATCTGGGGGAAGGGGTGGGGGAAAGAAGGGAAAAATTGAAACAAAAGGCTTGGCAATTGTCAGTGCTATAAAATTACCCATGCATATATCTTGTAAATAAAAAGCTATTTAAAAAAAGAATAAACAAAAGAACACAGACTTTAAAAAAAAGATGTGTTGCATCTGTATCCAACATGTTTGTAGCAATTAGTGGCATGGGAGTAATGGCACTAAATTAGGCCTGGCTTCCATACTCTGCTATAAATATGCAGCTTTCTAGCTAATATCTGTGGGCAATTCCCTTCTCCTCTCTGGAACTTAGTTTTCTTATAGGAAAAATGAGGGATTTACACTAGATGACCTTGAAGGTATTTCTCAATTCTAAATTTCTTAAATGATTTAAGAATCATTATTTTGGACATTTGGGGGGGGGCAGGGGTTAGGAACAGACCTGTGATTTTATTGGAGGAGGGAAACTACCTCCCCCTATACAAATGGGTAACTTATCTATTATTTATTGTTCCAGAGGGTCATTACCCAGGATACTAATGGCATCCTGGAGTCATTTAACTGCTCTCTGCCTCAATTTCCTCATTTGTAAAGTGAGATTAAAAATAGCATCTACCTCTCAAGTTGGTTATGAGGATGATTGAGATCATATTTGTAAAGTTATGTTTGCAGACTTTAAAGTAATATTTCAATATAGCTATTGTCATTTACTCATTCATACAGCTAGTAGTATATGGCAAAGACAGAACTTTATTTTTTTCTCAATAGTATTTTATTATTCCAAACACATGTAAAGATAGTTTTCAACATTCATTTTTGTAAGATTTTGTGTTCCTCTCTTATTTCTCCCCCTCCCCAAAACAGCAAGCAATCTGATATAGGTTAAATATATACAATCCTTTTAAATATATTTCCAAGGGTTTTTTTTTTGTTTGTTTGTTTTGTTTTGTTTTTTTGCTGAGGCAATTGGGGTTAAGTGACTTGCCCAAGGTTACATAGCTAGGAAGTGTTTGAACCCAGATTTGAACTCAGGTCCTTCTGACTTCAGGGGTGCTTTGTCCACTGTGCCACCTAGCTACCCCTATATTTCCATATTTGCAAAGATAGAACTTTGACTGAGATCTTTCTGCCTGCATCTACTACCCAATGCCACTTCTCTTCCAACACATCAGTTCAGAAATACTCCTCCCCTGAGTTTCTTTAAAGACCCACAAACTCTTTCATCATATCCTCTCAAACTGGGCTTCTTCAACTCCTCCTTAATCAAGACAACATGTATTAATCAGCCAGCAGGTGCAGGCAATGTGCAAAGTTCTGGGGATACAAAGAAAGGCAAAAACAGTTTTTGCACTCTTAAAAAGACCTGTGCAAATAACTATGTATTGTAAAGGGCAGGAACTTTGGAGAAATATACTTAAGGCTCAGTCTGATTAAGGCCAGAGACAGCCTGAGAGAAGATAGAAGACTGGAGGCTGGTACTCAAGCTCTCCAACTCAGAGAGACATTCCATCTTCATCAGCCTCTTATTGTGGCTCTCCTGCTTCCCCTACAGAGATCAAGGCCCGTTTGAAGGGCCTTCAGAAAGGTAGCTGGGCTCCAGGCAAGGAGATAGACTGTGAAGGAGACAATAAAGAATTTGGGCTTTTTTATCCCTGGCTATTCTCATGATTACTCTATAATGTTCTCTTCTCTAAAATACAATGTTCTCTGGGAGCAGGTTTCTTGGAGGGCTTCTGGAAGCAGTTCAGTTCAGTTCCATTAATCACCTCAAATGCAGCCAGGAGTTAAAGTCCAGATCCTTTATTTTCTCCTTCAAAGTCTTGAATCTTTTCCTTGGGCCTGGTTAGCTTTCTTAAAGGCCTATCTCTCTCCTTGGTTCTGAGAGCTCTCTCCGAATGTCTCCATCCAGCACAAAGGTGGAAGTTGGAATGCATCTTCTGTGTCTGGCCCTGAGAGCTTCTTGCTTATATTTCTGCCTGACTTGTGAATCTCCTCATTATATATGTTCTATAAGGTGTGAACTAAGTACATAAGCATTGTCTCTATCAGTGATTTAGCACCTTGTTTCAAGTTCTGGCCCATAACATCTCCTGCTTGCTTTTGATTTAGTACATAAGATGGTCATGACCTCCTTGATTTCTAAAGGAGGTGAGAACCCCCCAAAAAGAAGGTGATCACACCTTCCCTGACTGCTCAAAAAAGGAGTGAAAACACCATAAAAAGGAGGTGGTTGCATCCTCCCTGACTTCTCAGGAAGAGAGATGAAAAAATGGGAACGGGAAATCAAATCCGATTAGTGGGTTTCTGAAGGGGCTTGAAACAGGTGTACATAAATCCATCAATATGGGAGGTATTACACATAATTACATAAATTACATAAGCACATAGTAACATAACACAGAGTAGAAGTGATGTAACAAATAACATGAATCAACATGTATAACATGTCCATAAGTCCTAGAAATAGTCCAAAACCAATCTATTGTTTATTTATGTGCCAGGAATCCAATAATTCCTGCAAGCTTTGAAGTCCTGCAATAGTCTCATCTTGTGTTAGGAAATCCAATAATTCCTGCAAGCTTTGAAGTCCTGCAATAGTCTCATCTTGTATTAGGAAATCCAATAATTCCTGCAAGCTTTGAAGTCTTGCAATAGTCTCATCTTGTGTCAGGGAATCCAATGATTCCAGCTGTTTTCCAGTCTTGCAACAGTCTATCAGCCATGCTTTTTCAGTGTCAGATGTTTCTTAGATCTTCTCCTTTGTTTTGAGGTTTTTCCCTTTTTCTGTCTCTCTCCAGGTGCTCATTGCCACCCATCTGTTTCCTTCTCCATCTGTTTCCTGGACTGTCCTGCAAACCCTCTCTCCCAGGCAGTTAACCTATCTAGTCCCTTCTATTTACCACTTTCTAAATCTTTTCTAATCATCTGGCAATTTCATTGAAGCTGTTTGCACTGGACACTGCCCTGTTGGTTTAAAAAACCTTTATTCTCCCCAATTGTAATCCCTTTCTGCTATTTGATTGCTTTTTTACTGATTGATCATGTAATCCTTTTCTGCCATCTGATTGTTTTTTGGCTGATAGATCACATCAGAGTCCTGAACTTCTAAAGTATCTCTAGGTATAAACTCAGCTACCATAATGCTTCACCTGTATTTTGTATGATATCTTGGAGCTGGGCCGTGCCTTGTTAGGATTCTTACAAGGTGCTAAGTCCGTGGTGTTTTGGACATAGGGTTTTAGGTTTTATTCTCTCACCCTGTTCTCTCACTCTATCTCTGTATCTACACTGAGCTCTAAGATGTCCTATTTTTCCACACCGAAAACATCCACAAGTTTCTCTAAAAGTCCCTTGCCAAGAGGGACCTTCTCTTTCCATGTTCATCATAGTTTGGGTGTAATAAGCACTTGTGCCCATTGTGGCACAGTGTCTTATGATCTCCTTTAAAGGAGCATCTTTGATTAGTCCCCATATAATTCTTTTGCAAACCTCATTGATATTTTCCTTAGCCAAATGTCTGGTCATTATTTCTGTAGCTGTATTTTCTCCAATGGTTCTAGTGACAGCAGTTTGCAAACGTTCCACAAAATCTGCAAAGGGTTCATTAGGACTTTGCTCTATTTTTGTGAAGGGTTCCCCTTGATCTTTTTGTCCGGGGAGGGAACCCCAAGCTTTTGTTGCAGCAGTTGCTATCTGCTCATAAACTGTTGTGGGGTAATTAATCTGTTCTGAATTCTCTCCATACTGACCTTTACCTGCTAGTTGGTCCTTGTGATGTTTTGTTTCTCTAAAATAATTGTTCTCTGGGAGGAGGTTTCTTTGGAGAGTTTCTGGAGGTAGCCTTGGCTTTAGTTCCAGTTCAATAATCCCAAAATGCAGCCAGGAGTTAAAGTCCAGATCCTCTATGTGTCCTTCAAAATTCTGAATCTTTTCCTGGGGCCCAGTTGGCTTTAGTAGAGGCCTATCTTTCTCCTTGGTTCCCCAATGAGCTCTTGTCAGAATGTCTCCAGCCAGCTTTAGTCTCTAGCTCCCTTTAAATCCAAAACCTCCAGCCAACACGAAGGTAGACATGGGAATGACTCTGACTCTGCCTCTAAAAGGTGGGATTGTGGGTTTCCCAGAATTCAATCCTAGTTGTGAATCTCCTGGAAGTCCATGAGCAGGCTTTTCCTTTAGACTTGTGAATCTCCTGGACTTGCGAATCTCCCCACTGAATCCTGGCTCTCTGAATCGACTTGAGCTTCCCTGAAATTCTCTTGGGAAGTCCTCTCCTTGCCCAATCCAGACTGACTGTCCCCACTGAATCTTGGCTCCTTATGATCTCCTAGAGAATGGGCTTGTGGGTACTCCCTGGGCTTGTGGGAGCTCCTTAAAGGACTAATGAGTGAACTCCTTTAAAGGTGTGAACTTGGTGCATAAACACCTTGTAAGAATCCTAACAGGCCATAAGTGATTTGTACATTAATTCCTGTTTGCCTATTGCATCTGGCTTGAATCCTACATAATTCATGATACTATGAAAGCCACAACAAGTTTTGTCCAGGTTCTAATCATGTCCTAGCTATGGATTTCCAATTACTTGGGGTGAGGATTTCATAAGACAAATTATCTAGTAACATTTTAACATAAGATGATGTAGCCCCATAAAGAGTGCAATCCTTTTTCAAATCCTTATTTTTTTCCAAATCAAAAGGAGTGTATTTTCTCCTTTTTTGACCTGAAGAGTCAAGCTCTTCAATCACAGGATATGCATTTATTAAATCAGATACATCATTTTTTTGCCTTAACCAATGCTTTTTCTAATCTTGTCATAGGCTGCTTAATAGGTGGTTCTGATCGTGTTACTGCCTCTCACTCTTCTCCTTTTCCCTCCACCCATGAAGGGTTAATTGAGGGAGGTAGATCAGGGGACTGGAAATTATCTAATTTCTCCTGCTGTGAATTCTTATCTGATTCTTCATCCTTTTTACTTAGTTTAGTTGGCACCTCCCCCTCCTGCTTTTTCTTTTTCTTCCTTATTCTATAACTTATATAATTTCCTAAAGCCAGTTGTATTAAATTGTATGTATTAAGTGTGTCTTTGGAAATTTGAGTCAGGTCCATTTTTATTGTAGTATTGACAAAGTTTCTCTCCTAGTAATTTCCACTCTTCTAGATCCAATTCTTTTTCCATAGAAATCCAAGGAGATATGTACTATACAACTTCTAAAAGTTCAGTGGATCTGCTCCCAAATTATAATCAAATCTTGGCTTTTCATAACCCTGATAATGCTCTCCACATATTTTCCTCAAAGAGAAACAGAAGGCTGTTTTCTAAACATCTGTCCCATTTCAGCTGAAATTTTACTTTAGCTCTTTAACAAAGTTTCCTTGTTATACTCACCCTAATTTCTGGGTCACAGATGAAGATTCTTGGTCCTACGTTCAGGTGCCAAAATGTAATGTTTTTCTTTAAAATATAATGTTCTCTGGGAGCAGGTTTCTTGGAGGGCTTCTGAAGACAGCCTTTGTTTCAGTTCAGTTCAGTTTCATTAATTACCTCAAATGCAGCCAAGAGTTAAAGTCCAGATCCTTTATTTTCTCTTTCAAAGTCTTGAATCTTTTCCTGGGGCCCGGTTAGCTTTCTTGGAGGCCTCTCTCTCCTTGGTTCTGAGAGCTCTCTCTGAATGTCTCCAGCCAGCACAAAAGTTGAAGTTGGAATGAATCTTCTGTGTCTGGCCCTGAGAGCTTCTTGCTTATATTTCTGCCTGATTTGTGAATCTCTTCGACTTGTGAATCTCATTGTTATATGTGCTCTCTAAAGGTGTGAACTAAGTACATAAGCATTGTCTCTATCAGTGACTTAGCACCTTATTTCAAGTTCTGGCCCAAATAACAATACTCTGTTGAAATGAAGGCTGGTCCCAAGACCTCCAGAAAACCAATAAGAACATTACAATGTCCAAACAAGATATGTGCAGGACAAATTGGAGGTAGGTACTAGAGGAAAATACCATTAAGCAGGACTGGAAAAAGTATTTTCAGAAGATGAGGATTTGGCTAAGACTTGAAGGAAGCCTGGAGGTAGAAATAAGGAAGAGTCAATAAAAATGCATGGAGTTGGAAAATGAGGTAGAGTAGCTTATGCTATAAAGAACAAATATCATTGGATTGGAAAGGGCATCAAGGGGCAGTAAAGTGTAAGAAGAAAAGTGTAAGAAGATTATGAAGGACTTTAAAAATGAAATAAGATTTAATATTTGATCCTGATTATGGAGTCTATTGAATGGGGTGAGGGTGACATGGTTAGACCAGCGCTTTAGGAAGATTGGTTTAGAAACCAAGTGGAAGATGGATTGGATTAAGCAGGGATTCAAGGCAGGAAGACCTCCCCATAGGCAATTTATTGCAATAGTGCAGAGGTAAGGTCCTGAACCAGGGTGGTGACAGAGTGGGAGAAGAAAAGGGGGCTTAAAGGAGAGAAACCATAAGCCTGTCAGTAGAGGGTGAGGAGCTGAGGATGGCACACAGATTGGGTACCTTCTGGAGGGAGAAGATGATAAGGTGCTCAGTTATAGTTTCATATGAAAGGTAGGGAAGATAATGAGTTCAATTTTGGACATGTTTAAGATGTCTAATTGTAAATGGTCACAGAATAAGGGAGAGATATAGGACAATAGTTAATTGGGGTGGAAGGAATAAGTGAGTGGTTTTTTTGTTTTGTTTTGAGGATGGGAGAGACATGGGTGAGTATATTAGACAGCAAGTAAATAGTCAATTGACTGGGAGAGATTGAAGATTAGTAAAAAGAATTAGGATTTGGGGGAGCAATCTGTTGGAGAACATAACTGGATCACTTGTGCAATGTACCAGGGGTTGCCTCAGTAAGAAGGGCTACTTCTTGTGTGATAAGGATGAAAGAGGAAATGGTGGGTGAAGGTAAGTGATACGAGAAGAGAAAAGAGAACCCTTGGTGGATGGCCTCAAATTTCTTCAGTGAAATATAAAGCAAGGTTCTCACCCCAGGAGGGAGGAGGGAATCTATAAGTTTCTTCTGTGTTCCAGGCACCCAGCTAAGCTCTGAGAAGACAAAGCAAAATCAAAGACAGAGCTTGCCCACAAAGAGCTTATATTCTAATAATTATATTTGAGCCAGAAGCAACATAGGTGAATAGATTCCTCCTTTCTCTTTTTCTATGAACATTAAAGGGCCCTTAACATTGCCTTTTGTTCTCAAACAGCTAAACAAGAGGCTTCTTTGTTCTGTTCTCAGGTTCTTGGCCCAAATATTGCCCCTCCCTTTTCCCCTCTTGGAAAAAAAAAAAAAAAAAAAAGTTTTTATCCAGAACTTACCTTTGAGTCTTCACTCAGTCTGGGCTTTAATTTTTCAGTAGGACCAAAGTCTCTCCCTGAATCTCAGTTTCCCTTTCTATAAGAAAGGGAGATTGAATTGGATGGTGTCAAAGAAAAAAATTCATATTGTACTTCTGTTTCAAGTTTCTTTTTAAGCTCCAAGTTTACTCTGGTCTATGATTTTGAGAAGGAGTCCTAGATTCCAATTCCTGACACCTTACTAAATATATGACCCTAGACAAACTGAAATCATGTATGCAAAAAGGTCAAGGCATGAAGGAACAATTGGAAAACAGTAGAGTCAGGCCTGAAACTAGGGGAGGGGAGGGAGAGATTATTGGGCACTTTGAATGACTGGCAGAGGAAGGAGCTGACTTTTATCAGTCTCCGCATGGGAATGGATTTCAATCAACCCCAAATCAGAAGCCTTTTTTTTTTTTTTTTTTTTTTTTTAACTCTTCTAACAATTGGGAGGTGTCCACAAAAAAAAAAAAAAAAAAAAAAAAAAAAGATAATTCAGTGAGGGACCTTGTAATGATGGCTGATGCTCCAGTGACGAACTAAGGAAAAGGTGGTGACTCTCAGCTTATGTAATTCTCAGACCCCTTGCTCTGGGAAGGTCCCTTAATGGCCAGTTACACCCTGGGAAGCAGAGCCTGCCAGCACCTGCCCCTCTGTCCAGGAAAGCTCCTCCTAAGTCAGTCATGGGAAGGAGTATAGGGAAGAGAGCCAACTAGCCAACTCCTACATTGCTACTCCACTGGCTTCTGGCCCTTCACTCTGGGAAGACCTGTGACCCTTCTCAGGAAAACCTCTTACTCCCGGAAAGCCTCTCCTTAGCTAGCAGCCTTGTCGCTTCCCTCCCTTCTTTTGTCCTTTTATTGCCCTGAGTTTCTTTCAACACCTCTGGTTTTCCTTCTGGGTGACATGTTTCCCATCATTGGTTTGATGTTCTGGTCCCATGAGACATTTGACTCCAGGGACTGATGTTATCTTATGTAGCAAGATTAGGGACATGGACACTGATTGAGACATGGACGATGAAGTGAAGTCAAAGTATAAACAATTGTTGTGTGATCTTAGGCAAATCCCTTCCCCTTGTAAAGCTTTAATTTCCCCATCTGAAAATAAAAGTATTCAACTTGATGCTGCATCTAAGTTTCCTTCTAGCTCCAGATTCTATGATCTTCTAACCCCTGGGAAGGAGGAGAGTATGAGACTGAAAAAGGATGGTTTTCTATTTTAATACCTTGGGTGGCCAGAAGAAGCTTTCTGGAGAAGGCAGCATTTGAATTGGACCTTGAAGGGTAGGCAGTGTTTGGCAGGTCTATACCTCCATAGTAGAAGGGAAAGAGGGAGAGCCAGAGTTGATGTCTGAGCTAATCTTCATGACCATCAGTTCTCCAATGTATCATGGATATATTGAGTAGGAATGATGGTCGTACCAAAGCAGCAATGGACACTGTTTGCTCTAGCAATATCACTCTAGGTCTATATCCTAAAGAGATCAAAGAAAAGAAGAAAGAACCTAATTGTGTGTGTGTGTATAATCTCAGTTCTTTTTTATGGTAGTGAAGAATTAAAAATAGAGGGGATGCCCCTTGGTGAATGACTGAACAAGTTGTGGTATATGATTGTGATGGAATACTATTGTGCTATGAGAAATGATGAGCAAGATGACTTAAGAAAAAATCTAGAAAGACTTCTATGAAC
Organism: Sminthopsis crassicaudata; assembly: GCF_048593235.1. NCBI lineage: Eukaryota > Metazoa > Chordata > Mammalia > Dasyuromorphia > Dasyuridae > Sminthopsis > Sminthopsis crassicaudata. Next base: position 46,215,003 of record NC_133617.1, on the reverse strand, counting down.
TGATACAAAGGGAAGTGAACAGAATCAGGAGAACAGCTTACACAGTAACAGCAATAATGTGTAATGATAAACCAGCTATTATCAGCAATACAATAATCCAATACAATCTAAAGGACAAAAAATTTCTTTTGCAACATGGCTAATATGCTTTGTATAATTACACTTATATAATCTATAGTTGCTTGTCATCTCAGGGAGGAGGGATGGGAAAGAGGGATAAAATTTGGAACAAAAAAAATCCCAACAAAACTTTAAAATTGCTTTTACATGTAATTGGGGAGAAAATATTATTTTTTAAAAAATGAAAAATAGGTCCCCTAAATGTTAAAAGTTATTTTTACATGTAATTTGAAAAAAAAATTCATTCCCCTTCTCCAAGAAAATGATGGGCTTTTTTTTTTCAGAGGGAAGGTTGGGGTCACTAAGTGTTCTGCACAATTTCCCAAGGCAATACAGCCTCAGGGTCAGTTCTGGATCCAACTCTTTGTCTAGGCACAATGCTAAGAATGCAAAGATGGAAAATAATGTAGTTCTTATCTTTTTAAAAATTATAGCTTTTTATTTACAAGATATATGCATGGGTAATTTTACAGCATTGACAATTGCCAAGCCTTTTGTTCCAATTTTTCCTCTCCTCCCCCAGATGGCAGGTCAACCAATTCATGTTACATATGTTAAAGTATAAATTAAATACAATATATGTATAAATGTCTAAACAGTTGTTTTGCTGTACAAAAAGAATCAGACTTTGAAATAGTGTACAATTAGCCTGTGAAGGAAATCCAAAATGCAGGCAGACAAAAAGAGAGAGATTGGAAATGCTATGTAGAGGTTCATAATTATCTCCCAGAGCTCTATCACTGGGTGTATCTGGTTCAATTTATTATTGCTCTATTGGAACTGATTTGGTTCATCTTATTGTTGGAGAGGGCTATGGCTATCAGAATTGACCATCATACAGTATTGTTGTTGAAGTATATAATGAACTCTTGGTCCTGCTCATTTCACTCAGCATCAGTTCATGTAAGTCTCTCCAGGCCTTTCTGAAATCATCCTGTTGGTCATTTCTTTCAGAACAATAATATTCATATACCACAATGTATTCAGCCATTCTCCAATTGATGGGCATCCACTTAGTTTCCAGTTTCTGGCCCCTACAAAGAGGGCTGCCACAAACATTCTTGCACATACAGGTCCCTTTCCCTTTAAAATCTCTTTGGGATATAAGCTCAGTAGTAACACCACTGGATCAAATAGTATGCACAGTTTGATAACTCTTTGAGCACAGTTCTAAATTGCTCTCCAGAATGGCTGGATGTATTCACAATTCCACCAATAATGTATCAGTGTCCCAGTTTTCTCACATCCCCTCCAACATTCCATATTCTCTTTCCCTGTCATTCTAGCCAATCTGATAGGTGTGTAGTGGTGTCTCAGAATTGTCTTAATTTGCTTTTCTCTGATTAATAATGTGTAGTCCTTATCTTCATGGGGACTTACAACCTGAATTAAATCTATATGTAATCAGGACAAAATAGAATTCTAGGGTAAAAAGAGTGTTTTAGGAAAATTTCAATTGGAACAGAGTCTTTTCAGCATGTCCCGGAGATGTCAGGAAAAAAAAAAGATTTCATGGAAGAGTCTGGATCTTACAGGAAAATAGCATTTTGAGTGACAGGTTGAGATCATTAAACATTCAGGAGTCTAGATGTAATTAATATGTGACAGGGAATGACACAAACTAAAGTTGGAGTTGGATTGCAGAGGGATTTTGGTACAAGGTTTGTAAATTTGTTATCTTATCCTAGAAGTAATAGGAAGCTATAGTATGTTTTGCAGGAGAGAGATGAAATGATCATACCTGGGAAGATTATTTTGACATGGAATGGAAAGGAGTTGAAGGGAATAATAAGGAACCATAGAATGTCTTCATGTCAGAATGACATGATCAGACCTTGCTATAAGAAGATTATTTTAACATGGGGTGGAAAGGAGTTGAAGGTAGGGGGCTCAGCTTATCTCTAAGAGGCTGGTTGGGCAGTGATGAACTAAGGTGGCAACAATGGGAATGGAGAAAAGAGGATGGATGCCAGAGATAATGCTGAGGTTGGCTCAATTGGATTTGCCAAACAAGAGGTGAGGACTGGGTGAAAAGGAAGAGTGAGAGAAAACTTGAAGGTTCAAGCTTGAATGCCGGGTAGGATATTGGTACTGCCAAGATGGATAAGGAAGTTATGAGGAGGGACAAGTGTTGGAAAAGTATAAGATGCATTTTTGAGAGCTAGCTGGGTGTTCTATTGGATAGAGCCCTGGGCTTGGAGGCTTGGAGTCGTGAAGACCTGGCTAAGAATCTCCAATCTTGCTGTGTAATCCTGAGCAAATCATTTAACTTCCTCTCAGTATCAGTTTCCACCTGTAAAAATGGAGATAATAAACTCATAGAGTTGTTGTAAGGATATAAGTAAGGTGCTTTGCAAACCATGAAGTGCTATATTGATGGTAGTGATGATTTTTGGGGGCATCTTGAGTAGGAGATGCTAGCAGCTCATAAAGTTGGGTTGTTTGGCAGCCAGAAGAGGACCAAAAAATTCAGAGACAAAAAGGATCTTAAAAAAATCTATAAAATTATAGATGAGGAAACTGAGGTCTGTAGAGGTTATGTGATCATGTAAAGTCATTGAGTTGATAAGTGTCTGAGGTAGGATTTGAACCCGGCTCCAAATCCATTGCTTTACCCTCTAAGCCATGTCACTTTACTTGTCAAGCTCCATCATTCATCCTTTGAAGTAGAAGACAATTCCCTACAGTGGGAAGGGAAGGTTTCCAAAGATCCCCAAGGAGGAGCAATACCTCTTCTGTGTCTAGTCCAGGATGTGTCCTTTTGTTTTACAGGAGGCCAGCTGAGTGTGGGAAACTCCTGCTCCTACTTATTTTGGCTGCCCCTGCTGGGTAGACAGAGGATGTGACTTAGACTCTGAAAATTTATCAGGGATTCAGCTGTACTCCCAGGCCCAAGAGGTCATTTGAAGTCATAGAATTTTAGAACTTGGACATCCGTCTCTCAGTCAAGATTGTGGGCAAAGGGCCAGAAGATCTCTGTGGTGGTGGAACCTGCTGGCCACGCCTTAGCTGAGACATGACCTTTGTTAAGATAGGAATCAAATGGGAATATTGCTCTTTCCCTTGAAACCCAGCAACTATTTTTGAGGAATTGGAACAGTGAAGGCGAAACAAATCTTTGCACCAGGGACTTACTGAATTTTGCTTTGAACTCCTTTTTTTGTCCTTAAAAAGGGCTTTCTGAGGAGCCAGACGTGAGGATCAAGGTTAATGCCAAGTCCTTGCCATTGTTAAATGCAGGTTCCTGAGTGTACATCCCTTCTAGCCCTAAATAGATGATCCAGTAATACTCAGTCAGAGAAAGCCTGAATCATTACAAAAGATTTGTTTCCCCTCTGAAAACCTTGGGACTTTTCTCATCATCATAATAACTTAATATTTATATGATACTTCAAGGTTTGGAAAAAACAAAAACAAACCTTTACAATTATATATTTGAGCCTCGCTATAGATATATAAACCTGAAGGTATTATAAATGTTATTCTCCCATTTTATAGAGGAGGAAAGTGAGGTTAACAAAGGTTGAGTGCTTTGAGTAAGATAAGGGCAGGATTGAAATCCAAGTCTTTCCCATTATGCTACATTGTCTTTTATGGGAGCAAAAAAATCTATAAGTTTCTTCTGCGTTCCAGGCACCCAGCTAAGCTCTGAGAAGACAAAGCAAAATCAAAGACAGAGCTTGCCCACAAAGAGCTTATATTCTAATAATTATATTTGAGCCAGAAGCAACATAGGTGAATAGATTCCTCCTTTCTCTTTTTCTATGAACATTAAAGGGCCCTTAACATTGCCTTTTGTTCTCAAACAGCTAAACAAGAGGCTTCTTTGTTCTGTTCTCAGGTTCTTGGCCCAAATATTGCCCCTCCCTTTTCCCCTCTTGGAAAAAAAAAGTTTTTATCCAGAACTTACCTTTGAGTCTTCACTCAGTCTGGGCTTTAATTTTTCAGTAGGACCAAAGTCTCTCCCTGAATCTCAGTTTCCCTTTCTATAAGAAAGGGAGATTGAATTGGATGGTGTCAAAGAAAAAAATTCATATTGTTCTTCTGTTTCAAGTTTCAAGGGAGCAAAAAATGAGAGGTTTAGAACTTTACTCTAGTGCTATTTAGTTCAATCTTATTTTATAGAAGAACTGAATGCCCATGGGAGGATAATGACTTGCCCAATGTCCTACAGCTAGTCACACATCAGTTTACCAACTGATGTCAAAAGATTCCTAGTCTGAGGAAAAACATGAATTAAAAAGAAAAAAAAATTTTTTTGACACGGAATAAACTTTACAACTATTTATATCTTTTTTCTGCATTTATTTTAAACTTCAAAAACAAAATCAGAAAGGAAAAAAAAACTGCCATGTGCACAGCAGAACACAAAGCAGGATTCAAAATATAAAGCAATACATTTCCATTTCAAGAAAGCCCATATAATAAATACTATACATTGCATTAGAGTTTTACATTTTTTTCTTTGCTTCCTTGCAGGTTTTCTTTTGTTTTCTGCTATGTACTTTTTACTTTATTCTCCTTACCCTTTCCTCCTCCCCCAAGAAGGCTACAATTAAGTGTGGTTATATTTATGTATCTATATATGCAATACATGTCCATATGTATCATACATATATATATATACACAATTATACACAGAGAAACTTATATACATATATCTCTAATCACATACATATATGGACATATTCATTCATATGCATCTATGTAAGACTATACTATGCTTGTTTGTTTCTATGAAGGTGGATAACACTTTCCTTTATAAATCCAAGAAGGATTTCCATATTTTTCTAACTCCACCAACTCATCATTTTCCACAGCACAGCAATATTCCAACCTTATACTGTCTAATTATTTTAAGTAGCCTAAAACAATATTGATTAACATGACCAACATGTAGTGTAGTTTCCCTTTTTTCTTTTGATTTAATCTATTTTAACTTTAACTTTGAGATCATGATCTCTTGCTTTTTACGTAATAAATTGTATTCCTATTCTGTACTTGATGTTTGTATATATCTCTTATTTCTTATTTCTCCTGACTTATCTGCTTGTTTTATGCACTACCTTGTCCTCTTATTACTTAACCCACCTCAGTTCCAAGGACTCCTGCCCCACCCTTTCCCTTTGCCCTCTTAATTTAGAAAGCTTTTATAGCCTTCCAAATATATATGGTGTTCCCTCTTCATGCTATTCCTGTTAACCTATATACCTTATCCTGTTTCCCTTAATCTACCCACCCTTTGGTACTCCCCCCCATATCTATATCTTTAAAAAACCCTGCTATTAGTTATTTCTTTTTTGCTTTAATCACTTTTTATACCATTTGGCACTGGATTCACAAAAAATATTATTTTTTTAATTCTGAATTTACAATCCAAATAAAATGAGCATTTTAATATACAATATACAGCAGATGGGTACATGAAACCATGAATCTATTATATGTTGTTTGCTTTTTTAAAGTAGCAAGTCATTTAGAAATTTTTAAGTTAATTTTTTTTTTCAATTCATAGTAATTTATTTTCTTTCCTTCCTATATTTCTTCACCCCTTTGGGGAAAAAGATCTTTTGTAACAAATATGCATAATCAAGCAAAACAAATTCCCACAATGACCATGTTAAAAAAAAGTATATTTCATTCTGCATCTGGAATCCGTCATCTCTCTCTCAAAAGGAGGGTAGCGGTAGTCTTTTGGAATTGTGGTTGATGATTGCATTGATCAGACTTCCTAAGTCTTTCAGTGTTGCTCATTTTTATAATGTTGTTGTATAAATTGTTCTCCTGGGTCTGATCATTTAAATGTACATTTGTTCATTCAATTTTTCCTTGTCTCCTTTTCATTTCTTATAAAACATAATATTCATGTGCCATAATCAACCATTTCTTAACTGATGAGAACCCCTTAATTTTTCTTCAGAAAAAGCTAATATAAATATTTTCATACATATAGGTCATTTTTCCCCTCTGATTTTTATGGAATCAACACATAGTGGTGATATTTCTGGGTCAAAAGGTACACAGAGTTTAGTAACTTTTTGGATATACTGTACTTTTAAATTACTTTCAAGAATTGGTTTAGTGACCAGTAGATAGCTCTATCAAGAGTACATTAGATTGCCTATGTTATAAAAAGTTATCAAAACAATCTGGTACTGGATAGAGTGGAAGATCAATGGAATAGATTAAGTACAAATTACATTATAGTAAATGATCATGATAATTTGGTATATGATAAGCCCAAATATCTGAACTTTTTAAACAAAAACTCATTATTTCATTAAAACACCTAAGAAAACAGCATGGCAGAAATTATATATAATCCAACATCTTACTCCATATACTAAGATAAAGTCAAAATGGTTACATGATTTGCACATAAGGGGTGATACCATAAGCAAATCAGAAGAGGATGGAATAGTTTTTCTATCAGATCTTTGAGTAAGAGAAGAATTTATGACCAACAAGAGATACACTGTAAAATGTAAAATAGATATTTTTGAATATATAATTTTGAATAAAATTTAAATATATAAAATTTTAAAGTTTTTTGCACAAACAAAACCAATGTAACCAAAATTATAAGGAAAGCAGAAAACTTGGGGGAAATGTTTACAACAAGTATCTTTGCTAAAGGCCTCATTTCTTAAATGTTTATAGAACTGAGTCAAATTTATAAAAAATACAAGTCATCTCTAATTGATAAATGGTCAGAGTATGAAAAGGCGCTTTTCAGACAAAGAAATCAAAGCTACCTGTTAACATGAAAAATTCTCTAAATAACTATTGATTAGAAAAATGCAAAATAAAACAATCTTATACATATTAGAGTGGGCAATATGACAAAAAAGGAAAATATTATATGTTGGAGGGGATGTGAGAAATTTGGGACACTAATGCATTTTTGGTGGAACACTAATGCAATTGTTGGTGGAATTGTGAACTGATCCAACCATTCTGAAGAACAATTTGGAACTATGCCCAAAGAGCTAAAAAACTTTGATCTAGCAATCTATATCCCAAAGACATCAAAAAAGAGGAGAACATATTTTTGCAAAAAATATTTGTTGCAGTTCTTTTTGTGGTGTCTAAGAATTGGAAATCAAAAGAATGTCCATCAATTGGGGATGGCTAACCAAGCTGTGGTATATAATTGTAATAGAATATTATTGTGTGAAATGACAAGCAGGATGACTTCAAAAAACCTGGAAAGACTTACATGAACTGATACACAATGAGGTGAATAGAACCAGAAGAACATTGTATACAGGCATATCAATATTGTTTGATGAAGAACTGTGCTGTCCTCAGCAAAACAATGATCCAAGACAATACCAAAGGACTAATTATGAAGCATTCCATCCATTTCCAGAGAAAGAACTGATTTTTATTGAATACAGATTTAACCATGCTATCTTTCATTTTCTTTCATTCTTTTTCTTTTATTCATCTTCTTGTAAAAATAACTAATATAGAAATGTTTTACATGATTGCACATGTATAACCTATATCTGATTGCTTACCACCTCAAGTAGGGGAAGGAGGAATGGAATTTGGAGCTCAAAACTAAAAAAAAAAAAAAAAACCAAACCAAATATTTCAAAATTTTAACTTATAATTGGGAGGAAATAGAATATATTTTAAAAATTATATAAAAAATAAAAGAAGTCTATAAGAAAGTACATTAGTTTACATGGCTTCCCATGACATTTCCAAAAGTTGTCATTTTCCTTTCTTGTTGTCTTTGCAATTCAGATAGGCATGATACAGAAACTGAGAGTTGCTTTAATCTGCATTTCTGTAATTATTAGTAATTTGGAACATTTTTATATGGTTATTGTTATCTTGAACTTCTTTTTTCCTCCAAAAACTGCTCATTCATATCCTTTGACTATTTGCCTTTTAGGAAATGATTCTCATCCTTTTAAATTTGAATCAGTTCCTTATACATCTTGGAAATGAGAACTTTAACAGAGAAATTTATGGCAAAGATATTTTCCCAAGTTAGTTGCTGTCTTTTAAATTTGAACTTGCGCTGATTTTGCATTAAAAACTTTTCAATTTTATGTAAACAAATATCTATTTCATTTTCTGAGATCCTGTCTTTCTTTTATTTAATGAATTACTTCTCAATTCACACTTATACATGAACATGTATTATATCACCCCTCTACCTCTAATTTGTTTATGATGTAGTAGTTATGATAGCTTTGTTTTCTTTTTGCTTATTCTTTTAATTTCTTTTTCATGGATTGTTATTATGGTTGGCATTTTAAATACTATATTGAATAATAATAGCAATAATAGACATCCTTCCTTTATCTTTGTTATTATTGGAAAGGGTCCTTGGTTTTAAATTAGACATCATTAAGTATGTTAAAGAATGGTTTGTGTATTCCTTTTAGTGTATGTGTCTTTTAAAAAATTTTTTTAAACATAAATGGGTGTTATATTTTGTTAAAAGTCTTTTCAGCATTTATTGATTTAACAATATGATTGTGATTGTTATTAATATAATATGCTAATATGGCTGATACAAATTCAACCTAGTCACATTGTCTGATCTTTTAACCTCTGTGATTGCTTCTGGGCTAAGATTTTACTTAATATTTTTGCATCAATATTCATTAGGAAAATTGATTATTAGTTTTCTTTCTCTGCTTTATCTCTCCTTGGTTTAGATATTAAGACTATCTTTGTATCTGATAAAATTCCCATTTTCTATTTTTTTGTAAGTAGTTTGTATAATATTTTAAAAATTAATTGTTCTTTAAAAGCTTGATAGAATTCACTTGAAAAACCATCTGACCTCCTCTCCCCCTACTTTGGAAGTTCCTTTTTGATTTGTTGAATTTTTATTTTTGAAATTGAATTATTTAAATTTTCTATATTTTGTTCTATTGAGTAGTTTATATTTATTCAAGTATTCATCCATTTCCTATAAGTTATCGATTTAGCAAAAAACAGGTTCTGATGATTTCCTTTATTTTATTTTTATTTGTTGTGAATTTTTTGTTTTTGATACTCTAATTTGATTTTCCACTTTAAAAACTTGTCAACTTTTTAAAAATTTTGTTAGCTTTTAAAAATAAGTCCCTAGTTTTATTTTTTATAAATTTTTATTGACATCTTTTTTCCTAACATCACTAAAATTTTTCCTTATTTCCTTCTACCTTTCCTTTTATGAAATAGTTATCTCATATAACTAAACAAAATTTCTGCTTTAGTTTTTAGTTGGAAGTTTTAAAAAATCTTTTATTTTTCCCAATTATAGGCAAAGGCAATTTTTAACATTCATTTTAAAAATTTTGAATTATTCCTTCTCTATTCCCCTCCCTAATTTGGTAAGCAGTTCCAAAGAGATTTTCATATTTGTCATATTGTGAAAGAAAACTTAGCAAAAAAAGAAAAAAATCCAAAAAACAAATAAAACAACCCATGGAAAAAAAAAAGTGAAAAAGAGTATTCTTTGATCTGTATTCAGACTCCATCAGTCCTTTCTCTGAATGTGCATAGTTTTTTTCATCATGAGTTAATTGGAATTTTTTAATGAGTTACTTTGTTACTTTAAAAAAAAAAGTTGCAATCCAATTCATTACTCTCTTTTCTCTCTCTTTTGATTTGTTTAGCAATAAAATTTCCCCCGAAGGATTGCTTTGCCTTACCCAACAAGTTTTGGTATGCTTTCTCATTGTTGTAATTTTCTTTGAAGAAATTCTCTATTGTTTTTATTATTTGTTTTTTAATCCACCAATTCTTTAGGATTAAATTATTTATTTGCCAATTAATTTTTAATCCTTTTTTCAAAGGCTCCTTTTTAAAAAATAATTTATTTTTCTTTTTTGGTTATTTTTTAACTGTCCACCCCCTGCACTAGAGAAGAGTGTATAAATATATATAAAATCATTCTATGCATACTTATATTTATTCTTTCTATGGAGGTGGATGGTATCTTCTTTCATAGGGCTATTGTCAGTTGGGCATTGACTCATTTAAATTTGACAAAGTTGTCTACATTGTTGATCTACAAGACTTTTTCTGAGAAACTGTCAGTAAAATTCCTCTCCCCCTCAATTTTCTCTTTTCCTTTTAATTTTGACCAAATTGATTTTATTTGTATGAAATATTTCCCCCTTTTAATTTATTTGTTTATATTTATTTTTATATGAAACCCTTTTAATAAATGTGATCAAAATTGTTCATTTTATATCTCACAATGCTTTTGTTTATTCATAAGATCTTCTCTTATCCATAAAGAAATGCATTCCATGCTCTTCTACTTGTTACATAAAAGGAGTTTGATAAGATTCCTTTGCAAAGGCCCTTTTATTTAGCATAAATTTTATTTTCTTGTCACCTGTAAATTATTTATTTATTACATTAATGGGAGTGGCAATAAATGATCAATTTTTATAAATCTGAAATTTTTATAAAGGTGCCTTAAGAAATTTATACACTCTTATCCCCATTTAGGAATCACCAGAGATCTATCACATCAAACTTTCTTAAAATTATGTTCAAGTCCTTATTTTTTTATTATATATCTTTTTGTTAGATTTATTTAAGAATAAAAGAAGTAGGAGCAGCTAAATGACTCAGTGGATAGAACACTAGTCCTGGAGTCAGGAGGACCTGAGTTCAAATCCCCTTTCACATACTTAACACTTACTAGCTTTGTGACTCTGGACAAATCACTTAACCTCAATTGCCTTGCCAGGAAAAAAAAATAATTAAATCCCCTCAATTATTTTAAATTTATATAATAACTTTTCCTTTAAGTGCTTACATGCTATGTCATTTGATGCATAAATATTAAACATTGATTTTAATTCATTGCCTGTGATGCCTTTAAGCTAAATATTGTTTTCCTTTTTAGTTCTTTCAGTTGTAAGTATTTTTGCTGTTCCCTTATCTGAGATCATGATTATTACCCATGATTTTTTAAGTTTCTTGAAGTCAAAAAGGATAGCACATTGGATTACAATGCAGAATTCTTCCATCAAGATTCATACAGTTAAAATAAGGGGCTGGCAGGTCAAAAAATTATCTCTGTCTTCTGGGTACAGAATGCTGAGCTTTTCAAGGCTATCTGGTGTGGCTCCTGTCTAAGGCTGCAAATGTTTTTTTCCTCTCTATTCAATAGTATTTTATTTTGTTCCATTACATGTATATAATAGTTTTCAATATTTACTTTTATAAAATTTTGAATTCCATTTTTTTTCTCCTTCCCTCTTCTCTCCAAGATGGCAAGCAATCTAATAGTGGTTATGTATGTACCCTCATATTTAATATATTTCCACATTATTCATGTTGTGAAAGAAGAATCAAAACAAAAGAGAAAAATCATGAGAAGGAAAAAAGTGAAAATAGTCTATTTTTCTCTGCATTCACATTCCATAGTTCTATCTCTGGATGTAGTCAACATTTTCCATCACCTTATCTTGGATCATTGCATTACTGAGAAGACTTAACTCTGTCATAGTTGATTATCACATAATCTTGCTGTTATTATGTACAATGTTCTCGTTCTATTTATTTCACTCAGCAATCTTTCCAGGTTTTTCTGAAATTCACTACCTCATTATTTCTTATAGAAATTTAGAAATCTTATATTCCATTACATTCATATATCCCGATTTGTTCAGCCATTTCCCAGTGAGAGCTGAAGACTTTCAGAGCTTCTCTGGTACATAGGTTAGACTAATTGCTACCATCTCAGGAGAAGCTTTGCCCCTTTGCTAGCTCTCTTTTACACATCTGGAACTGTCTCAGAGCTCCTCAGGTGCTTAAGGTCAACTCACTCTTGTCTTCTGATTAGGTAGTTCAGGGGAACTCTTGACTTCCCTGGGCTTTCCTGGCTAAAGTTCTCCAAGGATGTCCCAGCTGGAGGTTCTGTCACCCAGCTCTGTACTTACCTCATCTTGGCTTCTCTATCTGGACTCCATTTCTTAGAGCCTGCAGGTTTTCTGGGTATATTTTTGATGAGTAGGCTGGATGAAGGTATTCTGTGTGCTTTTTCTATTTTTTAATCATCATTTCCTTTGGTATTCTAGTTTTTTCTTTTCTGGAAAACATTTATGGCAATTAAATTGTTTTACTTCTATTTATTCTATCATGTTGACTGGAAATGAGTTCACAAGATTTTAACACATTATTTAATTCATCATGAATCATGCTTATCACATTGGATAAACTACCTTTAATAAACAACCCATTTCTCTGAGTTTTATTTTGATTATAGCTCAAAGGTTTTCTTTTTTTTAATTTTTAAATTTTCTTTTTTTAATTAAAGCTTTTTATTTACAAAGCATATGCATGGGTAATTTTTCCAATATTGACCCCTGCATAACCTTTTGTTACAAAATTTCCCCTTCTTTCCCTTCCCCCCCCATCTGGCATGTAGTCCAATACATGTTAAATATATTGAAATACATGTTAGATCCAATATGTGTATACATATTTATACAGTTTTCTGGTTGCACATAACTTTTTAACTTTCAAAAGATATTCATGGGCTATTTTTCAACATTAAGCCTTGCAAAACCTTGTGTTCCAATTTTTCCCCTCTTTTTCCCATCCCCTCCTCTAGATAGCAAGTAATCCAATATATGTTAAACATGGTAAAATATATGTTTAAATCCAATATATCCATATATATATATTTATACAATTATTTTGCTGCACAAGAAAAATCTAATAAAAAAAGAAAAAAAAGATGAGAAAGAAAATAAAATGCAAGCTGACAACAATAAAAAAGAATGAAAATGCTGTTGTGAAACACACTCAGTTCCCAGAGTCTTCTCATCACAAGATCATTGGAACTGTCCTGAATCACCTCATTGTTGAAAAGAGCCATGTCTATCACAATTGAATAATATTGTTGTCGTGTACAATGATCTCCTGGTTCTGCCCATTTCACTCAGCATCAATTCATGTAAGTCTCTCCAGGCCTCTCTGAAATCATCCTGCTGGTCATTTCTTACAGAACAATAATATTCCATTACCTTCATGGACCATACTTTATTCAGCCATTCTCCATGATGGGCATTCACTCAGTTTCCAGTTCCTTGCCACTACAAAAAGGGCTGCCACAAATATTTTTGCACATGTGGGTCCTTTTCCCTCCAAAGGTTTTCTTTTAAAAATGTTTTAAAAATAGATTTTATTGATGTTTTTCTGTTATAGCACCTATATTTCCAGCCTTATTCTTCCCCATCTCCTTCCAAGAGAGCCATACTTTATTAAAAAAAAAAAGCATGAAGAAAAAAATGTTGCATAAAACTAAATATCATAATAAAAAAGTCTGATGTTATATAGTGTCCCATACCTATGATCTCCACTTCTCAAAAAGAGTTGGGGGAAGACGTCTTTTTATATCTCTTCTTTGGTGCTGAGCTATTGTTATTACAGCATACTAGTATACTCTCCCACCCCCAACTGCCTGCTGGCCAAGTATATTACACTTCATCCCTCTCCTTTGTTCTCCAGTACTCTTCTCCTAATCCCATTTATTAGTATTTTTTCCAATTACATGTAAAGATAATTTTTTGACATTTTTTGGTAAAATTTTAAGTTCCAAAATTTTTCCCCCTCCCTTTCTTCCCCTTTCCCCATGAGAGCAAGTAATCTGATATAGGTTAAATATATACAATCATCTTAAATATATTTTCATATCAGTCATGTTATGAAAGAAGAATCAGAACAAAGGGGGAAAACCATAAGAAAGAACAAAAAAAAAAGGTTAAAATAATGTACTTCAATCTGCATTCAGTCTCCACATTTCTTTCTCTGAATATGGATGACATTTCCCATCACAAGTCTATTGGGATTGTCTTGAATCATTGTATTGTTAACAAGAGCTGTTTATTATAGTTGATCATCACACAATCTTGCTGTTACTATGTACATAGGTTTTTTGGGTTTTTTTTTTCTGCTCACCTCATTCATGTAAGTTTTTCCAGGCTTTTCTAAAACCAGTCTGTTTATCATTTCTTATAGAATAACAATATTCCATTACATTCATATACTATTACTTATTTAATCATTCCCCAATTGATGACTATTCACTCAATTTCACTTCCTTGCACCAAAAAAAGAACTGCTACAAAGAATTTTGCATGTGTGGGTCCTTTTCTCTCTTTGATGATCTCTTTGTGATATAGTCTCCAATATTCTTTTTATGCATATATATTTAATATGATAGTACACATATTCTTTACTTTATTTTTATAATTTAATTAAATTAATTTTTAGGTTATAAGCTATTTATTTTTAACATTTCCATATGAGTCATGTTGGGGAAGAAAAATCAGAAGAAAAGGGGAAAATCATAAGAAAAAAGCAAAACAAAACCAAAAAGGGTGAAAATAGTATACTTTGATCTGCCTCCAGTCTTCCTAATTCTCTCTCTAGATGCAGATGGTATTTTCCATCCAAAGTTTTTTCAAACTGGAATTTGGAAATTTGGAATTTGGTGACTGCTGAGAAAAGCTAATTCTATCATAGTTCATCATAGTAGTCTTGCTGTTGGTGTGTACAGTATTTACTGGGTTCTACTAGAATTCACTCAGCATCAGCTCATGTCTTTCTAGGCTTTTCTGAAATCAGCCAATTCTTCATTTATGACAAAACAATATTCTACTACATTCATACACCACAACTTATCCAGCCATTGCCAAATTGATGATCATCCATTCAATTTCAGTTCCTTGCCACTACAAAAAGATCTGCTATAAATATTTTTTGCACATGTGGGTCCTTTTTCCTCTTTTATGATCTCTTTGGGATATAGTCTCCAGTACTTTTAAGGGGGTTTGAGGGCATCCAGTCTCTGTCTTTGCCTCAAGTCTTCATAGATTGTGTTCTCTTAAATTTAATTTAATTAAGTCCCTTAAAGATTGGATTTTAGAAGGAATATTTACTTCAAAGATATGTCAAGAACAAACATAAACATATCCTCTAACACCTGAAGGTGTCTCTAGGGAAGGGAATGGGATTAAATTCAATTTAGCTCAGTTCCTGTAGCACACAGTTCCACCAAGTTCCAAGTTCAAAGTCTCCCTTGGGCTCAAGTCCCGGACATCCTGCTTTCTGAGGTCTTCCCTGCAGCACCGGCTACAATATCCAGCTTGGAATATATCCTCCAAGGTCCTCAAATCACCTGGCCTGGAAATGAAAAACAACATAGAACAAAATCCCAAGTTGTGTTGAAGGGTGAATTAGGCACAGGATCTAAAATGGGGAAGGAATAATTCACTATCAACACTACCATCACCATCATCATCATTATCATCAGCATCAGCATCATTAACACAGTGTTTTTACTTAACACTTTAAAGTTTGCAAAGCAATTTACATTTATCTCCCTATTTACTCCTAACAACAACCATGGAAGGCTGTGATATTATTACCTCCATCAAAAAGATGAGAAAAGTTAATATAATATATATAATATAATATAATAAAGCAATATAAATAAAGTTAATTATCCCTCATGTGAATTTTTTAAAACTACTTTACTGAAAGAAACACAAAGACCGCAATCAACAAGAGGCCATATATCTGAATTTTTAAAAATATTAATCAGAGAGATCACTTTTATGATGGAAATTAAACCTGTGAGTTGCTTGGCATAGGGAGTTCCAAAGTGAAGAAACCCCTCCTACCCTTACATAGCTGTCTCTTCTCACTTGACTTAGCCATGGTCATACAATCTGCATGTGTCAAAGGCAGTTCTTGACACCCAGGTTTTCCTGTCCTTAAGACTAGACCTCTATATCACACTGCCTCTCATAATTTTATTACTTTTTATGTGGCTTCTTTTTTTTTAACTTTAAAACATATTTTATTTATTTATTTTTATATGGCTTTTTTTGATGTAACTATTTCATTCCACATTTTATTTGAAATTATACATTGCTACCATTACAGTTTGTTTGCATAATTAATTTTATGCAATTATATTCTAACCAGAAAGAACAAGAAGCTAGTCTCCAAACTCTGTCTGCTATCACCTGCCTCTGCATCTCTCTGTAATCTCTCTGTCAAGTCTGAAATGCATTCTTTCCTCATCTCAAGACTGCAAAAAGCCTTTTTTCCCCCTCAAGATTCAGTTCAGGTATTACCTCCTCCCCAAACCTCTCAGCTCTAAATTTCCTCCCACCTAAATTTTTCTTGAGCTTTTTGTAGCTCTACCTTACCCTGATGATAATTAGCATGCCCTACATTATAGCCACTTGTGTACATGTCCCAATTTGTAAGCTCCATGAGGCAAGGATTGTATTTTTATATTTGTATTAAGTGCATGTTAAGAGCCGGGCATGTGTCAGGTACTGTCCTAAGTGCTGAAAATATTCATACAAAAATAAGACAGTTCCTGTCCTCACAGAGC
This sequence comes from Sminthopsis crassicaudata, assembly GCF_048593235.1. Lineage (NCBI taxonomy): Eukaryota > Metazoa > Chordata > Mammalia > Dasyuromorphia > Dasyuridae > Sminthopsis > Sminthopsis crassicaudata. The sequence continues at coordinate 46,198,493 of NC_133617.1, read as the reverse complement.
TTATATTTCACTAGACAAAGCAATATGTTCTCAGATAAGTAAATATAAGGTTTTTTTTTTATAAACAAAATAAGCAAACAGTAATTTGGAGTAGGTTATCAACTAGGAGAATCAGGAAAGTGACCACCATCTTGTGGGAGGTGGTCACTGAGGGGGTCAAGAAGTGGGAAGTAAGGGAGGGGGGAAGAATTTCAGGCAAGGAAGATAGTCCATTGATATCATGTATGGAAAATAGCAAATGTGGCTGGGGGTTTTAGTATATGAGGGACAGAAATGTGCAATCAGCCTAGAAAGGCAAGCTGTAACCAAATTGTGAAGAGCTGTCAATGCTGAACAGAGGATGGAGTATTTGCCTAAAGGTGTTGGAGAGAAAAGGAATGACATAGGCTTACTCTTTAAAAATATTAATTCAGCAGCTGTTTGAAGGATGGATTGGAGCAGGGAAGAGCTAGATGCAGAGACACCAATGAGGCTATTTCAGTCAACCTAGCAAACTGCAACAAGGATATGAATGAGGCATTAAATTGTTCCGCCAATGATTCCAATCCAAATTTAGACAGTCATTTTAGTCCTGTCCAGTTCAGTGCTTTAAATCACAATATTTCTTATGACAAGGTGATACTACTTATTATAAATCTTCATTGGCAAATCAGTATAACTCACATGGGCTCATGATTTTTTTACAATCAAATTGTTTGTTATAGACAATGCTCTTTCCCATCTCCTACCAAAGAATTTCTCCATGGTACCTCACACCCCAGGACTATCTTCTCTTCCAGTTTGGGATAATTTGCCCCTGGAACTCTATGGAATACTTTGCTTATTTCAAATGAATTTATCATGTAGTATTGTAAAGTAAAATTCTCTGTATTTGTACTAGCCTCTATTAGACTAAATTAAAATTCTCTGTATTTGTACTAGCCTCTATTAGACTAAATTAAAATTCTCTGTATTTGTACTAGCCTCTATTAGACTAAAGATAGGTATAGTGTCTTACCTAGATATTGTATTCCTCTTCCCTTCTCACCTCTCCCTGCCACTTCCAGGGCCTGACAGGGTATTGTTCTGCTTTAAATTAATTTTATTTTTAATGAATTTAAATGAATTATGCCATCCATGTGGGAGCAACTTGAATAAGAAGTCAGTCTCCAATCCTTATGAGCTTAATTAGGCAAATCCTTTGACTTCTATGAACCTTAATTTCACAGAATCACCAATTTAGCATTGCAAGACACCCCAGCAGTCTCTTAGGCCAACCCCTTCAAAGTCAGGAACCCATCACCACTGATAGGTATTGCAATAACCCTTCATTTGGCATTTATTAAGCTTTGGTTAAAACCAAGAGAAAATGCCCTCATGAAGCATACATTCTAATGGGGAAGAAAAGGCAACAACAAAAAAAACCCTGAAAGTTGAAATCTTGGGGATGGCTTTGGTGACGGGGCCATCGTGGAGAAAAAAGTTTAGAGATTCTGGAGGAGAGCCCAAAGAGAGAGAGAGAGAGTTACAGACATGACAGACATGAAACTGCCCGGCCAGGAAATTAGAGTTTACTGAATGGAAGAATGTGTCTATGGAAGGGCAAGAAGAATGGAAAGGGAAAGAAAGATCAGAGGATTTTAAATTTGATCCTAGAAATAATAGAGTTAGCAGCTAGGTGGTGCCATGGTGCTTAGAGTGTCAAGCTTAGAATCAGGGAGCTTTATCTTCCTGAGTTTAAATCTAGCCTCAGACATTTATTAGCTGTGTGATCCTGGCAAGTCACTTCACCATGCTTGCCTCAGTTTCCTCATCTGTCAAATTATATGGAGAAGAAAATGGCAAACCACTCCAGTATCTTCACCAAGAAAGCCCTAAATAGGATCACAAAGACTTAGACGCGACTGAATAACAACAAACAGTAGAGAGTTACTGGACTTTGTTGAATGGTAGGAAGGGGAGATGAGATGGTCAGATCTACTCTTTAGAAAGATCATTTCAGTAGCATGCACTGGAGTAGGGAGAGAATTGAGGCAGGGAAAACTCCAGGGCACTATTGCAATAGTCCAGGTATGAGATGATGAAGTTCTAGTAGGTATTTAATAAATGCATTTTCATTCATTTCAAGCATTCATTTTCAATTCTTCACCCTCAGTGATCCCCACATATCCTATCAGTTGCCAAATTTTGCAATTTTCTTTCTCTGCAACGTGTGTCACATCTGTCTCTTTCTTCACTCACTCATTCAGGTTCAGTCAGTCAAGAATTATTTATTAAACACTTAGCATGTGCCAGGCATTAGTTCAAGCCTTCATCACCTCTCTCTGATCTATTGCAACAGCCTTCTAATTGATTTCCCTCTCTCAATAAATCCAGTGATTCCGCATTTCTTCCTAGATCACGTAAGAAGCCTGATGCTTTCCCTTCAAAGTATTTTACAATTCAGCCTCTTCCTACTTCTCTATTCTTACATGCTCTCTCTTTACAATTCAGCCACAGTGGCTTATTTTCCCAATGGCTACTTTCCTGGACTTCATCATCCCCAGAAACTTGGCTTTCTGTGAGATGGAATCAATTGAGAAACTCACACCTTCTCAGGTACCCATTGCTTTTGGAATCCCTCCCTCCCTCTTGTTGGAGTGGCTGGGAGGTGGACATCTGGGAATCCATCCCCTGATCCTCCTCCATTTAAAAGGCTGGAATTTAGGGGATTCTCCTCATCATTTCTTGGACTTCATAATCTTTGGAAATTAACTCACCATTCTATAAGAAGAAATTAGCTCATCCATCTTTTGATCATTTCCCATCTGGGCTGCATGAACTTCATCATTTCTCCTCTCCCTACTTTAAACTTCTTTTTATTTGGTGTGTCTTCCCATTAGATTTTAACTTCCTTGAGGGCAGTGTTTGCCATACCTTTCTGGTATCTCCAGTGCCTAATAATAGCACTTGGCATCTAAGAAGTGCTTAATAAAAGTTTATTGTCTCTGGCTCTGGCTGTTTTTTTTTTGTTGTTGTTTTGTTTTTTTTTTTTTTGTTTTGTTTTGTTTTGGTTGTTCTTCATACCCATACTTCACCCTTGCAATGTAATGCTCTTATTTCAGGCACCCTATCAATCTCCAATTCAGAATCCCTCACTTCCTGTAAATACCATTTCCTCCAAGAAGCTTTTCCTTGAATCTCCAGCTGTTAGCACCATTCCCTCAAAGGTTACCTGTATATCTTGTATGTGTGGATTTAGAAATCCCTCCTTTACCTTGTTAGAATATAAGCACATGGAGGGACTGTTTCCACTTTTTTTTTCTTTCCCATGCTTTCAGCACAAGATGTGGCATATAGTAAGCATGGAATAAAGACTTCTTTTTTTAAAAAAAAAATTATTCTGAACTCTAATGTGCCTTTTAAAAAATATCAAATTAGCCTCCTTTTTTGGTATCACTATTGCTAATTTCATCCTCTCCACTTTCCTTCTCTCATTAGCAAAGAGAAAGGAAAGAAAAAAATTCCAGGTAACAAGTAATCATAGCCAAGCAAAACACATACGTACAGCGGCCATATCCAGAAAACGTATGTCTTTGTGATAGTCACTTCTCTGTCAGGAGTTGGATAACATCCTTAATCATAATTCCCATAGATATTGCTGGTCATTGATTTGATCAGAGAGTTCTTAAATTTTTCAAAACTTTTTTTTTTTTTACAATGTTTTTCTTGTATAAATTATTCTCCGGATTCCTCTCACTTTACTCTGCATTAGTTCACATGATCAGTCTTTTCTGACAACTTCTCTGTTGTCAGTTCTTATGATGCAATAATACTCTCTCATATTATTATACAATTCTTTCAGCTATTTCTCAATAGTCTAAAAGGAAATCTAAGGCATCCCTTTAAATTCTGGTTCTTTTGTTTTCTTCTCTACCCTCATCCCTTTTTAATCTCCCTTTCAGTATCAGGAAGTTTATTTTGTTTGTGGTTATTCCCTATCTGGTATTATGTTCCTCTTAATCCCCAGTCTCTCTATTTCCACAAGTTTCCCTGAAGTATCTGATGTACTTCTACACCAGACTGTTTTTTAATTCTAGAAAGAAGTGAGACTTATCTGATGCCCATTTCTCCTTTTTTCTTCATGTTTATGTATTTTTGAGAATCCCAGTTATGAAAAATAGCAAATTCTCCTTGGTAAACTAATGCATTCTTCATTTTATTCCCTTTCTCTTTTCTCTCTTCAAACTCTCAGAACAGAACCAATCCATTCCCAGAATCTCTATTCTTTTTTTTTAATACCCTTTGAAAACATTAAGGTTTTTATTTTCCTATGTCATAGTTACCAATTTCTAATTGCTTTATTCTAATTTTCAAAGAATCAGTTGAGTGAACAAAGTTTTATATCACTTGTGCTAAACTCTTAATTCTCCTTCCAATTTTTTTCCTTCCATATCTTTCATTGACATTAAAGTTGAAATTCTAAAAAGACATTTGTCTATAGAAACTCCTGGGACAGCTAGGTAGTGCAGTAGATAGAGCACTGGGCTTGAAAACAGAAAGATCATCTTCCTGTGTTCACATAGAAATTCAGATGCTTACTTGTCACATGACTCTGGGCAAGTCACTTCACCCTATTTGCCTCTGTTTCCTAACTATAAAATGAGTTATAGAAGGAAATAGCAAACTGCTCCAATGTCTTTGCTAAGAAAACCCCAAATGGGGTCCACCAAGAGTCAGACATAACTGAAAAATGACTGTACAATAACAATTTGGTTAGAATATTAGCACATCATTTTTCAGTTATGTCCTGGGACTTTTCCTTTTGAGGTTTCTGTGATTGTTGGATTCTTTCTATCTTTCTATCTTTACTTTGGCCTCTGGTTCTGATAGATCCGGGCATTAGAAATATAATGCCCAGGCTTTTTTAAAATTGTGGTTTTCAGGGAGTCCAATTATTCTTAAATTATTTTTCCTTGACCTATTTTCCAGATCAGCAGTTTTTATATCAGCTACCATATTTCTTTTATTTAAAAATAAAGTTTTATTTCTTAACAATTGCTTCACAATGCCTCAATTTCCCCCTATATTACTCCTCCTCTTCAGGGATTATAAAGTCTTTCAAAGATGTTTTTCTCTCTAATGTCTCTATAATATTTCCTCCTAATTCTGTTTATTTCAATCTATATTAATTCACAGAGATCTTTTCAGTGTCCTTTGAAATAATTCATTTTATTATTTCTTCTATCACCATAATATCTTACTACATTCATATGACACAATTTGTTCAGTCATTCCCTAATAGAAGGATGTTCCTTTAATTTTTGGCCACCATGAAAAAAGCTATTATAAATATATTTTTTTTACCTACAGGTAATTTTTCTATTCCATTTCTTTGGGAGTATTGATCTAAAAATGGTATAGCTGGGCCTAAGCATATGCACAGTTTAGTAACTTCGGGGGCGCAAGTGGATCCTCAAAATTGTTTTAACATGAGTTTTAATTATAAATAATTTAGAATTTTTTATATAGCTGTTGATAGCTTAGTTTCTTCGAAAAACTACCTGTTCGTATCCTCTGACTATCTACTGAGGAATGGTGCTTTGTTTATGAGATCTTTATCAGAGAAACTTGCTACAAATATTTTTCCATTGCCAGTCTAGTTTTGATCATATTATATGTTACTATAAGTACTTTTTAAATTAAATTAAATTATTTTGGGGGGGCTATACATGTACATTAATTTTTCAAATATATTTTAATGTGAGCCTTTTTGGGAGAGAAAAATCAGAACAAAAGGGAAAAGTTATGAAGAAAAAACACAGAAGAAAAAAAGTTGAAAATAATATGCTTCGAGTTACCTTCAGTCTCTATAGTTCTCTCTCTGGATATGGATGACATTTTCCATCCAAAGTTTATTGGAATTGCCTTGGATCACTGAAGTGCTGAGAAGAACCAATCCAATCATACTGATCACCACATTGTCTTGTTACTGTGTACAATGTTTTCCTATAAATCTTTTCAGGCTTTTCTAAAACCAGCCTGCTCTTCATTTCTTATGGAATAACATTATTCTATTACTTTCATATTCTGTAACTTATTCAGCCATTCCCCAGTTGATGGACATCCACTTATTTTCCAATTCTTTGTCACCACAAAAAGAGTGGTAGAAACACTTTTAAATGTTGTGTAGCAAATATTGTCCTCTTTATTGTGTGATAAAGTAGAATAAACTTGTTTAGCCACAAACTTTTTCCTTATCCATAGATCAATCCAAGTCTTATGATTTTATTCTAATATTTCTTTCTGTTTTGTGGAATCACTGATTTCTTTTTGTTTTGTTCTAGTTTTCAGGGACTTCATTTGTTGAGTAGGATTTACTCCTTTCTTTTCAAAGAAATGTAATTCTCTGTGGGCCTTTTTTAGTAGATTCCTCTACTCCTTCTGCCTCTGGATATAGATACTTGCAAACTACACATACCCTGTCTTTGGCCCTGATAGCATTCCTTTTGCTTGGGGGACCCCTTTCCTGTGGCCTCTGAGCTTCTAAATGACTTTCTCATGTAATGGAAGAGGTCTTGTAATATCATTTCTTGTTAGATTTCTTGGTCATCACTTAGCCAGGTACAAAATTCCAGGGTTTGATAGAGTAGGTATGTGGTAGGTGGATGGCCTGGCATTAAGGTACCCCTCTTTCCAGGAAGTTTTAATAAATGCTTATTGGTTGATTAATTGAAAATACCCCCTCCCAAAGACTTCAGGAAAGGGTACAAGAACATATCTCTTTATCCCTGAAATTTCATTTACCTGGGACCTAATGTAAATAATAATTCACTTTTTGAAATTCAATTTTATTTTATTTTCTGTTCCAGATTCTCTCCCTCCTTTTACCCTTCCCCCATTCATGAATAAGGCAAGATATATAATATCCAGTATACATATGAAGTCATCATGTAAAACATTTCCACAATGGCCATGTTCCAAAAAGAAAGAGAAAAAATATGCTTAAATCCATACTCTGAGCCTGTCAGTTCTCTATCTGGAGGTAGATAAGATTAATTATCATAAGTCCTTTGAAATTGTTGGGGATTATTAATCAGAGTTACTAAGTTTTTCACAAATGATTATTTTAAAATATTGCTGTTGCTATATAAATTGTTTTCTGGTTCTGCTTACATTACTTTGCATTAATTTATATATCTTCTTAGGTTTTCTGCAACTATACCATTCATCGTTACTTACAATGCAATAGTGTTCCATCTTACTCACACATTGTAACTTATTCAGTCATTCTCTAATTGATGGGCATCCATTCAGTTTCTTTGGTAAATAAAAATTCAGAAGAGATAAGAAGATATGTCCTGTACATCAATTACAGAACGAAGAAAAATGGCTAAGCAAAAATTAACTAAGCAAATACAACCAGTACTTGATAGCTTATTCAACATTCTCTATCAGAAGCCTTTTTTTCATGGTTCAATAACATTCTATTATTTGTTCAATCATTCTTCAATTGATATATGTCTACTTTGTTTTTAATTTTTTCTACCACAAAAGTGCTGCTATAAGTATTTTGTTATATGTTGTACCCTTCTGTCTTTTATCTGGTTGGGGCTATGTAGTCATTTACATAATTTTGTTTTAAATGAAGCATTTTTAATTTGTTAAATTCAAATACCAAAAAAAGAGAACATTTCCATATATAATTTAAAACCAAAAAAAGAGGGAAAACCACAGATCTTTCCACACAACTCATTTTTAATTTGAATAAATTCAATATATAACTTTCAGAACTCTTCTTGTCTATTTCCTTCTGAACTTCCATTCTGTTCTCTTTTGTACATCAGAAAAATATTTCAATAACTCCTTTTGTTTCTTTTATTATTTTTGCTATGTTGTCTCTAGCTCCTTTCTCCCCCACAAATCTTTTAAGATATAAAGATATAATGTTCAAAACAAATAAGCAGAGTCATATAAATTAAATCCATATTTGCTGTATTGTTTTATTTTAAATTTTAAAATCTTATTTTTAAAAAGTTGGGGTTTGTTTCTATATCACATTCACATCTGGACACATCTTTCCCTCATCTACCAAGTGATAATTTTCTATTATAATAAAAACTTTAAAAAGAAAAAAAAAGCAGCTCAGTAAAACTACCCGAGTATATTTAATATTCAGCACCCTTAGTCCTGCACTTTGGCAATGAAGGGTGAGAGGAAGCAGATTTTCTCAATCTTTCTCAAGAGTAGTTTTGATGAGGTTTAGATTTGGGGAATTTAAATGAAATTAGGGTTTCTGGTGGTCAGGGAGTTAAATGAGGTCTAGTGGCAGTTTTGGGGTTAAGGGAATCAAATGGAGCGCCCCTGCAACTCCTTGGGATTCGGTGCAAGAGTAGGGAGTTTTGGGGATTCCCTTCTGGCAACGCAGAGGTTCTCTGTAAAGGAATTTACAGACCCGAAAACCTAGATTGATAAAAGAGGTTTAATATGGGGATTAGAAGTAAGGTTAAAGCCTGGTTAGGGAAATAGGTGAAGATAAAGCGAGGATGGCACTGGAAAGAGCATTCCAGTGGGCAGATCTATGGAAAAAGGAGTTTTACACTGAGAATGCAGTTCTCAGTGCACAGAAGGTCCTGGTGGCTAAGTAAGGCACCAAGGTCCATCTGCAAAGACCTTAGTTGATAGAAGCTCATTATATTGCTTGTCTTGGTGGGGGTTGGGAAACCCAAGCAGATCATTAGAATCGGGCTGGGACAAGCCTGGATCTTCTATTGGAATTCAAAGGGACGCTTTTGACCAGAATTTATGAATCAAAGGTCCTGGCTTCCTGAACTGAAATGCCTCAGCCAGGAAGGCTGGAATCTAAAAGGAATCACAGATCGATAGGAAATACAGTTTCTTAAAGGAATCACAACCTGCTTCATTCCCCCCTCAAGCAGTCAAAACTTAAATTCATTTAAGGGAAAAAGGACTTGGAGCAGGGTCTCTTATTGAGGCAGAATTGAAGGAGATTTTCTCCTTCAAGATTTTCAGAATTCCAGGTCCCCTCTTCAGTTTAGTCACAAGTACACAGCCTTCAACTTCTTTTTCTTTTCTTTTCTTTTCTTTTCTTTTCTTTTCTTTTCTTTTCTTTTCTTTTCTTTTCTTTTCTTTTCTTTTCTTTTCTTTTCTTTCTTTCTTTCTTTCTTTCTTTTTTTCTTACTTTCTTTTCTTTTTTTTTGGTTCACTCTATGTTGTTGTAGTCATTGTGTATTATTTTCTGGTTCTGCTTAATTTGCTTTTAAATCCATTGATATGTCTTGTAATGCTTCTCAGAATTGTTCGTGTTTATTGTTATTTATGGTGCTTTTTATTCCATTTGTCTCACAATTTATGTTGCTATTCAGTGGGCATTTACTTTGTTACCAATTCTTTGCTACTATAGAAAATGGGGCTATGAGTATTTTGGTTTATATAGGATCTTTCTCTCCTTACCCTCTTTGAGTGATGTTATAGTTCATGTCTAAAGGTACTTTTCTGACTGGCCTTTGGCAAATGAGGTTCTCAAAGCCAAGCTATTGTATTTGCCCTTATGGTTCTAGTTTTAGTCCTCCGGACATGGAATAAGATGGAGTGAGAAGGGGCATCTTTCAAATGCAGCCCCTAACTGGTGGGCTTCCCCTCATGATTATCAATTGCTATCAACTAATTGGCAAGCTTTAATCAACTTTTACAAGCCAGTATTTATTATGGTGGTATAGATGGAACAAAATAATCGCTCGAAAGTTATTCTTATACTTTTCTCATAAATCCATATGGAGTCTAGAGCAAAGTGGGTTTGAACTTAGAGAACACAGATAGCCAAGGGTAACTTAGAAATTTTTTAGCTGGAGTCCTTAAGTCATTTCCTTAGGTATGGTGCCCCGTTTCTATTTGTAAAGCATTGAGTTTTCCCTTTCCTTCAAAAATCCTGTCTATCTGGATTCTTGATGTAGACCATTGATTCTGTCAGCTGCTGTTCCTAGGACACTAAAGTCCAAATCCTTGCTCTTCCAAAATTCACAAAAGTCTTCTAGTTAAAGGGGGGAGGAGTGAGGAGGAAACTAATACTGGCTCTATTCCTCTCCCTTCCCTTAGAAGTTCTTTTAGGAGTTTAAGTGGAAAGGCAATGAAGATGGAATCTAGTATTTGAATGTGCTTGCTGGTTTTATAGAAGCTCTATTGAAGGCAGGGCACTACCAAGTCCCTAAAGCAAGACTTAACTTCTCTTTAATTCATCCAATGGCTTTCAGGGTTATTAAGACAGCAAGGTGTTGTAGTGGATAATAATAATCCAACTATCTGTAGCAGGAACACCTAAATTCAAATCTCATTTCAGACTTCCACTAGCTACATATAGATCCTGGGCAAGTCATTTGAACTTTGTCTGCTTCAGTTAACTCAAATGTAAACTGGAAATTACAACTCCATCATAGACTTATTGTGAAGATAAAATCAGATAATACCTTTAAAATGCATTTGCAAACCTCAAAGCTCTTTGTAAATGCTGGATGCTTTATGATTATAATTATTTCGAAGATATCTAAATTGACCAAGTAGGAGTTAATCCAAACCTACCATTAATTGATTGGATTTTTTATATATCCAGATCTTGCCCATACCTAGTATGTTCTTAACCTAATTAAGATTTCTGAGTGTAGCATCTCTTCACTTACTTCAGGTCAAGAATGGTATAATTTTCTAGGTTAATCCTTACACTTACCATCTCCCTCTATTTTTAATAATTGAAACAAGAAAGAAGTTAAGGAGATAAATAGAATTTTAGAAAAGTTAGGTACAATAGACCTCTGGAGAAAATTGAATTAGGACAAAAAGAAATATTCTTTTGTCTTGGTTATTCATGGAAACCACACAAAAATCAATCACATATTAGGGCATAAAACCTCAAAATCAAATGCAGAAAGGCAGAAATAGTAAATGCATCCATTTCAGATCATGAAGCAAGAATATTTACATGTAACAAAAGGCTGGGGGAAAAGAGACCAAAAATTAATTGGAAACTAAATAATCTAATCCTAAAGAATGAGTGGATGAAACAACAAACCATAGAAACAATCGATAGTTTCATTTAAGAAAATGACAATAATGAGACAACATACCAAAATTTATCTAATGCAGTCAAAGGAGTGCTTAGGGGAAATTTTATGTCTGTAGATGCTTACTTGAATAAAATAGAGAAAGAGAAGATCAGTGAATTGGGCTTGCAACTATAAAAGCTAGAAAAAGAAAAAAATTAATCTTCCCCAATTAAATACCAAATTTGAAGTTCTGAAAAATAAAATCGGGGGGACATATTAATAAAATTGAAAGTAAGAAGACCATTAAACTATTTTTAATGTTTGCTGATCTCAGGAAATCTATTGGAATGTACTTGGTCAAATCTGACATCCCAATTCATAGAGAGCCTTTTAGTGATTAGAAGAGGTTTCACATTGCTCTTTTTGAAAACCTTTCAGTGTCTGATTATACAGAAATTGGAGTTAAAAAGTTTATGTGGCACATATGCATTTATTTTAAAGAAGATAATCAATCCAATAAAGGTTCTTATTTTGATAGTGCTCTGGGCTCTGCCATTGACACACCATGTGATGTAGAGTCAAAGTGTTGCCCTTTCTTAAGCTTAGTTTCTTCCTCTGTCCAAAGACAGACCAAAGGCATATTTGGTCTTTGGGACCCCTTTTCTTCTGAAAGCCTATGACTTGGAGTCTGGATAAAGATACACTACTTTCTTCACAAACAGGGATGATTCAATTTATAGAAAAGATGTTTGGGAACATTTTCTTGCCATTCTTTAATGAGATCAAGAACATTCGTGTAGATTCTGGATGTGTTCCTTCTAAATTCTGAATTCAAACAATCTCTTCTTCTTGCTCACTCCTTGGACACTGTGACCTTGCCCTCTGCCCCTACCTATGTCCTTCCCAGTAGCCTGAACCTATGACTCCATGATCCTGACTTACGACTCTAAGACTTTCACAGCCATTGTCTGACAAATATATTTTCCTGTCTTTAGAAAATATATTAAGTTGAGGATAATGAACTCATGTTCTCCCTTACTAATAGAATTCCCTTCTCAGAGAGCTGATAAACAAGAGGCAGAATCAATTATTTTGTCTAAAATTTATTAAGTGCTTTTGTTTTTACAGCCTTGTGTTTAGTACTGAAGGAAATACAAACTGAAGAAGGCACCATCCATTTCCTCATGAAGCTTATGATTTAGATAGCTATAATAAATATTGCAAGTGGATTAGAGAGGTTAGAAATAAATATTTATGTGAGGGATGTTACCTCAGGGAAATGAAGGAAGACTTCCTGGAGGAGATGGCTTTGTGAGTCAGACTTTAAAGGGCTTTCTTGAAATGGAAAGTTATTGCTTTACATTTCGTATCTTTTCTTATGTTCTGCTGTGCACGTGGCTATTTTTTCTTTGCTTATTTTGTTTTTAAGTTTAAAATAAAAAAATTTTTAAAGGATAGGAGTTCAGCAGCAGAAGGGGAAGGAGGACATAAGGGATCTTTTCCTCATAATCCTCATAGTTCTTGTGATATTCAGTCATAGAACACAGAACAAAGAATGTCAGAACTGGGATTTGAGAACATAAAATGTCAAGCCTGGGAGGGACCTTAAATCATGGACTGTCAAAAACTGGGGGCGGGTGGGTGTGAAAGGTGGATTGGAACACAGAATGATAAAGCTAGAACATATAGAACATACAATCTCAGAGCTGGAAGCAATCTTAGAACACAGAAGGCATCTGAGAACATAGACTATGCAACCTAGGAGGAATCTTAGATCACAGAATGTCAAGAACTGGGAGGATTCTTAGAATACAGAATGGCATAAAACTGGAAAGGACCTTAGAATATAGAATGAGTGAGCTGAGAGAGACCTTAGAATGCAGAATGGGAACTGAATGGGCCCGGGGACCCAGAACGTCAGAGCGGGAATGAATATTAGAACGCAGAATGTCGAGCTGGAAGGAACTTTAGAACAAAGACCATCAAAAGGGGGGTGGGGGGAAGTCTTTAGAATCCAGAGTCAGAAGAGTCCTTAGGTTATCGGAGGTCATAAAGCACTTTCCTTTCATCCTCTCCTGCCAGGTTCCCCTCCTCCGGGGGCTTCTTCCTTCTCCCCTCCTCTCGCTTTTGGCCCCGCCCCACCCCACCCCGCCCCTTTCATCTCCAGTTCCCCCTCCCCCTTTTCCCCCGCCCCCGCGCCACTGGGGCCCTAGCACCCTCCCTTCCAGCCCTCTCCTGTTCCGCGCCGTCTTTTCCAGAGTCCCGGTCAAAGCCTGCCCAGCCCAGCTGACGGGGCCGCTGTGTTTACTGGCCAGACTCGAGCGGGGAGCGAGAAGCAAGGAGCGGGGAGTGCTGGTGCCTGCGGGGAAGGGGCCGCCGAGAAGAAGGAGGGGGACAGGGCCAGAGCAGGGGCCTGGGGGGGGGGGGCCCGTGCGCGGCCGAGGCCCGCTCTCCTGGGTGCAGTGCCCAATCCAGAGCCGCGCCGTCCAGCCTCGAGCCGCCGTGGGGTTACGGGGCCTGGGCCGGGGCTGCGATCTCCGGGGAGGGGGGCGGGCACGCGGGCGGGGCGCGGGGCTGCTGCTGGACTCGGCCCAGCCAGCGCTGAAGAGGAGGAGGAGGAGGAGGGGAAGGAGGCGGAGGGGAGGCGTGAGGTGGCCCCTGCCCACGCCCCTCCCGGGCCCCTCGGGAGGGGCAGCCCCCCACTCACATTTCCTGCGCGGGGCGTTTAAAGGACCGAGGGTACGGCCCTCCTGGGTCCTCGTTGTCCTTCCCTGCCCTGCTCTGCCCCGCTCTGCTCTGCCCGCCCGGGCTGGGATGGAGCCCGCCGTCCCCTGCTCTAGCCCGCTCTGGGGCCTCTGACCCACTGCTCGCCCACCGGTTCGCCGCGGTCCCCCGGCTGTCAGTCGGTCTGTGTCCCCAGGGCCATGGGGGCCGTGAGGCCGCTGACTGTCGGGCTGCCCCCGTTACTGCTGCTGCTACTGAGCGCTTCGTGTGGCTTGATCTCTGGAGAAGGTGAGTATCTTTTGGTACAGGGGGTTCCTGGGGTCTCGATCCCTGGACCCCGATTTTGACCCTATTGCAGCAGGAGTCCGAAAGGCCCTCTTTTCTTCCCCAGCCCAGTGCAGTCCTGCAGGCTGAGGTTGCCACGGCCTGGTCATAGGGAGCTGACCTTGCCCTCTGACCTCGCAGTGTTCAGCCACAGGCTTCTCTGGGGGGGCCCCAGTACAGAGGTCTGCCCCAACTTTAGGATTCAGGCAGATCCTACATCCCTCGGGTTCTGTGGCTCAGCTTGGGCCACCTCAGCTTCCTTCCCTCCTGTCCTCAGTGAGCCCCACTTGGGGCCCCTCTCAACTCTGTCCTCCTGATTCTCTCCATCCCCTACCTTTTCTGGGTGCCCTGGAGCAAAATCTAGTTATGGTCTGAGGATCCAGGTCTCTGGGTATCCCCAGCACCCCCCCAGAATCACCTCTGTGACTTCGCAGATTATGGGGTATTAGCCAGTAATTGCTGAAGAATTCTTTCTCCCTTCTCAGTCTCAGGAATGTCTGCCCCAGGAGTAGGTTCTGAGGCACTTAGGAAGGTCTGACTTTACATTTAATAGCCCTGATTTTGCTCAGAGGAGTCTGTGGGAGGCTCTGAGCCAGTGATCCTGAGAAAAGCAAGCCTTCCCATGTCCCCACCACCCCATCCCCATCCCATTTTGTGCCTTTCACAGTTTTGTCTATGGTTGCTTCCAACTCCAAACTGCTGTGGGAGGGGCTGAGGCCCAGCCTGGGTCAGTTATAGGGGAAGAGTTGGTTTGGAATGAAATGAGGGGGTTGGCCAGGAGGATCTCTGAGGTCCTGATCCAGCTCTGATGTTGTAGGAGCCACATAAAGCCATAGACTCAAAAGGAAAGAGATCCTTCATTGTGCAGAAAGAGAAACTGAGGCTCAGCAAATCAGAGACCTGCTAAGAGTCCCAAACATGACATGTCCAGTTCCTTCAAAGTGTAGCTGTCTGATTTTTGCTCCAGCCTCCTTGCTCTATCTGCTGAGACCTGCTAATTCTTCACCCTGACAAAGGAACTTTGGCTTTGTTCTTGTCTTATTTAAAGTTTCTTCCCCTGGCTGATGGTCGGTCCACAAAGCAGGGTCTTTCCCTGCAATATTCCATCCCCTGATTTTTCGGATAGATGTAGAACACTACCTCTGGGAGGGGCTTCCAGCAGATGTCTGTCTGGGCAAAAACTCAGATGAGATGGAAAGACTTGCTTAGGATAGTTCTTTGGCTCTTGGGCCTGTTTGCTCTGTCCCTGGTGGGGGGAGGGGAGGGCACCTGACTGTCAATGCCTTCACAGGTGCTTTTACATCCTAAATTCCTGGTAGCAGGAATTCTGGGCTTCTCATTGAGGTAGCAGAAGAACATCTAACAGCAAGGAAGACAGTGAATAAGGAGCAGCTGCTCCCTGGGATACCCAGGGGCTATCGGAGGAATTTTTAAGGTCCTCCTGAATGAAGTGGGATTCATCACCCTATTATTTTTTTTATTATTGAGAATTATCAGAGCTTAGATTGTCTGAAAGGGGAGAGGAGATCTGGTGTCTTTTTTCCAGGCTCCAATGATATAAATCTGGGAGAAATATTTAAGGGGGAAGAGGACCTTCCAGGTTTCAGGACAATGGGGGATGCCATTTTTCTTCACCCTTCCATCAAGAACACCCATGCTGGGTTTTGGGAATTGTTAAGAATCAAGACACTATCCTTTTGTTTCACAGAGCTTCCAAGTCTGAAGACTAAGGGTTCACATTCCATCTCTGATGTTTACTACTCGTGGGATCTCCCTTAACCTCCCAGGGCCTAATCTTCCTCATCTGTAAAACAAAAGGGTTGGAGAAATTGGTCTCTGAGATCTCTTTCTGCTCTAGAGCTAGGAGCTTAGTGAGCTGATAAATTAATGAGTGGTCCTCTAACGGAGCAGAAGGTTACTATCTCCGGTCTTGGGTCTTTTCATGGACTGGCCCCCAGGGTCTGGAATTTACTCCCTCCTCAGCTCCTCCTAGTAGAATCCTTAGTTTATTTATTTATTTATTTATTTTTTGCAAACTACAGCTCAGATAACACCTTCTACTTGGGATCTTTTCCTATTCTGCTCTTTCCCCCTCCCATTGTTGGTGTTCTTTATCTCTAAAACTTCTGTATTATTTGTTTATACTTTGTATTTATTTATCTATGCACATGTTGTACCCTCCTAGGAGAGCCTGACTTCTTTGAGTTGAGCGTAACTGGTTTTTGTCTTTGTATATCCAGCACCTAATACTATGTCTAGCTCACCATGGCATTTCTTTAGTATTTTTTCAATGCTCATTGAATTGACTCCAATCAGACCAGGGTGGAAAAGCTAGTCACTAAACAAGAAGTATAGATTGTGAGTGTCCTAGGAGCTCGGGAGGTAGAAAGAGCTGTGGAGGTCTAGAGAGCTTCAGAGAAGAGATTGGTCTGGAGCTGGGTGGACTTAAAAAGTTAGAGAAAAAGGCAACTTTCGTGATCATGACTTAGTTCTGTTGAGGTGCTGTGGAAAATTTGTGCAGGGGAGTAGAGAAGCAGACTTCAGGAAGGGGGAAAACATTTCTAACAGAATCTTCACAACATGGAGTAGGTTGCAGGAGATGGGGTAGAGAGCTCCCCATCACATGGTAAAATGTGTATCCTGCTATATGGTGCTTATCCTTCAGAACCAGCCCCTATCACATTATCCAGAATAAACCAACTGTTTTGGTTTCCCTAACAACTAAGGCATTTATCAGGGAGGAAAAAATGGGAGAGAAGAAGCCTGGAGAAAAGAGGATGTTAGAGAAAGTGGAAGAGAGGAAAGACATGATAGCAGTCTTTTAGCATTTGAAGAATTAGCATAATGTAGTGGGAAAGGATTAGATTTGTTTTCTTTGGCCTGTAAGGAAGAATGAGCAGCAGTGGAGGAGAGTTTGAGAGGTACATTTAGGCTCCATGTATTGAAAAACTTCCTAACCGACAGGTAGTAAGGCATCTCTATCTGTAGTCTCTAAGCAGAGGCTGGAAGATCACTTTTGGATGGATTATAGTGGGGACTTTTCTTCAGCTGGGTTTTTGACTTGCTGATCCCTGAGGGGCCTTCTCTACTCTGAGATTTTTCTTACTCTGCCTTTTTTCCATTTCCCACCTCTGCCTCCTTTCCCTTCCCTTTTGTCCCTTATGTTTTTCCATCTCCCTTCCCTCCCTTGGCACCTTCCTGACTCTGAGGACCGGAATGATTAATTTGAAGAGAGTCTAGATTCAGATTAGGTTTAGCCAGTTTGTGGTAACCCCCATTTCACAATCAGATTTGATTTTAAGAAATAGGCATGTTGTGGCTTCTGTTGTTAAGTGGCCTCCTGGAGGAAAACCCCATGTTTTATTCTCTTAGGAATTAGCTCATTGCCAATTTGAAACTGGATTTATGACTCTTAAACTAAGATGTCACTTAACTGGGTACTTAGCAGTTGCACATGTTAAAGAACTCTTTTGTCTTTGCTCTATCCCCTGACTTCTGTATTCTGTTTATAAACATCTACGAAACAGATCTGATTTCAGGCTTAAGGTGGTGTACTATAGGGTAAAGAACTCAGGATTCAGAGACAATCCTGGACCAGAATCTGGTTACTTACTTGCCTCTTACTGTATTTGTGAAGTCATTCCCCTTTTTGGGCCTCAGTTTCCCTGCTAGAAAATGAAAGACTTGGAGTAGAACGATTGATTTCTAAGGTACCTCCAGTTCAATCCATTTAAATGATTACTGTGTGCTACAAAGACAAAGGGAAATGGTTCCTGGACTCAGGAAGCTTGCATTCTATTTTTTGGGGGGAGACTCTAAGTATCTATCTATCTTTATATATCCATGCATATATGTGCACACCCCCATTCATGCAAATCTACACATATATAAACATAAATGTACATATATACACATAATACAATATATTAACATATACATACACATGTCTTTTTATATACATGCACATATATGTGTAAATGCACATACCCATTCTCACACATATACATCTGTTTACATATATATATATACACAATGTGCACATATTACACTGCATATATTAATTTATATACATGCACACATACATATACACAATACATATATATACACATTGATTTATATATATACACACAATATACATATGCACAATACATATATATACACATTGATTTATATACATATATACAACATGCACATATTACAGTACATGCACACACGTAAATTTACATGCATATACGCAACACACATACATAATATACACATAAAACCATACATACACACATTTACACACATAGATTAGCATGCATACACAACACACATGTATACATATAAATACACAACTTACACATACATGCAAGCACACATACACACACACACACATCCCTTTCAGGGCTTTTACTTCATTTAAATTTTGGATCTCTTCTAGTGGGTTACCTGGGAATCTGAACACAGTGGGAATCTAATAAATGTTTGACAGATGAATGAACAAGAACCAAGTCAGGAGCTGTGTTTTGCAGGCAGAAGGATGGATGCAGGGATACTCCAGTCTGGCAGTGGAGAATATGTCCCAGGTTTTGTCCAACACGTAAGAACTTGCAGCCCTAAAGTAGAAGCAATAGGTAACCCTTTTGGGGAAGTGGGTTTAGGTCAGTAGAAAGAAGGACCCACAATTCACTTGGTCCTCAATTGGCCCAGGTTGTTTGGGAGATATTCAGGCAGAAGCCGAAAGAGGACTTGTCAGAGTTATTGTAGAGAGCGCCTGTGGTTAAATATCATGTCATATCATAGTATAAAGATTGAGTTCTGAGTCCTCGAGTCCAAGCCTCACATTGCTTGGGCTTACAGAATCACAGAACTGGCCTAGATAGCCAATTTTTTTGATATGAAAATTCTAGGATTTTGTGTTTCTACCTATCTTACATTTCTGCCATTCCTACTAAATTTTCTCATTACCATTTGTGTTAGTCTAGTCTTAGAAATGAGACCTCTTCCTTTGATACAGGGCTTTTCTGACCTGAGGACCTGGGTTCAGATCCTAGTGTTACTACTTACTAATTTGTGTGACTATTTGTGTCACATAACTTCATGTCCTCACTGTTAAAAGGAGAGGAGTTGGACTGGGTGATATCTGAATTCCCTTTAAACTGAAAGTCTCAGAGCAGTTGTGATCTATGAAACAAGTCTGTGATATATAGGACAGAGGGACCTCTGCGGAAGTCAGCAGGGTGTAACTGTAAAGCCAGAAAAGGCCAGGAGATTTAAAAAAAAACAAACAGGGTCCATTTGACTGTCTATCAGACTGTCCGTTGCCGTGTGGCCAGCAGGGAGTGAGTATTTTTGTCTGCCTCCTGCCAAGGGTTGAGAAATGGATTGTAATAAGAGACTCCTCGGCAGCCTCTCTCCTTCTTAGACTGAATGAGGCTGTTTTCTCAATCGGGAAACTTTCAATTTGGGTCCCAGGGGGCAAAGTCAGAGCAGTCTCCTTGCAGTCCTCCCCCTCCCCCCAGAACAGTTATGTGCTCTGACTATTCAAGAACAATTGCATTTGAGAACAATGTGGTTTTGTCCCTCCTAAGTGATGCTGAGCGGGTCCCAGTGTTTTACTTGCATTGGCTCACTGGAACCTCTCAACAACAGGTAGGTGCCTATTATCCCTGTTTTACAGATGGGGAAACTGAGGTGTAGACAGTTTGAAAGGGAGAAGCTTGGATTTGATCTAAGGTCTTTTGACTGCAAATCTTGCCCTCTTTCTATTAATCCATTCTCTCTGAAGTCTAGTCCAAGCCGGTATAACCTCCCTTTCCCACTTTTCAGGTTTTCAGTCACTTAGCTTTACTGTCTGCAGGGTATTTACTGTAAATCTAGTTTAAGTTCCAGAAACTTCTCCCAATCCAGACAGTATTTTGAGCACTAAGTTTTGACATCGAGTCTGGTTCCTTCAAGCAGCCCCTCCAGTATTGCAGTTAAACTAGTTTGTCCAGGGAGCCCAGGGGCCCGCCTTCTACTTTGAGAAACTCAGGAACCCCTGCTCCCAGTCAGGGGCCTCCTCTTTCCCACCCTACCCCCCTCTTTCCTGGAAGTGTTGACAAAGTTGATCACTCTTGGATTTTGAATAAAGTCATTCAGGAAAAAAGGTCTTGGAAACCTGGCCCTGCCTCTGTTTCTCTCTATGTTCTCACCTGGGGAGCTGGTGCTCTAGGAAAGAAAAGGGCAGCTTAGAGCTGGGGGCTGGTAGAGGGTCCTTGGTGGGGCTGGAGCTATGGTAGGGCCTAGGCTTGGAGGTGGAGTGGGGAGCTTTATGAAAAGCCTGAAACTTCCATCGTGGCTTGGGCTAGAGGGTGGAGCTAGAGAAGAGGGAGTTCCTCTGCTCAGTCCATCAAACATGTTTTTAGCTGAGAAAGTCAGTTTTGAAGATCAAATCTATCCTAAAATAATGTCAGTTGAGTTCCGTGATAACAACATGGTGACGAACAGTGGCTGGCTGGTTAGTCCTGGCCTCCATAATCTTGAGATCATGGATAAACCTAATTCTCTGCTGTTGAAGGGACACATGCATGTTTTGTGTGTGTGTGTGTGTGTGTGTGTGTGTGTGTGTCTGTCTGTGTAGGGGAGAGAGAAAGAGAGAATATCAATTAACTGGCATTTAATAAATGCCTACTGGATGCTAGTGCTGGGGATACAAAGACTAAAAAAACAAACAAAAGAAACTCTGTGTGTGTGTGTGTGTGTGTGTGTGTGTGTGTGTGTGTGTGTGTGATTGTGAATGTGAATTAACTCAGCATTTATTTATATACCTACTCAGTGCCAGTGTGATACAAAGACCAAAAAACAAATAAAAGAAACTGTGTGTGTGTGTGTGTTAGTTAACTAACACTTATTAATTATTAGGTAAAAAGAGAAAGACTAAAAACCAAAAATAAAACAAAACTTTGTCTTTCTCTCTGTCCCTGCTTCTCCCTCTCTCCCAACATTTTCCTCTCTCTGTTGGAATGCATGTGTAAGATGGGTCCTTCTCATGGTTGGGATCCTTAATAGCTGGGTGCCTGATGACACAGATTCGTCTTTCTGATGATCCCCACCTCTCTGTCCCCCTCCTCTCCTGCATCCATCAAATAAACAGAACCATGTAGCTCATGGTCTATTTCCTTTAGCAAAATAATAATGATAATAATAATAATAATAATAATAATTTGATTAATTTATTTGAGATATAATTAATTTTCTTGGAAATCCTGTATATTTTATTTTATTCATTTAAAAATCTGATCCTCAGAAGGGAATTCATAGGTTTCAATAGACTGATCACTCAAGAGGTTCAGAACACAAAGAAGATTCAGAATCCCTGAGTTAGAGACAGTGTAATAAAGTGGACTGAGTGTCTCACTTGAACTCAAACAGAGTTAAATCTTTGATGCTTATTATCATGACAATGGTAACACTTTTTTGAGGTTCATTTTCTGAACCTCAACATCCTCATCTGTAAAATGGGGATAATATCTAAAATACGTATCTCATTAATTGTTTCAAGACTCACATGAGATAATGTAGTCAACTTTACAACACTATATAGTGTCAGTTATTGCAATTTACTATCATGTTTCCTCATCATGGCCACAAGAGCCCCAAACTAAATGATGAATGCCTTGAAAGCTGCAGGAAGAAAGCTCTTCCATGGAAACAATGTTATCCATAGTGACTCCTTGGTTCTCTCAGCCACAACATTGTTGCTAGGGCAAATATCTATAATTTGTATCACAATGTAGGAGACTTAGATACTACTATGGAGTGTGGCTCAGTTTCTCAGTATGGGGGGGGATCGGAAGGGGAGGCAGGCAGGGAAGGATTAGAACTCTCCAGCAGTAGGGGTTGAATGAGGATTAAAGACTCATAAAGGACCTTTTAAATCATCATATCTACCCTCCTGCTTCTCTCAGCCTCAGTTTCTGTAAAATGGGGATAATAGCACTTCCCTCTCAGGGTTATTGTGAGGGTTAGACGGGATATAGATATAAAGATACATAGATATCTATATATGTATATATGTGTGTGTATTATTTTAATTTGCAAACTCTAAAATGCCATATAAATGCTAGCTGTTATTACTACTGTTAAATTCTTATAATATATATTCTACTCAGCAAATTTGATTAACTTGAAAGGGCATTTAATATATATATATTTTTTTTTAATTAAAGCTTTTTATTTTCAAAATATTTGCATAGAGGGGCAGCTAGGTGTTGTAGCCCTAAAGTCAGGAGGACCTGAGTTCAAATTTGACCTCAGACACTTAATACTGCCTAACTGTGTGACCCTGGGCAAGTCACTTAACCCCAATTGCCTCAGGGGAAATACTAACATACATACATACATATATACATACACACACATATTGATAATTTTCAACATTCACCCTTGCAAAGCCTTGTGCTCCAATTTTTTTTTCCCTCCCTTCTCCCTATCCCCTCCCCTGGACAGCAAATAATTCAATATATGGTAAATATGGGCAATTCTTCTATACATTTTCCCACAATTTTGATTAAGATCTCACTATGCATCAAGCACTTCCTTTTGTTTTACAGATGGAGAAACTGAGGCCCTAGCTGATGAAGTGTCTTGCCTAAAGCCTTATTAGGTAGTGAATGGCAGAGCTGAAATTTAAAAATCAGGTCTTCAGACTCCAAATCCAGCATTCTTTCCATTGTACATGCTCATTAACTGGACAAGAATGAAGAGGGAGGTGTCTCCTGAACTGGGCCCAAAAAGATGGTGGATTTTTATCGGTCTACTCAGGGCGTCCCTGGCATGAGAATAGTAGGACCACAAAGGTCCAGAGATGGAACTCTGAGTGAGCCTGCTGGGGATTTGGGAGCAGAGTAGAACAGGAATGAATGTTTTCAATAGTAAAAGATTGAATAAGAGGGCTAGACATTGACTACCAGGATGGAAAATGTGGATATGACCTGATACATTTCTGAATAGGGGTTTTTGTTTCTCTTGCAGGCAAAGTAGAAGGATTATAGTGGAATAATAGGATAGATATTCATTAGACTCCTATTGAATTCAGAGTCCTATTCAATTCTAGGAGAGAGATGTAATAGAAAGTTTAGATAAGACAGTTCCTGAGAGATAAGACACATAAACACAGACAGCTATATATCCATAATATTCCACAATGATGAGATACGTAAAATGCTTTGCACATTTAAATGACATAAATGTGAATGATGATGATGATTGCATCAGAGTACTTTGTACAATGATCAATGAACAGGACTACCCATAGGCAGAGTTTTTAGTTTGACTCCAGCACTTGCCAACAGTAACTGTAGCAGTAAGTAGTGAGCTCCTTATCACTGAAGGTATCCCATCAGGGATCAGATCATTTCTTGTCAGGGTTATACTTAAAGGATTTCCTATATCAGGTGAGAAGTTGAATTTAAAGGCTCTCTGAAGACCTTTCTCTCTCTGGAATTCTAGGGTTTTTTTTGTGTTAAAAGCCAAATTTCAGAAAGAATAACTTTGGCAGTGGGTTCAGGGAAACTGAGGAGCCAGGTGTTGTTCTGCACCCAATTCTTCTCTCAATACAGCCTAAGGCTATATTAGATTTTTGTTCTTGATATCACATGGTTGACTCATTGATTTTGGTGTCCACTAAGAACCCCTGATTTTTCTTAAAAGAACTGCTAGAAAGCATTATCTGTAAAGAAGATAAGCTAGAAGCTTTCCCAATAAGATTAGGAATGAAACATAGATGCCCCTTATCACCTCTATTATTCAGTATTATACTAGAAATATTAGCTTTAGCAATAAGAGAAGAAAAGAAAATTAAAAGTATGAGAATGGGCAAAGAGGAAACAACACTATTGCTCTTTGCAGATGATATGATGGTATACTTAGAGAATCCTAGAGAATTTACTAGAAGAACTGTTGTCTGGCTAGTCCTCTCCCAACTTTTCCTTGTGACGTTTATTCTTTCTCTTCACCTTTCCATCTTTTTCACAAAAATATCATAAGAAAAATTGTCAAATGCTTCACTAAAAACTACAACACTCCCTTAAGTCAATAGGAGAGTAAAATTGTTATATAAGGAAATAAAGTTTAGCTTGACTTGTGCTTGGTGAAGTTATGCTAACTCTTTGGGATCACTACTTCCTTTTCTGAATGTTCACTAGCCATCCCTCTAATAATCCATTCTAGAATTTTGCCAGGAACCAAGATCAAGCTCACTCATAGCTTAAAGCGTGGATTCTATTACTATTTTTTTTTAAATTGGGATTATATACATCTTTATTTTCTTTTCCCTCTCCCATTATCCATTATTTTTCAAAGGTTATATCCATGATGGACAATAAGTTACCAGTCAAATTCACTCATTCTTTTTGAACTAAAAGAGGTAATTCATCTGAGCTTAGTATTTTATATCCATCAAATGCGACTAGATGCTCACTTTTGTACCAACACCCCTGCTATCAGTTCTTTATTGGTTCATTCTGTTCTGTTCTCTCCAGTCCAAAGATCATTCTTGGTAGGTACAACAGATTAGGAGAGAGAGGAAGGAAGACTTGGGGAAATATGATGGGGGTATAAGGCAAGCTCTGTGTGGAAATATATATCTATAAAATGCTTCCAACATACAGGGATTCCCTTGCTTTCTAGCAGGTTTCTATTTTCAGAGTAACATTTCTAGAAGCTAAAATGAATGGATCAGAGAAACATTTCCCTGGAACTTTTGCTAACTAGGATTTTTTTCTTCTTATTTTAACCCTTCAATGGGACTGAGTTCTAATAACAGTTCAGATTTCAGGGGGAGGTTAGT
The DNA here is from genome assembly GCF_048593235.1 of Sminthopsis crassicaudata. Classification (NCBI taxonomy): domain Eukaryota; kingdom Metazoa; phylum Chordata; class Mammalia; order Dasyuromorphia; family Dasyuridae; genus Sminthopsis; species Sminthopsis crassicaudata. The sequence continues at coordinate 46,173,617 of NC_133617.1, read as the reverse complement.
CTAATAAAGTAATTGGATAAACAGGACAGTAGGGGAATGATTATACTACTTTAAGAGTTTTGACAATCTCCTAACTGGTCACTCAGTCTCCAGTAGCTCTCTATTGCAAGCTACCCTTCACAGCATCATCGGAGAAATTCATGCTGATCACCTGCAGCTGAGGCTTTACCCCATCCTTGCATTCAAGGCTCTTTACCATCTGGCTCCAACCTGTTTGTCTTTAACACAGTTTAGTCCCCTTTACTCCTTCTGGATGCCAGCCAAAATGCACTGCTCCCTGCTTCTGTTTTTCTGTTGCCCTGCCCCATTTCTGTGAATTTGCTCTTGCTGCTTTCCCATCCCAATCAATTACAATTTATTCTTGTCTTTAGGGCCCAGGTCCATGAAGCTTTGCCTTCTCACTCCTACTGAAAATGTTCTTTGCACTTGATCTGGACCTCTCCTTTGTACTTGGGGGACACCACAGAACAGTATTTAGAATCCTGGACTTAGGGTTTGGGGAGATGGTGGTATTTGTTTTCCAGTCCCATTTCAGATATTTAATAACTTTGTGACCATGGGCAAATTCCTTCTAGGAACCTCAGTTTTCTCACCTGTGAAATGGGAATAATCCATGCAGTACCAATTCTCAGGAAAAAGCTTTGCAAAACTTAAAGTCTATAAAACATGGATTATTGTTATCAATACTATCCTTGGACTTATTCATTCTTCCTTGTATTATTATTCTTATTTGCTTATCATTTTCATCCTTCTAATCATAATCTGCCTTGAGGGCAGAGGATGTTTTCTTTCAGTGCCTTGTTATGGCAAGCATTTAATAAATGTTTGTGGATTTGAACCAAAATCTCTTTCAGTACTTGGAACAACCAATTTACATTAATTATAATATGCTAATTTAAAGTAGGAGATTAAAGCAGTCCCCTTAAAACCTGATTTATTGCCAATGACAACAATAACCCCCGTTGCTCTGGGGACTGTGTAGGTAAATGTTTAACAATAGGTTGGGGATAGGGGGTGGGGAAAGTACCCACTATGGACACTTGGTTAAGTTTAATCAGCATTTTAAACATTTTCTCCATCTCTTTCTTAAGTCTAGACAATCAATGAAACAATAAAGCCAGCCCTGATTTGGTGCATTCACCAATTTCTAAGATAATAAATATACATACTCAACATTTTACAGTCAACATGAATGGGGCAAGCTGTTTGGAATTGGCTCCAGTCACTCCTGTTTTCCAGGTCCCTTCACACAATATAGTAAGCTGGAAAGAATGAAAGGGATCACCCATTTCAACCTCTTCATTTACAGCTTTATAGAGAATTGAGATCCTAATAGGTTGTGACTTTCATTCATTCTAGAAACAGGTTTTGAATGCCTACTATAATGTTCTAAGCTATCCTAGCTTAGTAAGTATAATCTAAATTCTATCTATTATTATTATTCAATAACTGTACATCTGGAAATTATGAGACTATCTTTAAAGTATTCTTTAATTCAGAGTTCTTTTTCTTTCCCATATATACCTAACTTTCTGAGGTATTCGATGCTATCCTCCCAATAACTTTATTTCCTCTGTTATAAGGTACTAGGAAGCCAGTGTGATGGCCATACTGTGGAGTTGATAAGAGAGGCGGATATGGGCTGTGATGGGTGAAATCCCTGGGCTTTCAAATACTACTTGTTTATCAAAGAGTGAGAAGAGAAAAATACTTTGCAGGCGGTTCTGGGTGTGTCATCTTGCCTGCCCAACATTGACTGGGCTCTCTAAGAGACAAGGTGTGGTCAGCCCTGCTCATCTGGCTATGATGGTGGGCTAGGGGAAGCCCGCCTCGTTTGAGAGCTTGGGCATTTGATTGGGTTCTGGACCTGAGAATTCAGAGGCTTTAATACGTGCTTAAAGAAACCAACACTGTTCATGTCAAAAGGGAAGTTAAAAATCCCAATTAGAGAAGATCCTCTTCATTACCAAATGCTTAACATCGGGCAATTAGGGTTTTATTTCTGGGAAAGGGGTTTTTGCATCAGGGATTGGATGAGATGAATGAACCCTAAGCTTCCATATAGTTTTGAAAAGTTGAGATCCTAAGATACTAAAATTTGCTGCTCTCCCCTCCACTTCATTTTTAACACTGAAGAACTGATGTACATGTTGGCAGCTAATGCCAAAGGATCTAGCTCTGGAAGGGAGCTCAGAGAACATCCCACTCACTCAATCCCCTTATTTATCACAAAAGGACATTTAAGCACCTACAATGTACCAAGTGGGGCTTCTGGGAGGTGGATAGAGGCTTCCTGAATTTAAATCTAACCTCAGACCCATTCTAGCTGTGTGACCCTTAGCCTGTAACCTAATCAAATTTGCCTCAGTTTCCTCATCTGTAGAAGAAGGAGAAGGAAATGGCAAACTACTCCAGTATAATAAATAAATAAATCCCCAAATGGGGTCACGAAGAGTTGGGTATGACTGAAAACTGACTGAACACCAACATGTGCCACGCATTATGCTGGGCACTGGGGATATAAAGACAAATGAGACAGTACCTGCCTTTAAGGAGCTTCCATTCCACTGGGGGAAAATATGGGTGCACATAAATCAAATGGGAAATTATCCAAAATAGGTGCAAAATGAGAAAAAGACACCAGCACTAGAAATGGATCAGGATAAGTTTCCTTAGGAGGTGACACTTGGGAAAATGAGCTAGGGAATCAAAAATGTGGAAAAGGGAGTGGATTTGATTTGGTGGACAAATGGGAGCAAACCACTTAACCACTGTTTGCCTCAGTTTCTTCATCTGTAAGAATAGCATTACCTCCCAGAGTTGTTAAAAGATCACATGAGATATTTATAGAGTGCTTTACAAACCTTAAAATACTATATGAATTTTGGTTGTTATTATTACTTGGGAGAGACAGCTTGCAAGGTGCGACAAAGAATGTCAGAAATGGGAGAAGCAATACACAGCCTCATTTGTCTGGAATATTCTAAGTTCGCGAAGGAAAGTAATATAATTAACTTTAGAGAAGTAGACTGGACCCAGAATGCGAAGAGCTTTTAGATCCATCCACAGAGAAGAGCTTGTAATTTGTCCCTAAGGTAAGAAGGAGCCTCTGAAGCTTCTTGAGCAGGGGGAATGACCCCAGAATATTACTTTGGCATATGTGAGAAGACTGAATTAGAAAGGGGAAGACCTGAATAAAGGGAATTAGGAGTCTTCCACAATAGTTCAGGGGAGAAGCAATGGGAGCCCAAGGAAGGCTGGTGGCTGGCTGGAGAGAAGAGAATAGTTTAGAGCACCTGGTCGGATATGAGATGAAGCAACTTTTGGAAAGTCACACATAGGCAGGAGTAGTTGAGCTGAGGATTGGACCTCCATTCTCTGCCCCTAAATCTAGTGTTCTTTCCCCTACCCCATACGACCTCTCAGATTATTCCTGCCCTGTGAGAAGCTAAACCCTTTTTGGGCTCTCCATGGTCCTCCTGGTACTTACAGTAACTCCTCCCTGAATATTTGCACAGGGCTTTACTGTGACAAAGCCCTTTCCCACCTATGATCTCATTTGATCACATGCTCAGAAATATTTCCATTTGGTAACGGACGTCAGTGAGACAATCACATGCCAGTATACATGGAATCTTGCCATGCTTGGTATTTCAGGACTGGCACTTTCAGGAATGCTCCTTTCATCAGGTCATGGAATCCAGAGCTTGAAGGGACTTTGCCGGCCCTCCTGTCAGACCCTCTCATCTTTCAGGGGAGGAAACTGAGACCCAGGGAGAAGCTGTGTGGCTTGTCCAGCATTCCACAGGATATAATTAAAATATTTGCAATTTGAACCCAGAACTCACAGAATTTCAGAACAAGCAGGGATCACAGAAACTGTCCAGGCCAATTTCTACCTGAAAAAGAATCCCTTCTCCAACAAAAGGCTATAGATCTAGAGTAGGAAAGGACTTCAGAGATCATTTAGTAGTTTTAGCCAGTCACTTTACAGACAGGGAAACTGAGGCCCAAGGAGGCAAATGATTTACCCAGGATCACTCTGGTAGTACCATGTTTGAGACTCTGGCTCCAGAGTTTACTGTGGTTCACTGCCTTCTCTCATCCTTGCCAAGTGATCATCCACTTTTTGTTTGAAGCCTTCCAGTGTGCTTTCCTTTCTACCTGTAGAGAACACTAATGGCTTGAAATAGAATACTATTATTGTGGTAATAACAATAGATCACCTTAACTTAGTAAGTAATTTGAAGTTTGCAAAGCATTTTATATCATTATCTTTGATCCTCATGTCAACTCCGGGAAGTAGAACTTATTATTAACCCCCCCTCCTGCCCCCATTTTACAGATGAAAAAACTGAGAAGTGGTTAAATGCCTTATCTAGGATCTCAGAGCTGTTATGTATCTAAGGCAGGATTTGAATCCAGGCTTTTTCCATGTTCATTACTCTATATCCAAGGAAGTTTGGTGTGGTAGAAAGAGTAACAAATATGGATGTTCTAGGTTTGAGTTCTAGGTCTAAGAGTTGGCCTCTTAAAAGTTATATGACCTTGACCATGTATTTTCCTCTCCTAAAATGACTGCTATCTTTTCTCCTATTCCTGTCCCCACAAAATATGGACAAAATAATTTCTCTGGTTGGATTGTGCTAGTCCTAGGAGCATAAAACCAAAAAAATATATATGCCCTCCTTGAGGGCAGGGACTAATTCACATGTCTTTCTAATACGCTTCTCAATATTAGTAAGCTTAATAAATGATGAAATGCCTACATGCCAGAGATCTTCCATCGCTTCCCAACCACATCCTCTGTTTTGTATTATACTTAGCTGGCTATTTTATAGCCTTCCCCTTTTCCTCCTCTCCAGCAGAATATAAACTTGAAAGATCATAGATTTAGAACCACAGGGGACCTTAGGAGCAGTCTAGTCCACTGTCCTTATTCTTTAGATTGAAAATCAGAGAGTTTGTAGTTACCTGTTCAGGATCATATGGGTAGTAAATGGAAAGGTTCAGATGGGGTTCCAAGCTTCAGTTCATCTTTCCAAGTACCACTGAAGGGAGAGGATGATTTGGTTTTCTCTCCATATTCTAGATACCCAGCGCTCTGATTTTACACCTATTAGACACTTAAGTGATTGCTAAATTCAACTAAGACCTTGTATCTGAAAGCTACTTTAGGGACCAAGAGGTAGAGGAAGGAGGAGTGCTTCCCAGAGTGCTTTGGTTGGACAGCCCGTGAAGCATTCTGGGTCTAGGACTGGTCTATATTTCAGCTGATACTCCCTTCAAGACTTAGAACATATGGATGACAGCACACAGGGACTATTCACTGTTTCACAGAAGGAAGTCCCAGATCTGAGCCCTATTTGCAAATGTCAACATTTAGTCCAGTGGGGACTCTTAGGTTGTTGAGTGGTGGAGCCGGAAAGGTGGTTGGCAAGGAGAAGGTCCTGTGAGTCAGTGGAGAATTGGTGATAACAGGTGTTTGGTTTTAAAGGGAGATGAAAACAGTAGCCTTGTCTTTAATTACTTCAATAAAAAAGACTAGGGTTTTGTAAACTGGGCAGAGCTGTCCCTCCCTCTTCTTTATTAACAAGGTGTTGTGTTTTGTGTTGGTGGCTGGAGTCACCCACAAGAGCCTGGATTTAGGAAGAGACAACAGGTTTCTTCCCCAAATAGAGGTCCGCTAGGGTGGAGGGGTGGAGCATAAACCATTCAATCTGCTGTAGATATAAACCTGAGAAGTGAGTGCTCAGAGTAATAAGGGCTGTGGATGTGGCAGGAAGTTTGTAGTGTCTGAGAAGGTCCTCAGGACCATTAAGGAGATTCTGTGTGAATACTTCTGATTTGGAGAAGCATAACCTTGGGAAGCAGTCTGTTAGGTTGTGGCATAGTTAAAGCCTCTCCTGAAATCTATGATCCTATAATTTCCCATTACATTTTCCCCAAGCAAGGACACAGACTATACAGAATTGTTTTTAACTTAAAAAATTGATACCTTTTGTTTTTACATGACTACATTTTCAAGTATATTCCTCCCCCTTCTCCTGCCCAATGAACCATCCCTTATCTCCCCCCCCCCAAAAAAAAGGAAGAAGGAAAAGGAAGAGAAGAAAGAGAAGAAGAAAAAGAGAAGGAGAAAAGAAGGAGGAAGAGAAAAAGAAGGAGGAGGAAGAGGAGAAAGGAGGAAGAAGAATAGAAAAAGGAGAAGGAGGAGGAAGAAAAAAGGAGGAGGAAGAGGAGAAAGGAGGAAGAGGAAGAGAAAAAGGAGAAGGAGGAGGAAGAGAAGGAGGAAGAGGAAGAGAAAAAGGAGAAGGAGGAGGAAAAGAAGGGAGGAGAAGAAGGAGAAGAAGAAGAGGAAGAAGAAAAAGGAGGAGAACAAGAACAACAACCAAAACAACAATAACATTGAGTGCATTGAATCCATGTACCAGCCGATCTAGGCACTTGATCCAATGTAGAACCTGGGTTTGAATGTTTGCTCTGCCGATTACCTGGGGGTCTTGCTCAAATAGCTGTCTTTTTCAACTTTAGTTTTCTTAAGGAGATTGGACTAGATAATCTCTGAAATTCTTTACAATACAAAATCTAGCTCCACGCCCTAGTCTCCTGCCTTGGTAAAGCAGGGGAGAACAATGTTTGTAAAGTTGGTCAGTGTCACACATTCCCAGTGACGGAGCAGCCTCCGTCCTTAATGTTCCTGCCTGAGACTTGTGCCTACTTCCCATCCTGTGGCCATGGAGAACTTGTGCAGATGAGGGAGGTCTTCCTTTTTCCTCAGAAGTACAGTGGAAAGAACATGAAGTTTGGAAGAGAGAGCCGAACCCCAAGCTTGAATGCCATGCATTAACTGTATGGCATTGGGCAAATGACATATTCTCTCTGGGACTCAGCCTTCTCATCACTAAAATGAGGGAATTTAAGCAAGTGGGATGATCTGTGAGGATACTTTTAGCTTTCTATCAGATCCATTAAAGTTAAAACTACTGGGGCAGCAAAGTGGCGCAGTGGATAGAGCACCAGCCCTGAAGTCAGGAGGACCTGAGTTCAAATCTGATCTCAGATACTTAACACTTTCTAGCTGTGAGACTCTGGGCAAGTCACTTAACCCCAATTGTCTCAGGGGGAAAAAAAAGTTGAAGCTACCATTTTCAGTTCCTTCAGCCAGTCTTGTGTATGACATAATCTATACTGCCTTTCCTATATTGGTCACTCTTTTCTGGGCCTCTACTATATACATATGATGGGATCAGGTCCTGGGGAGACTCAGATAATAGCTTTGGGAGTGGGGGCTCTACAACAGGATAAGGCCCAGATCATCCTCACGTATCATTCTGTAGGTGAAGTGCCCACTCAAGGGCAGAGAAGGGAGAGCACCTGAGTTAGTCTCCCTCAGGAGATATAGTTGTGATTTGCCGGTTCTCCAGATTGATGGCAACTAATTACAAAGACAGGAAGGGGACTTAGGAAGAGAAGACAGAGAAAATCCTCCATTCCTCTGAGGAAATTGTCCTGGGAAGGAAAAGGTTATGAAGGAGCTTCTTTGGGGCTTGCTGTTCCTGAGGACATGAGAAGAGGCTTCTCTTTAAAGATGGGGAATGGTGGCCATAAACTTATGGGTGCTGGTAGCAGGGCTCTGACCATTGAACTCCCTCCTTGAAAATATTCAGTGGCTCCCTATTAGCTTGAGGAGAGGAAACAAAATCTTCAGTTTGGCGTTTAAAATTTTGGACAACCGGGCTTTTCCACTTATTTTTACTATCTTGTAAAAAGAGTACTATCATAGAAACATAGATTTAGGGCTGAATGAGACTTCAGGAAAAAAAAAAAAAAAGGAAGGAATATATGTTGATTTAGTACCTACTATGTGTCAGGCACTATGGTGAGCCCTTTTTCAATTATTATGTCTTTTGATCCTTAAAACAACCCTGTGAGAGGGAGGTTGTTGTTATCCATATTTTACAGTAGAAGAAACTGAGGCAGCCAAAAGTTAAGGTGCTTAGGATCACACTGCTGGTAAACGTCTAAAGGTGGAATTGTGTAACGTGCTCTCCTGGCAGCTACAATTACTAGTCTGTCCAAGACCCACCAGAGTACCTTTGACCACTGTCCTTTGCAGTGTGAACTCTACCCGGCTCGCCTCCTCTGAGGCCTTCAAAGTCTTTGGCCACAATCTCTTGAATCTATAGCTTAATAACCGGTAGCGCACTCAAGAACAGCCACGTATAATCTTAAAAGCCTTTATTATACCTACTCACATAATGCCCTGACTGATGCCCTGACTTGTTGGTTCCCGAGTGAACACCTGGTCAGAAGACCCACGTGTTCCCTACCAAAACCCTTACCTCTTTTGGCTATCCATCTTGGCTTGGCCACCCAGGCTAGGAAGCCAGGGTGAAGAACGCCAGGTTAAAGAGAGCTACTGCTGCCTGCAGTGGGCTTACATAGGGCCTGTGAGGTCACACACACAGCCAATCAGCGAGAGAGTCACCCATTATGAAGCTATCTCAAAATGGACAGGATCCCACCCAAGGGCAGTCCTAATATCCACAGAAATTACTTCCGGACCACTCAATATCCCGATTTGCTGTGGCACCCATTTAAAGGCCCCTTACAGAATTGAATTCAGGTCTCCGGACTCCACGCCCAGTATTCTATCCAGTGCAACCCCTGGCTTCCTTGGTTTCTTATTCTGTCCAGATGTCCATGTTTCCCAAGAACCTTTTCAGCTCCTCTCGAATGTGACCCCATTTGTCTGTAGCCTCTTACAATCTCCTTTGGGAAGTCAGTTGTTAAGTGGCTCCTGTCTATGGAGCTTGTGAAGAGCAGCCAGCCCTGTGGGCTGTCCTGCTCTGGTTCAGGGCTTTTTTCTGATGGGATATTTGTGTTAAGGGAAGAGAGAAGAGGCCGGAACACTTCCCTCCGTGGAGTCTGGAGTGGGAAGCCTGGGAGAGTTTCTTGCAGCTGGGTAGTGAGACATACTGTGGCACTTCTTTCTTTCCAGTGTGCCCTCTGGCATAGCAAGTTCTGGGGAGCTAGATTCTGAGAAATAACTCTTCCATTGAACAAAAGTGAATTTGGAGAGCTGGGGAAAGTTCACCTTGGCATTCAGAACTGAACAGTCCTAACAGAAGCCTGGGATAGTGCTAGGGGCCTGGAAGACTTCTTAGCTGCTCAGAACCTGTGCTTTGACCACCACTCTCCATTCTATACCATAGTGGGTGAAGAAGCCCCCAAATGGAACTCAGGGTAGCCCCCATCCTCCATCCATTGTTCAACAATCTGCTACCTTGTAATCTCCCTGTACTAATTATATAATATGAGCTGAGGACTCTTCGGGGTTGCTTTGGTTTTAACAAGCTGACAGATTCTGGCAACTGAGTGTTTTATCTTTCTCTCCTTAAGTTGTGGTAAAAAGAACATAAGGCAAAGTGCAAAAAGACCTGAGTTCTAGTCTCAGCTCTCCCTTAAGCTGTGATTTTCTTTTTTTAATTAAAAATATTGAAATTTAATTTCATTTTTTAAATGAATAAACATCTGCTTCCTCTTCTTTCCTCTTTCTCCCATTGGGGAAAAAAGAGACAAAGCTCTGTGACAAAAATGCATAGTCAAAGAAAATGAATTCTTGCCTTGGCCACATCCTTTGGCGTAGTGGTTGGTCATTTTGAGCTGGCATTTTTATAGATCTGGTCATGATATTCCTTTGCTCACAAATCCTCCATGACTCTTTGTGTGACTTTGGATGAAGCTTTTCACTTTTCTTTGGGCCATGGTCAGAAAATCATAGGTCTATAAGGACATGGAAGTAGCATTGGCCATGAATACTTATGGTGAGGACATCAAAGGATGTTGGTTTGAATCCTGCTTACGCTCATCTTGTGGCACCTGGGCCAAGTCACTTAACTGCCTTGCCTCAGTTTCCTTATCTGTAAAATAAGGGGGCTGGACTAGATATCCTCAGAAGTTCCTTCTAGCTGTGGACTTAGGCTCTGAGAGCTAACCCAATTCCTCTGACTCTTAAAATCCAGCTCATTTCCTCTCAAATTTGTGGGTCTCAGATTTTTAAGTCGTAGGCAGGGCTGTGCTCTGGGAAATGTTTAACAACTGGTCCTCTTAAAAAAAAAAGTGCCCATAACATTTTAAAATTTAATCTGTATTACTAACATTTTTCTCCATTTTTTTCTGACAAGTCCAGCCCTGAACTGCCAATTTCCAAGGTATAAATGTTCACCCTGAAAGTTTAACAGTCATTGGAGTTGCTTTGAGCCTGCTCCAAATGCACTCCTGATTGAAGATCCTTTACACTTGTAAACATTATTGAGAACTGAGCAGCTGGATGGTGTAGTGAATAGAGCACTGGCTGTGGAGCCAGGAGAACCTTCGGCCTCAGATACTTAACACTTAACTATCTGTGTGACTGCCCAAGTCCCTTAATCTCAATTGCCTTGCAAAAAAAGAAGAAACAAAACAAACTTTAAAAAATTATCACGAATTCTCCAAAGAGCTTTTGGTTTTCTTGGTTTGATATCTGTTTATATCGACTCTATTAGAAATTAAAACGAATTGATTCATTTAACATTACATTACATGTAATTTAATGTAAATGCTATTTTTTATGAAAAATAATTATATTTTCCAAAACAAAACAAAAGGATTGAGAAGAGTAGGTTGTCTTCCATATTTGCAAATCAATTTAATGTCTGGCTTACTAGAAGACAGTTGGATTCTACTATCTGCTTCTGCTTTCAATTTGTTACATTATGTTGTTTTGGTTAAAATTTATGAAGAAAAGCTGGCTTCACACAGATAAGTAGTTAGAAAAAAGACATACTTTAATAAGCAAATAATGTTTTAACAATATTATGAAAATCATTTTGACTTTGAGGATCCCTGAATTTCAGAGACTCCAAAAGGTCTGGGGATCACATTTTGAGAAGCACTGATTTACCCCATGTTGCCTGATTTAATTTATAGAGGTCAGAAATGATCTTATGTGGCCAAATTACCTAACCTCTCCGAGTCTCTGTTTGCACATTAGTAAGATCAGGAAAGGAAAGGAAAGGAGGCCCCCAATCTCTGACTTTGAGGGGAAGCACCTAGTTTTGTGTCTCAGCTCTGATCCTTATTTTTGTGACTCATTTATCACATAAGGAGGTGATCTCTGAAGGACTTTCTGAGGCTTCCTTGGCTATTTAAAGTCTCTTACTTGTCAGATTCCTTATAGAAAATGCCTTTGCTAAAGTGTCCTCCTTGTCTTCTCTTTCCCATTGTAGTGTGCCCGAGTATGGACATTCGGAATAACCTCACACAGTTGAACATGTTGGAGCACTGTTCTGTGATCGAGGGCAACTTGCAGATACTGCTTATGTTTAAGACAAAGCCTGAAGATTTCCGGGACCTCAGTTTCCCCAAACTTACCATGATCACAGAGTACTTACTGCTCTTTCGAGTGTATGGACTTGAGAGCCTCAAGGACCTTTTCCCTAACTTGACGGTCATTCGTGGATCCCGCCTCTTTTTTAACTATGCCCTGGTCATCTTCGAGATGGTCCATCTCAAGGAGATTGGCCTCCACAGCCTGATGAACATCACCCGTGGGGCTGTGCGCATCGAGAAGAATAATGAGCTGTGTTACTTGTCAACCATCGATTGGTCTCAGATTCTAGACTCAGTGGAAGACAACTATATTGTGGATAACAAAGATGACAAAGAAGAATGTGGGGATGTCTGCCCAGGCGCAGTGAAGGGAGTCAACAGCTGCAAGTCTACGGTGATCAATGGCCAGTTTATTGAGCGGTGCTGGACTCACAACCATTGTCAGAAAGGTAGGAACCAGGGTTGAGTTCTTTATTGTTATTCTTGAAGGGTGGTGTGGTGAAAGCAGAACCAGCCTTGAACTTGGGAGTTGGCTCAAAACCTATGGCTGCTATTTATAGACTTGGATATTCTTTGATTTAAGTTCCCCCTCTTCCCTCTAGCTCTGAGGTACTAGAACCTTCCTAGCTCTGACCCCCTGGGTTCTAAGGACCTTCCCACCTCTAACATCCCATGTTCTAAGGGCTCTTCCAGCTGTAACATCCCCTATTGTAAAGGCCCTCCCAGTTCTGACATCCCTTGTTCTAAGGGCCCTCCCAACTCTGACATCCTTGGTTTTAAGAGCCTTGCCAGCTCTGACATTCTGTGTTCTAAGAACTCCAGCACTCTTATTCCATATGCTATAGCTTATAATTTGACAAAATCTTCTCTTTCTCAGGAGTATTTATGACTTAATGGGAAGAGTGTTGGGCCTGGATCAGGAGAAACCTGAGTTTGAAACCCAAATTAATGTTAGCAGTAATGGGAAGTTTGTTACCTCCTTATTTTGTTCCTTTGTAAAATGCCCGTGATAATGGAGTGCCAGTGAGAATGTACAATGAGCTGATTTATGAAAGGCGATTTACAAATCTTAAGTCCGTACTTTATCAGAGTAAGTCATTGTTACTATAACCTAACTAAAAATGGGGTGGATTGGCATTTTTGGCCAGTCTTGTGAGTGCATCAATAAATCCAGCAAATTCAGTCAGTACTATTAAGTACCTACTGGGAAGAGCTAGAGTAATCCAGAAGACATGAGTTCAAATTCTGCCTTTGACACATCCTCTTGGCTTTATGCCCTTGAGCAAATGACTCAATCTCAGTGTTACAGGAAATTCTTCTAAGATCATGGTTATTAAGAAGATGCTGACTCAAAGTATAGAGGGATTCCTCTTACTGAGAGCTCTTTGTACCAGTGAAATCACAAATCCAACCAACCTTTCACTTTCCCCTTTTAACCTGTTTATTTGTTGTTGAGAGACAAGTGCAGAGATAAGAAATTCTATAGTCCTTCCCCTCAGGGAATTTACAATCTAATTGCTGAGGGAAGGATTGGGAGAAATACAAAACAAATAGGATACAGACCAAAGAATCATCTAATATGCTCTTGGGAAATTTCAGGAGAGAGAAGGAAGAATCTCATTTTTCTCCAGCTGAGGTTCCCAGAAAGAGGTAATAGCTGAGCTGAGAGAGGAAGTTTGTAGCAACACCTAGAGAGTAGTGAGAAGACTAATCCAAAAATTCAGAGAAAAATCCAGTAATCTAGAGGAAGATAAGGAGGCAGTACCAATTGCAGTTGAACTGGATTTTAGTAATATAGAATCAGGTTGGGGAAAGAGAGGTGGTGGCTAGATTCTGGAGGACATTTGATGTTGGAATAAGAAATTCATGTTTTCCAAGGAGCCTTTCCTGATCTCCTCAGCTGCTGCTAGTCTACCTCCCAAAATTATTTTCTATTTTTGATATTTATTCTTTACACATTTGCTCATGAAAATATTGTCTTCCAAGAACAAAAACAAATCAAATAAAGTCCTTAAGGGCAGGAGATGTTAAAAAAAAAATAAATTCATGTGTTCTCTCAGGGGGAACTGGGAGCTACTGAAGGTGTTTTAAGCAGAATACACTTCTATGTGAGGAAGATTGTTTGTGGGAAGATGGTTGTTTGCAGACTAGATTGGAGAGGGTGGAAGCTGAAGGCAGGGAGGCCAGTCAGATGGAAGCATCAAATGGACTCAATCATCCTTTCAGCAAATATTTATTGATGCCAGCTGGGATGCAAATTTTTATTGGCTTTGAAGATAGGGAGGTACCCTGCTCTCTAGGGGCTTGTTGAGAATTATCCTGGCACATGTCTTCTGGGGGCAAAAAAGTCTGTTCCTACTTAAAGGGGTGGTGTGAGGGCAAGGGAGTCCCTTGGCCAAGACTAAGGACACTACAGCATGAGTCCCACCCGGAGACCTTAGTTAAGCCTTTGTTTTTTTGTTTGTTTGTTTTGTTTTGTTTTTCTGGATGTCGGTTTCCTCTTTTTAAAATGAAGGAGAGATGGGCTGTACTGAGTGATCTAGAAGGCCCAGTCTCTGAATTCTGTGATCCCAACTTATCAAGAAAGTGTTTGTGGAAGGGTGAGAGGATGAGGTATTTTTGCTTTTCTTTTTACCCTTAATGTGTAGCACGGGGCCTGCAACTAAGTACTGAGTGCTTAATAAATGCTTATTGTTTGACTATCAGTATGAGAGTATGATTGGGTATCCTGTGTGTGTGTGTATGTATGAGCATATCCTGGGACAAGTCAGCAATTTCAAGCACAAACTGAAAGCATAGGATTTGGTGTCTTGAAAAGGGATGCTGTCCAGTGATTTGGGTTTTTAAAAAATTTTCCTTTTGCTGGGATTCTCCAAGGTGATTGTTACAGATTTGATGTTGAAAAAAAAATCTGAAAAATAAAATACTAAATACATAATTTAAAAAGAAAAAAAAAGAAAGAAAACCCCCCCAAACTGTGAAGCATAGAGGTCAGGGAGTAGGCAAAGGGGACCCTGAAGATTTGCTGTTTACTCTTTAAGAAATGCAATTATTATAATTTTAAAAGTAGTTTTCTACTTTAAAAAATTTTTAAACTTTGAAAACTTTTTTTAAAAAAAGTTTTCAGCAGACCCCTGTGCTTCTAGAAAAAAAAAAAATACTAAACTCTTTAGCTTAGCCCTTAAAGCTCTTCACAATTTGGTTCTAGCTTACTTTTCCAAGAGTATTCAACATCACTCCCTTTTATGAATTTGATACTTGAACCAAACTGGGTTCTCTTGAGCTCCACATTCTATGGCCCGCCTCTGTGCTTTTGCATAGCTAGCTTAAAGGCTCAGCTCTTTGAGGTATCTTTCCTGGGATATCCTTTTTTTTTATACTCATACTCTGCTTTTTCTATCCTGGGCTCCCCCCAGCAGGTTCTTTGGAGGGCAGGAGTCTTTTAGGTTTTGTTCAGCCTCTCCAGCACCCAGGACAGTTTTTGTTCAGGTGTGATAAAGGCCTGTTGGGTTGGATTAAAAAGGAAAGTTGGGTTTACTAATGATTCTTCTACTATTTATTGAAGATCAGTGTGGACTTATATGTGGGCTGGTGGCCAAAAGATGACTCTGGGGGTGCTTAGCTCCAGCCACCTGCACCCCCCCCCAATCAGCCACTGAATGAGCCTTTGAAAGGACTTCTGGCTGAGGCATGGGGAGAAATGACTGCGTTTGGCTTTGCCTTGGGATCAGTTTCTTGCCAAGTTTTGTTTGTCACTGATTTAGTCAACAGACATTTATTAAGTGCCTACTGTGTACCAGGCTATGGGCGTGTACTGAGGATACCAAGAAAGACAAAAGATCCCTGTTCTCAAAGATCTCCAAGTCAAGAACTCCAAGGGTTTTGTTGTGTTTCTCATTGCCTATCTTCATCTCACGCCACAACTAAGAATCTGTTTGTCTATTTTATGTTTTGTCTGAGTCAGAGAGTTTATTTGTAGAGGAAGCTCATGTTGGAAATTTCTTCCATGGATCAAATTCATCTGTAACATTATTCCTTGGAATTAAGTGACTTGCTCAGGGTCACACAGCCAGTATTCTCTGAGACAGAACTTGAACCCAGGTTTTCCTACTCTCAGGTCCAATTCTATATCTCCTCCTCTATGTTGCCTCTTGACCGTTTTTAAAATTGTCTCTTTTCCCTTTCAGTTATCTTGCTTTGGGGATTGGCAGTATTAGTCTGGGGTTTGAAAAATGCCCCTGACATTTTATATTCACTTATCTAATCTTGGCTTCTGAGAATGTGGTCTGTTTTCCCTGAGCTCAGAACTCACGTCTATGAATTGTTACAAAAGAACATGGGCACGCACATAGCACGCACATACTTGAGTGTCCCTTAAACACCTGCTCAGGCCCCTCAGGCTCTGATGGGAAGCTTGGTTGTTTTAGATTTGTTCAGAAGTTGTGTGTGTGTGTGTGTGTGTTTGTGTGTGTGTGTGTGTGTGTACGTGCATGCATGTGCAAGTGTATTGGGTGAGAGGAGTGTTGGGACTGCCAGTCTCCTGGAGCCAAATGGTGGAAGATAGCTGTTCTTTCCTGAGCCTAAGTCTTTTAACCTATATCTCCTGGCCCTCCGGTGCCCAACCTTCCAATTGAAGTTTTGAAAGACTCTAGACATCCCTGACCTTTTACCCCAAGCTAGGCTGAACTGGGTCTTGATATCCATTCAGTTCCCCAGTGAAGAGGACTTGCTGGCACTAGCAAATTCATCATGTGCACATTGGTTCACTCTCTAGAATAAACTCCTTGAAGGCAGGAACTGCTTCCTTTTTTTTTTTTTTTTTTTTTTTTTTTTTGTCTTTTCATCTCCGATGTCTTTCAAATATTGAATGACTGGGAGAGTGCCAAAGTGCCTTATTATTTACCAGTTGGTGTGAAAGACACTGGGGATAACAAAGACAAAAATGACACTGCCCTGCCCTCAAGGAGCTTATATTCTACTAGAGGATTTGGCATTTTGCATATGTATACAAATAAGTATAGTACTAAGAAAATTGAGGTGGAAAAAGATTACACTCACTGTTAGATGTGGAGGGTACAGAAATCAGGGTAAGATTCCTGGAGGAGACCTCGTTGCAGGGGCAGATTTAAGCTTACTTTAAGCACAAATTTCTTAATAATAAGATCTCTTAAAAAGTGGAATGGTTCTCCTTCCTAGATAATGAGTTTCCCAGCACTGCAGGTGTTTAAGTAGAGACTGGATGAATTTTTTTAGTGGGGGAAGAGGGAGTTTGTAAACTGAATTCTTATTGGGTTCAAGTTGAATTGGATTTCCTCAGAGATTTTGCCTAACTCTTTGTTTCTTTATTAAAGCTTTTTATTTTTCAAAACATAAGCATGGACAATTATTTTGTCCAAATAGTAAAGATTCCGTTGTATGCTGTGGGTAAAGGAAAGTGAGAGTTTCTAGGCTATTATGTCAGAAGGGAGCATCAAAGGGAGATTGATGATGAGAGAGTGTCTTAATCTCTGGGTGATACATAGGTTAAGTATAGTTGGTGATTATGTGGATGGGTGTGTGCAGAGCAGCAGGGGCCAGGCTAGGGTCATGGTGACTGCCCAGTTGGACCGAAGGTGTGGCATAGATGTTAAGGGTGGAATGGGACAAACCCAAAAGCTAAACTGACCCTGAGCCAGAGTTAGAAGAGGATTCTGGGAAAGTGCAAAGGGATTCTGGGAAAGACCAGTAAAATTCCAGTAGGATGCTGGAGGAGGGGAAGTCACTCTCAGCCCAAGATGACACTCACATCATGTGGTGTGAGTTGATCCTTAGAGAAACAAGGTTGATTGACTCAGTAAACAAAAAGTCAGCCAATGAGTCTCCTTATCAGACTTTCTTTATTCTAAAGATTTGGTGTAACCTTTGGGTACTCAAATTAGAGAGGCAACGAGGTAACACACTTTGTGGTGTGCTTGTCTGGAGTCACACCTGAATTCAGATCCCACCTCTGACACTCATTGCCTTTGTGACCACAGACAAATTATTTCCTCATGTGTAAAATGGGATTAATGGTAATAGCCACTTCTAAAATTGTGACACTCAAATGAGTCAGTATGTATAGAGTACAGAATTTTAAAATAACAAGTATCAACGATTACTATTGTTTTTATTGCTTACCAATTTGGGGAAATTTTTACTGGATTAGTTTTTCTTTTTCTTTTTTTCAGAAAAAATGTTTTAAAATATTTCAATAATAGCTTTCTATTTTCAAAATACATGCAAAGATAGTTTTCAACATTCACTCTTGCAAAACCTTGTGTTCCCAATTTTTCTCCTTTCTTTCCCCTTCTACCTTCCCCTAGATAGCAAATAATTCAATATATGTTAAACTTGCACAATTCTTGTATATATATTACCACATTTATCATGCTGCACAAAAACAATGAGATCCAAAGGGAAAGAAGTAAGAAAAAAAGAAGCAATTAATTAAGAAAAGAGAAAGAAAAAAAAACCCAAAAAGTGAAAATATTCTGTTTTGATCCACATTCAATCCCCATGGTCCTCTCTCTGGGTACAGAAGGCTTTCTCCATCACTATTGGCCTGAATCACCTCATTGCTGAAAAAAGCCAAGAATAGATTATTTTTTTCTCTGTGAATAGATGTCTTTTTTAAAAAGTTTACTAGGAGATAAGAGTATAGAGCAAAGAGAGAGGGAAGGTGGAAGCTATTATCAGAATTGATGGCAATCATTTGAAAGTCCAGGAATGGACATCAGAGTGGGAATAGTTGAGAATGCTCTTTTTCTTCACCTCTTCATATAAGCAGAATTCTAGCTTTTTCTAAGAATAATTTTGAGATGGCACAGTGAATAGAGTATGAGTGTCCAAATCAGGAGAACCCAAGTTCAAATCTGGTCTCAGACACTTAACACTTACCTGGGGTGACCCTGGGCAGATTACTTAACCTCAAATGCCTTGCAGAGCAAAATAAAAAAAAATGATTTTGATAGAATAAGTCATCTTGCCTTATAAATGCCCAAGTTAACTATAAAGGACATATAAAGAAAGATGCTTTCTGCATCCAGAGAAAGAACTAATTAATAGAAGTATGTTAAAATAATTTTACATATGTATGTGTGTATATAATACACGTGTATATATATATGTGTGTGTGTTTGTGTGTGTGTGTGTGTGTGTGCATACACACACTCACACCTATTTGTATCTAATGGTAGCCATTTCCAGGGTGAGGAGAGGAAGAGAAGAAAAGAGGGGAAAAAAAGAAATTTGGATAGTTTTATTATATATTTAAGAGGAATAGCATTAGGTATATAATAGATTTGCAGTTGTATGTACAATCAATCAACCTTTCTTATTATACTGTTATGGAAATGCTTGTTTTATTCCATAACTTAAAAAATAAATGAATTTTAAGATTTCCTTTGGGCTCAGCTCCTACTGGAACTCTGTCCTGATCTTTTCCACCCCTCTCTTATCCTATTGATTTTAAATATTTTTAAATTTCCCTTATGTACATACCCGTGATCCCCCCGTAGATTGTAAACAGTTCTCTTTTTGTCTGTATCTCCATTGCCTAGCGTGGTACACAGTAGGCACTCAATAAATGCCTTTTGAATGACTAGATGAATGAATGTCTCTGACTATCAGGCCAGCAGAGCCCAGGGAGACCAGCTTTTTGGCTGGGGCTCAGGACCATGTCCTTATGCTCATGTTGGCTCTTCATCTTTACTCAGAGATTTGATTACTCAGAGGGGGTTTAATAAAGCAGAATGACGACTGGTTTTATTTTGAGGAAATGGCTTTAGTTTCTCAGCGAGTGGACTCTGGAGCCCTCCTGTTTTGATTTTCTTCCTGCCCTAGCACCCTGTCGTATGGTACCATAGAATTGACTTGGCCTCAGCCCTGTGGAATTTGTGACCCTTCAAATCTGGGCTGGGCTGGGTGCACATTTACCTTTGTACTGTTTATGAAGGGTTTGCAAAGTAAATGAACGCGTGAGCTACTTACTGAGCTTGTTGAGAAAGTGAGTTTGCAGGTGTAATTACCAGAGCTGTTTGCCCAGCTCCCCACCTTTGCTCTGCTGTGTTCCCCTAAGACAGGAGAGTTGCTGTGTTTTACCTATTAGTTCTTTCTTTACCAACCTCATAAAACCCCACTTCTGGAGAAAGAGACCTGTTTTCTTCCCTTTCTCTCTGGTTTGTGCTATTGCAAGGCTGAGTCTTTGATAGAAGGGACCTGGGTCATTCTCTATCGGAATTATGTTAAAATCATTGAAATAAAACACATAGAATTACAAAGGGAACCATCTTATATTAAAATCAACATTATCAAAATATCAAAAAAGAAGCCCTGCTCTGGATCCTTAAAATAAACAAATAAATGGGACAGCTAGTTGGTGTAGTGGATAGAGCACCAGCCTTGAAGTCATGAAGACCTGAGTTCAAATCTGGCCTCAGTCACTTAATACTTCTTGACTGTGTGACTCTGGGCAAGTCACTTAACCCCAGTTGCTTCAGCAAAACAAACAAAACAGTAGAAAGAAGATGCTTCAGAAACCTACAATCAAGTGTCTTCAGAATGGGGGGAGGAATCCAGCTTTAAAAAATTTTTTATTGACAACTTTTTATTTTTTAGATTAACTATATATTTCTTATTCTATTTCTCTTATCTTCTCCTTCCCAAAGAACTGACCCTAATAAAAAATAAAAAGAGCAGGCAAATGTAGCAAAATCAACACATGGAAAAATTCTGACATATGCAATGTTCTATATCCATAATCCCCCACTTCAGCAGAGCAGTGAAAGAAGTTCCTTTTCCTGTGTATAGGGGCCAAGAAAATGAGATGGAAAATGATACCTATAGAGAAACAGGGGAAAATTTCATGAACTATTACCGCAGTGAAGAAAGTGAAATTGGGAAAACAATGTAAATGGAGAGAATAAAAGAAATGAGATGGTTTGTAATATTAATGATGCAGCTCCCGCTAAAGAAGAAAGGGAAGAATGTACCTCTTGTTTTTCTTTGTCTGATGCAGAACTATGGGTCTGCAACATTTCACCAACTTCAGTTGGTTAATTTTGCTTTTTTTCCTTAAAAAAAATTCTTTGTTACCATGTGTGGCTTTTTAGGAAAGGAGAAGGATGTATTCAGGAAAAAAATAACATAAATCCAAAACATATCAGTAATTTTTAAAAAATGATATGATGGTCCAACTAGGTGGCCCAGTGGATAGAGCACCACTCCTGCAGTCAGGAGGACCTTAGTTCAAATCTGACATCAGACACTTAACACTTCCTATCTATGTGATCTTGGGCAAGTCACTTAACCCCAATCGCCTCAGCAATAATAATAATAATAATAATAATAATAATAATAATAATAATATGATTTGAATTAGATTGTCTCCTTGTCTTCGTCCAGCTCTAAACTCCTATGATCTGTGAGGTTTTATGGGAATGAAGGAACACGGATGAGGATAAAAGCTCAAAGAATCAAAGAATTTGAGAGCTGGAAGGATCCTCTGCAGAACAATTTATAGCTGAAAAGAATCCACCCTTTCACATAGCCAACAAATGCTCTCATTGCAGCTTTTTCATGAAGACCTTTGAGGAAGGGAAGCCCACGGCTTCTGGCACTAGCCCATTTCTCCTTTTGGACAGCTCCCATCTTTGGGAAAAATTTTCCTCACCTTTGAGTCTAAATTGGCTTCTTTACAAATCCTCTGCTATTGGTTCTGCCCTCTGGGGATAAAATGAACAAGCCTAATCCCTCCTTGTCTTTACAAAGAGGAGTTAGGAATTTCTGAATGTTTCTATCCACCTGTGTTGGAGCAAAATCATACTATCCTAGAATTGAGTATTTCAAGCACCTCAAAGTTTATCTGATCTGACTTTGTCCTGTGTTTTTTTTAGAAATGGGGAAGCAGTTTGCTCAAGGTGAGTCATGCAGGTAGTGTAGAGTGAGCTGGGATTGGAATCCATACCTTCTTCGGATTTCCTGTGTTGTTTTTGCTGTGCCATTTAAGTCTATCCCAAGGATATCAGTGCTAGTCCCTTTTATTCATTCTGTAGAGAATCGTCAGCTTGAAAGGAAGCAAAAGTCTCCAATCCCAAACAGCCTTCATGACTTTAAAAGTTACAAGGTCCTCTGGGGCTACCGTGGGAAAAGTGAGGTTGGGGAAGCTGTCCCATACCCAGCATGCGGTGGACGTCAGCCTGTTCTGTGACTCACAGCTGCCATGGCCCAGTGGGATTATCAGTTGTATTCTTGGGTAAACAGTGAAGGAGCCGGCCAGTACTTCCATATGGAAAGCCCCAGGTTTCCCTGGAGGTTAGTTACTCACCCTTCAGGGAGTTCTCTCATCTTCATGTAAACCTTTTGTGGAGGAGATTCCCTCACCTGGATTATAAACCTTTAACCTCTGTCTAGGGTGGTCTTGGAAAATTGGAAAAGATAGATTTTCTATGTTTTCTTTTTTGGAGCTAATCAGGATTAAGTGACTTGTCCAGGGTCACACAGCTAGTACATATCTGGGGCTGGATTTGAACTCAGATCCTCCTAACTGTAGGGCCAGTACCCCATTCAGTGCACTACTATACATCCCCAAGAGATGGATTTGCTAGTGTATTCATATCCATCAAATAATCAGCAGACGTTTATAAAATGCCTTCTGTATACTTGGCATTGTGCTAATCTCTGGGGATACACAGAAATGAAGCAGACCTTGCCCTCAAAGAGTTTCCATTTTATTGGAATGGAAACTCCACAAATCTACAAATATAAGTATTTACAAAGGCAGATGTACAGTAATTTGAGGATAGTGGGAAAAGGTGGTAGGAGATGGGGGGCTCAGGATTGGGGTCTCATGTACAAGGGGGCACTTGAGAACCAAATATTCTCACGTCTGTGTCGGAGGGACTATGTCTTCTCTTATACTACAGGCTCAGAAAATGGAAGGATTGAAATTATAGTAGACTTCATTATTAATAAAAATAGTAATGAATAGCTCACGGTTCTTCTGTGCTTCAAGATTTACAAACAAGTTTGCCTCTAATGGTCCCCATAAGGCAAGTAAGGTTTCTCCCATTTTATGGATGATAAACAAATGATTTATGCAAGTTCACAAAGCTAATTAGTATCAGAGCCAAATTTCAAATCCAGATTTCCTGAAATTAATTCTAGGGTTTGTTCCATGACAAGACAGGTAGGTGCTGTAGGGGATAGGGCTTTGGACCTGGACGCAGAGACCTGAATTTAAATCCTGCTTTAGATACTTAGCTGTGTGACCCTGAGATCTTTTAACCTCTCAGCTGATTGTGAACTGGAAGATCTTCAGAAATTAGACTCTAGTCTACATTTTAAGTGTTATAACCCAGTAAATAGGGGGGGAGATGGGGGGAAGCTATCCTTTCTTTCATGACTATGAGATAGCTGTGGTCCCTGCTCCTTGTGGGAAGGATTTATCTGAACTTGAGCTTAAATTTTTCCCAGGGAAGGCTTCCCTCCCCTACATCCCACCTTGTCCCATCTCAGATAATAGTGAGGGCCTCTGAGTAAGATGTGGAGCACCTTCCTGTCTCAAAATTTAGGAAACTAGGGAATTCTTACTTTTATTCAATATTTTCCTATCACAGATGGGAAACTGCTACACAGTGAGAAGGAAGAGACTTGTCCAATGTCACACAAAAAGCTTGTGGCAGGTATAGAATCATACAATTCCAGATCTGGAAAACAACTCAAGATCAAACAGTTCATCTAAATCCTTTCATCTTACTGATTGATAAACTAAAGCCCAGTGAAATGAGGAGATTGACCTGAGGTCATTGAATGAGTCAGTGGCAGAGCAGGGGCCAAAAGTTGGATGTCTCACTCTCAGTCCAGGATGATATCCCCCATCCCATGAAAGAGAGTTTCTGAGGAATCAGAGAAAGGCAGACATACAGTGTTCGTGGGAGGGTCCCCAGCCCTGCCCTGCCTGGTAAGGGGGCCTTACACTTTGGACCTCGGGCCTTTTGAGTCTCACCAGCCCACTTGGCTGTTCTCCCAAGGAGGCTCGAAGATTCTTCAGTGAGTGTTCACACCCTGCCCGCCCCCCCATACACACCCTGTCATTTGCTTGTGGGTTTGTCCCAGGGAGTCAGCAGTGCAGGCTGTGCCAGGACTAAAGTCGATGGGCGGTTTGACCTGCTGCACGAGCCCTGGCATGGACTTTCTGGCTGCATTTCCAGCTCTCGTTCAGAAGCTGACAGATGCTTCTGGATGTCTGGGAGGCAGCAGGGGCAGGGCTCAGGAAATCAGGGTGGGAGCCCCATTTCTGCCACTGACTCCCCAGAATGATCTTGAACAAGTCATAAATGGAAGGAAGAGACCTTGAGACAGTGTAGACCAACCGGCTCCTGGGCAAGATTTTGCTCTACTGCATCCCTGATAAGTAGTGGTCCAGTCTTTGTTTAAAGCTCTCCAGTATGCAGGAGCCCTCCCCCTCCCAAGGAAGGCAGCCCATTCTGCTACTGGATAGCACCAATTGTTAGTTTTTTCTTTATATTGAGCTGAAATCTGGCCCCCTGCCATTTATACCCATTTCTCCTACTTTTGCCTTTCAAGGCCAAGCAGAATGAGTCTAATCTCTCTTCTCCAGCCCTTCAAATGCTTGAAGACAGCTATCAGAGTCCTTCTACCCACACCCAATGTCCCAAGCAGGTCTTCTCTAGGCGACATGTGTCATATCAATAAGTATTTACAAACTGCCTATTCTGTTCCAGGCGTGGTGTTAACCACTGAAGAAAAAAAGAATAACTTCCTCGGTTTCTTCAAATTTTATTTATAGGGCATAATCTTGGGGCCCTTCACCATCCTGTTTTCTCCTCTCTGTTTGCTTTCTAGCTTATCATTGCTCTTCCTAGAAATGGCCTTCAGAATTGAGCACAGCTCTCAAGATATGGTCTGGCTAGGAGAGAGGACTTTCCCATCCCTCTGACTATACCCTCCTGGCGGGGAGAGATAGCTGTGGCCCCTACTTTGGGAAAGCCGACCATACATACCTCTTACCTGAGGTGATCCTTGCCAGGTGGTGAGCCAGCACTCCTTGTGGAATGACTTGGAGTTAGTCCTACAGGCCCATTTTTTACTGTAGTCTCTTACCCACAGGATACTGGAAATGTCAGAACTGATTCAGATCACCTTCATTTTATGGCAGCAAACATAAGATCCAGAGAGAAGATATTTCCTTAGGGTCATAGCTAGAAACAGGGACTATAATCCAGGATTCCTATAGTTCCAGGCTCTTTTCATTGTACCATATGTTTTTGCCCTGCCTTCTTCCACTCTATCAGGAAATCCTCACATGGATGTTAAGTAGTTGTTGAACAAATTGAAGTAGGTCAATTAGTAGGGTGGAATAAACAGGGCTTTGCCTTGACTACACAATTTAGAGGGTATTTGAAGTTCTTAGCATTGTCAAACAACTGAAATTTTAGCTCTTAGTTCATGATATAGTTTCTAAGTGATGGGTTAAAGTGAGCTTTCCCTGTGCTCAAAGGATAATGCCTCCAGCAGCATCAGCCTTGTCCTTGGGACTCAGTATCTGTTGTGTGGTGCTTTGTAGCTTGCCCAAGGCACAAAGTTTTCTTGTTAAAGCTCTGAATGGATCCACATATTGGTTTTTTCCCCAAAGATATCCCTCTATTTCTACTTCCCAACTCTTATTACCTTTACTATGCCTGCTTCCCTTGCTTGGCCCAATTGTATCAAAGGTTTAATTCTCACCTTCCACTCTCCAGCCCCTACTGTGGGGCTCTTCTTCTGTCCTGTGGCCACAAATTTGACTCCTACCAAATGTTCTCTGGCCCTGTGTTGTCAGAGCGTTGACCTCATGGGCATTAGGGGAGTGATACATTAGCCCATGTCACAGAATCTCAGAGTCTGAAGAGTTCCATCTAGCTCAAATGGGATACCAAAAATTAAAAAAAAATCCCCTGTGTACAACACACCTAAAAAGCTTTTTTGGGGGAAGTCTCTTAGATGGAAGGTATGAATGCCTCCTGTTCCAGGGGAAACCAGCCCGACATTCCACATGGATTACCCATCCATCAACACACCCTCTGTTTTCCTCACCTATTTCATATAGAATGAAGTACTTGGACTTCCTCCTGCCACCCAGTGAACAGTCAGGTCAGGGAGTGAGTTTGGATCCTTAAAAATAGAATGTTAAAAAAGGTAAAATATAAAAAACTCTGTATACTCTTTGACCCAGCAGTACATATCAGATCTATTTCCCAAGGCACTTGGGGAAAAAGGAAAAAAATCTATATGTTCTAAAATATTTATAGCTTCTCTCTTTGTGGTAGAAAAGAACTGGAAATTGTAGGAATGCCCATCATTTGAGAAACAGCTAACCAAGTTGTGCTATATGATTGTGATAAAATATTACTGTGCTATAAAAAATAATGAGCAGAGTGGTTCAGTGGATAGAACACCAGGCTTGAAGTTCAAATCTGACCTCAGACACTTAACACTTCCTGGCTATGTGACCCTGGGCAAGTACTTAACCCTAATTGCCTTAGCCAAAAAAATAATAAGCAGGTTGATTTTAGAAAAAAAACTTGTATGATATAATGAAAAGTAAAATGAAGACAATCAAGAGAATGTTGTCTACAGTGATAGCAATATTATTCCAAGAACAACTCAAGAGCCAAATTATCTGAGTATTATAAATCTGAAATCACCTGCAAAGAACCTCTGAAAGAAGATGTTATCTACCTTTAGATAAATAACTGATAAATAGAAGTTTGTACAGTATGATTTTACTTGTATTTATAAAATTCTCCAGCAAATGGTGGCTTTCTGTAGTGAGGGGTGAGAGGGAGAAAAAACAGTCTGAAATTTAAAATAAAATTAATTAAATTTTAAAAAGAGGGAATATCGAGGCAATTCCAATACACTTGGGTTGGAAAGAGCCATCCACTTTCATAGAGAGAACTATGGAGACTGAAGATGGATCATAGCAAAGGATTTTCACCTTATTTTTGCTATTGTTTGCATTTTTTCCTCTTTTTTTTTCTTTCACTTTTTGATCTGATTTTTCTTACACAGCATGACAAACATGGAAAGGTGTTTAGAAGAATTGCACATGTTTAACCTATGTTGGATTTCTTGCTGTCTGTGGAAGGGGTTGGGAGGAAGGAAGGGAGAAAAATTTGAACCTTGCAGAGGTGAATATTGACAACTATCTTTGCATATATTTGGTAAGATAAAAAGTTACCAAAAAAATGAAAAAAGAACATAATCTAAACCAATTCCTTCATTGTACATATGGAGAAATTGAGGCTCATAGAAAGGAAAGATTTGCCTTTTTTTATATATATATATATTTTTTTTATAATATTATCCCTTGTATTCATTTTTCCAAATTATCCCCCCTCCCTCTATTCCCTCCCCCCGATGACAGGCAATCCCATACATTTTACATGTGTTACAATATAGTCTAGATACAATACATGTGTGTGAATATCATTTTCTTGTTGCACAATAAACTTTAGATTCCGAAGGTACATGTAACCTGGGCAGACAGATATTAGTGCTAAGGATTTGCCTTTTTACAGCCACTTTTTTTTAGGAGCAGAGCCAGGACTATAAAACCCACATCTCTCAACCCTAGTGCTGAGATTTGTTCCATTTCCCTCGCCCCTCTCCTAAGGCTTCTCAGTATAAATAACTGTTCCATTCCCTTTTATCCTGGTCTCAGTGGGCATCCCTTCATTAAGGCCCTTCATCAGTGGGCTCTCTTTGTTTGAAGACCAAGATGACAAATTCCTGTTGGTTCCCATCTATCCCTTGGGCCTACTGATTACCTTGAGAACTAGTCTCTTTTGCTGAAGGTCTAAGCAGCTGGCAGACACTTTAATGTTTCCTCTGGAAGGAATGGATTTTGGCAACGGGTAATTTTGTAAATATACTCTTCAAAGCACAGTTTATGATGTAAGAAAGCCCATTGTAAGAGGCTGTTTCCATGTCCCCCCCCTCCATTCCCCTCAGATTTTGGGAGGAAAAGTACTTGCTAAGTGGAGTCTATTATTAGTGGAATTGTTTGGGGAGCTCTTAGCTACATTATGAAGTTTGTAGAGGAACTCATTGTGTCCTAGAGGAAATTGTACCAAGCCCTTCTCAGTTCCTAACAATAGCTGGTCAGAAGGTCATTGACTGAATTTCCTAATTATCTCCTCTTTTTGTGTGGTAGCTCCCACTAGACTAGTGAATGAGCTGGTGAGTAGACCTGGGGTGGGGTTCTGGGGGAGGTGGGTCATTGATATGAATCTTCTGGGCATGAGACAGTCTAAAGATTGGAACTGCTCCATGGCGAGCCGTGGTGGATGGAACATGGTATCAGGAGTCAGGAGACTTGGGCTGGAGGACCAATTCTGCTGCTTGTTAGCTCTGTAACCTTGGACTTGATACCCACCTTTTGTGAATCTCAGTTTTGTCCTCTCTAAAGTGCTGAGATTGAACTCCATCAGGAATTCTCATGCTGGGATAGATTGATTTCAGAGGATTTGTAAATTTGGAAGGGAAATAAATTCCATCTTTATTTTCAATTTAACATTTCCTTAATTATTTGAAAAAGATTATTTTCAGCAGGGGTCATTCTATTCTTTAGGGTTGAGAACGCACAAAAAAGTCAAGAATTTTTGGACTTAAATTATTTATAAAATGAAGGAGTGGAACAAAATGACCTCTGAAATCCCTTTTGATTTTTTTTTTTTTTGTAAGGCAATTTGGAATTAGTTTTGTAAGGCAATTGGAGAGCTAGTTAAGAGTTTGAAGTGAGATTTGAACTCACATCCTCTTGACTTCAAGGCTAATGCGCTATCCACTGTGCCATCTGGCTGCTCTTTCAACTCTTTATCTAGGATCTGATGCCAGGTAAATAGAATACCTGGTAATAGAAAACCTCAGTTTCTTTCTCTGTAAAAATGAAAAAAAGAATTACTGCAGTATCTCTGGCAATAAGCATTTATTAAACACCTATTATATACTAAGACAAAAATATGGGTCTTGCCCTTAAGGAATTCCTATTCCAACTGGAGAGAACACATGCAAACTCCTTCCCCGCCCCAAAGCAAAAACATACATTCAAGATTGTTGTTCAGTTGTTTTTGATCATATCCCACTCTTTATGACTCTAGTTGGACTTTTCTTGGCAAAGATATCAGAGTGGTTTGCCATTTCCTTGTCCAACTCATTTTACCGATGAGGAAGGAAACTGAGGCAAACGGGATTGAGTGATTTGCCCAGAGTCACTTGACTAGTAAGTATCAGTTCTTCCTGAGTCCAAGCCCAACACTTTATATACTTTATATACTGCTAGCTATCCCACAGTTAGATAGAAACACATAGGAAGGCCCTAGCAGTGGGGATGACCAGGCCAGGCCTCTGAAGATAAGATTAGAGTTGAGTCTTGCAGGAGACAGGGAAGCCCAGAAGTAAGGATGAGGAGAGAGAGAGAAGGAGTAAGGAAAGAGCCAGAAGTTCCCTGTGCTTTTTAAAGGGTACAAATGTCAGTTTGGGGAACAAGTGGCTTACACAGATTCATCTCTTTGCCTCTCCGGGGACTCAGTTTCTTCCTCTGTAAAATTAGGGGTTGAATTAGTTGCCTCTAAGGTCCTTTTCAGGCTCCAAGTCTATGAATCTTTGATTCTAGTCCAAATCCCTACATTTTATGGTTGAGGAATCTGGCTTGGCTAACTTGTAATATGACTGTGTAAACCCCAAAGTGTCCTCCAAAGGTCAGCTATCATTATTATTAAGGCAATGTGGACACACTACTTGACTCTGACAGAGGAAAGCCACCACCTCTGACACTAGCTGTGTGACCACCATATGTCACTTATGCTACTCTCCAAGACTATCAATTATCAGTGGATCATGAGCTCCCAGGGAAGGAATTGTCCCATTGACAGTCATGTGCCTTTGCTATATTGACTCTTTTGTTATCATTGTCTTATGAAATCAATAGCATCTCCAGGCCTTTGTTGAATGCAGGTGATAATCCTTGTCCCAGTGGGGTTGTGAGGAAGCTCCAGGGTAGATGACTGGATAGGAAAGGCTTTTCAAAGCCATAGAAATGGGAGGAGTTATTATTAATCTGACTATGGAAATTGAGAATGGTTCACATTATTCTGTGTGCTAAAGTTTACAGAAAGCATAAAAAATAACAATAGATGTTTCTACAAAAGTTCCCAAAATTTATTCTTACCAAGAGCCCTGAGAGTGAGGTAAACACATTAATTTCCTTATTTACAGATGAGGAACTGAGAGAGTCATAAACAAGTTGTCAGACAGAGACTTTCTGATTCTCTTTACTCATGAAAACTACACATATAGGCAAATACAGTACAGGGCGTACCTCATTTTTATTGCTCTTCACTTTATTATATTTTGCAGATATGGCTTTTTTTTTTTAATGAAGTAAAGGTTTGTGGCAACCTTGCATTGAGCAATTCCATGGGTGCCATTTTTCTAATAGCATGTGCTCATATCATCACATGATGTCTCTGTATTGCATTTCAGTAATTGTAATATTTCAAACTTTTTTGTTATCTTATCAGTTATGAAGATTTATGATCACTATTTTGGGTGCCATAATCCCACCCATGTACACTTATTGTATATGTTCTGACTACTTCATTGACCTGTCCTGGCATTCCAATCTCTTTGCCTTTCCTTGGACCATCCTATTCCCTGAGACAATATTGAAATTAGGCCAGTTGATAACCCTACAGTGGTCTCTCAGTCTTCAAATGAAAGGAAGAGTCAGGGTTTTTTTTTTGTTTGTTTGTTTGTTTTGGCAATTTCACTGCAGTCTTAGTTTTTCAAATCACCTGAGCCACCCTAGCCTTCAGCAGCAACTGTCACCCTGATCAGTTAGCAGCTATCAGAGTTGAGGCAAAACTCTCCACCAGCAAAAACACGACTTGGATGATGATTAACTCCTTTTTTTTTTTTTAAGCAATAAAGTATTTTTATTAAGGTATGTATACTGATTTTTTAGACATAATACTATTGCCTTAACATTTCCTAGCTGTGTGACCCTGGGCAAGTCACTTAACCCCAGCCTCAGGGGGAAAAAAAAAAGATATAATACTATTGCACACTTAATAATGTAGATGTAACTTATTTGCCCTGGGAAGATAAAAAATTTGTGTGACTTGCTTTCTTGTGATATTTGCTTGATTGTGGTGGTCTGAAACTAACCTAGCAGTATCTCTGAGATATGCCCATAAAGATTCTAATATGGTAAGAGAAGCAGAGGGTGTTAGGAGATCAAGTGAGAAAAAGAGTACTTTTTTTTAAAAAATATTTTGAAAGAAAAGTAAGAAATTTGTAGCAGGAAATAAAAAAGCAGTACAGATTGGTGAGTGGGGCAATGGTTAGATAAAAGCAGCATTTGAGGAAGATTGATTTGTACAGAATGAGATCAGTGATCAGGAAAGGTAGGATTTAGATCACTGGTGCTGAAATGTAGGGAAAGAGGAATGGATGCCAGTGGAGGGCGTGTTTTGGAGACAGAATTTGACTGGAGTGATGGAGGGCTCTGTCAGTGAAGGGAGAAGAAAGTAGGCATTTATATAGCATCCAATAGGTGCCAGCCACATTGCTAAGTGCTTTACCCTCACTGCAGCCTTGGGAGATAGATATTACCATGATCCCCGTTTTCTAGTTGTAGAAATTTATTAGCCTCAGATGGATCCTAGGCCGATCACTCAATCTCCTTCAGCCTCAGCTTCCTCATCTATAAAATGAGAATAATGTTAATATCTATCTTACAGTGTTGAGGACAAAATGTGATAATATGTATAAAATATTTTGCAAAGTTTAAGACATCCCCATCACCATCATTGTTATTATCCTCATAATCTAAGGATCTGGGTAAAGAATGTTGGCTTTGGAGCCAGGGACTTGGTTTCAAATCCTACTTCTGCTAGTTACTATTTGTCTAACTAACTTCTCTCAGACTCCATTTCCTCATCTGTAAAATGGGGCACTTGGGCTTTCTAAGGTCCTTTCTAAGTTTAAACCTATGATCTTGTGTTTCCCTGAGGATGCCAGGGTTGGGCTTCCATAGATCACAGAGTAAATGAATGATCAGTGTGGGACTGGAAGGGGCTTTCTCAGTCTGGCGGGGCTTCCCCTCCTCCCCTTCTCTCTATGACCCCTTCAATTTCCTTCAGGGATTTTGATGCTTAATTTAAATCCAGGATATAGCTGTTCTTCCTTTCTCTCCATTTCCCTTCCCATCACTGGGGGGAAACTCTCTCCACACCAGCTTCCAGGGCTGATTTTAAGGGGGGGGGGAATGATGACTCCCCAGGAAATCCAGGTTCCCTTAGATTAGCTTTAAGTTGTGGCCTGGGAAAAACATATTGACATTGACCTCTTCACCAAAGGAAAGCACTACCATTTTTGAGCCTCATTTCCAGGCAATTTTGGAAGATTCATATGATAGTCTTACTAATTTGAGAATGAGCCCATTTCCCAGAAATTGCTCTGTGATCATTGGCTTAGAGCTTCCTCCTATGCCAGTGAGATGAGACTCTTTTCCCCAGAATAGTGTGTTTTCATAGAATCATAGAATTTTAACCAGGAAGGAACCTTAGAAGTCATCTAGTCTTGTCACTTTATAAGTAAAGTAAACTGAATCCCAGAAAGGAAAAAAGATTCACCCAAATTAATTCAAGTATTATGGGGCTAAACTGGAATTTGGTCTTCTACTTCCTAGTCTAGTGCTCTTTGCTTTATCCCACATTGATTGGCTAGATCTTTACCCCGACATTTTGGCCTGAGAAATATAGCAAAACTTGCTGCATACTTTTCTGAAAGAGCTGGAAGTCACCTTTCCCAGTGGAAAGTTTCTGAACATTCATTCTCCATACAGTTCACTGATCTCCGGTGGTCCAACTAACATGTAAAATGTGTATTGAGTTGTTCACAATGCTTAATGATGTTTTTCATCTTAAGCCATGAACTGGATACTTTCTGCATGGAGTGCAGATTACAAAATGGTGATTGGGTAACTTTTCAGGTATATTTTAGCTTTTTCAAGAGCAAAATAGAACCTTTAGATATATCTTTTTAATTTGAATTCATTTTATTGATACATTTAAATCACAATTTTGAAGGGAGAAAAAAAATTCCCCCAAAAGACTGAATCCTCCCTCATAATAAAGAAAACCAGTAAAGTAAAATTACTTGATACAGTGTCTTCCTATGACAATATTCACAGCATTTTATCTACCTCTCTGATGTCAGGAAGGAGGTACACGTCAATATCCTTTCTCTGGGGCCATCATAAATGGTTTAATTTCCTTCATATTTATTGGTTTGGTTTTTTTTGTTTGTTTGGTTGGTTTTTTTCCTGAGGCTGGGGTTAAGTGACTTGCCCAGGGTCACACAGCTAGGAAGTGTTAAGTGTCTGAGACCAGATTTGAACTCGGGTCCTCCTGAATTCAAGGCTGGTGCTCTGTCCACTGCGCCACCTAGCTGCCACCTTTTCATATTTATTGTAATTGTGTTCTTTTGTTTCTTATTTTCCTTTATACCAATTCATACAAGGTTTTCTGTGGCTCTCAGAATCCATCCTATTCATAATTTCCTACTGCATAGTAACATTCATATGTCATATTTTAAGCCACTACCCACTTAGCTGTTATTTGTGTCTGTTTCTTTGTTCCCACACACACACAAAAAAAAGTGCTGCTATGGCTATCTGAGGATATAATGGATCTTTAACTTTGCTTTTTAAAGCAGGACTTTATTGTTTTATGTAGATATCAATGATGAACAGATATTAATTATAGATGGTTTCTTCTGCAACTTAGAATCTTAGAATTGTATATAGTGAGCTTGGGCACTGAGAGTGATCTGTTCAGGGTAGAACTTAAACTTGGGTCTTTTCGACTCTTGAAGGCTGGCTTTTTATCTACTATGCTATGATGTCTCTTCCCTGAAACATTTTTAATTGGGATATACAGTTATCCTTCTTGGGCATCTCCATTTCTCTGTATCTCTGAGCTAATGTGTTGTCTCTTCTCAGAACTTCCTCATTTTAAAATGACATAAACATGTAACCCTTGTCCAACTAGGATTCATTGGCTATCGACGTGCTGTGCAGAAGAGATTCAGGAAATATCTTTTGTCTTGGAAGCTCTGATAGATCTGGGAGTTCATGGTGGATATTATTTTCTCCATCAGAATAAGGCCTTGCTATTCCTGTGTGATTCATATTCACACTTCCATAATCTCCTGGGGGTCATCCCTATGTGTCAGAGGCTTTTTTAAAAATTCTCTTTTTATTATTGTTTTCTTTTTTTCTGGTTATACATGTATATTAATTTTTTAAAATGGACTTTTCTTTATGAATCATGTTGGGAAAGAAAAATCAGAACAAAAGGGAAAAACCACAAGAGAGAAAAAAAAAACAGAAGAAAAAGGAAAAAAAAAAGTGAACATGGCATGTGTTGATTTACATTCATTCTTCATAGTTCTCGCTCTGGATGCAGATGGCATTTTCTATCCAAATTTTATTGGGATTGCCTTGGATATCAAAAGTTATAACATAGTTTGTATACATTAGAGTCAGGAATTCAAATCCAACTTTAGACACTTACTAGTTGTGTGACTCTGAGCAATAAAACAACAACAAAATAAATAATATGTATAGCCCTTGGCCTCTTTTTATGTCTTTCCTCATGCTTTCTCTGTATATATTATAGGATCATGGACTTAGAGCTGCAAGGGACATTGGTGATCATTTCATCTGTTTTATAGATGAGTTAATAGAGGTTCAGAAAAACACACCCAAAATCATTTAAAATGTTGGAATCCAGTTTCTATGATTGAAAAGAGAATGAGCTTCACTCCTAAGAAAGAGACCTTTTGAAGGTCATAATGGTGGGAGGACAAGGTCAGGGTATCCCTCCTTGTTTTCATTCTATACTGAGGTTTTTTTTGGGGAGGGGGAGATAATGTAATTGGGGTTAAATTAGGGTTAAATGACTTGCCCAGGATCACACAGCTAATAAGTGTCTGAGGTCAGATTTAAACTCAGATACTCCTGATTCCAGGGCTGGTGCTCTATCCATTGAGCCACCTGGCTGCCCTACATCAGGAGTTCTTAGCAGAGGTGGAGGGAGGAAGAGTATTTGTAAATTTGATTTTAATTTTTTAAGATGTTTTGCTATCTATTTTAATTCAGTTGGCTTTCTTTGTACTTTTACATGTTTTATTTTATGCACTTAAAAAAATATAATCTGAGGAGTCCATAATGTAGAAAAGGTTGAGAACTCCCTTATTCTCCACTGTGATTTTTAAAGTATGGTATTTGGCTGCCATTTTGGAAGTTTGCCACCATTTTCATACATGATCTTGGGACTTCAGGGTCCTCTAACTTAAACCTCCCTACCCTGGGATCATAGAGTTATAGATTTGGGGCCTTCTCATTCAACGCCTTCTCTTAAAGAGCAATAATCAGTGGCCTTAGAATATTAAGTGATTTATTTGCCCTAACAAGTTTATTTGCTAACAAGTTTGCCCCCTGGAAATAAAAAATACCCTTTAAAACTGTAGAAGGAAAAAAATTGTAGAAGAACAAATTCTATTGGGATAGCTTACTACAGGGATTTATTAACAAGAAAGCCTGAGCTCAGTTTATGTGAGGCAGGGGTTGATTGCAAGCTTACTATGAGTCAACAGTAGGATTTGGCAGACAAAAAAGCTCCTATTCTCCTGGGTCCCATTGAGAGAGGCAGGGTCCAGAAGGAGGAAGGTGAATTCTGCCTTACTCGGGTCACATCTGCTTAACTAGGGTTATCCTCTTCTGTCCTGGGAACTGTCTTTTGGGAAGAACATAGACAAGCCGGAGGTTGGCCAGAACAGGATGCCTATATTCTATATGTTAATTTTATATTTAGACTCCTCTGACCTAGTTGTCTTCTCTCTCCATTAGATTATAAACTCTTTGCTTGAGTGGGGGTTGTTTCATTCATTGTACTTGTATTTCCGGCTCCATAGCCTAGTGTCTCATACGTAGTAGGTGCTTAATAAATACTTGGTGATGAATTAATTGATTGCTTCCCCCACCAGAATATAATTCTCTTGTGAATAGAGATTGTTTTGTTCTTTGTACTTGTAGCTGTAGCAACTAGCACAGGGTGGACACATAATGTGCTTAATAAATACTTGATTGATGGAGAATGAACTGGTAATGATAGCACATGGGAGTTGCTTGAAGGAACTTACAAAAAGAAATCTCAGGGAATACGTGCCAATAGGTATTTGAAGGGTTATTGGGTAACGGAGGGATCAGCTTTTCTTTATTGGGCCCCTGGCAGGCACAGCTAAGAACAGTGAGTTACAGAAGGCCAGATTTCAGGCTTCATATATGGAAAAGCTTCCTAATAATTGTTGTTGTGGAGTTACTTTTCAGTTATGTCTGACTATTTATGACTTTATTTGAGGTTTTCTTGGCAAAGATACTGCAGTGGTTTGCCATTTCCTTCTTCAGCTCATTTTTACAGATAAGGAAACTGAAGCAGATAGGGCTAAGTGACTTGCTCAGGGTCATGCAGCTAGTAAGTGTCTGAGGCCAGGTTTGAACTCAGGAAGAGAAGTCTTCCTGACTCTAGGCCTGGCACTCTAACTACTGGACTACCTAGCTAATAATTAAAACTATTTAGAAACATAATAGGAATATTTTGAGGATGTGGTGAGGGGCCCCTCACTGAAAGCTATCAAGCAAAGGTTGGTCAAAGTGTTAGATCAGAAAGGATCTTCAAGACCTTTAAGCCTAGCCCTCTCATTTTTCATTTAAGAAAACCAAGATCTAGGTTAAACAAAGTGCTGATGATCACTCAGGAACTAAGATACAAACCCAGGCATTTTTTCCATTGTACTACATGAGGATGTCAAGCACAGTGTCTTGTGGTAAAATAGCCTTAGAATCATATGATCATAAATTTAGAGCTGTACTGGACCTCTTGAACCCATTCCCCTTATTTTACAGTTAAGGAAACTGAGAGATTTCTTAAAGGTTAAGCAGTATTATACAGAAAATAAGTGTCTAAGACAGGATTCAAATTTAGGTATTCCCATCTCCAGCACTCTATCCACTGAGCCAAGTAGCTTACCCTGAGAACCTTGAGGGCGACTGGGATAACTGGGAAAGTGGATTCTGTTTTCTGGAGTCAGTAGATAAGGGCAGATTCTCGAGGTCCATGGCTTTTCCTTCAAATTGGCTCTTGAATCCTTGTTGTTTAGTCTTGCTGCCATGTTTGATGGGGTAACTCTTGTGAAACCATGAGAGCGAGTTGCAATAAGTGGTCCTGGGGCCCACTTGGTGAAAGGGGAGCTCGGAGGAAAAACTTGCCCAGGGCTTTGTTTGCTATCAGCCCAAACTAGAACAAATACATTTCTTGGAAACCATTGGGAAGAATTTGCAAGTGGGGCTTGGCTCCTTTTTACCATTCCTCTCCCTTATCCTCAGATACTTGTTCTTCAAAACCCAAAACCCATTCACTGGAGGTTCCTCCCTCATTGTAAACTGGAGACAACCAGGCAGGTCTGTTGACATTGTTTACTCCCAGGAGGGCAAAGGGCGGAAGCAACTGACGCTCAGGCGAGCCACGAGGGGACGTGATTTCACGTCACTAGGATGTGTCGCCAACTTTGCTCTTTTCTGAGTTATCTCTAAGGTGGAAAGGACGTTGAGCCGGTGATCTTCTGGCCAATATTTTCAGTTCCCAAACCTGAGAGGGTGCCTGGGAAAGCTTCCCAGAAGCAGGGGAAAGGTACATGTTCCAATGACAGATTTTGGATTTTTGTAGTTTTAGAAGGCACAGTTTGGAGGGGGTAGAGTGAGAGGGAAGGAGTTAAATAGGATTTTCTTCTTAGGATATACTCTTTCAAACCTTCTTGTTACAGTGCTCAGATGTCTTTGGACAGATTTTTAACAACAACAACAACAGTGGGAAGAGAGCACTGGTATGGAATCAGAAAACCAGGATTTGGATCTTACTTCTTTTAATTAATTTAATTAAATTAAAATTTTAATCTTTGACCTTGAGAAAGTAAATCCCCTTCTTTGGGCCTCTGTTTCTCCTTCTGTCAAATAAAAGTTGAATTAAATGGACATTAAAGTCTCTTTCTGTGATCATATAGGGTCAGTTAGGTGGTCACAGTGGATAGAGACTGGAATAAGACCTGAGTTCAAATCCAGCCTCAGACACTTCCTAGCTGTGTGACCCTGGGCTAATAATTTAACCCTGTGTGCCTCAGTTTCCTCATCTGCAAAATAACCTGGAAGGAAATGGTAAAACTACCCCACTATTCTGCCAAGAAAAACTCAAATAGAGTCAGATACCACGGAACAAGAAGAGACTCCTGTTACCTTCCAGAGTTGCTGTGAATGAGAGACCATGCAGATAGTTGGAGATAGACCCAGGACACAAGCTGACTGTCGCATCATCCCATCTTGCTGCCTTAAATTGCCCACTCTACAGCAGGGCAAGTTCTGGGCTTTTGGCTCTGGCTTCCGAGGCAGAAAGACATGGAGCATGGCTAGCATTTCATCTTTTGGTTCTACTTGGATATCTTTCACCATGAAATTGGCATTGGGCTGCTCCCATGGGTTGCTTGGGTTGAGAGACAGTGATTTAGTCTGTCACTGGATGCCTGCTGGATGTCAAGGTCTGGATTTCTGCAAATTAAAGCAGATGGTTGACAGCTTTATTTGTTTTTGGCCATTTGTAATACCCTAGGAGTCTGTGCCTGACCTCATGCTTTTGCAGACTGAATA
This sequence comes from Sminthopsis crassicaudata, assembly GCF_048593235.1. NCBI lineage: Eukaryota > Metazoa > Chordata > Mammalia > Dasyuromorphia > Dasyuridae > Sminthopsis > Sminthopsis crassicaudata. Next base: position 46,135,396 of record NC_133617.1, on the reverse strand, counting down.
CCTTCATCAAGCGATAAGCCTTTTCAAACTCTTCATTTGAGTTTAGAGCTCATGGCTGTGGGATCCCATGGAGCTTTGGTGAGGCAGGATGACTTTCTTTTTCCTGTCACAAAACCTTGTGTTCTGCTGGTTCCCACCCTTCCCCTGCCACCTTTTTTAAAAAAAATTTAATACACAGAAGAGAGTTGAAGGAATTTAGGAGACCAGATTAAATAGGACAGTTAGGTTAGTTATAATTGTTTTTTAGTCATTTTTTTAAAGTTATGTTTGACTCTCTGTGACTCCATTTGGACATTTTTTGATAGAGATACTGGAGCAATTTGCCATTTTCTTCTCCAGCTCATTTTTCAGATGAGGTAAATAGCGTTAAGTGACTTTTAAGTGCTTGAGGCTGGATTTGAACTCATGAAGATGAGTTTTGCTGATTCCTCAATACTCTGTCCACCATACCATCTGTCCCTGGCTCTCCCTTTCCAACTTGTTTCTTCCTGGATTTACATGTCTCTACTGTCCAGGAAAGTGACTTTTCAAGATCCCACTTTAAAATTTTACTTGAATTTATATAAAAGTGACCCTCCCTCTCTCATCACTCTCTTAATCTCTTCATTCTTTTCTGTCTCCTCTATTTGTGTGTATCTGTATGTGTGTGTGTGTGTATCTCTGTTTTTTCTCTTTGTCTCTGTCTTTCCCTCTCCTTGTGTCTGTTTCGCTCCCTTCTTCCCTCTCTCTCTTTGTCTCTGCCTCTGTCTGTCTGTTGGTCTCTGTCTCTTCTTCTTTCTGTCTGTGTGTCTCTCTTTTCTCCTCCCTCCTTCATTTTCTCTGTCTCTATCTCTCTCCCTCTCACCTTCCCTCCTTCCATCTTTCCATTTTTCTCCCTCCCTCTCTCTCATCAGGGAACCTGGATTCAAATCTTGTCTCTGCTACTTACTGTTTATGTTCCCTCTGGTAATCAGTTCATGTCCAGGACTTCTTTTTTCCTCATTTGTAAACTGAGGTAACTGGGCTGGACTGCCTTTAAGGTCTCTTTCCCCTGCAGATCTATAATCTTAGCTTTGCCTTGGTAGCATGTGCACAGGTTGATGCATAGAATCCCCTGAAAAGAAGTGATATGAGATAAAGCTGGAAAGGAAGGGTGGGCCAGTGGAAGGCCTTGAATGTCATGCAAAATGTATTATGTATCATTTCCACTGAGGGTTAGAGGAAGGGGAGTTTGGCCCCATCCAAGGAAGAGTTAAGAACCCTTGCTTAGATTCCCCCACTTTTTCCATTCTTCTGCAAGTGTACCCCCAAGGTGCCATCTCTAAGTGACCTGGGGCCAGTTCTCTGTCAGTATGAGCTATCATCATGGGCACAGTGACATGTATGAAGCCCTGTACTTCCACTTGTAATGGGGAGATGGGGACAATTTGAGTACCAAGGGATAACTAGTTTTGGGAATTAGGAGTCTAGGATTCTGATCTTGGCTCTGCAGCTCACTTGTTATGTTACTTTGGGTACATCCTTACCTGTGTCTTGGAATCATTGTGCCATTTCTAGCATCTGAAGAGCCTCTTTTGGTTGCCCTTCAGATCAAGTTGCTGCTTATTTTTCCATCTCTAAAATACTTATGCCATTTTCCCTTATTGATCAAAGGAAATTATAACTACACATTATTGCTCAAGAATTTCATAAATCTGTTTTTTTGCTGCAGAATAGCTTTCATCAAAGTCTGCTAGTTCTCTTCTCATCCTTTGATGGCCCTGAAGATAATTTTCATGAAGATTTTGTAAAAAGGGGAAAGTAGACACATGGGTTGGTAGTTATTGATATTTTTCTAATACATTTTGGGGATGGGAGTAATATTAATATATTTTTTCTCCCCAGTATTTTATATTCTTTCAAATATCTTGGAATTGATTCCTAAGTACTTTCAAAATTACCATCTCCCTTATGTGTACTTAGTCTAGTGCATCTGCTATCTCTCTCTTTTCTTTGGTAGTTTGTCTGTTTGAAGAAGGGCCTTGAACAGAGACAAGGTTGTCTTGGGAGCCACATAATCCAGTGGAAAGAATGGCAAATTTCAGAGTGGTTGAATCTGGGTTAAAATTATGATCTTCTACTCTGTGAATTGGGATAAGTTGTTAATCTCTCTGGGTTTCACTTAATCTCTTCAAATCTGCATTCAAATCATCTTCCTTCCTCTTACCGAACTTTAGATTTTGTGATTTTAGAACCTAGATATGGCAGCTCCATTGTCATTAAAAAGAAGTTTCCTATAGAAATCTTGACAGATCTTTTCCAATTATGTCTATTCATTTTCCTTCTTCCAGGTTCATGCTAAAATACTTTTTAAGATGACCTTATTTCTTTGGGTCTTTCATCAAGCATTCTTGCTGCCTTAAGAAGTGATACTATTTGTAATTTTCAATCTTATGTTAACTGTTATTGTTATCATTTGACTATGGGTCAGCCCTGAAGTTTTCACTAAAAGTGGAACTGAAGAAACACCATAGTTGTAATAACTTTTTTTTTTCATGAAAAAAATCTTAGATTGGACACTTTTCCCCTTTATTAGTTTTGAACCAGTTTCTGGGTCTTGTCCTTGGAAGTTAAAGACTTGAGACTCCTTTGCTCAGATGCTAAGCTCAAGTTGGTTTTTAAAAGAAGGATAGACATTGAACATATCCTTGTCTTTCTCCATTGATTTGTACTGAGCTAAGGTTTACAAGTGGGACTTGATCAAGTTTTGTGGTCTTAGGGCCTTTCCTTACTTTTTTAATAATAATTTTTACTCTTTTTTTTATTCTTAATTTTTTTATTACTTTTTAAATTTTTATTTTTCTACTCTTAATTTTATTTTACATTTTAAAATATGTTATATATATTATTTACATATATAATATATTTTATATTAATTTAATATCTAAATAATTACAGAATTAAAGAATCTCAGAAGAAATGTCAGACTCATTTAGCCCAGCCTATCCATGACTAAGAATCCCTTCTACCAGATTCCTGAAAAGTACCCATCCAGCTTTTGCTTTCTCATGGGTACAATTCATGAATGTGCTTGGACCAATCATTATAGTTTCAGCATGAGTAAACCTCAGAAGTTAGTAAATCCCACAAATCAGGGCTTGATTCATTTTGTTGGTTATCAAGAGTTACATGATGGAGCAAATGTTTAAATGCATTTAAAATTTTAATGATGATTTAAAAATGTGTTTTGCTGATTCTTTCCCCTAGGGAGCCAGTTGTTAAACAGTTACAAGTACATTCCCATCCAGACTCCGCTAATTCTCAGAGCATCTTCTTTCAGACAGCTCTAATTGTTAGGAATGTTTTCACTTTACTCTTTCTGTAGCTTTTCCTCTCTTGGTTTTATGTTTCCCTATGGGGCCAAGCAGAATAAATCTTCACTTCACACTAGGAGTGCAACAATGTTATCATAAGTTTACTTTGAAATGGAAATTTCCTTCTTACTATTTCTATTTCCTTTGCCTTATGTTTTTTTTAAAAAATGAACAATGTTAATTGACTCAGCTTGGTTCTTCAAGGTATCCTTAAATCTGGTCCATTTATTAATTGCCTACTGTATGCAAGGTATTGGAGAGATAAGGGCAAAGCTGGAACACTATCTTCAAGGTCCTTACTTTCTGCTTGGGAGGAATCTAATTCATCTTTTACATGACAACCTGCAAATGAGTGAAAATAGCTCTTGTGTCTTGCCCGAGATCCCTGTTCTCCTAACTGTGACCATTCCTTTAATCTTTAAGGTTTGCCAAAGCACTCCCCCCTCTTCTGCAAAGGAGAATGCAAACTAATAAAGGTCAGGGATTCTTTTATTTTGTTTTGATATTTCTTTGAGAAATATAAACTATAAAGACTATCCTGTCTTGAACGAAGTAGGTATTTAACTTACCTATTGAGTTGAATTGAATTGAAAACCCAGAGTAGGATATAGTATGTGGTATTATTATGCCCATCACAGGAGGAAAGTGACTTGGCCAATGTCATACAGCTACTAAGTGGCAGGACTGGGATTTGTCTATTTATTAGATTGGTTAGGTAGACATTGGAAAATGGGGTTGGGGGATGGTAAGGCTAGACGGGACTTTAGAAATCAGGTAGCATAACTCCTCACTACACAAATGTGACAGATTGTGGCTTGTCCAAAATCACACAGTGGATGTAAGAGCCAGCCTTTACATCTGTGCCAAATTGGTACTCTTTCTATTAGTGAGGATAATGTCCCCTTCCCCCCTGTTCCCCCCTTTCCCCCATTGTCTGTTAGGTCACGAGGTAATTAATTGACTAGAGATGCGTGGATCTCACCATAGTGGTTAGAGTTCTGGAGCTGAGATTAGGAAGACTTGAATTCAAATCTGGCTTCAAATACTTGTCACTCTGGGCAAGCCACTTCTATCTGCCTCAGTTTCATCATCTGTAAAATGCTTCATTTTTTCCCCTTTGAGGCAATTGGGGTTAAGTGACTTGCCCAGGGTCACACAGCTAGGAAGTGTTAAGTGTCTGAATCAGATTTGAACTCGGGTCCTCCTGACTTCAGGGCTGGTGCTCTATCCACTGCACTAACTAGCTGCCCCTGTAAAATCCTCCTAATAATAGCATCAACCTCCTAGAGTTGTGAGGATCTACTGAGAATATCTTTTGAATGCTTTGCAAACATTAAAGCTATAGAAATACTATTATCATTATGATGATGTCTAGTTCATTGTTATAAGTTGCATTTTGTAGATCTCGAGCCTGAAAAGCCATACCTGTTTTTTAATTACCGGGAATTCCCTTTCTACATGTCCTGCTAGATCATCCAGTTCACCTTTGGTGACCCAGTGACATTCACTCCTCCCCTTCCTGAAATCCTGCAGGAAACATAGCATCATGATTCTTAAAATAATTGTGAAGGATGGCCTCCTCCCTCTGTGCCCTCCCTCCCCAGGGTATTAGAGGAGGGAGAGAAATCCCTTCCTAAGGAAGGGGGCACATGGGCCAGGGTCACATGCTTCATGTTCTCACTTGACTTCTAGTGAGTGAGCTGGTTTGGGCTCAGGCCCACAGGCCAGTGGGGAATCCCAGGCTGGCTCTGTCTCCTTCCCTCCCTCTCCTTGCCTCTGGCCTTCCTACCCCTGCCTAGTTTGGTATACCCGTAGAGATGGGCGATAGATGTGATTTCAGCCTTGATCCAAGCAAAACACCAGCCAGGTTGAGGCAGATTCTAGCCCTTGCATCCCTAACCGAGCAGGAGTTAGGAAATCTGAGGGGTGGGTGATGGAAAGAGCCTGGGATTTGGTGGCAAAGGTCCTGAATTTGAAAATCCTGGCTTTCCCATTTACGAATTACCACCATCTCAGTGGGGTTCAGCGTCTGCTCCATAAGGAGAGGAGGATGGGTGTGACATCTGAACGAGGTGATCTCCAACTTCTCCCAACTCTCACAGTCTGGGATCTGGGCGTTTTATTCCAGGATAAAAGCCTTGCCTCTCCCAAGGAATGTCCTTGTAGCTGATGGCTCTGGCTGCCTTCTTTTGCTCAGGGCTCTGGCAGTGTTCCCTCAGTGTCACGTGGGTTCCTGGGCTGGCCTGGGAACCTCACCTGCCAGGTAGCACATTCACTGCCTATGGGGGAAACAAACAGCAGCCCTGAGTTCCAAACAACCGACTCATTACAAATGGAGCTTGGGAACACCGTCTTTGCCAGCTAGGGATGGCCCGTGTTTCCCACAGTTCCTCCTTCCAGGTTAGAAGGAATGGGATTTCCTCTCACCCTTCTCTCCTTTTCCCTGCCTGCTCACCACTCAGTATGGGAGATGGGAACTGCCCCATCCTCTGCTCCCCTGACCATATTGACAGGAGAGAGCTGACCCAGACTTCACCTGGTACTGGTAATAAAAATACAAACTCCTATTTCTAAAGTGCCTAAAAGCTTACTTATAAAGCACTCTCTCATAGCACAGTGGAGGGAACATTGGAGTTTTGGCCAACCTGCTCTTCCTTGTACGTGACCCACCAATTCCCCCCTCCCTGCCTTTGTACACACAGGCTGGGCCCCCAAGCTTGGAATGTGCTCCCTCTTCACTTAGGCTGCTTAAAGTCCCTACTCCCCTTGAAAAAATTAATTAAAGTGCTATCTGCTCTAGGAAGGCTTCCTTAACACTCCCAACACTTACTTTCATGCTAGTACCTCCCATTGAAATTTTACCTTATATTGATCCTGTATATACTTTATAGCACAAAGCTAGGTGATAACAGTAGTTAGAAATCCAGCTTCCAACACTAGCTCGGTGATCTTGGAAAACTTCTTTCTGGCTCAATTTCCTCATCTGTGGAATGGAGATAATAATAGCATCTAATTATCAGGGTTCTTGTAAGGACTAAATGAGATAGTATTTGTAAAGCACTTGGCAAACTGTAAAATGCTATGTAAATGTTGTTATTATTACTCCATTTTCCCCTAATCCTTTGTTTCCTCAAGTATAAAGTGGGTGAGGGTTGGACTTGATGGTTGTTAAGGTCCCTTCCAAGTCTGATGTTCCTTCATTTTGGCTGGCTTCTCACAGGAGGGCTGATAAAAGGTGAAATCTGCTTCACTACTTAGTTACCTTTCAATTACAGAATCAGATTGTTCCAGATGTAAGAGCCTTAGAGAGATTGTGGTTCCAAGAACCTCATTTTGTACATGGAGAAATGTATGTTAAAAGGAAAACATTTTACCCACTGTCAGATCTTCTTATGTGTGTGTGTGTGTGTGTGTGTGTGTGTGTGTGTGTGTGTGTGTGTGTGCGTGTGTGTGTGTGTGTGAGAGAGAGAGAGAGAGAGAGAGACAGAGACAGAGACAGAGACAGAGACAGAGAGACAAACAGAGAGACAGAGACAGACAGAAACAAAGAGACAGAGACAAAGAAAGAGCCAGGCAGGCAGACAGGCAGACAGATGGATGGGAGAGAGACACAGAGAGAGACAGACTGGTAGACAGATGGATCTTCTACAATGAATCCAGAATACCTTTAGACAGCCTCATGGATGGGCATTTAAGCTTTCTTTGATCAGCATTGGGATAATATATACCTCTGAGCAGAGTCCATGGATGCCTCTGATGCGAGACTCCCCCATCCCCATATTTATCCGTTAATGCTTCTAATTCATCTCCTTTCTTATTATACTTTATTTCCAAATACAACCAACAGCATTTTCTCTATTTCCAATTAGTAGGCATTTATTTTTTTGCTTCTTCTATATCAGCTGAAGAATTGAAGAAGAAAAAAAGCTAAATCCATATAACACATATAAATGGCTATGTTCAGAAATGTATGTCTCATTCTGCACCCTAAGTCCACTACCCAAGTCCAGTAGAAGATGGGGAGCAAAGTCATTTCCATCCTCTGCAGTCAGTTTATCATTTCAATCAAAGTTCTCAGGTCTTTCAAAGCTATTTTCTCTGTAATGTTAATGTCATTACAGCAGTGTCTTCTATAATTTATAGTTTCTACCAGTTTATGATCATTTCTCCAAGTGCTGGAAAAATTATATTAAAATAGTTTTATATGTGTATGTATGTGTGTATTCATATATATGTATGTATGCACACACACACACACACACACATATATATATATATGTATATATATATATGTATATATATATATATACCCAGCTGGAAATGTAGTGGCTCCCCCAAGGCCTCCTCCTACTCTGATCAGCCAGGGAGCTCTGACCTACTCTCTTTCCTAGCTGGGCTCTGTTTTTGAACTTATTCCCCTATACTCAAAACCCTCAGGGTTCCAAGAGCCACCCAAAGGCTTTTTTCTGTAGAAGGTGTTGTCTCTTGGGTCTGATGGTAATAGCTAACTACCATACTTCCTTGTCTAGAGTGCTTTACAAAGTGCTTTTTGTATTCTCCATTTCACCCAGGAGGAAACTGAGGCTTGAAGTCGGGGAAACATCTTGACCAAGGTCACCCAGCTAGTGACTTTTGGAGTCAGAATCCCAACGTTGTCTAGTGAACTATTGTTGTTCTGGCTCCAAGACTGGCCTTTGTGCTGCACCAAGCTGCCTTCTAATTTAATATTAAACACACCCTAGGGAGCTCACTCCAAGCTGTTGTTAGCAACACAGAAGGAGGCTTAAGGTTTGAATGGTAATAAAGTGGGTGGTTTGAATGGGCTGCATCCCAAGCTCTCTGTTCCGAGTGAGTACTTCTAGGTGTGGAGAATAAGTGAGGGGCCAGCCAGCACGTGGTCTATGGGGCAATAAGAAGCTTTCTGGGTTCCTCTGGGCCAGAACCAGATATCTGGGAACTGCTGTAGGATAAATGGACTTTCTTCTTCTTCCCTAAGCATCTGAGCCAAAGAATTAAGGCCAGCCAAACAAAACAACGCATTTTCACAGGATCCCAGATTCTCTGTCTGCTTTCTCTAGTTTGTACATGGTTGCCTGTTGTTTCTCCCATTAGATTGGAAGCTCTTTGAGGGCAGTGACTATTTTTTGCCCCATTCTTGTAACTCCAGAGCTTAGCACAGGGCCTGGCACATCGGAAATGCTTGCTTTGAGTTTATTGACTGATTCTGTGCTAAAAGAACCTCAAAAGGAGTAACAGCCCCCCCCACACACTCACTTTGGGTGTTACTTAGTTCACCTACATGACTTTTGCTCATTAATAAATTGAAAGGATGACTTGAGAAGTCCCTTCTTGCTCCAAATCCTTCCATCTTATTCTACTTTAGAGCCACACAAGCATAGCTCTTTATTGAGGGCTATTCTCTTTAAACTTTGAAAAAATAACTGTCCAAAGAGTCTTCTTCCTGTGTGTGACTTGTTTCAACAGTCTATTTGGAAAGTGTGAACTTGCTTCTTCCCTAAGAGCTTTCCTAAGAGTCCCATTCCCCAGTTGGCCTTTGTTTGGGTCCTGACTGAGTCAGAGTGAATGTCAATTGCAATTATTTCTGTTTTGGCCAGAAATCCTGAGGGTCTTCCCCTTCTAGGTTGGTCGGGTCTCTCTCTCTCTCTCTCTCTCTCTCTCTCTCTCTCTCTCTCTCTCTCTCTCTCTCTCTCTCTCTCTCTCTCTGTCTTATTCTGTCTTATTCTGTCTTCCTCCCTCTCTCCTCCCCTTTCTCTTTCCTTCCTTCTTTCCTTCTCTTCTTCTTCCCTCCCCCCTTCCTTCCTTTCTCCCTCCCTCCCTTTCTTCCTCCTTTCTTCTTCCTTTCTTCCCTTCCTCCTTCCCTCTTCCTTTTTTCCCTCCTTCTTTCCCTTTCTCCTTCATTCATCCTTCTTTCCCTGTTTCCCTCCCTCCCTGCACCTCAGACCATCTCCAGGTGTCTTGATCTATATGTGGCCATTAGGCCCAGTTAGCTTTGGATGAGAAATTGAGGCAGGTTTCCTTGCCCAGTCCTCCCTCATTCAAATCTGATTCACTTGTGTGTCATAGCATCACCTCCCTGATGACTGTGTTCTCTTCTAAGGACAACTAACACAACAAAGCCCCGTTCTCCAGAATCCCAACAAACCACCAGGATTCTCTCAGTGATCGGTTCTGGCTGGGGAGCCTGTAAACTAATTCAATGCTGCAAAGTGTGTATCTTGTTGACAATGCAGAGCATCCTTGATTGGACTAAGATGGCTGATGAGGCAGTTCCTTACAGTGGAAACAGCATCATCCATATGTCAAGAGGACTTGCATCCAAAGCATTCCTGATCTCTATCAGCCTCACTTCTCCCCTTTGTAAAATGAAAGGATTGGATTGGATGAGGTCTCCTCAGACTCCAGATCTTTGATCCTACTAATCCCTTCCAACAGCACAGTTCTGGGATTCTCTAGGACCAACATTTCCCCAATGCTAGAGTTGATTGGGTCTTTGGTGATCATCTCCTCCAAAGCCTTTTGTTCCACTGAGAGGGGAACTGAAGCCCAGAATGGGGAAGAGGCCTGCCCACTCAGTTCGTCTACTTTGCACTATTTAAAGGAAGAATTATCTGTTTAGTTAGCAGCTACTTAATCATGATGACGTGCATTTCTGTATTGCTCTAAGGTTCATATGCTTTACTCTCAACTAAAAGTGCGATCTGGAGACCTGTGGTTTTTCTCCAATGCTGGAGATGTAATCATCACTGCAGACCCATCCTCTTCACCTCCTGTCTCCCCACCAAGGGACTTTTTCTGCCATTTGATCTTGGGCAGCAGAGAGAAAAATCTTTTAAGAATTCGACTGTCCTAGGGTCACCTGGTTTCTGGAGGCTTTCCGGGGCACAGGCTTTCCTAGGGGCTTCCATCTTTCTGGAGATCTTTCAGGGCAGGATGGATTGGGGAGAGCTCCCAAGATTGGGAGTTGAGAAAGACCATAGGACTCAGCCTCCTGTTTTTGTTTTTGCTTTTTCAGAGGATTGACACTCAGAGTTAGCAGGGCCAGGGGAGAAGGGTCTTGCTGGGCTTGCTCTAGGTCACTTAAAGAAGTAGGGGAGCTGGGGTTTGGCCCTCCAACTCCTGAAGCAGAGCTCCTCTTTTCATTGAAGCTGATTACTGCTTGGGTAGGGTTTTGGCTTGGTCATCCCCGAGGGGCCCTCTTGGCTCTAGGAGTCTGTTCAGCAAAACCAAACTTTGCTTCTGACCAGGAAGATCTCCGAGTTACAGAGGCCTATGTGGGATGGCGGCTGTGCCCAGTTTGGCACAAGGAGGCACCTCAGTTCTGGAGCGAGGGCTGGTTTGGGGAGGGAGTACCGGACTCAGGCTTTGCTTTGCTTTGCTCTGAAGAAGTAAGATTCCCTTCTTTGTTAAGCTTATGAAACATTGAGCAAGGATTGGGCAAAATTGAGTATCACCCCCCCACTTCCTGGATTCCTTGGGGCCATTGGTTTCCTGGCCCAGCGCTCACATTCACCTCTTGATCCCTGTGGCTTGTTCATGAATAAATGAATGAAAAAAAAAAGCATTTCTTAAGTACTTCCTATGTGCCAGGTAGTCATTAACAGGGTTAGCACTCACCTAAGAGAGGACAGCAGATAAAGACTGAAAACAGAGAGACAGAGAGAGACAGAGAGAAATAGAGAGAGAGAGAAACAGAGAGAAGGAAATAGATGGAGAGACAGAAATTGAGAGATAGCAAAAGAGAAAAAGAGAAAGAGACAGAAACAGAAATAGAGAGGTAAACACAGACAGAGATTAAAGAGAGACATAAATTGATAAATAGAGAAAGACAGAGAAAAAGAGAGATAGGCAGAAAGATTCAGACACAGAGACAGAGCAAGACAGAAAAAGAGAGACAGTTTGTGACAGAGAGACCAAGAGAGAAACAAAGGGACAGATAGAAAAAAAGAGACAAAATGAGACAAAGAGAGACAGAGAGGCCAAGAGACAGATAGAGAAACAAAAACAGACAGATCTAGATGACAAGTGTTTAAGAAGGAAGATCGGAAATAGATTCGGGATGGAAAATGCCATCTGCATCCAGAGAGAGAACTTTGGAGACTGAATGTGGATGAAAGCATAGAATTTTCACCTTTTTGTTTGTTTGCTTGCTTGCTTTTTTCCCCTTGATTTTTGGTCTGATATTTCTTGTACAATGTGACAATATATTTAAAGTGATTGTAGATCTTTAATCTATATGAGATTGCTTGCTGACCTGTGGGAGGGGAAAGGTAAGGGAGGGAGGGAAAAATTGGAACTCAAAAAATTTTACAAAAATGAATGTTGAAAATTATCTTTACATGTATTTGGAAAAATAAAATAGTCTTAGGGGTAGAGGTTTAGCAGTTGGGATTCACCTGTGTGTCCTCAAAGGCTGTTAGCACAGGTAGCAATGGTGACCTTTCTCATCTGCCAAGGCTGCAGTTCCTGACTAGTGTGGAATTCCTGTCTGTGGAATTTAGTTTATTTTTATAGACATAATGAAGCGGGTTGTGGTCCCTTTAAGAAACTATTTCCTATTGATCTGTGATCCCTTGCAGAGTCTCAGTCCCTCCTGGGGAAGGCATATCCTCGCCAGATAAGTTATCTTTCCAGGATGCCAGGGCCTTTGATTCAGTTACAAATCCTGGTCAAAAGCATCCCTTTGAAGTGTTGTTCAGTCCAATAAGAGAGCCAGACTGTCCCAGCCCCCACTGGGTCTGACCTGTTTGGGCTGTCCCAGCCCCCACTGAGACCCAATGCAGCTTCCTTCAAGGAAGGTCTTTTTGCAGATGGACCTCAATAACTCACTCAGCTGCCAGGACTTTTTGTCCACTGTATTCTCAGTGCAAAACTCCATTTTCCATAGATCTGCCACTATAGAAGTCATTCTCTTGGTAAACTGATTTCTAGCTAACAATAAATTTTCATTTTGCAACTAATATTTTGGGAATGAGTGAATTCTTTCACTCCTAAAACTTGTGGCCATTTTAAAGGGGATCCTTAACAACTCTCTTATAGCCACTAACCTCTAGACCACCAGGAATCCAGACCACCAGGCAAACCGCATTAATAGGATCATCCATCTACAGCTAGTAGATGAGGAACCTAAAATCTAGAGTCCAAATCACTTAACTGAGATCCTAGATGGCCAGGATTCACATTTGAGTCTTTAGCTCCCAAGAAACCCTCATGGGGGACTCTCTGGGCCCCTTGGAAACTTTTCCAGGCCCCACATCTGAAATGTGATCCAGGGTACTTTGCACCAAAGAGCTTTGGGTCCTCTGTGTATGTAGCACACACGAATCCTTGGGTTGTGATCCAAGGTCTTTAAAGAAGAGACGTTGCCCAGATGACCTTCCCAGCAGCCTCTTGTGTGGCCTGTTACAGGTGCTTCTCCAGACGCTTTTTCCCCAAACCTGACCTTGCCTCTCACCAGCTGCAGGGCTGGGCTGGGAGTTTGCCTCTGCCCTCAGCATTTCTGGAATTGTGACTGGGCCATGCACACCTACTAGCTTTCCCTCTGAAGCCACGAACTTCTCTACTCACTTTGTGTTAATTAAAAGTGCTTCAAAGAATAGGGCATTTTATTATGGGATTTTAATGGATGGTTAAGGTTCTTCATTTTTTTCCTCTTTGTTTAATAAGGGAAATGATGCTTGTAAATAATAGTTGGTACTATTAAGACCCTATATTTAAAGCTAAAAGTGTTCTTAGATATTTTCTAGACCAATCCCTTTATTTTACAGATGGGAAAACTGAGGCCCAGGAAAAACAAGGGCCTTGTTCAAGATCAGACTTGGAATAGTACCTGGAAGAATTGAGATTCAAATCCCTGTCTTCTGACCTTCATACTGCCTCCCAAGACTTCCTTGCCTTTGTTAAAGTATCAAGTATCTGAGACAGGATTTGAACTCAGGTCCTCCTGACTCCAGGACTGTTATTTTATCCACTGCACCATCTAGCTGCTCTGTAATACATTGTAAAGACTCTGATTGTACGGCAATCTTCACCCCAATTTTGCTGAGGATGGGAGAACTCTCAGAGTTAGTAAGCTTTGGATCTGAGATTTGGACCCCAGGGCTCCAGTGCTTTTTCCAAGATACCACATTGCTTTGCCTTGATAATGAGTTTTTGATCGGTGATGTCATGGATTCTTGGAAAGGGACAGGATGCTGGCTTTCTGGTTTGTTTTTTAAAATCTCTGAACCTCCCCTGTTCTCTCTGTCTGTGTCCCTGTCTCTCTCTGCCTTCTCCTCCTTTCTTTTCTGTCCTTTCTTCTCTCTCTTCCTTCTCCTCCTCCTCCTTCTCCTCTACCTTCTTTTTCTTCTCTCTTCATTCCCTTCTTTCTCCTCCTCCCTCTCCATCTCCTCCCTCTTTTCCTCTTTGTTCTTATTGGTAGAACCTCCCTCCCCCCCCCAACATACAGCAGTAAATACATTTCTGAGCATGTGGTAGGGCTCAGGTACTTGCTGAATGAATGCTGAAGTGTCAAGTGTTTAGTTTTAACCCCTTCTTTAAGAGGATGATAATGATGGGGAAGGATTATTGCTATCCCCCCCCCATACAGCTTTGTCAAATGTTCTTGGAGAAAACTAGATTATAACATAGGCTAGTGAAGTGGCTCAGTGGGTAGAAGATTGGACTTTCAATAAGGTTTGTGAACCTGGTAAGTCACTTAACTCTGTTTGCCTCAGTTTCCTCGTCCATAAAATGAGCCGGAGAAGGAAATACAAACCACTCCGGTATCTGCCAAGGAAACCCCATATGACATTACAACATCAGTAACAGGTGACAACCTCCCTGAGTCTCAGGTTCCTTACTTGTAAAACAGGGTTAATAATGCTGACATCACCCCTCTCACAGGGTGATTTAGAAGAAAGAATTTTGCCAACCTTATAACAACATAGGAATTGCACTTAGAACATCAAGGTAGGTGGACTAAGTGCTAAGTTGCATGAAGTGGGGGCTTGTTTATTACAAATTTTCCTCACGATATCTGTTGGCCCATGGGCTACTTGTCAAGTGTTTCCAGGCGGTACCAGCCACAGTGCCTTGTGCCAGGCATTATTACCAAAGAGCTCTTTGTTCAAGCCCTAGTTTTTGTGTCCTCTGTGACCCCAGGAAGGTGCTTTCCCTGTTTGGGTCTTGGTTTCTTCAACTAAAATAAGGACATTAGTCTATATAAACTTGTGAAAGTCTCTTCTGATTCTTAATTCTGTGATCCTTCTTGAACAGTCTCAGAACAGGATTTGCAAAAGGGAAATCCTCTTTTCCACTGGATCTGTGATTTCCTGAGCATAGGGACCTTCCAGTGTGAAAAAGCTCTACTGAAAATAGACCTGGCCTCTAATTGTCCTCCTAGGCTTAATTGTCCTGAGGTTAAGGGACCTTTCCACAATCATTTGTTAGGGGGCAAGGCTTCCTTGCATGCAAGGCTGGCCCTCTATGTAGAAATCTATGGGAGACAATAGTTCATTAGAAAGAAAACTGGATTTCAATCCCAGGCCTAGCACTTATGATCAAGACTTTTTACCTCTGTGCTCAAGTTTCCTCCATGGTAAACAAGAGGGTTGGACTCATGGTTTCTAAGGATCCTTCCAACTCTCGATTATCCTGTGATCTGTACTGATTCTCATTAGTCTTTCTCAATAAATCTTATTAATGATTCAGAGGTGCCAATGGTAACTCCTTTAGCTTTGCGCCACCACTGGCTTTGGTGACAAATAGGTTGTTGGTGATCTCTGGAAGGAGAGGGACATTTTGAAATCTGGACCTGAGGAATGAGTGGGTAGGAGGAGGAGGTAGGAAGGCAGTCCATTCTACAGGAAAGCACAGGACTGGGACACAGATGGTATTCTGGTCAATGACTTGCTCTGTGGACTTAAGACCATTTTCCTCTTTAGGCTACTGATGGGACTAGGTTAAATGACCCTCTAAGAGAGCATTTAGGTGGAGGTTTTGGGGACAAAGATTTGGGTCCAACGTTAGCCAAATGTTCTGACCAATAAAGCTGTCCCTAAGTGGGATGTGTTTCTTTGGCCAGATGACCATTTGGCCTTGGATAGCTTAGCAGCTGTAGAGGGAATTGTTCAGGTTTAGGTTTAAGACTAGGCTAGATGGTATCTGAGAATCTAGGATTTTGTGGCTCTCTGTGGACCAGTCACTGAACTGGGTAGAAGTCAAGTGATCCAATTCTACTTGAAGCTCTGCCACATAAACTGGAGAGTACTAGATGACAATTACCACAGCTCCTGTTTCTCTAGCAAAGGTTTACAAAAGGTTTGCAAAGTCCTTTTTTCACCAAAATCATCCGAGCTAAGAAGCCTAAAGATGATTATGACCATTTTACAGATAAGGAAATTGAGGCTGAAGGGAAATTCCAAGCCTAGCAAGTGTCTGGGCCTTAATCTGCAGCCAGCGGTCTTCCAGCTAGTCTAGCTGGCTTTCTTTTTCAAGTTTGGGGTGATCCACAGTTAGCCACAATGATGTACCTTTAACGTGTTAGGAGCAGCACCACGACTCCGGGCAATCCCCTTCCTCCTGCTGCTTGTTCTGGCTTTAATTGCTTGGGAACTTTTCAGTTGTCCTGATTTGGAAAATGTGTCGCAATCTTTGCAACGTATGCAGAAAGTCCTCTGCCAGAATTGATGCACAGCTGGGCAGGGAAGGAAGTGTTTGCTAAGGACACACAAGCTTTGCTCTCCTCCTCCTCCTCTTCTTCTCCTTTTGCTCTTCTTTCCTTTTCTTTCCTCCCTTTCTTTTTTCTTCCTTTTCTTCTCTTCCTCATTCTCCCTCTCTGTTTTTCATTCTCTTTCCTTCCATCCTCTTCCTCTCCTTTTTCTTTTACTTTCCTTGTTATTTCTTTCTCTCATCTATTTTCTATTCTCCCTCTCTCCCCTTTCCTCTCCTTCCTCTCTCCCTTCCTTCCTTCCTCCCTTCCTCCTTTCCTTCCTTCTTCCCTCCCTCCCTCATTGAGTTAAGTGATTTGCCTAGGGTCAGACAGCTAGCTTGTGTCAAATTCTAGATCTGAACTCATATCCTCCTCACTCCAATATTGGTGCCTTCTGCTCCACCTAGCTTCCCCTCTCCTCCATTTTAGTTTTTTCCTCCTCTCTTCCTTCTTCCTCTCTCTTCTCTCCTTCCTTCCATTCCTCTTCTCACCTTTCCCTTTGTTTCTTCTTCCCAATTATTTGCCCAAGTACTTTCTTAACCCAGTTTTTTTAAAGGTTAGATTTAGATTCTAGTATATTATTCTGTTCCCTGACAGTTTTCACAGCAAGCCCATTGAGCTATGACTCACAAACACTTCCAGGCTATAACTGTGATTGATATGAAACACTCTGTTAATGATAATAATAAACAATAATAATAGCATCTCCAACAATTTAGTGGACATCTGGAACTAGATATCTGGCAGATGTCTTTAACTGAATATGTCCCAAACTGGACTCTTTATCATTCATCCCAAACTTCCTTTCTTCCTAACTTTCCTACTACTGTGTCAAAGCACCACCATCCTTCCAGAAACCAGGTTCATGGTTTAGATAGGTCATCTTAAACTCTTCCTTTTTCCTGCCTCCCTCGATACACACACCTCATAGCCAATCTGTTTCCAGCTCTTGTAGGTTTTGCCTTGTTGACATCTCATATGTGTACCTTTTTGTCCCAAGGCCACAGCCCTGGTGCAAGCCCTTGTCATCTTGCACTGAACCACTGAGATGGCCTCCTGGTCTGTGCTTCCAGTATCTCTCCACTCAGTTGTTATATTGATTTTCCTTCAGCCTGGATCTGACTATGATGCACTCACCCCATTCATTAAGCTTTAGGGGCTCCCTATCACTCCCAGAATTAAATAGAAAAATTTTGTTGATTGACTAAAACCCTCTGGCACTAAAAGCCCTTTGTAACCCAGTCTCCTCCTATCTTACCGCCCTCTCTTGTCCACAATCTGTGATCCAAGGACTCTGATCTTCTCCTTCCTCGTCTCTTGACTGGGCATTTCCTGGCTGTCCTCCATGTCTGGCAGACTCTCCCTCCTCAGTTACGTTCCCTCCCCCCTTGCTTCCCTTAAGTCAACTTCAAGGGCTTCAATAAGCTCTTCTCAACCCCCTTTTAATTCTAATACCTTCCCTATTTTGATGATTTCTAATTTATCCTGTCTCTAGATTGTTTGTACATAATTGTTTATTCCTTGTCTGTTCCTCATTATGTGAACTCTTTAAGATCAGGGAATGTCTTTTACCTTTCTTTGTACCCACGGTAACTTGGCATATAGTAGGTTCTTAATAAGTGCTTATTGACTGACTAAATAATAACAGCTCACATTTCTATGGGATTTCATGGTTACTGGCTGCTACATATATACTCCAGAACTTAATAAGCCTGTTCCAGAACTTAAGAGTCAGCCTTTAATAAGGATACTAGTTATCTCCATTTTCCAGTCGGGCAGACTAGGGGCTCAGGGAGACCAGCAAGGATTTGTTCAAGGTCGCACAGCTGATAATAATGATAACTCCTATTTATCAAGCATTTAGTTAGATAAAGTGTTATCAACCCCACCATCCAGTAACCTTGATGATGGTGAAGGTATAATAATAATGACTATAGACAACATTTAATATTTTCAGGGGTACTTTACATATATATTATATGTATATCTTATACATATATATGTATTAATGTTTATTTGTACATATTTATATGTTTACATGTGTGTTTACATATATTTCTCATGTTTGTATTTATATGTATATATTTATACATATTATGTCAGCTGGGGGGCAGGTAGAGTGAATAGAGCAATGGGCCTGGAGTCAAAAAGATTCATCTGAGTTCAAATCCAGCCCAACTGTATGACCTGGGCAAGCCACTTAATCCTGTTTGCCTCAGTTTCCTCACATGTAAAATGAACTGAAGAAGGAATCAGCAACCACTCCAATATATTTGCTAAAAAAAAATTTTTTTAATAACAATCCCCAAACCCAAATGAGGTCATTAAGTATCTGACATAACTCAACAACAATTGCATATATTAATTTACCTCATCTGATCCATACCACAATCTTGTGCTATTTCTCTTCCTTTTTACAAGTGAGGAAACTGGGACTCTGAGAAGCTAAGGGAATTTGTTGCCCATGATCATTCAGCTAAGAGATGCTTGAGGGGAGTTTTGAACTCAGGACTTCTCCACTCCAAGTCTAGTTCTCTCTCCACCACCCCTTTTTACTGTCTCCTTGGGTTACCTATACATAGCTTGTAAGTGCAGAGTCTAGCTCTTGAACCCAGGTCTCCTGACTTAGATAGAATCCAGCTCTCATCCCATCATACTCTGCTGATAATAATGAGTGGCTAGCAAAAATCCCGCTCTCTTTCACTTCTAAGCCAGCCTGCTTTGTTCAGTGTTCCACTGCTTCCCACATGCATACTCTCTTTCTCTCTCTGGATTAATAGAGATACAATCAACTTGGGCCTTCATCCCAGACAAAAATACTACAAAGCTTTGTTTTTTGAAAAGGAAGGGGACCTTGGGAATTGAGCAGATAAGAGTTGTGATGTTTTAAGCCACATGTCCGATGGAATGAGTTGCCAACTTTAAAACAAAACATTTCCCCCACACACCCTCACCCCTCAATGCTGTCACTAATCACATACACCCAGAGAGCCTGGTTGCTTGGGAAATGGGGAAAATGTCTGCTTCTGGGAAGGGAGGCACCTGCTCAGTTAATTTTATCTGTTCCCGTGTAAATAAGGTTCTTAAGAATTTCCATCTCAGCTCCTTAGGGTGAGGGCATCTCAGACTTCATTGTTCCCTGCTGTGGGGAAATGGAATTCTTTGCTAAGAATAGAAGTTTGAACTTCTTGATCACTCAAGGAAACTCTGAGACTGAACCTGCGTCTCTTTGCAAAGCCTGTTCTACCCCTGCTGAGAACCTGGCCAGAAGGAAAGAGCTGGGGAGACACAGCAGGGTATTAGACTTTCTGAAGAATTAAATTAACAAATGTACCGTCTGAGCTGTTGGGCCAAAGGAACTGGGTTTTCCTCCTAATGATTTGAACATGTCTGGGACAATGGACGTTGTTGTCCGGAATCATGCAGATAATTCTCAAAGTACTCCACCCTTCTGTGTCTGATCCAGGTACCTGGGGAGAGCCATGTACCACTGGGACTTTGGAGGTCTGGGTCCTAGGTCTAGTTCTGTTAGCTGGATGACCTTGAACAACTCCCTCTCATTTTTGGAATTCATTTCCCCATTTGTATAATAATAGAATTGGAAATGATTTACAAGGGTCTTATCAGTGCTAACATTCTGAGTTCTAAGGCCCTTCTCAGTTCTGATATTTCTGTTCTAGAGCTTCTCTTGTCTGGCAGTCTATGTTCCAAGATCCCTTCTGGATCTGATATTTGTGTTCTAAGGGCCCCCCCAGCTCTGACCTCCTGGGTTCTAAGGGCCCTCCCAGCTCTGACCTCCTGGGTTCTAAGGGCCCATCCATCTCCATGCTCTTTGTTTTAAAATCCGTTCTGCTTAGAGATTTTGTTCTATTATTACGTCCAAGACCTGACTTGACAAGTCCTGACTCTTACTCACAAAGACCTGGCTTTAAGTCCCATCTCAAACATGCACCAGCTGGGTGACTGGTGTTAAGGTTTTTGACCCTCTCTGAGCTCTCTGCCCCCATAACTTTAGAGACTTATATAGGAAATGCTAAACGAGTGTAGCCAAGCCGGGGGCCAAATGCTTGGTGAGTCTAGTGTGCCTATAATATCTTTCCAGAGGATTTTTGTAGGAAGATTTGGGAGCGTTTTGGCTCTTCCATTTTGCTCGACTCTGTGAGATCATAGGGAGCCAGCTGGTCATTCGCAAATACCTTCTGTCCTCAGCCTCCCCTGGGCCAAACTATACATGGAGAAGCTTTCAGCTTGGGGGGGAGGTTGAGGGTGGGGGTGGGAGGGGAGACATTCCGGATTCTTTTCCAGACTCTGTATGGACTTTTGCCCCTTGATCGGCACGTGTGCAGCTCTGAAGCCTCATCCTGTGATCTGGCCTGCTGCCATGCCTTTTCTGTCTTTGGGTCTCTGCAGTGGCAGGGGCATGGAGATGGATCATCAACTTTCTGAGTACTCTGTACCTCCTGCCCCCAAGGTCTTATGAGCCCACAGCTCCAGCCATGCTTTCCTCAGCTCTCCTGCGTGTGTGTGTGTATGTGTGTGTGTGTGATCAGAATACAACCTGGGTGTCCTCCATAAAGACCAGGGCCCACAGGCTGACCTTCATCTGAATTATCTGAGTCCTAGAGGGAGGGAGAATCTTTGTAGTTAAAAAAAAAATTTCATATTTTCATTTCAAATGATATGTGGTTTGGCTTAGGGACAAATACTGAGCCTAAGATTTAATTTCCAATCTAAATAACAAATAATTAGGCTGAGAGGTAGCGTTTGCATGACTGACTACAGAATCTTGCTTTTAGGTTCAGAAAAGGCCTTAAAAACTATCTAGTTTAAGCTCCACCCCCATTTGTTTGTTTGTTGTTTTTTTTTTTTTGAGCAGATGATAGATTTTAGAACTGGAGAGGACCTAAAAGATCATGGGGAGACAATTCAGAGGCTGTCTAATCCAATCTCCTGATTTTAAGAATGAAAAAGGGTGCACCCAGTATCTTTCCTGGTGAAGGAAATGAACATTTATTAAGCACCTCCTACACTGCTGAGCACTATACAGTTATTCACTTTGATCTTCACAAGTGACTTGCCCAGGATCACACCGATTGTAAGTATCTGAGGCAGGACTCTAATCCAGGTCTTGCCCCAGCCTAGTGCTGTACCTACTGTGCCATCCAGCTGCCAAGGAAAGCAAGAAGGCGGCCTTCCCTGCTTCTTCCCAGGCTGTGACACGTGAGAGCTAGAGAGACATCATCAAACACCCTGTTTACCATTAGAGACACTAAGATTCAGAGTGAAAAGGAACGGACTCAAAGCTTTGCTTTTAATAGGTACAGTTGGTTTTTGAAACCCAGGTTCATTACTCCATGTCACCTTTCAGAACCAGGGTTACTTCTCCTTAGGCAAGGGAGGAAGGATGGTGATGGTGGAGACACACATTTATGTTGGGAAGTTTATAAAGGCCCCAGACCTGTGGCAGGAAGGCCGGCTTTGCAATCTGGATTCAGATTTCAGCTCTGACACTTAGGACCCATGTCCTAATATGGAGCAGGTGCCTTAAGTTCTCTGCCTTCAGATTCCGGGCTGCAAAATAAGGGATTTGAGTTGTCTGCCCTTCTCAAGCCTTTTCCAGCACTAAATGTGTGATACTATTATCATCTCCCTCTCTCTCTGTCTCTGTCTCTTTTTCTTTGTCTCTCATCTCTCTGTCTCTGTACTCTCCCCCCTGTTTTTCTCCCCCAAACCCATCTCTGTCTCTTTCTCTCATTTTCTCTGACTCTGTCTCTTTCTCTGTCTGTGTCTCTCCCATCTCTCTGTCTCTCCTCTCTCTTACACCACACACACAGATATGTTTCTCCAACCTGTCCGGGCCATGAGGATTATTTTGTCTTGGACTTCTAAAGCAGAGTTTCCCTTGGGCCATGGGCTGTTCATTTTTCCCAGGATGCTTGTGGTTGTGGTTAGAGGTAGGAACTCTGGGCCCATGGAGACCCAGGCCTCATCCCAGAGCGGAGGCTGAACCTCCTGCCTGAGGATTTCCAAATGTTTGCCAACTGCATGGGCAGGGAAGACAACAAGCAGCAGTTCCAGAAGCGGGGTGGCTGGGACCAGATGGGGAAGCCTGAACTCCCCATTCTGTGACTTGGTCCCCGAGAGGCCACATGTCAGAGAGCAGAGAAATCCTGCGCTCGTAGCTGGGTCCAGAAGCGGCCTTGTCCTTCTCTGTACAGCAAGCAGAGTAGTGGGAGTTCTTCAGTTAGTCACCCTAGGGAGCCTACAGAGATTATTATTGTTTTTATCTCATGTTTCCCATCTCTTTGATGGAGTTCAGATAGAGCAAGTCACAATCATGTTGTTATTCTTTATATTTGGAGCTCTGCAATCTTGCACAAGGAGATATAATTATCCTGACTATTATTGTTAATTAGCACATGTTTCTGTAATGCTTCAACAATGCTTTGCTCTCAACCATCCCTTCAGGCTTCAAAGAAAGAGAGAGAGCAAGCAATTATTAAGCACCATCTATGTGCTAATGAAGTTTACAAAGATAATTTCATTTACTCTCTTTTCTACTGAGAAGGGTTATGGACTGAACTTGTGTTCTCCTTCATATAGGGAACTCCCAGGTGAGGAAATTCTCTCTGTGAGTGCAGATCACACCTTCTCTGAAATTTAGTCTTAGAGCATGGAGGAGTTAATTGCTTTCACCAGGGTCATGTAGCCAGAGTAGAGACTTGAGCTCCAAGGCAATAGCTTGCTGCCTCCCAGTTCCCTTTTTAACAGATAAAGAAACTTAAAATTCAGAGATTTTTAAAAATGACTTGCCTATGTTCACATTGTAAATGTTAGCATTAGGCTCCCTGCCCAGTGTTGTTCCCCTTTCCACCTCACCTGCCTCTAAGCACTAGGAGAAGCCAGGGAAGGAGAGAGGTCAGCCATTGTCAGCTCCCTTCTTATGTCCCTTCCCCACCTTTCTTCATGTCTTTCACTTTACACATCCCTTCCAGATGGAAGGATTCAGCCTGGGTATCTGGAATATATCTCAGAGGAGATAGAATCTTCGATCTGGGAGAGACCTTCAAAGTCATAATCTTTTAGCCCCATTCTCTTGACAATAAGTCTGGGCAAGTGGTCATAGGGTCACCTCCAAAAAGAGGGAGATCACTAATTCTTGGAGTCACCCTGTTAGACAGCTCTGATTCCTTAGATTAAGCTGTAATCTGTCTCCCTTTTGCTTTTACTTTTGGAAGGAGAATAAGCTTTTATTAAGCACCTTCTTTGTGCCAAGCATTCTGCTAAGTGCTTTACAAATATTTTACTTGATTCTCATATTTGCCCAGGGAGGTATTATTATTTCCCCCATGTTACAGTTAAGGAGACTGAGGCATACAGAAATTAAGTGACTTGCTCAGTATCACACAGTTATTACATATGAGACTAAATTCGAATGTTTTGAATCCAGGCCTTCCAGAATCCTGTTTCAGCTCTCTCTAATTACTATGACACTTAGTTGTCTTTGAAGTTAGCTCTGCCTTTTGGATGGGCAGCTCACAGACTTTTCCACATGAAAATCTACTCTGGGAGTAACCAAGTGGTGGAGTCAGAAAGACTTGAGTTCAAGCCAAGCTTCAGACACTTATCGACACTTAACCCTGATTGCCTCAAAAACAAACAAACAGAAAAGAAAATCCACATTGTACTTGAAATCAGTGACCCTACCTACTCCCCCCCCTTGCTTGAGTATTCTCTTTAAAATGTAAACTTTTCTAGTTCTTACAACTAGTAGTTGTAAGGAGGTGATGGAGAAAAGCTGGATTTGGAAACACTACGACTTCGATTCAGATCTCCACATGCCATCTGTGTGACTGGGCAAAGCATTCAATCCCTTTGAGACTCAGTTTCCTGACCTGTAAAATGAGGGTAAGGTGGATGGAGTAGCTGATCCTCAAATAATATAATTTTCAGACCCTTCTTCATCTTGATAGACCCCTTAGGCCCTCAAGACCTTTTTTGTAGGAATTGTTGAATCATAGCTGCTCCATCCTGGAACTGCAGGGTTTTTAAATGGCTGATTTCACTGGGTTACTACAATGTAACTAAGAGCTGAATGCCATTTACAAATGTGCTCCTCCCCAAATTTATATATAATCCTAACTTTGTTATTTTGAGAAGGTAACAAAAGAATTGAATATGTGATTTATGCTGTTTTAGAAGTTCATGATGACTAAGGAAGGCAGGGCACTGGGCATGGTTCAGATATTTGGAGAGCAGCTTATAAAGAGTTCAGAAGTCCCACAGATTGAGACCCTCAAAAAGAAAACATCCTGAATGAGACAGACATCTCTGATGAATGAAATTGCCCAAGTGGTAGTGTTAGAAAGAAAAGGGAGGAGAAAAGGATTATGGTATATCGGAGGTCCTTGATAAGATAGTATGATATAATGGAAAGAGCCCCAGCTTTGTAATAGGAAGGCTGGGGTTCAGGTCCTAAGTTAAAACTGTGGTTTGTCACTACTGAACCTGTTTCAACTGGGATATCAAAAGATCTCCCTCTTAGCGGTGTTATGAGATTACCTGGCATGTGATAGTATTCTATGCCTAGGTTGTGTATAACATCATGGGAAATGAGGAAAAGAGTCTAGGGCTTAGAGTTGGGATGGATCTGAGTCAAAGATCTGGTACACACTTTGTGCTATCATGGGCAAGTATTTTTAACCTTCCTGGGCCTGTTACCTCATCTACAAAATAGGTATAATAATATCTGCAGTATTTCACAGTTATTTGCATGTTGAAACAATATAAAGAACATGAAGTACTTTGGAAAGCTTAATGTGCTGTAGCAATGTTAGCTGATAATTATTTAAGGTGATGTAATCTAGGGACAGTGATGTGGATGCATAGGGTACTCTCTGAGCTAAAAGGAGGTCTATACAGAAAACAACGAGCAGATACAACAAAAGATTGATACAGAAAGTGGGCAATAATCCTTGAAGAATGGTATCGAGAAGTCTAAAAGCCCGAGCAAACAGAGGCTCATGAACAATGCTGCAGGGAAGAAAAGAATATAAGGTTTTGTTGGGGACAAGAAAAAGTAGACTGGGACACATTTGGCGTTTGTATCAGGCAGGCTGTAATGATAACAGATGGTAGGGAAAGCTGGGCTGCTCGCTTCCTATTTTGTTTTCATCTTGTTTATTAAGGTCCATGATTTTCAGCCTGGGAAGGATTAAAAAATAAACAAACATGGTTAAAAGAGAACAGGAACTGGAACTGGAAATCAGTGCCAGTGAGGAGAAAGCAGGAGAGGAAGAAGCCTTTGAAAGGAGACTAAGCCCTCTGATTCAGGTGAGCTAAGCCCAAAGGCCTGAAAGATTGTCTGGATGGGATTTCTGAACTGAAATCCGCAGTGGAGAGTTGTGGATGTTAGGAAGTATTTTGGAGGTATAGAATTTTTTTTGGAGAGGAAATAGTGGATTCTAAAAACATAAATGCTACTTCATCCCTGACAAAGTGCCAGAGCAGATTGTCAAATGAAAGATGGGCTTAGAAGGGGTGATGGTGATTACTAAGAGCCAGCCTAGGTAGAATAAGAATAGATCAGTTTTCTTGTGCAGCAAGATAATTGTACAAATATGTTTACATATATTGGATTTAACATATATTTTAACATGTGTAACATATATTGGATTACTTGCCATCTAGGGTAGAAGATGGGGAAATTTTGGAAAACAAGGCTATGCAAGGATCACTGTTGAAAAATTATCTGTGCATATGTTTTGAAAATAAAAGGCTTTAATACTAATAATAATAAAAGAAGAGATCGGGCAAGGCAAGCTTTTACTTTTTGGTCAAGATTGCTAGATTGGTACGTGAAGAGTGTTTGTAGGGACCTAGAATATCAGGATTGCTCAAGGTATTGGACAAAAGTCTTTCAAGATATCCTTGTTGATAAAGGGGAAAGGTATACATTGGGGGAAAGAAAGCACAATGGATTTATAGCTGGTTGGAAAAACAGCATAAAGGCTATTGATGAATGGAGAAGAATATATGCAAGTATCTTTCGAATTTCATGGCAGAGGACTTCATCCTCAGCCTCACCTGTTCAAATCAGGGCTGCTGCTGCTGGTAGCTATCATTTATACGGCTCTTTAAGGTCTGCAAAGCATTTTCTTATTATCTCATTTTTATCCTCACAACAACCCTAAGAAGTAGGTGCAGACTTTATGATTTTCATTTTGTAGACGAGGAAACTGAGAAAGACTGAACTTGCCCAGGGTCACACAACTAGTAAATGTCAGGGGCTGGATTTGAATTTGGATCTTCATGATTCCAAGCCCAGGGCTCTAGGCATTGTGCCATCTATGGCATATTTATTAGTTTTTTGCTAGGACCCAAACTGGGAGGGATAATTGGTATGCTGGAGGAGAAAATCAGCATGTAGAAGGAATTTCCATTTTACTCTGATAATTACATCTGTTAAGGAGGAAGAAAAGTACCTTCTCATAATTTCAGGTAATAATGTATCACCTGTTTTGCTACTTAACACCTTGGGGAATGGTTCTCTGTTTCTGTATCTTCTTGAACCAGAGTTAATATTCACACATTGGGTTTTCATGCTGGGGAAAGACGACTTAGGCATTTTAGTCACAGTTGCCTGTTTGAAGAGTTTGATGAAATTTGAGCTTTCATAAAGTGCTAAGTAAAAATAAAAAGGTTTAGGACTAAAGATTTCAGGTGGCCCTGGTATTCTCAAAGGCAGAGATTTGCTTTGGGGGAAATGTGATATTGGACAAATCATGTTCACTTACCATCTCATCTCTGTGCCTCAATTTGGGGGTTGGGCCGGATGATTTCTGAGGTCCTGTCTAGCTCCAGGTCTGTCATCCCAACTTGTAAAAGCTGTTTCAGCTGTTTCAGGTTCAGGAACCTGAAAATTGAATTTTCTGCAATATTTTTTTAACATTTCTTCATTGGGTTTAGTTTTTAAAAGGGAAACTTGAACCCCAAGACTGTCAAGTCAGTTTGTATTTATTAAAACTACATGCGATATATACATATATTGTATTTAATTTATACTTTAACATATTTAACATGTATTGGTCAACCTGCCATGGGGGGGAGGGAAGGAGGGGAAAAATTAGAACAAAAGGTTTGGCAATTGTCAATGCTGTAAAATTACCCATGCATATATCTGGTAAATAAAAACTATTATATAAAAAAAAAACTACATGTGAACAAGACAGAGGATAAATGGGAGATAATTTCAGAAGTGCAGCCTTGATATTTAGGAGGACTTCGGAAGACTTCTTGTAGAAGATAGGGCCTAAGCCGAGACTTCAAAGAAGTCAGAGAAGCCAGACTGGATGTTTAGTTTTTGTGTGACCCTGGGCAAGTCAACCCCAATTGCCTGTCAAAAAAAAAAAAAAGATTAAAAAATTGATTTTTTCTATGGGTCAGTTAGAAATGATTCCACCTAATATTTGGTATAAGATTCTTGGTTTTAAAGATCCGATTGGGAGGTCAGAGAATGTCAGAGCATGTACTTAGGCCTGACTCTCGGAACCACATTGAAGGTGAAAATAGACTATGGGAGGTTGAACTTTCGAACAAATATGGCCCTGTTGAGTCAGGTTGAGGCGCCTTAGAGCAGAGAACGTTAGAGCTGGGAGGGCCTTGAGAACAGGAGTTGTCAGAGCTGAGAGCTAGTTTTTAAAGATCATCTAATCCAACTCCCTCATTCTACAGATGAAAAAAGAGGCCCACAGAGGGAAAGGAATTTTCTGAGGGCCATATAGATGGCTGAGCTGGAACTCAAATTCAGATCTTCTGACTCCAAATCCAGGCCCTCTTCCCTCCACCACACTCCCCAAAGCACCCCACAGAAGCCAGCCTCAGGCTGGGCCTAACACATCTGTGTACACACATCAGCTTCCAGACCTCTCTGTGTGGGCTGTGCTACAGTATTTTCCTTTAGGAGATGAAGACTATTGCCTCCAGGATCGAATGCAAACTTCTGGTTAGCACTGAAAGCCCTGAACGATGTGGCTCCAGCCCACTGTTCCAGCTTGATTTCACATTACTTCCTTTCATATAGTCCAGTCCCTACCAAACTAGCCAACTTACTGGTCCCTGGAGTTAGCCTTCCCTCAGCAAGTGGAAGGCCTGTGCATTTAACTGTCATAAACACGTCGACTTTTTTATAAAATAATAATAGCTTTTTATTTTTCCAAATCCATGCAAAGATAGTTTTCAACATTCCCCCCTGCAAAACCTTAGTTCCAAATGTTTCTTCCTCTCTCCCTTCCTTCTCTAAACAGCAAGCAATCTGTTAAGAAGGAATGAAACTACCACCTCCCACTTTTTAGCTCTTGCTTTGACCCTGTACCTTCCTAAACTGGAAATAGTATTCACATATTGGGTAATATTCACTTGTCCACCACCTTGCATTTGCACAATGTTGTACATTATGCACAAGCTCCAGGCCTGGGGCTTCCTAACCCCTAACTGAATTCAGATGTGGCTGCAGACACTTCTTAGCTGTGTGATCCTGGCCAAGTCATTTTACCTCTGTTCTGTCTCAGTTTCCTCATCTGGGAAATGGAGATAATAATAGCACCTACCTCCTAGGTTCTTGTGAGGATCAAATGAGGTAATAATTGTAAAATGCTTAGCACATAGTAAGCCTTATGCATCCTTGTGCTTTCTCCGTCTTCAGATTAGCTTGTATTTTTATATGTTTACATATTTATTGTTCCTCCGTTTATTAACGTACATTAACATAATTTCCAGCGTATGTACAGTAGGTGCTTAAAGCCTGTTTGTTGGTAGAGGCATCCTATCCTGACCGACCACCTTTCCGGAGACTTCTCCGAGTCGGGAAGGCCCGGAGCCAAGTCCCACCCCACGCAGCTCTAAGACTGTAAATAGCTGAACAGGTGCTGACCTGCATTAGTAAAGGCTGTTTCCCCCCCAGGAGTTCACTATACCAATGAAATCATAGGTCGCGTTTGTTGGATTGGATTTGGGAGGGGGAGGGAGCCCGGCAGGGTTCGGGGACCTGGCTTCCTAGCCTAGTTTTGTACTTCTAAGGGAGCCTCATGTGTAGAGTGAGGGGCTCGGCCCCAATGGCCCCAAGGCCCCTTCCTGCAATAAACCCATGAGCCGGTCATGGGCGGCCTTGAACCGATCTTTCACCCGTGCCGCCCCTTTCAGCCTCAGTTTCCCCCTTGAAGGATGGCGGATGATCCTCGAATTGCCCCTTATACCACGAAGGCTTCTGGGAGTGAGAAGTGCGCGTTAGAGGCGCTGTGGACACCCCCGGGTCCAGCTCCCTGGGATTGCAGAGGAGGAATCTGGTGAACCAGAAAGGGACGGTGATTTGTCCCAGGTGACCCAGGGACTCAGCGCCCGGGCCGGGGACTCGGACCCAGAACCGGCGTCAGGTGCTTTAGACTGCGGCTTCCCGGTCTCTGCTCGGAGGTGCGGTCGTGCGCCTGGGGCGGCCCCTTCCGACGGGGGCAGTGTTCAGGTCTGCGCGCCCGGACCTGGGGCGGGCCGCGATGCCCTGCGCGCCTCCCCGGCCCAGCCAGCTCGGCCAGCGCGGGGTTAAGCTGGGGCTGCTCCCTCCGCCCCGCGGGGCGCTCAGTGGCTCCGGGCTCCAGGCCCTGCTGGCATTGGCTCCGGGGGAGGGCGGTTCTCCGGCCGGCCGTCTTTCCCGGCCTGGATCGCGGAGTGTGCGGACTGGGCCGAGCAGGCGAGGAGAGGAGGGGTGGGGAGAGGAGGGGAGGAGAGAGGAGGGAGGGGAGGAGAGAGGAGGGAGGGGAGGGAGCCGGGCTAACGCACTCGGCCTCCGGGACCGCGGGGGCGGGCTGGCTCCGCTTCCAGCCGGGGCCCCAGCGCCCGGGCCAGCCTCCTTGCCCCTTTGCAGGGAAGAGGAGTGGGACCTTTCTCCTGGAGATCGGGCCTCCTCGCCCCCTCCTCATGTGCCCCGCTCGGTCCCGGTGCTCGGGGCGCATCCCGATCGCTTATACCGAGGGCTTGAGTTGCCTGCTCGGGGAGGACCGCGGTCCGCCGAGACAGGACCCTCGGCCCTTCCAAATCCAGGCCGCTGGGCTGTAAGTGCAGGAACTTCTCACGGAAAAGAGAAATTCACGCAGGACTTTGAAATCCTGTGTTCCCCCCTGGTTCCTGATCCCTGCCTTCTCTCTCTTTCCCTCCCTGCTTCTCCTTCTTTTCTTCCTTCTCCTCCCTCCCCTTTTCTTCTTGGAATCGTAGAGTAAGATCTGAAAGGGAGCCCCGAGGCTATGTGAGCCTCACAGATGAGGGGACTGCGCGGTGTCTCTCGGCCGTCCGGGCGCTGCAGCCACAAGCGCATCCCTGCCGCCTCTTCTCCTCAGCTTTTCTTCCTCCTTCCTGCCTCCGAGCCCCGGCTTCCACCGCCTCCGCGCTCTCAGTTCTTTATAACGACTAATGAGGATGGGAAGGGGAGCCTTTGGAAAGAGAACAGAATCAGAGGAGGGACGAAAGATCATGGAGGCCAGCTCATTAATTTGAGGGAGAGACTGAGTTCCAGAGAGGAAAGTACTTTCCCCAGATCCCACACGGAGGCACGGTAGAATTGGGGGTAAATACGCCTTTTAAGCCCCTGGCAAAACACCTTTCCATTTTGCTCCTGAATTTCCCGTTAAACAAAAACTAACAAACCAACCTAAAATCACTAGTCAGATTTATTTTTTTTTCCCCTGCTTTATTTTTAAGGAAAGAGGAATTTTTTTTTTTAAGCTGGTAAATTTTGCTGCTCAAGATTTGGGTTGAAAGTCAGCTCCTTGGTTATTGTGATTGTTGGCTAAGACGACTGGTTAGCTTCCTTGTTTGTAATAAACCCTTTCCAGCTGAAATTTACAGTGCTCAGTGTTCACCTGTCCCCTTTCCATCACTGCCCACCCCAACCTAAGTTCAGAAAAGGCTTCACAAAGGTTATTGGCTAAGAATTCCCTGCCAGTAGCACAAGGCAGGGAACCAATCCCACTCCCCACCCCCTTCTAGTCCTGGTTCTTCCAATCACCACTTGTTCCTTCCTCTCCCTTTCTGGGTCTCATTTTACCCTTTGTAAGAAAGGACATTTGGACTAGAGGTTTTCTGAGCTCCCTTCCTCCTCTGGTTTCTGAGTACTGGATTTCTGCAGAATGAGGGTGATCAATGCAATTGTCCATTTTCAGGGTTTTAGAAGAGCATGCGGTAGTTCTTTGTACCTCATCCTCAAAGTTTTAGGAACTTATGTAACTCCCATATTTAAAAAGATTCTATCAGTTTCATCTTCTATAGAAAGAAAAGGAGGCTTAATCTGGGGTTCCTATGAATTGATCTTTAAGATCTCAAGTACTTTGTATATATTTTGACTATATCAATTTGAAATATATCATATATCACATTAGAAATACATATTTTATACATATATATGTATATCACATTTTTAA
This sequence comes from Sminthopsis crassicaudata, assembly GCF_048593235.1. Lineage (NCBI taxonomy): Eukaryota > Metazoa > Chordata > Mammalia > Dasyuromorphia > Dasyuridae > Sminthopsis > Sminthopsis crassicaudata. The sequence continues at coordinate 46,103,891 of NC_133617.1, read as the reverse complement.
TGATGTGACCATATCACTTTGTATACACTAATCTACATATGTTTGCTCCCCCAATTGAATATAAAATCCTTGAGGACAGAGATGGCTTCATTTTTGTCTTTCTAAGCCCAAAGTGCATGGCACTTAGTAGGTACTTTATAACTGTTTATTGAATTGAATTCCAGTTCAAAGTTGTGGGGTCCTCCTTTGAGAGGATGGAAAAAATAATCTTAACCGTTTTTCGAAAACAAGTGGGTTATTTGGTGAGACTCTGGAGCCATTTTGGTCTATTAGTTAAATATTTAGCTCTACATTTTTCAAAAGCAACTCTTTGCTGCAGACCAGCGTGGCTCCCTTGTTTACATATTTGGGATGTGAGCTGTGAATACTGAAATATTCCAATTAAGAAATTTTTTGAGAAGGGAAAAAAAAACCTGTCCCCACCATTATTTTTGGATAACTCAAATGCGTGTGTGTGTGTTTTGTTGTTGTTGTTGTTGTTCATTTGTTTCTGTTCATCCTACTTTTTTGTATGTAAAATAAAGATAATACTGTACCACCAATATTACAGGGTAGTAATAAGGCACTTTGTAGTCAAATCTATCAATCAACATTTATTAAGTGCCTATCATATGCTAGACTCCAGACTAATTTTTGGGGATACACAAGGTAAAAAGACAATGACTGTTCTCCAGCAGCTCCCGGTATTATGACAGAGACAACATAGAAACAACTATATACAAACAATCTACAAACAAGATAAATTGAAGATGATCACGATAGGGAGGCACTAGAATTAAGAAAGATGATGAAAGGCTTCCTATAAACATTATTAGAATACCTAAATTCTTTAACCTTAAGAATCAATTCCTAAACCATGCTCCTAAATGAATGTAAGTTTATAAGAGAAAGAAGCAAATGACTATTATTGCACATATGATCTTGAGTTGTTCCTGTCTGCTGATGGGATCTATTGCCCAAAAAAACAAAGTTTTGAATCCTTGCCTGGCCCTGAATCTTTTCTGACAGATATTCATCTAGCCTTTGCTTAGAAAACAGCAGAGACCGGTACTCCAGAGGTAGTATATTAATAATAAAACTATATTATAATAATATAGAAATAAAAAATAATATACATTTATAGAGCACTTTTTACGTTATTATGCTTTTATGTCATCAGAATATGCCTAGAAGTTGATATTATTATGATTAGTTTATAAATAAGAAAACTGAGATTTACATGTGGAGAAAAATCAGAACAAAAGGACAAAAACTGTGAGAAAGAAAATGCAAACAAAGGGGGAAAAGGTGAAAATAATGTTACAGTCCTATTCTTAAAGACTTTGGAGATCAGACTTAAGATTTTTGGTTTTGTGTTTTGCTTTTTAAACTGGAAGAATAGAGAGCCCTAGAAGGTCCTTGAGCAAGAGGATGAAATGATCTCACAGCGATTAGTAAGTGTGAGAAGAAAGCCCCTAGGAAGGAGGGCCACTTGGGAAAAAGACACCTGAACTAGGGCCACTGAAGGAGCAGAAAGCAAAAGAGGAAGGATGTTTTGAATGGTGGTTGTACAGGGCTTGGCAAATGATTAGACTGGGGAGGAGGGAGAGGTTGATGAAGGTAGGACCTTGCCAACTTCAAGCACTATAGAAATGGGAGTGGCTACGAGTCCAATCAGCTGGGGGGCCCCAGACGCTGGGCCATGGGCCAGCTCCGAGTAGTCACTAAGTCTGCTTGTAATTTTGTAACTTTGCCCTTTATGTTGTTATTTTAAACCTGTCTGTTTTCCTCTAGCCACGGCAATTAAGAACAAAACATAACACAATAAAACAAATAAATAAAATCTCCTAACCTCCTGAGGGCTCTGAGACATCAAGAAAGAGGGGGAGTCCCAGCAGAAATTCTGAGAAAACTGGGGAATCCTGGGAGCAGCCTTGCTGCTGAGGGAGTAGGACAGCCAAACCCTGGGGCCAGGGGAGAAGACAACTAGGTGGGGCCTGGGAACCTCCCACTGGGAGGCCCCATGGGGACACCACTATTTCTTCCCATCCCACAGGATCATTGCATCATAGGATCTAGAGGCGACCTTAGAGGCCATCTAAGCCATCCTTTTCATTTCACAGATGGGGAAACTGAGGTTCAGAGAGGAGAGGTGATCTTCCCAACATCAGGCAGTCGATCAACAAACATTTAATAAGTGTTTTTGTCATAGAGCTTTTAAGTAGGAGAGTTTGTGTTCAGTTGGGTTTTTCACTTGTGTTTAATGATTTGTGACGCCGTATCAGGCTTTCTCAACAAAGATGCGGACTGGTTTGATATTTCTTTCTGCATTCATTTTATAGATGAGAAAACTGAGGCAGACAGAGTAAAGTGGCGTTCCCAGGGTCACACACAGCTAGTAAGTGTTTAAAGCAAGATTTAAACTCATGATGATGAGGAGTGACATTGACCCACACCAGGCCGGGTATCTCAGAATTTGGAACTTGCTTAAGGCCACTGAAAGAGAGTTTCTGCGGCTTGTCCAGAGCCACTTGTGGGCAGCTACTGCTCCTATGCTTCTCCTTAGAATTTCATGTGACAGGGTTTCCAGGTGGTGAAATTAGACAACCAGAAATGAGAATTCCTGTATTAAACACTGCTCAGTGCAAGGATCCGGTATCTAATCTAAAAGTTTAATATAATCCAATGGATGGAAACTCCATTCTTTTTTAATTAAAGGTTTTTTCTTCCTTTTAAATTTTTCTTAAATTCAGTTTTTCCAATTAATGAAAATGTATTTTTCCTCTCTTCTTTCTCCCTATCTCCTTCATTCCCACTGAGGGGAAAAGGGCAAAAAGCAGTAAACATTTATTAAGGACTTCCTAAGTGCCAGACATTGTGTAAAAACAAAAAGAGACAGCCCCTATCTTCTAGGAGGCTGCCTTCTAATGGGGGAAGGAAGGCACATGGAAGGGAGGAGGAGAGTGGGGAGGGAAGAGAAGTACCCCAAAAGGAACGTGGTGGCTATGTGACTCCAGAGAGTCACATTTGGGAGGTGATTGAAGCATGACCAGCCTGGGCCTGTGCCCAAAAGGAGGCCGTAGATGGAACTCACCAATGAGAGGCGTCTGGCATCGGGAAGGAGGATGTTCCAGAGTGAGAACCTTTGTTACAAATATGTATGATCAAACAAAACAGATCCTGCATTGGCCACGTCCAAACAAAATATTTCAATCTACCCTGAATCCACTTCTCTGTCAGGAGGTCAATAGCATGTTTCATCATGAGTGCTTTGGAATCCTCATTGGTCCTTGTACTACTTCCAGTTCTTCTGTCTTCCCGAGTCATTTTATTTGTCTATATTATTACTGAAATGTAGCCGCCCTTCTATTAAACTTAAAATTCCTGGAGCAGAGGATAGCTTTCATTTTTGTCTCTGCCGCGCTGGCATCCAGCTCAATGCCTGGCACGTTATAGGCATTTATTAAGTGGTTATTGATTGATAGCAAACAGAGGGAGCACGGATTCCAATTTTATTGGTGAAGGAAACTTTTCAGTTAAGATATAAGTTGCTAAGAACTGAGAGGGTTTGAGATCTGTGCTGGTGGTCCCATAGCCAGTGGGTGTCAGAGCCAAGTGCTCCAGGCACCAAGCCTAGTCCTCTAAGCCCCACCATCTCTAAACAATGATCAGACATATAAATCACCTAGATGGGTGGGTTAGAGGAGATGGAGGAATAGAAAGGAGATCTCCACACTCCCAGCCACTCAGGTTACTGGTCTCCAGGGATTTTCTATGTATTTGGCCCAACTGTACAGATGGGCTGACAGTGAAAATGCTCCCCAGGGGAATCCAACAATCTGAGGATCCTCTATGGCAGGTGGGTCTAAGAAGAGTCCCTCTGGGTACTAGGGCATATAAGCCGGAGTGGGTAGTCCCCTGGACTCAGTGGTCAGGTCTGGCTGGGATTTGCCCCTCCCCACTTCCTAGCTTGCACCCACAGGCGCATCCCTTCATTGAGCCCCACTGAGTTATCTTCCTTTCTGTGATGAGTATTTACTGTGTGCCCTGACTCCCTCCTAGTGTCATTGTGAAGACAAGACTTTGGGAATATCTTTGGTAGATCTGATAGGCAAATGAGTGCTTCAATGAATGGAGCTGGACCTGGAAATCAGAAAGATCCAAGTTCGAATTAAACCCCAGATACTTGCTGGGCAAGCCACTTAAGCTCTCTGTCTCAGTTTCCTCACCTGTAAAATGGGGATAAAAATGGCACTACCTTACTTGTGAGGATAAAAGGAGATATTTGTAGAGCAGTTTGTAAATCTTAAGGAATTATATCAAGGGGTAGCTAGATGGTGCAGTAGGTAGTCAGGAGGACCAGAGTTCAAATCCAGCCTTAGGCACTTAATACTTCCTAGCTATGTGACCCTGGGTAAGTCACTTAAGGCCACTTACCTTAGCAAAAAAAAAAAAAAAAACAAACTCTTAAAGAATTATATCAGTGCAAGATATTACTATTCCACTGTTGTTATTAATAATAAGTCTTATTAAGTGTTATTAATAATAACCCTTAAAATAAACCTGAAATGGAAACATATTGTTGCTATTATACCTCATCTCCCTTAATCCTCCAAGCAGCCCTGGATGAAAGGTATGGCAGATATTATTTTCCCATTTTAGAACTGAGGAAATCAAGACCCATGGAAAGGAAGCACTTTGCCCTCAGCCCGGGCCAGTAGGTAGTAAGCATCAGGTTGGGATCAGACCCAGCCGTCCTGGCCCCAGTTTGGAGCTCTGTCCATCCCACTTAACATCCTGGGCTTTTCTGGGCAGCAAACACACAGACCCCCAATTTTCCAACTGCCTTGATCAGCTCGAACTCTAGAAAGTCTGGAGCTATATAAAGAACCAAAGAGGAAAGCATGGGTTCTCCTTAGGGGCTGAGAGCTTGTACTGTGTCACCAAAGAAGGGGTGTGTATGTGTGTTTGATCTTTTCTCTCTGATAGATTCAGGTAGGCATTTTGCACATAAGCAAACTTCTGACTGGCCCTAAAGGTCCTGATGAATGGACATTATGGTAGATGGGGGAGGAAAGACAGTATGGATTGTGGAAAGAGTACTGACTCTGAATTTTGAGAACTTGGGTTCTTTGACTCTTATGTCCATGTGATCTAGGGCTGATCACTTAACCTCCCTGACCCTCAGTTTCCTCATCTGTAAAATGAGGGAATTAAACTAAACAACCTCTCACTTTCCTTCCAGCTGGAGGTAAGTGGTACTATGATCTAAAAAGCCCTAAATTTGCCTAATGGCAGAACAGGAATTAATCCCATTCTAGAGGAAAAGGTTTTTTGTTTTGTTTTGTTTTGTTTTCCTTCCTATTTCTTCCATCTACTTTGTCAACATCTCTTGCATTTGTTCCTTTCTCTCTACTCAAGTGTTCTCTACCTTTGTTAGGTTTTTACTGCCTGTCATCTGGATTATTATAGTGACTGATCAGTTGTTTCTAAGCTACCTCTTCTCTCTCTCTCTCTTCCCCCCCCCCCCCCAAGGCTGGGGGTAAGTGACTTGCCTAGGGTCACACAGCTAGGAAGTGTCTGAGACCAGATTTGAACTCGGGTCCTCCTGAATTCAGGGCTGGTGCTCTATCCACTGTGCCACCTAGCTGCCCCCAAAGCTATCCCTTCTCAAATCTATTCTTCATATAGCTGCAAAAAAATCCAATGTTCCTGTGTCTCTCCTCTACTGAAAATCGTCAGTGACTCCCTATTGCCTCTATTGTAATTGACAAAAACCATTGTTTTGTCTTTAAAACCTTTCCTACTTTGGCTTTTATCTTTTATTTATATTATCCCTCCTCACATATAATGTTAAATTTTAGTCCAGTAGAGCACCAGCCCTGAAGTCAGGAGGGCCTGAGTGACCTTAGACACTTAACACTCCCTGAGCAAGTCACTTAACCCCAATTGCCTCAGCAAAAATAAAGAAATAAATTCTAGTCCAGTTGGCCTGTTTGCTGTTGTCAGGGCTCATCATTCATCTCTTCTTCTTTTGCTTTCTGCTCCTACTGTGGCTCTAGTTCAGGTGTCTTTTTCCTAAGAGGCCCGCCTTCCTAGGGTCTTTCTTCTCAAATGAGTTCTTCACACACTTACTAATCGCTGTGAGACCATTTCATTCTCTTGCTCAAGGACCTTTTAGGGCTCTCTATTCTTCCAGTTTAAAAAGCAAAACACAAACCAAAAAATCTTCAGTCTGATCTCCAAAGTCTTTTCATCTCTAGCCTTTGTGACTTTGCCACAAGATCCTCCCCATATCTTAAATGCATTCGCTCTTGCCTCCACCTGGCAAGATGTCTGGCTTCCTCTAAAGCCCAGCCCAATGCTATCTTCAGTTCCTAGTTGCTAACCCTCTCTCCACCCTACTGGGGGTGGCAGCGGGGCCCTCATCCTATGAGATTACCTTGTAATACTCCCGATGCACTTTGCATTCATTTCTGTCTATGGTGTTTTCCCTGATACAATGTTATGCTCCTTGAAATCAGACTTTCATTTTGTCTTTGTATCCCCTGCCCTCAGCGTGGTGCCTGGCACTATGGGAGGTGTTTAGTAAATGCTTGTCCAATTGAAAGCAACTGAATTGAAAGCACACAGGGTGGATGTGTCGGACCCTGCCTGCTGAGTTTGGTCTTTGCACTAGCAAAGGAACAAGGGGTAGGAGAGGGGGGAGGGAAAACGAGACAGACAGAGAATACTTCCCTGTTGGAAAAACAGCCTAACTCTTGCACAATAAGGGGTTTTCATAATGTTTTCACTGCATGTTCTGTAACATGGAGACGGTCATCAAAAGCAGCCCTGGCAGTCTAGGTCTGAAGTTGATTTCATGCATCAATAGCTTCTCCCTGTCGAGAAGAGCTAATGTCTTGGGTACCAGTGATGATTACCATTTCCCTTTCTGTTCTCTGTGGCTGTGAATCTCTCAGTGTCTCTGTCTCTCTGTTTTCAGTCTGTGTCTCTCTGTCTTTCATGTCTCCATCTCTACTGTCTCCCTCTGTCTTTTTTGTCTCACTGTCTCTCTGTGTCTCTGTCTCTCCTTCATTCCTCCGGAACTTTTAAAGCTGGTGCATATCCAGAACATAGTGTGTTCAGTACCTGAGAACCGAAGAGACACAAGCCTAAAGTTCTTAGCTCTTCAATTAGCTTGCTATCTTGGCCTTGGTGCTTGGCCACAAGTCCAAGCTAGCATGTAAATAGCAAGTACTTAATAAGTATATGGCAATCTAAGGGAGGGAAAGGAGGAAAAAATCTGAACCACAAGGCTAAGCAAGGGTCAATGTTGTCAAATTATCTGTGCTCACCATCACTGGCACTGAGGTATTCCGGATTGGAAGAGGCAAATAGTGGGCCCATCGGTCCTTCCATTTGCCTGGAATAACAGCGAAGGAAAAACCTAAATGGCTTTAGATCCTACATGGAAGCCTAAAAGGTGTTAGGTTCTTTGAGAAATCCTGAGGGTCATTCTATTTTCTATGGAATCTTTGTGGTTTGAAAATAAAAAACTTTTTAAAAAAACAATAAATACATGACAAGGTACACAGCAAGAACTTAATAAATGCTTTTTGCAGTTGACAAATCCCTTTCCCTCTCTGATCGTGCAGCATGGTAGAGTGGACAGGATCTTGGCTTTGGAGTCAGGAAACCTCCGTTTGAATCCTTCTTCAAATCTTATTAGCTGTGTGTCTCTAGGCAAGTCAGTTAACCCCATTTGCCTCAGTTTCCTCAACTGTTAAATGAGGATAATAATAGCACCTCCTCCCAGGGTTCTTGTGAGGATCAAATGAAAAGCTATTTTTAAAGTGCTTTGCAAACCTTCAAGTATTATATACATGCTAGTTATAGATGAGGTGCAGCTGTTCTGACCTGGTGGAGAAGGTTTCCACACACTGGAAGTTCCCCCAATTGAATGAAACTACAGGCCTGAATGACTTATACCTGCCTATTATTTATCTAGTACTTTAAAGTTGGCAACACACTTGACACACATTATTTAGCTTGAGCATCACCACAACACTGCCAGATAAGTGATATGGGTATTAAAATATACCCATTTTACAGATGATAAAGCCAAGGCCTTAGATCACCTAGCTTGTGTCAGAGATGGGATCTGGATGTGGATCTCCCTGGCTCTGAGTCTTAAACATAAGAGCTGTCATTTCGGGAGAGCTTTCAGGCTTGCAAAGAGTTTTTCTAACAATGGTATACTTCTATGAAAGGGCAATTACAAGAATTATTCTTGAAGGAGACCTCAGTAGGTCTAGAAGAAGGTGAGATCTGAACTTGACTCTCCCCAGACACAAGTTGAGTGTGCTCTGTTACATAGGCAAGAAACTAGGTGAGAGATCCCTATCAGAAGTCAGGGGCAAATGCAACCTGTCTCTCAGCCTAGCCCCAGATCCCACCCCCTGGGCCCCGATCCTGGAATCTGCTGCTGCTATTTTCAGCCCCCGCTGACTCTGAGCGGCTTTTATATTTGGCTCTTTTTCCTCGGCCCAGTATAGCAAGGCTTTTGCTCAGATTCGCTGGAGCTGAAGTTCCACCCAAGTCACAGAGATGGCCTTCGGAGCTACAGATGATGGAGGTTGAGAGCTGGAAGGGACCTCAGATATCATCTAACCCAGTTGATTCCTTTTATGCATAGGGAAACGGAGGATCCATGAGGTTATGTCACTTGTCCAAAGTAACAGTTACTAATAAACTACTTCTAGGCAGCTGTTGGCACAGTACATAGAGCATGAGGTCTGAGTTGGGAATGCAATGAGTTCAATCCAGTCCCAGATATATAAGAGTCAAATGATCCTAGGCAAAGCACTTTGCCTCTGTCTGCCTCAGTTTCCTCAGCTATAAAATGGGGATCATAATAACCCCTACTTCCCGGGGTTGTTGTGAGGATCAAATGCGGCAACTTTGTAAAAAGTGTTTAGCACAGTACCTGCCACATAGTAAGTGCTATATAAGTGCTTATTCTTCCCCTGCACCTTCCACTTAAGTAGCAGAATTTGAATCTAGATCCTCTACATATTTCTTCTCTCCCTTCCCTCATGGTCCATTAATTGTCACAATTTGAAATGGCTCTTAGAGAACCTCTTCCCACCCCCTCCCCATCTTGTTTTATGATGGAAAAACTGAACGAGGGAAAATGGCTTACCCAGGGTCAGGGTCAAAGACCAATAATGGCAGGGTGGGTGCTAGAACCCACTGTGCTTTCAGTGGCTCTCTATTTTCTTCTAAAACTAGTCATCCAGATGCTAATGGTTTAGGATTTTAAATTAATCTTCCACCTTGGATTCCAGTAAACTCAAAAAATGTTGATTAAGCTCCTAGTATGTTTTGGACCTAGCCCAGGATGCTGGGGAGAATACAAAGGTTAAATAATGATTGTTCTGTCCTCAAGAAGCTTACAATGTGCTCGGGCACTGGGTGGGAGCGGGGAGTATTAGAAAAGTCCACAAATATGCAAGTGTGATACAAGGTAGAGTGTGAGGGGGGAAAGATGTAAAGGGATTTCTGGCTTCTAGGGGTTTTCCCATGGCCAATTAGTCCTTGTTTAAAGCTAAGATTTTGTTTGGCATTTTGTTGACTGATCTTTGGGGCTTTGTGCTTATTTGGGGGGTGGGTGCTGTATGACACATTTCTCTCATTCGTATTTGGAGGAAGGTGGTGAGTGCTATAGAGATGCTGCTCCTTTGTCTTGCGTGGTTTGTGTAGTGACAGGGTGCTCTCTGTGTCTCTCCTAGTGTGCTTCCTCTGGGTCTCCTAGTGTACTTCCTTACCGGTACTCTCTTTTTCCCTTGTAGTGTGTCCGCCCTCGTGTAAGTGGCAGGGCTGCACGGCAAGTGGACAGTGTTGCCACAGTGAATGTCTGGGGAACTGCTTGGAGCCCAATGACCCTGAGAAGTGTGTGGCCTGCCGAAACTTCTATCTGGATGGCAAGTGTGTGGAGACTTGCCCTCCCAACTATTACCACTTCCAGGACTGGAGATGTGTGAACTTCAGCGTCTGCCAGGAGCTCCACAACAAGTGCAAAAACTCCCGGAAGCCGTCGTGCCCCCAGTATGTCATCCACAACAACAAGTGTATCCCTGAATGTCCCTCTGGCTATACCATGAACTCCACCAAGTAAGTACTAACTGTGTATGTATACGTGTAAGTGTTTGTGTGATCATATATGTCTGTATTGAAATTTAAAAAAAAAAAAGCAACATAAAGTAGAAAAAGAATGCCATCCAGGGAATCAGGGAGACTAGGTTCTTACCCAGATCTGTGCTTTACCATCTGTTTAATTTCAGGCTCTGTGGGTCTCCTTTTTCATGTGCAAATGAGGATTTGGTCTTGAAAGGTCCCTTCCAGCTCTCAGCCCATGATTATCTGAATCCAAGTTCTCTTATTTTCTAGTTATGTGATCTTGGATAAATGCCTTTTCCTCTCTGGGTCTTGTTCCCTCATCTGTGAAATGGGACATTTGGACTAAATGGTTTCTAAAACCCCTTCCAGCTTTCAATCCTAATAGCACACACACAGCATCATTTGTCCTGGTTTAGACAGGCAAGTGACAGTCCCTCAAGTACACAGCTAGTCTGGGCCCAAATCAAATAGATGTCATAAATGCATCTACCTTGTGGGGCTATTCTGAGGCTCAAGTGAGATAATATACTTTGTAAAGCACGTTGCAAACCTTAAATTATTATAGAAGTATTTGCTGCTGTTATCTTGGAGGTAACTTATTTGACCACAGAATGCTAAGAAGCAAAGAAAAATATACAGTGACATTGAATGTGGTCCCATCCCATTTCTTCAGTGATAGTAATAGAGAGGCAGGAAAAAAAAAAAACAAATACAAAGATGAGATAACCAAATAGACACAGAGAAGTCCATTGCTGACCCAGATACCATTTTAGCAAAATAGAACAGTGGATTGGAGACCTGAATATCAATCCTACTCATGCCTCTAAATACCTGCATCCTTGTGGACAAATTCCTTAACATCTCCAGGCCTCAGTTTCCCATTTTGTAAAGTGAGGAGGTTGAAATGAGGAGATTATTTCTAATGCAATCCTGTTGATGTAACTCTAGCTCTGGTCTCTGGGGACCTTGAAAATTAGGTAATTTCTCGGGGGACCTGCAAGATGATCCATTTGTGTTCACTTCTGTGTCTGAAAGATATAGCCAGCAGTGTCCAGGGAAGGGAAATGGTGACACGTTCTCATGGGCTGTTTGCTCGTGACCCTGTTTCTTTGAAGACATATCATAGAAGAAGAGCATCAGTCAAAAAACAACAAAGGCATTGCTTTCAGAGGCAGCAGGGTGTGTGTGTGTGTGTGTGTGTGTGTGTGTGTGTGTGTGTGTGTGTGTGTGTGTGTGTTCGTGTTCAGGCACCATGTTTGTCCCTCCCTGATCCTTCCCAGTCCATCCTTGATGAGCAGGTCTTTGCTTCAGGGCTTTTCCTGAAGGTCTGTATCCCTGAGATCCCAGAGGGGAGGCCCACTGGCCCATCATTATTCCTGGGACACACCTGTGCTCTTTGAAAGCCAGTGTAGCCAAGCCAGGTCATGTTCAGGGCCACATTAGCTTTTCGGTGAGAAATGTCCCAGCTTTCTCACAGTGGGATCCTGCCATAGGGATGAGTCAGGTTCCCTAACTGTGTCTTGATTTGTGTTTGTTTATTCTTTGATTAGCTTCTTCTGGAGATTGGAACTGGCTTTTATTATAGCCCATTTCCTGGTTGGTTCCTCTATTTTCTGTGGTGTTAAAAAGCACACCCAGAAATCCCCAAGAGTGGGGTGGGGAGTAAGTGGGTGGGGGCTCTTGATGTCATCAGAGCTTCCCCTTCTTGACCCATGACCTCCAAGGGCTTGCTTGGGAGCAAGTGAAAGGACCCTGGGGAGAGCTTTAGTTTTTCCTTTTCCTTTTTTTTTTTTTTTTGGGGGGGGGGTGTTGCTATGTAACAGGCAAGGAGAGAGGAGAAAGGTGGAAGGGATTTAGGTCACAACTCTCCTAATGTAGGTTTACAGGCCACGTCATGTGATGGCTCTGAGAACAGTGTGTCTTGTTTTATTGCATTAAAAAAATATTATCAGGTAACCTTGTTTTCCCAAAACATGTGCCTGCAAATCAACTTAACTTAGCCTTCGGCAGCAGCTGCTTCCTGCCTTCTCCAGAGGATGGGTACGGCCGGCAGGCTCTGCCTTCTCTCCTGCCTGGCATACCTTCGAAACCCTTAGAGGCGGGCGTTGGTCTCTTACCCACTAATTAGCTTTTAATAGAAAGAGCATCAGTTTCATTATAAGTCAGGCTCGAGGAGTGAATGAATCATCATTGTCCCTTACAACATCTCCGAGTGTGGATTGTAGCCGCAAACCACCACAGCTGAAGATGCTTGGGGCTGTCGAGTGATTGCTGAAGGCTGGCAGATGAAGGGGCAGAACGCTGCAAACTGGGAAGTCCCGAAGCTGCCTGGAGTTTTGTCAGGCGGTCACGGGATCGGAGATCGGGGAAAGCTGCGAAGGATCTCCGAGGCAATCCAACCGAACCCCAACATTTTAACAGTGAGATAACTGAAGCCCAGAGCAATTAAGTGAATGGCCCAGCATCACACAGGGAGAAAGTACAGAGCTGGGATTTCACTCCATGTAAAATGTGCTTTCTGTTACATCAGAGCCAGTTCTGCAAATATTTATTACAATACATTCCAGGCACTGGGCTTGGTACCTAGGCTATAAAGACAAGAATGAAAACAGTGTCATTTCTCAAAGAGATTATGCCCTAGGGGTGGGGGTTGGATAGGTGTGAAAAACTGTGGCCCCCCCATAAGTACATACTGAGTCTGTATGTCTGTGTAAGGTACATGAACATACGTGTCACATGTTCATATAAGTATGTATACAGAGTATATGTGTGTAGGAATGTGTACACATAAGATATGTATACAGTGAGAGACTGCGTGGGGTTTGGATAAACATAATAGTAATAACTAGGTAATGCCATAGTGCATAAAGCTCTGAGCCTGGACTCCGGAAAACTCATCTTCCCAAGTTCAAACCTGGCCTCTGACAGGTACTAGCTGTTTGACCCTGGACAAGTCACTTAACCATTGTCTGCCTCAGTTTCCTCACTTACCAAATAGATATCAAAAATGCAGCTACTTTGTGGGGCTATTCTGAGGATCAAGTGAGATAGTATACTTTGTAAAGCACTTTGCAAATCTTAAAGCATTATAGAAACATTTGCTGTTGATATCTTGGAGATAATTTATTTGACCACAGAATGCTATAAAGCAAAGAAAAATATACAATGGCATTCATTGTGGTCCCGTCCCAAAGCAGAAAAAAAAATACAAAGATGAGATAACCAAATAGACACAGAGAAGCTCCATTGCTGACCCAGATACCAAGGGATAAGTTCCTTCTATTTCTGAAAGAAAAGAAGAAGCCTTTTCTAAAGACTTGAAAACATTCATAGTCCTTGGTATAATGAAGGAGGAGGAGAAGGACAACTAGAAGGAAAAATAATAATATTAACAACTACTGACTCATAGCCTTACATTCTCAGCTCTGCCAAACCTTTATCTGAAAATAATCTATGCAGACACCAAAGGCAGTCTTGAAAGTAAAAGAAGACTACAGGTAAGGCTATGAATGAGCAAAACAGTATGCTACGACAGACCAAATCTTTACCTACATGTGATCGAAAGGTCTAGAGGATACAAAGATTCCACTGAGGTCATTGTTTGGCTCAATATCTTAAAAATGAAAAACAAACATTTGATTCAGTAGGAGCCGTAAAGATTCTTCTCCCAGAAGAGATCTTTTATCTGTGTGGCAAAAAATTAGACAAAATTCTTTAGAAGATGTAATAAAGAAGTAATTGTTTGATTGTCCTCTTGATTGGAAAGGCATAAATCAGGGGAGATTGTCACTATCATGGAGGTTGTTTGGTGCAGAATCCAAGGGAAGAGAGATTTCCTCTAGCTTGACTTCTTTTTGTGGAGTGGACACAGTGGGCAGCTGGTGATGCCCAATACTACTGTGGTTTCTTGCCTTTGTTCACAACAGAAGGAAATGCTAATCAAGTAAATGAAATGAAAGTAAATAATGAAATACAAATATATTTGAAATGAAATTTCAATGAAAATAAAGACGTTTTCACATATCCCCTGAAATTTATCCAAGGACTACAGATTAAGAACTCCTACTATAGAGAGTGAAGTTCTTCAGGTTCTCTTGTTTGAGGCAGATGATATATTCCTGGTGATTAAAAGCCCAGAAATATGCCAGAGTCTCCCAAATGGGGTCCGTCATTCTACCGCAAAGAATTAACTTAACTTTCCAACTTTTGATCTATGATGCTGCAAGCAAGAAACAAGTGAGTCCAGATGATGAAATAGGGCTGGGTGACCAAGTAAGCCTATCCATTAGTGGACGTATCTTGATTAGAGATGACACATGGCCCAAGAAATGAACAGCAGGAGGAAAACAGAATGATTGCCTTGGGAAAAAAATCACACTGTGTTTTAAATGACTCCCAAGCTTCCATCTGCAACAAAAACTCCCGGTTTCTATATTAATCATCATTTGGTGATCTATATGTAGCTGTGGATCATAGAAGGGTGGTCTCTAAAGAATTAAAGATGCAGGTCACCCAAAAGGTAGTAAAGGGAGAGGGGCTGAGTGAGTGCAAATAGGCAGCAACATATCACTCGCTGAGGGTTATCAAAAACAATAGATGGACACAGAGGATGCTCTCAGAGACCAGCTAAGGAGGTGGGCAGGTCCTAAAACAAAAACAATGGTAATAGTCTGACATTCTGGGTTCTAAGGAGCCTCCTAATTTTGACATGCCATGTCCCAGTGGCCTTTCTCATTCTGACATTCTTTGTTGTAAGGATCCCCCTCCCTACCAGTTTTAACATTCTATGTTTCAAGGGCCATCTTTGCTCTGATCGTCTGTAATCTTGCTCGTGGCTGATTTTTCATGATTATATATAATATTGGTTACTTTCTGATGACAACCAAGTGGATCCCTTAATATAATTAGCAATATGTTCTGGGAAGACTTCCCATCCAGGAGCTGTAATTTCTCACTTATCTCCTTTGTAGGAGGTCCTTTGTTTTAATCTTTTCCACTTCTTATCTGGGTTCCCTTAATCTTAGACATTTGTCACTCTCTTCCTCAGTTATCTATTCAGGATCCAGGAAGGGGGAGGGTTCCTTTTTTTTCTGTGATGGTGCCATATGTGTGTGTGCATGTGTACATGTGTGCATATATGCACTGAATATTTTAGTTCTAATCTGTGATATCATTGGATAGCTCGGTGGTGCAGTAGATAGTTCTGGGCTTGAATCCTGCTCCAGTACTTAGCTATGTGACCCTGAACAAGACTCCTAATCTTTGATAGCCTCAGTTTTCTTTGTTTGTAAAATGGGGACAATAATATCATTTACTTCCCAGAGTTGTGAAGTTTAAATGAGAAGACATGTATAAAGTGCTTTGCAAGTCTTATTTATTTTATTAGAAATTTATTAGAATTTTTTTAGAAATTCTATTTATTAGAAAATGGTAGTTATTATTTTTACTCTCATTTATCATTATCATCATCTTCATTATCATTGCAACAGGGTACTGCCACTGAGGAAATTCTCTCTTCCATGGCAGATTAGTACCTTCCATGCAATTTCTAGTTTTAGAGAAGAAAGGAACGAGCATTTATATAGCACCTATTATGTGCCGTAACTGTATCGAACATTTTACAATTATTCTCTCATGTGATCTTCACAACGACCTTGGGAAAAAGTGCTAGCTAATATTATCCCCATGTTAAGTGACACATACTGAGTATCTGAGTCCAAATCTGACTCCAGACCCAGCGTTATGTCTGATCTACCCATCTGCTTTCAGTGGAGCACTCTGAGAGGTGAAAGGTCACCTGGTCAGTATGTCAGGGTAGAACATGAACTCGCATCTTCCTGCTCCACTCTCTATCCACTTCTCCGTATTTCTCAGGCCTATAACCTAGAGGTAACCCAGGACACTGTGAGAGGATGCCAGCTCTGACTGAATGTAAATCAACGTGGCTATGTTCACTTTGTTTTTTCTTTTTCTTCTGTTTTAATTTTCTCTCATGGTCTTTCCCTTTTGTTCTGATTTTTCTCTCCCAACATGATTCATAAGAAAATATGTAAAAAAAAAATAATCTACATGTATAACCAAAAATAAATAAATAAATAAATTTAAAGAGAGAGAGATAGAAAGAGAGGCAGGGAGGAAGGAAGGAAGGAAGGAAGGAAGGAAGGAAGGAAGGAAGGAAGGAAGGAAGGAAGGAAGGAAGGAAGGAAGGAAGGAAGGAAGGAAGGAAGGAAGGAAGGAAGGAAAGAGGGAAGGAAGGAAGGAAGGAAGGAAGGAAGGAAGGAAGGAAGGAAGGAAGGAAGGAAAGAGGGAAGGAAGGAAGGAAAGAGGGAAGGAAGGAAGGAAAGAGGGAAGGAAGGAAGGAAGGAAGATAGGAAGATGTCGGCTTTAGCAGCCACCACACTGGAAAGACTTTGAGCATAGGCTGGATATCTTTTATCTGAGATCCAGCCTAGCTAAACTCAAAGAGTCAGAGCTGACCATTAGGGGATGATAATGATTGTAATAATATTATATTAATATATAATGATAACTAATATGGTAATAATAGCTAGCATTTACATAGTGTTTTAAGGTTTGCAAAGGGTTTCACATATGTCATCTTTTTATAATAACACAGTGGGAGTGAGGTCTATTATTATCCCCATGAATAAGTTGAAGCAGACAGAAATTAAATGACTTGCCCAGGCTCATATGACTTATAAGTATCTGGGACAGGATTTGAACTCAGGTCTTCCAGACTCTAGGTCTCAGAGTAGAGACTATAGGACCATTTGTTGACTTTGCTGTTGAAAGGATTCCTGTTCTAGTACATGTAGGACTCGATGGTCTCTGAGGCTCCCTTCAATTCATTGCTCTTGTTCTTTAAGAGAATAAGATTTCTCTCCAGAGTTTAGTATTTGGTTAGAGACCTGGGATATCTTGTCATTAATGTTAATAACAAGAGGCTAATAGAGTTAGAGCTAGAAGTGACCTTTGATATAATTCAGTCCATCTTCAGATTATGGATGAGGAAATAGACCCAGCAGCTGAAATGATTTATCCCACATGAGCATCATAGGCAACATCTGAACGCATGTCCTCTGACTGCAGAATTAATGTTCTTTCCATTATATCACACTGCCTTCTTACTAGCTGTTACCCCAGCTAACTAACTCCCTTCCCCTTCTTCCTTTCTTCCTTCCTTCCTTCCTTCCTTCCTTCCTTCCTTCCTTCCTTCCTTCCTTCCTTCCTTCCTTCCTTCCTTCCTTCCTTCCTTCCTTCCTTCCTTCCTTCCTTCCTTCCTTCCTCCCTCCCTCCCTCCCTCCCTCCCTTCCTTCCTTCCTTCCTTCCTTCCTTCCTTCCTTCCTTCCTTCCCAGACAGCTGAGTCTCAATTCCCATAATGACTTGCCATACACTACAAATCTGTTTTCTATGTCTTGTCTCTCAGCCTGCATTGTACTCCCTGCTCGGGTCCCTGTCCAAAGGTCTGCAACATCGAGGCTGACCGGACCATCGACTCAGTGCATGCTGCTCAGGCCCTTCGAGGGTGCACTGTCATCAATGGGAGCCTAGTCATAAACATCCGTGGTGGCAGTGAGTGTCTGGGAAATGGCATGGGCGTGGGAGCTCTGTCCGAGCCAATATGTATTAGGTGCCAACTCTGTATGGTGCTTATAAATAAATGAAAGGGGGTGGGGAGGATGGTCTTGACAGCCTGGGAGGTCCTTCCTGCTCTGGGGTGAGAAGTCTTGGAAATCAGAACAGTGGCTCGATTTTCTCTAATACTAGACAGTCGAGAAAGTACTTTCCACGAGGCTAGCTGTTACCTACATCCTGAACACCAAAGGATCTCCCCAAAGTCCAGTATCAAGTAGCAGAGCCAGGATTCCAAAGCCAGGTTCTCCCTGGCACCCCATGAACCATCTCCCAGGTGGCCACTCGTCTGGCCATTCTGGCTGCCTCCTGGATATGCTCCAGCCAGACTGTTTAATATCACAGATAATGAGGAAATTAGAGCTGAGTAGAAATCATTTGTGTCAATATTCATAGAGAAAGGAAGACTCAACGATTGGAAGTTGTTGACGATGTGTTCTCCCTTTCCCCCTTCCAGATAACATAGCAGCTGAACTAGAAGCCAATTTGGGTTTGATTGAAGAGATCACGGGGTACCTTAAGATCCGCCGTTCCTATGCCTTAGTATCCCTCTCCTTCTTCCGGAAGCTGCATCTCATTCGGGGAGAGTCTCTGGAAATTGGGTAAGCTTGTCTTCTTGGCACTCCGAACTGTGGGCTTTTGAATGCAGCGCTGGCTCCGTGTGTGTGTTTAGGGAGAGGGGGTTTGGAAAGTACAATGAAGTTTTTAAGTAGGGAGTATCTTTTTAAAAGCTTCATTGAATATTTGGGATTATGAATTTGAAGTAGTTTTAAGTAGAAGGTCCGGAATATGTATTTTAATCATGTCTATAAAGGTAGACTCATGGGCCCCCAAGTCACTCAGGTATTGATACGTCCATAAGAACCCTTTTGATTCAGTTAATCTCAATTCAATTCAAGAAGCATTTAAGTACCAAGTATTAGGAATAAAAAGGGGGGAAAAAACAAACTATAACAGTCCATTCCCTCAAGGAACATATGACCTTCTTAGGGGCAATAACAAGTACACAGGTAAGTCAAGATCAAATAAATGGAGCTTACTAGAGTGAGTGGATCAAGGAAGGCCTCGTGAAGAAATTGAATCCTGGGCTGAACCTTAAAGAGAGTGACCCTCTGGGACCCTTCCAAAGATCCCTTGTCCCTTTTGTAGACAAGTATGAAATATGGAGAGCTGGATCTATGTACACGCATGCACACATATATACAGACCACTTCTAGTGCATTCAAAGTATATATGTAGGTTGTTCTCTAAGAGGCTTGTTCAGGGTCCCGTGACCAGGTACTGAGGCAGGATTCAAAGTCAGCTTCAACACTATCTAAGATGCTACTTAGCTGCCCAATGATGTAGATCTGAACCAAAATATGCATACATATATGCACACATGTAACACGTGTGCATTGTACATGTGTGTACATGCACTGTGGATGCACTTATATGTGTACACACCTATTTCAGTATATAAATCAACCCCTTGAAGTCCTCCTCTGGTGTCTCATTTCAGTGATTCTCAATAGCTATAACCTAAAAATGCCTCTCAGAGATCTTGCCAGGCTTGAAAGGCTTTATGGACAAGATGCTGACACACTTTGTGTCATTGGGGAACTGAGTTAAGTTTGATGAGTCTAATTGGGCTGGCTAAGCCCCAGCGACTTTCAAAGACCATCCAATATGTTGTTAAGTACCATGGTCAGATTGGGAAGGGAGCAACCCCATCGACAAACAGGCCTTTAAGATGTGTACATCTCAATCCAAAAAAAAATTTAAATAAGTTTATTTTTTTTTTTAATGGGCATCTTATTGCTTGCCTTTTCAATGGATGGAGGACGGAGACCTGTTAGAAGCCTGTAAAAGTTGTTTAGGCAAGAGGTGAGGAGCCTGAAGAAGGTGGGTCACACTTCCCAGGTGAGCTGGTCTAAGTTTTTTCCCTTTTCTTGTATTCGCTTCCACAGGAACTACTCCTTCTATGCCCTGGACAATCAGAACTTAAGACAGCTATGGGACTGGAGCAAACACAACCTCACCATCGCCAAAGGGAAGCTCTTCTTCCACTATAACCCCAAACTCTGCCTGTCTGAAATCCACAGAATGGAAGAAGTTTCTGGCACAAAGGGCCGGCAGGAGAAGAATGATATTGCGTTGAAGACCAATGGTGACCAAGCTTCTTGTACGTAAGACTTGATTTGGGATGGCCTCCTTGGCTGGGTGGAGGATATCCTATCTAGGAACTGTCCAAAGATGGCTAGTACCATGGCAGCTGCAGTACTGGACTTGGAATAAAGAGATCTGGGTTCAGATCTCACCTCTGACATTTACTCATTATGTGGTTCTGGGAAATGCATTTACCTTCCAAAACCTCAGTTTGCTCATCTCCACAGTGGGAGTATTACCTGCCTTCTTCTGCCATAGAGCTATTGCTTCGTTCAGTTGAGATCCTGTGATCTTGGGAGGAGGAAGGTGTCAGTAATTAGTTAATTACAAAGGGTGAAAGGATGGCGTGTCTTGGGGAAATGAGGATTCAAGGGAAGGGGAAAATATCTTGTTTGGGGAATAGGAAGGAGATCACTTTGGCTAAAACAGAGTGCATCGGGGGAAATCATTGGAAGTAAGTTTTGAAAGCTAGCAGCTTGCCACAAAATTGAGGGCCTTGAAATCCCAAGCATATGTGAAATGATGAAGCTCCAAACTTGGCCCCAAAAAGAGATGGAAGAAGAGGCCTTCCACTGCTTTTTGTAGAGATAGGGAACCATGTGTACATTTTTCTAGTTGGCTTTGCTGAAATTATTTCTTCTTCCTCTTTTCTTCTTTATATAAGAGTGGACTTCTGGGAGAGGGTGGGAGATGGATTTAGTGGGAAATGTAGGTTTCATAAAGATAGAAGATATCAATTAAATAAAATTGCCAAATATTTCCTCTGAGATGCAATACAGAGCAATGGAAGCATCTTGAGTCTAGGATTGACCCGACAGCAGGGGGCTGGTCCTCTGATGAGGGGCGTGGCAGAAATGCCCTAACCATGGCGCTGCCTCATGCTCCCCTCTCTCATTGCCTCAGCTGCTAGGGACTTAATTTCAGAGTGGGAACTCCGAGACTATTGAGGGAATGATGTAACCCTGGGCAGAATTTCTTCTTCTGAGTGAGGCCCACTTGCTAACTTTTTAAGAACACCATGAGTCTGGTCCTCTTGTTTATTAGTAGGAAGTCTTGTTGTAGAAGTCTCTTGCTATTTGCTTAACACTTGGTTAACTGTAGGGTTAATAAAGAAAAGGAGCAGACTCCTTGGGGCTTCAGAATGCAGATGTGTCTTCCTTATTCATTGCTCTCCAAGGGGCCTTGCTTGTAATAGATGTTCCATTTTGACATGAGGAAGGAACAGTATATATGAAGGAGTGAGTAATCAAGTGAAAGGGAGAAGAGATGAATGAGGGAGTAGATGGGCAAGTGAGAGTATTGGCAAAGGCAATGGAGAAGAGCATAAGCTATTGTGGAAGAGGATGATCTGGGAAGGGAATGAGTCAAGTTCCAGTAATCGCTAATATTTATATAGCATTTTTAAGACTTACTTTAAAACCTTTTTACAAAGATTTGATCCTCACCACAATACTGGGAAAGTGAGTGCTATTATTACCCCCATTTTGTAGAGTAGGAAACTGAGTCAGATAGATGGTTAAATGCCTTGCTCAGTTTGAACACAGATTTTCCTGGCTCCTATGCTTTATCCACTGTGTCAACTAGCTGCTTTCCACAGAGAATCCATCATTCTTTGGGCCTAGAGAGAGCCATATGTGGGCTGCCTGCCTCTTGTTTTCAACCTCAGCAGCTGTGTCTGGGGGAGGGTATTTGTTCAGACAGATGTTGATGCAATTCTTTGTTGGAAGCAGGTAGTGGGTGTGAAGATGGCTGGGAGTAGAAGACATTGGAAATTGGAAAAAACTGCACTTCTACCTCTAAATATCAAAAAGAATAAGAATACCCTGAATGATGTGGGGGAAAGACTGCCAGTGAAGCTGGACATTTTGGCCTCTTAGTTGAGAATTGAAAATACTATTACTACTAATAACAGACATTAACTTAACATTTTAAAATGTGTCCAGGGCTTTACTTATTGGTCTCATTTGATCCCAGCAGCTCTGGGAAGTGAGTACTTCAGGTCTTATTATGCCCTTCTTATAGATGAGGAAACTGAGGCAGGTGAAGGTATCACTTTGGCAGCCAAACTGAGGGTAGACTAGAGAAGGGAGAGATTTGAGACAGATAAGAAGTGTCTATAGGGTGGCAATAAGTAGGGGAAAAGGGACATAGAAAAGAGATGGTAAGAAGGGAGAGTGACAGAATTGGCCAAGTGATTGGATAAGTGGGGTTACTGAAAGTGAAAACTCAAGGGTGATACTGAGGGAGGAAGGGGGAAAAGAAGAAAGAGAGGAAGAAAAGAAGGAATGAGAGGAAAGAAGGAAGGAAGCAAAGAAGGAAAGAAAGAAGGAAGGAAAAGGAAGGAAGGAAGAAAAGAGAGAAGGAATAAAGGAAACAATCTTACTTCATGCCAGGCATTATCCTTTACAATCACTAGTAATAATAATAACTAAAATAATAATAAAAGCTAAAATAAAATAAAAATAACTTTAATAAACCTAAGAAATAGCATTTACTGCATTCCAGACACTGTGTAAACACTTCACAATTATTTCATTTGATCTTCATAACCCTGAGAAGTAGGTAGTATTATTTCCATTTTACAGATAAGACTGAGGTAAACAGAAGTGAAGTGACTTTCCCAGGATCACATGGTTAATAAGTATCTGAGGCTGGATTTGTACTCAGGTTGTCCTGACTCCCAGGCCAGGATTCTAGCCACTGTGCCACTTGACTGTGTAATCGAGAGGAGGGCAAAGCCCTCAATTCTAAATTGGTTTGACATATTTGAAGCAGGCCCCCACAGGGGGGAGAACAGATTTTTTTCACCCTGTACACTTAGATCTGTGTCATGGTGTCTTCTGAGTTGCAAGCTGGCGGATTAGGCCTAACGATGTAGTGAATGTCATGATAATCTTGTCTGACCTACTGCTTACAGTTTCCTAGAGATGGTTTCAGTAAGATCCAACGCAAACCTGCAGAATGGATCTCTTCTTGTGAGAGGATAATACAAGGAGACTGAGAGGCCGTTGCGTTATCTGACCTCTCTCCTCTTCTCTCTGCCTCCAATTTATCTAATTCCCAGTTCCCAACACCTGTGTCAGCAAAGGCTGTCCTGCAACTCCTTCAGATGCTATGATTCAGAGTTGTGGAGGCTCTCAGAGAATTGACCTGTCCTTTATCACTTCTGTGAAGGAGCTGGACCCCTCTGTCTCTCTGTCTGGGATGCTGGGGTCTGACACTTTTAGTTACAAAAACCCAGTTGTTTTTGTGCCTCTGTAAGATAGTCTGCAGAACATGAATCACAAAAGAGCAGGAGGTGGCTGCTGACTTACCCTAGGAATAGATTTCTGAACTCCATCTCTCCAACCAGCTTTATAAGCTCAACAACAGATGTAGTCTCCCATGCCAAGTCATTTCCCCTGCCCCATCCCTCAAATCAGGAACCATGATCAAATCCATGTTATTTTTTCCTTAAAGAACTGCATCCGTCCACTCAGCTAATGGCCCCACTTGCTATCTCTGGATTGCAGCGTCACCCAGGCTTTATCAGATTTGCTAACTGGGGCACGTAAGCCTTCTTGATTCATGTGTGAATTATGGGGTTTGGACTCAAGTCCCTTCTACCCATAAACCAATGTTCCAAGGAATGTGAACTGAGAACAATAGAATTCTTTGAGGTTTGCTTTATAGATATTATCTTATCATCACAATAACTCTAGGTGGTAGGTGATGTTATTATTTTATAGATTTTTTTAAACAGATGAGGAAACTAAGGCAGACAAGTTAAATGACTTGCTCAGTCATACAGCTGAGGCCAAATTTTGAACTCAGATTTTCCTGACTCCAGATCCATATTCTATCCACTGTGCCACCTCAATGTCTAATTAATTGTTGTTATGCTAACATTAATCATTTTAACCTAATGTTGTTATTAATAGTAATTAACATTGCTAAGTAACAGTAATAATAAATATCCCATCAAATACAAAAATAACGGTAATGATAATAAGCATTCCATCAATTATAAGGTATGAATAATAATTAGTTCATTTCTGGGGTATATTAAAAAAATGATCCTTTTATATGTAGCAAATGCCTAATAAATGTTTGTTGTATTGGATTGAAAATAATTTCAAAAGCCCTTTCTTCATCACTACCCCATGAAATAGGTAATTAAAGGCTTTTTATATTCATTTTACTTGTGAGAAAATTGAGGTTCTGAGATAAATGACTGCCCTAGGGTCACACAGCTAAAAAAAAAATCAGACCTAAGATTTGAGCTCAGGCCTCACCCTCCACTGTGTCTATGATTTCAGGGGGTCACTTTTGACAGATACTCACAGACAGAGCAATTTCTGGAGCCCCTGAATTTTTCTGCTTATAATTTTTTTTGTTCCTGTATTTCCCCAGGTGAAAACGAGAGGCTCAAGTTTTCTTCCATCCGAACCACTCATGACAAGATCTTATTGAGGTGGGAGCCTTATTGGCCTCCTGATTTCCGAGACCTCTTGGGATTCATGCTGTTCTACAAAGAAGCGTAAGTAGAAGCATGCACTTAGGAAACCATGAGGAAGCACAGGGAAATAATTGAAGGTTTCCTGCTACTCCCCAGGCTCAATCAAATGCCTATTGTTTCATTTTATTCCCTAATTAAGTTTTTGAAAAATTGGAGAAAGACAAGCATATAGCCATCTGTCCCATATTTGTTAATTAGAGTTGGATTTTGGATTCCAATATGAATTCCTTTTCTTTCCATCAATTCATATATATCCTCTTATATTACTCTGACTTCTTCGTAGTCATTATTTCTGAGAATGAAGCATTTATTATGTGCTTATTGTATGCCAAGCTCTATGATAAGTTCTGGGGGTGAAAATACAAAAGTTAAAACAGTCCCTGTCCCTAGGGGAGCACTCTAATAAGGAAAGACAATATATAAAGGGAAGTAGTGGCCAGGAAGTTGGTATTTTGATCTAGAAAGGTATTGAGACGGTGAGTGGGGCCATAGTTGAGTGGATGGATGTAGTTCTTTCAGAAAGAAAGGGCAGAGTAGATTTGATCATGGTTCCTGATTTGAGGGATGGGGTTGGGGAAATGACTTGGCGTGGGAGACTACATCTGTTGTTGAGCATATAAGGATGACTGGAGAATAAGGAGTGCAGTCAAGCATTGCTGAGGCCAGAAGAGGCAGTAACCAATCAGGATAGTAGGATCCTGGGTCAGAAGTTCCAGAGATGAAAGAGTTAAAACCTCTAGACCATGAAAGAGCGTCTGTAATTCAGGAAGCAGAGTGGCGATTGAAGGCTGGCTATGAGCTTTCTTCAGGTGCAATAACATGTACATCGCACTGTTGTTTTAACCATTCCCCAAACAGTGGGCATTTACTTTGTTTCCAGATTTTTTGCCCCCACAAAAAGTGCTGCTATAAAGATTGTGGTAAATATGGGTCTTCTTCCCACTCTGCCCCGTCCTCCATTCTTTATGAGTACTGGCAAAATCTTGTATGTGTCCAAATTGTTTTTCAAAGCAATTGGCTCATTTCATAGTTCCATCAAGAGTGTGTTAGACATGTATTGGTCAACCTGCCATCTGGGGGAGGGAGTGGGGGGAAGGAGGGGAAAAGTTGGAAAAAAAGGTTTGGCAATTGTCAATGCTGTAAAATTACCCATGCGTATAACTTATAAATAAAAAGCTATAATAAATTTTAAAAAAAGATAAAATTTAAAAAATAATAAAATTTTTAAAAAATTTAAACAAACAAACAAACAAAAAGAGTGTGTTAGAGTGCCTTACCTTCTCCAGCATTGACTTTCCCAAATTCTTGCAGTCCTGAATTTTAAACTCCACCATGGGCTCCTGATTCAAAGACGTGAAATCTTTGTGGGAGAAAGGAAACATGGGGATTTTGGAATCCCTTTTTAGGTCAAAAGTCAGATACCTTTTCCTAAGTAGCAGTAGTTTATCTTTGGGGTTAGAATAGTTTGAATGGATTAATGGCATTCAGTTGTTTCATAGTCTTCATGACCCATTTGCTATTTTTTTTGGCAAAGATACTAGAGTTGTGTGCTGTTTCCTTCTCTAGCTCATTTACAGATTAGGAAACGGACAAAAAAGATTAATTGATTTGCCTAGGGTCACACAAGCTAGGGTCTGAGGCCAAATTAGAATTTAGGAAGATGAAACTTCATGCTTCTAGGCTTGAAACTCTATCCACTGTCCTAATTTGAATGAATTAATCCTTCTGAGGAAGCATCCTAACATAAAGAGTGCTAGAATTCCAGACTTGCGTTTTAATCCTGACACTTCTGAGACTCAGTTTTCTCATCTGTAAAATGAGTAATAATAATAATAATGGTACTCTCCACCTCAATTATGATTTTGCTTTTTTTAATGAATAATTTTGGGGTTTTTTTTTGTACAGACAAGGACAGAGCAAAGTGTTCCTACAATCCAAGATTAGGAGAAAAAAGAGTAAGGGATCACCTATGGTAAAGGGTGCTAGAACTGGAATCAGGAAGAGCTGGATTTAAATGTGACTCCAAACACTAGCTGTGTGACTCTGGGCAAGTCACTTAAGTTTATCAACCTTGGTTTCCTCAGTTGTAAAATGAATGATAATAAAAACTCCTATCTCCTTGGATTGTAAAGTGGATAAAGTGAGACAATTGTAAATTACTTCATGAATCTTAAAGTGTTACGTAAATATTTATTATTAATTTGTAGCCCTTAATAAGTTAAAGTCAGTATAGCCAGATAAGTTAGCCGCTAATATTGCTGAAGTGAGTTAATATCAGGGATCTTTGCAAGATCATGCTGAAGGGAATGAGGTATTATAGGATTGAAGCAGGGCAAATGTCCTCATTTCTTTTTAAAGGAAGAAGTTGTAAACTAGAGGCGTATGAGTTTGATTTTGTTTGCAGATTGTCATCTCAAAGTTCTCTACACTTATTTGCTTTCTAGAAGGACCAGAGTGACTAGACTCTTATTTTCTTTTGTGTTTAGAAACTTTTGATATAATAGTGGAGTTACTTGTTGGCCTACTTCTTCTAGAGTACCATAATACCAGAGTTTGAGCCAGGCCTTTTCATTGAGAAATCTCAGCCTGGACAAGTCGGTTAGCTGTTGGCTGGAAGCATCAGATGCTAGCCAGCATTCCCCTGACAAAACCCTTTATTCTTTCTGTTCTACCCAAGGCCTTACCAGAATGTGACTGAGTTCGATGGCCAGGATGCCTGCGGGTCCAATAGCTGGACAGTGGTTGATGTTGAGCCCCCAGTGAGATCGAATGATCCCAAGACACAGAATCAACACCCAGGGTGGTTGATGCGAAACCTGAAGCCATGGACCCAGTATGCCATATTTGTGAAGACCCTAGTCACTTTCTCTGATGAACGGAGAACATATGGTGCCAAAAGTGAAATCATTTATGTCCAGACCAATGCCACTGGTGAGTTGTCATTTCATGGACATGAAAAACCATTTAGAGGATTATCTCAGACCTAAAATTCAGTCTACAAAGGGCAGGATCTTTATTATAATAATCTGCGTATTTGCAACCAAGCCTTCCTTCCCCCCCATCCCCAAAACTCAGCATAATGAAGAAATTGTCTTGAATTACAAACTAGCAGAGAAAAATCTATGGTTAAAAAAGGTGGGGGGAGATATTCCCTGGGCCAACTAAGCACACTGGAATTTAGTCAGCTGAGGAAAGCTTGATTTCATTGTAGACTTTTTGCCTGTTCATTATGTTCCTGATTTTGATTATTGATAAAGTTCTCAACCCAAGAATGTTCCTTTCTCTGGAATGATCTTTATCTCCATGTAGCTAAGATGGCATTGTGCCATCTTGGAGAAAACTGTTATGCTCTAACTACCCAAGAAAGGACTTCTTTGCAAATGATGACCGGGATGGTAATTTTCATCTCATTTTTTAAAATAGATTTTTGGTAGCTTTTTGGTTTTGTATCATAGGCATTTCTCAGTAGTTTTCCTGCTCTACACCAAATAAACCCTCCCTTTAAAAAAAATCCCCCCCAAATTAATAAAACCAACTTATCCAGTGACATTGTTTGCCACCTGAAGGTATTGAAGTAATTATAATTATTCAGCTTTGGTTTCATTGGAGCAATCTTTTTATTTACATTATTGTAGTCATTCTGTTCATTGTTTGCTTGTTTCTGCTTACTAAATTCTGTATCAAATTATATAAATTTTCCCATGCTTTTCTTCATTTTTCATACTTGTTATTTCTTATGGCATGATAGCATTCCATTACATTTATATACTACTTTCTTTAGTCTTTGCCTAATAGGCACCCACCCATTTATTGCTACTACAAATGTATTATTATTATTGCAGTACACATGGGGCATTTATTTCCATTTTTTGCCTTCTTGAAGCTTAGGCCCAGTAGGGATCTCTAGGCCAAAAGTTATAAATGAATAGCTTAGTTATTTTTCACTTGTAATTCCAAAACGATTTCCCAAATGGTTCACCCATTTCATGTCCCCACCAGAAGTATTTTAGTATTCCTGTTTTCCAGCAATACATTGACTATTCCGTCTTTTATCATCTTTGCCAATTTGTTTTCTTCCTATTTGCAGTTCCTTCAGTCCCACTAGACCCAATATCCGTTTCCAATTCTTCATCCCAGATCATTTTAAAGTGGAAACCACCCTCTGAGCCAAATGGTAATATTACGCACTACTTAGTGCACTGGGAGAAGCAAGCCGAAGACATGGAGCTCTATGAACTTGATTACTGCCATAAGGGTGAGTAGTTTGACAGCTGCATGTACATGTATGTCCAAGTACACATGTACCACTCTCTTAGATCCTTACGGTTTTACTTATGGGTCATTATTCACTGAGTGAGAAGTGTAGAACCTTGGAGTTGGAATAGTAATAGCACGAAGTGCTACATGTTTTATATACATACTTACCTAAACAGATATTATGTTGCTTGTGAAGTAGCTGGGGGAATAAACGTTTGTGTAGCTCACTCTATGTCAGGAACCAGACAAAATGCTTTACAAATATTAATTCATTTAATATTGTTATTGTCCATATTTTATAAATGTGGAAACTAAAAGACCTAGAGATATTCAATGATTGACTTTGGAGTCAGGTGTCTGCAGCAGGTTCTGAATTCTGTTCTTGCTGCCTCTAAGGCCAGTGTTTCATTCCCCCCTACTATGCTGTCTCTTGGGGCAGCCACTTCAGGCCCCTCCTCATTTTAGAGGTTCATGGGGGTTAAATGACTTGGACAGAGGCATATAGGTCTCAGAGACCCCTACATTTGAACCTGGTCCTCTGCCCAGAGCTGTCATGTTTTCCACTATACACCATCACCATCAGAATCATAGATTTTTAAAATAAGAAAAAAGAGATTTTTATCTGTCTAAAGCTTCATAACCTTGATTCAGCCAAGTGGAATAAGTAGGCGGTAGCTACACTCTCAATAAGTAGGTTGATTGCCTTTTACTGCATCAATAAAGAATGACTTCCACCATTGGTCCTTCCTATGGACTGAGGGAAGAACCTGCTAAGCTCTCTTGGACCAGTCTAAATATTCCCCATTCTGTGCTTGGCAAATTCAAGGCATTGAGAGTTTTTCGTTACCCAAGCACTGCTGAATTGGCTGGGTGCTGTATCTGATTCCCAAGAAAGGCGCCCAAAGTATGCAAATCCCTCTAGTCCTTTCATTAAAGAAATACTGGTGATCTGAGCTTACATTCATGATCTGAGTTCAGGGTCTGTTGTTTTACTGGAATCACTATTGCCACGATAAACACAGAGAAATCTGCTTATGCTCATTGTTAATATAGTTAATTAGTAAACTAATAATTTTTAAGTGCTTTACCCTTGTAAAATGCTGTATGAAGAACTGGCTATAGAGGGAATCTTTCCTAAAATGAGGGAATCTTGGACCTGGAAAGGATTTCTGAGATCACCTACTTCAATCCTAATCTGAGGCATATCCACCATGCCTGAAAAGGGATATCTGCCCTCTGCATTCAAGCAGTAGACCATAAGTTCCTTGAAGGTAGAGATTGTCTTGTAAATGTTTGGACTGAATCAAAAGCCTCCGGCGAAAAAGAACCTAACAAGCCAGCCCATTCTGATTTAAGACACTCTGATTTTTCAATAAACATTTATTAATTACTAGCAGCTAGATGGTGCAGTGGATAGAGTATTGGCCCTGGAGTCAGGAGGACCTGAGTTCAAATTTGAATTCAGATATTTAACACTTACTAGCTTACCAGCTTGCCCTGGGCAAGTCACTTAACCCCAACTGACTTGCAAAAATTAACAAATGAATAAAAACCATTTATTAAGTACCTATAGTGTGTCAAGTGGAAGGCATCTTAGAGATCACTTAACCTTATTCCTTCCTTTAAATATGAAGAAACTAAATGCCAAATAAGGAAGAAGGGATGGCTGAAGTCACCCAGGAAATAAGTAATAGAGCCAAGATTTAATTCAGTGTTTCTTGACTCTAAATGCAGAGTTCTATGCTAGAACAACCAAGCTCTGGTCAAGACTGACATATTATTGGTTGGTTGACAGGCAAGATAGTATTATATATATTTTGCATATGTCCGTCTATGTACAAATTATCCTCTTAATAGAATGTAAACTCCTTGAAAGCAGGGACTGAACTCCTTGAAAGCAGGGACTGTTTTTGTATCCTCAGTTCTTAGCCCATTGCCTGGCATATAGGAAGTGCCTAATAAATGTTTAATGATTTGTTGATGAGAACAACTAAAGTAGGTATTCATTAAAGTGACATATATTCATGTTGAAATATAGTAAAAATGCACTAAGATTAGATTGTGAAATTGTTAAGGATAGGAACCCACCTTTTAACTTAGTACAGTGACCAGTATGTAGGAAGTGCTTAATAAATGCTTGATGATGGATTAATCAAGTGCCTGCTGAATACTATGGGAGATACAGAGTTTATCTAAGATCTAAATCCTTGTGGATCTCACTAAATGTAGTAGGATTAGAAACAAAAACTAATAATGGCAATATGCTAGTAATAATAATAATAATAATAATAATAATAATAATAATAATAGTGGTAACATGCAACCTTATGATGCTTTTTAAAGTGGAAGGAACCTTTTGGCTAGATTAGGAGCAGATTGTTGCCAGTTAGGAGAATCAGACAAAGTTTCATTAAGGAGATAACCTATGAACGGGGCTTTCAACTCTAGTTAGGAATTTGGAGCTGAAGAGAGGAGGAGTTTTGTAAAACTTTATGTTTCTAATTTTTCAACATAAAAAAAATTTTTAATGAAGAGAAGAGGGACATTCCACATTCAAGAGAAAAGATCTCATGTTCTTCAGTTCAAATCCATCTCTCTCTATCAGTTATTCTTTGTTCTGCACTCCAGGTCTAGGTAAACTAAATTTCCAATCCCTCTTCCACATGACAGCTTTTAATTTCCTTGAAGACCGATGTCACGTCCCCTTAAGGGTTTTCCAACATAAGGGAAACATCTCTAGTTCCTCCATCTGTTCTGTTATGTGGCATGATTTCAAACTAATCAGTTTGTTGCCAGACACCAAGCTAAGCAATGAGGATATGAGGAAAGGCAAAATCTTAAGGCCCTTCATGGTCCTGGTAACTTAAAGCTCCATCTCCTTTTCCACAGCAGATAGCTCTGGGAATGGTCATGTTTGACCATTTAGACCTGATAGTACCTTAATAAGAATCCCTTCTGGAACATCCCTAACTCATTGTCCAGCCTTTTCTTAATCTTCAATGACAAGAAATTCTCTGCCTCCCATTGCTTTAGTTATTTAGGGAATAAGCATCCTTGTATTATTTAATATTTTATTTTCCCCAGGTACCTGTAAAACAATTTTTTAAATATTTGGTTTTTTTTTAAAGTTTGAATTCTGTATTTCCTCCCTTCTTCCCTTCCCACATTGAGAAGGCACAGGTGAAATTGTGTAAAACATTTCAATAAAAGTCATGTTTTCAAGGAAACAAAACTCCTCCCCCAAAAAAAACCTTCAAGAAAAATAAAGTTAAAATAATTAGACGCTGTCAGTTCTTTCTCTGGACATGGATAGCATTTTTAATTCTAAGTCCTTCAGAGTAGTTTTGGATCATTGTATTGCTAAGAATAGCAAAGTCATTGACAGCTGATCATTCCAGGACATTGCTGTTGCTTTATACACGGTACATTTCACTTTGCACGCACTCATGGAGGATTTTCCAGGTTTTTCATGACAGTATCCTGCTCATTATGGAAATAAGCATCTTTATAGCAACTGCTATGGGCTAGGAACTGTGACAAGTACTTTACAAATATTATTTCATTCAATCTTCATATCGAGTGAAGTAGGTGCTGTTATTATCCCCATGTTATAGTTGAGGAAACTGAGGCAAACATAAGTGATTTGCCCAACATCACACAATTAATAAATATCTGAAGCTAGATCTTCTTGGCTCCAGGTCCAGTATTTTGTCCACTAAGCCACCAGCAGCCTCAAACCAAAGAAGTTCAATTTTGCCTCTGTGCATTTTCTAGCACTCCTCCTCATAAGGCAAAACTTGATTCTTTCATATGATAGTTCTTCAGGTAGTCAAATGCTTGAAGACAGCTACCATGTCTCCCTAAATTCAGTTCTCCAAATAAAACCTCCCTTGTTCCTCACACATTCTCTGATAGCACAAGATTATTGGCAGAACAGAACTCAGCCGAATGCAGACTCATCTGTTCATAATCCATTGGGGGATCACCAAAAGGGACTGGAACAACACTGGACAATATTATTTTAATCATAGCCAAGTAATGCAGAAAGAGGAAGGAAGGAGGAAAATGATAGGTCATTGTAAGTGACAGAGGAGGATGAACATGTTTTTAATTATTAAAGCTTTTTATTTACAAAACATACGCCTGGGCAATTTTTCAACATTGACCCTTGCAAAACCACCTGTTTCAAATTTCCCCTCCTTCCTCCCACCCCCTCCCCAATGGCAGGTAGTCCAATACATGTTAAATATGTTAAAATATATGTTAAATCCAATATATGTATACAGTTATCTTGCTGCACAAGAAAAATTGGATCTAGAAAGAAAGAAAAAAAACCTGAGAAGAAAAACAAAAAATGCAAGCAAACAATAAAAGAATGAATAGAAATGCTGTGTTGTGGTCCATATTCATTTCCCATGGTCCTCTCTGTGGGTGTAGATGACTCTTCATTACTGAACAAGTGGTAGATGAATATTATGGGATATCATTGTTCTGTAAGAAATGACCAACAGGAGGAATACAGAGAGGCCTGGAGAGACTCATGAACTGATGCTGAGGGAAATGAGCAGGACCAGAAGATCATTATATACTTCAACAACAATACCATATGATGATCAATTCTGATGGACGAGGCCCTCTCCAACAATGAGATGAACCAAATCACTTCCAATAGAGCAGTAATGAACTAAACCAGCTACACCCAGTGAAAGAATTCTGGGAATGACTATGAACCACTACATAAAATTCCCAGTCTCTCTGTTTTTGTTTGCCTACATTTTTGATTTCCTTCACAGGCTAATTGTACGCTGTTTCAAAGTGATTCTTTTTGTACAGAAAAATAACTGTATGGACATGTATGCATATATTGTATTTAACTTATACTTTGACATATTTAACATGTATTGATCAACCTGCCATCTGGGGGAAGGGGTGGGGGGAAGGAGGGGAAAAATTGAAATAAAAGGTTTTGCAGTTGTCAATGCTGGAAAATTACCTATGCATAAAATTTTTGTAAGAATTAATTAAATAAATAAAGTAATTAATTATTTAAAAAAAAGAAAGAAAGAAAGAAAGGACTTCCATGAGTTAGTGTCTCCCTTGCCTTAGTTATTTGAGGTAAGCACCGTCCATGCTGACCTCGCTTTTCTTGTCTGGGCTTTTCTGCAGGGTTAAAGCTGCCATCTAGGACCTGGTCTCCTCCATTTGAGTCTGAAGATTCTCAAAAACACAATCAGAGCAACCACGAGGATCCCAATGGCGAGTGTTGCTCTTGCCCAAAGACTGACTCCCAGATCTTGAAGGAACTGGAGGAATCTTCCTTTAGAAAGATGTTTGAAAATTACCTCCACAATGAGGTTTTCATCCCCAGGTGAGACACGCTCTTGCATGTTAGCACCTTTATGGGGACTGATTTGGTTCTGAGCCCAAGGTGGGCCTGGAAAATGGTGGGATGTGAATTGAAGTGAAACTCTAAGGGCATTATGTATGGAACCAGCAACTGAGCAATGAATTATCTTCTAATTAGCACCACAGTGACTTTCTACAATAATTGGTTAATCAAGTGGAAGGAAATATGGAATAGTATATTTAATTCTGGGAGCCTGAAGGCCATTGACAAGCAAGAAAGATTCTGATCAGGCAGCCATAATGGTGAAAGGCCTCAAGATCATGCTACATTCTGCTGGGGTGAAGGAATTGGGGATGCAGAAATGAAAGGATCTAAGATTTAAAAAAAAAAAAAAAAAGCTACTGGGAAGAGAAGTGGGGATGGAAAGGAACAGGAATATGAGCTCAGCCTTCAAGAATGAAGGGCCATCACTTTGTCTGTTCAGTGATAGCAGGTGGAATGAGGAGCAGTAAATGGAAGTTGGAGAGGCAGATGCAGATTTAAACTTGGTATAGCCATTCTTAAATATGAGCTGTCCAAAAATGTTGCCCAGGGAAGTATTGAGTTCCCCTTTCCTGGAGATCTTCAAGAAAAAGCTAGGTGACATTTGCCACACGTATTGTAGAAATGATTTTGTTTAAACACAAGCTATGAAATGACTCAGTGAGGTCCCTTCAATTCTAATATCATGGGATTCTCTAAAAAAAGAAATCATTTTCTCATCTTCCCCCACCCCCCAATTCCTCCCATCAAACTTTTGGGAAAAAAATTCTTTGAAAGAAAATTCCTTGTCTTTTCTCTTCCTGCTTCCCCAATGCCTGGACAACTTTCTAATTCTAATGGAGGTCATCAGGATTATCTTCAATTGAATCCTTTCTGGGGACAAAGTAAGCCCCTGCTACGTAAGAGGCCCTAGAGATAGAGACAAAAATTAAACAATCCCTGCTCTCAAGATGTGCTCACCTTCTACCTGAGGGAATTGAACCTAGAATTCGATCATAGCACTATTTCCCCAAATTTCCTGCTTTTCTTCTTTTTGAGAATATCTTTCAAGTCCACAGATTCCTTGAAATGTATGCAGCATGTCCTATGTCATCCATCCTCTATTTAGGATTGTAGATGTGAGTCTATGAAGACTTTTATTCTACCACAGCATGGCCCATAAATTATCCACAGGGAAAGGCTTCATTGCCATTCCAACTATGTCTCCTGGTTAAATTGCAGATAACAAGTCTCTGGTTGGTTGGCTTTTCTCAAGTTATTTCTGGCCAGGTAAGTTCTTTAATTCAACAGCTGTTGCAATCAAGCTATTCTCTCAACCTGGTGGATCACCTTGTTGAATATCTTATGAAAATTGCCATGGCCATGTATGTTTCCTCCAGGCAGCCTCCATATTTCCCCCATGGCCCAATGCACTACCACCTTGTGCTGGAATCATCCTGTAATCGATGACATTTGTTTTCCTTTATATGACTTTCCCAATATTCACCTGTGGCCATTCCTACATGACCCTTTGACTTATTTTCTGAGACTGCTGGGCACCTGTGCCAGAAAAATTTGGTGGTGTCCTTTTGTCGGAGCGTTCAGTATCGGAAGCCAATACTTGTTGCTGGAATTGCTGCGTGTCCCCAGTGCTGTCTAAACCATGGTTAGGGAGGCTTAGTAACCATATAACAACAGCCACAAGAGTTGTTCCTCCTTGGTCTGCATTCAGAAACATAGCAGAAGATGGGGCTAATCTTCCCTTTCTATCTTCCATCATCCCTCTGAAGGATGATGGGAAACTTTCAACCATCGCCTCTGTAGTCCATATGGATTATGTGGGACTTGGAGCCAATGTGACTAGGAATGTTTACACTGGCTGATCTTGACCATTGAACTTGGGGAGTCCTGGCAGAAAGAGGGAGTGGAATGTGCCCAGAGACTCTAGAAGTGGTATTTTTCTTTTTTATCCCATTTCCTGGTCTCTTTTTGCTTCATCCTGCAGCCCTCCCTCATCCTGTTTTTTCTCTTTCCATCACCCCTTTTCTCTCCCTTCTTGGTGAGACAGGATACCATGTCATGCAAGGATCAATTAAATGAGCTGGGGATGTTTAGCCTAAAGAAGAGGAGACTTCAGGGGAAGTGGGTGATGTCTTCTATTGTTGGAAGGATTATTGTGTGGTGGGGCGTGCTGCTTTGGAAGTAATAAGTTCTCCCTCAATCAGAAGCAGATGAACTCATGCTGGGGGACTCTCGAAGATATGCTTGGTTAACCCAGTGGTCTCAGAGATCCTTTTGAATCAGAACTTCATCAATCCTTCAGCTCTCTCAGCTCTTCTTCTTTTTTCTTTTTGAACTACACCCCTGATACTCTTAAATGAGAGCCCCAAAATACACCGTGGCAGTGGCAGCTTACATGGGATATTGGGAGGGGGAATCTTCCTTCGGTCAACAAACACAATTCCTGTGGATTCGCTCCCTGACCAGCCTCTCTCAGCCTCCCCACAGATACCAGAAACCACTTTCTCCTTATAGAATCCAGAAGAGGCTTTGTGCCTGGATTGCCCTCACCCCCTCCCCTCCTTTTCTTCCTTTTATCCTAAAGCTACTATTTTATTTTCCTCTCTGCCACATCACTGCAAGTCTTGTTTTTACGAGGAGAGATTTACACATATGAATAAAAATGAAGGATTGATTTATTCTCTCCTTTTGAGGCATATAGAGAGACATGACGCCTCAGAGCATAGAATTAGCAAGGATCTAAGAAAACAAAGGAGAAAATAGAGGCCTAAAGAAATTATGTGATTTGCTCATGGTCACACAACTAGGAAATGGTAGGGCTGAGATTCAAACCCAGGTGCTCTTGTCTCTGAATTTTGTACCACTTTGAGTCCCCAGGTACAGTTCCCATTTTTTCTCTAAGAACAGAGTTTTGAAAGGCTGTATTTTTTAATAATATTTTATTTTTCCAAAAATATGCAAAGATAGTTTTCAACATTCACTTTGCAAAACCTATTTTCCAAAATTTTCTCCTCTCCTCATTCTCTTCCCTAAGACAAGTAATGTGATGTAAGTTAAATATGTGTAATTCTTCTAAATGTATTTCCATATTTATTATGTTATGCAAGAAAAATCATCTCAAAAGGGGAAAAAAGAAAAGAAAGATAAGCAAACAAACAAACAACAACAAAATGAAAATCCTATGCTTTGATTCACATTCTATCTCCGTAGTTCTCTCTCTGGATGCGGATGGCTCTTTCCATCATAAGTCTATTGGAATTGAAGACTGTGCTTCTTAACAGCAGGAAATGCCTTTTAGAACTGACCGATTCTTTTTGAAAAAAATTTTAAAACATTTTTATTTAAAGTTTTGAGTTCCAAATTCTATCTTCCCTTCCTCCCAGCAATCAGATATAGGTTACATGTACAATCATATAAAATATTTCCATGTTGGTCATTTTGTACAAGAAGATTAGAATAAAAGGAAAAAATAAAAGAAGGTGAAAAATAATATACTTCAATCAATTGGTATTCAATCAATACCAGTTCTTTCTCTGAAAGTGGATATTCTGCTTTATGATTAGTCCTTTAAGATTGTCTTGGATCATTGTATAGCTGAGAACAGCTAATCATTCACAGTTCTTTTTTGAACAATATTGCTATTACTTAACATTCTTCTGGATCTGTTCATTTCACTTTGCATCAGTTTATAACATTTCCTTAAAATCATATACATCGCTTGGTTAGTCATTCCCAATTGATGGGCACCCCTCAACTTCCAATTCTTTGCCACCACAAAAGAGCTGCTATAAATATTTTTGTACAAATAGATTCTTTTCCCTTTTTACGGATGTCTCTGAGATGCAGACCTACCAGTGGTATTGCTGGATCCAAGGATAAGCACAGTTTTATAGCCCTTTGGGCATAATAATTGATTAATGCTTAAGGGAGTAGAAACCCTGAAAATATTTGTATCTTTAGGAGGAAGCCAAATATCATGCTTTCAAATGCCAGCATTTTTAGCATGTTTCCAGTAATCACAGATGTAGAGAATTTTTATATTTAAATTCATTTTGATCGCTTTTTGTTTTTCACTCACTTTCCTTTTTTTGTTTTTCAACCACTTTCACTTCCCAGTATCTCCCTGCAACTACCAGAGGGTCATCCTTTGTGACAAAAACTATTTAAAAAGAGAAATATAATTTAGAAAATTTATCAATTCACCATACAAACCTGATATCAAATGATGTAGAGGCTATTTAAAGATGGTATGACAGTGGTTCAGAGTGCTGGACCTTCCACCTCTTAATAGTTGTATGACTTTGGATAAGTCAAGTTGTCTCTGTACTCCCCTGATTTTTAGGGAAGAGTTCCTGTACAGAACAAGTCAGACATCTTTCACAAAATCACGTATGTTGGCTTGTTCTTGTCACTTATATTTTCTCCCTTATGCTGTCACTACGGTTCTGAGAGAGAACTCCAACAGAGGAATGAATACAGACACTGTTTGACTTGTTAAAAATAAATAAATAAATATAAAATAAAAATAAATAAAAAACCTGTTTTCTAACTTAAGAGAAAACTAGCAAGTCAGGATCATCAGATCAGAAGGTCTTTGAGACCTAATCCAGCTCCCTCATTTTCTAGATAAGGCAAATAAAGAATTAAACCCCACATGCTGTGTTTCTGACTTCTGAGCCTTCTCTATTATCTTGCATTGATGACATCAGTAGTCAGTGGTAGGAACTGGAATCCAGAAGATCTATATACTTCAGATACTTTCTGACTGTGTGACCGTGAACAAGTGACTTTACTATTCCTAGCCTCAGTTTCTTCATTTGTAAAATGGATAGTAGTGCTTACCTCCCAAGATGGTTGTGAGGATAAACTGAGAAATCTGTAAAGCACTTTGCAAATCTTAAAAGTATTATATAAGTGCTATTGATCATTATTACTATTATCATTGTTATTATTATTACCTAACTCACCTTCATTGTGATAGTGGTTGAGGACCTGCCTAAAATCAGTTTCTTTATTTTTTTTCTTTTGAACTTAAGCACCAAAAAAAAAAAAAAAAAAAAAAGAGCATCTCCCTACAAACACAGAACACAATTTGCATTTCATACCATTTGGGTTTTTTTTTTAAGTCTATAATAAATTCCACACATTACTTTCAAAACTGCCCCCGCTTGCATCTGCTTCCTTCTGAAATTCCTTCTGTTGTCTTCTGTGCATTTAAAAAATATTTGA
Source organism: Sminthopsis crassicaudata (assembly GCF_048593235.1). Lineage (NCBI taxonomy): Eukaryota > Metazoa > Chordata > Mammalia > Dasyuromorphia > Dasyuridae > Sminthopsis > Sminthopsis crassicaudata. The sequence goes on along the minus strand of NC_133617.1, from coordinate 46,064,597 downwards.
AAGCTCTCTCTTCTCTTATTTTTGGGGCATCAGCAGTGCTAACACCCCTCTTCCAAGCCTCCCTCTCTAATTAAAAATACAAGAGGGAAAAAGAAGAAAAAATAGTACTTGTAATAAGCTAAATGAATCGACAGCTTGGCTGTGTCCCAAAATGGATGTCTCTAGCTGCACCCTGAATCTATCTGACTTCTCAATGAGGAGATGAGCGACATTCTTTTCTGGAGAAATAGTTGCTGGGTGGGCGGTATAGAAAATGTTTTCACCTAAATCTGTCCCCATATTGCATCGTTGAGCCGTGCCCCCTGTTGGGAGCAGCACATGAGCCTGGAAAGAACTTTTGTAGCCTCCCGTACTTTCAAAGCTGCTAATACGGAAGACTGGGCGAAGGGAGAGCCAAAAGGTCCCAGACTTGAAATAAAATCCCTCCTCAGACACGAACTTGCTGTGTGATATTGGAAAAGTTGCTTTCCCTCTCTGAGCCTTAGCTGCTTCTTCTCTAAAAATGAAGGGTTTGGTTTAGATGGTCTCTCAGGTCCCTTCCAGCTGCACATCTTATAAGCCGTGGTCCAGATGACCAAACTCTCCAGCCTGGAATGAAAGCACAGGATATGTAACCGACAAAGTTCAATCTGCCTTCAACATGGTTGGTTTTGTTTCCACAGAAAAGCATCCTCAGGGAATGGCGCTGACGACTCTAGGTAGGAAGTGAGCCTCTTGCCCTCCCTGTCTTGTCCTGCCCCAACCCTGCCCTGCTAGCCCTCATTTGCTTTCTGGCCCGCAGGAGGCAGCGGATGGCGGGCGGGGAGGCCGATGGATGTTCATGTTGCAGATGCCCTTTAGTGACATGTTGTGGATTTTAAATGTGCATTTGCATGTCCTGGCGCTGTCCTGCAGGGGAGCTTCCTAAACCAGCCAGGGCCCCCCTAACACGCGCTCCAAGGCGTCTCCTTTGCAGCTTTCTCCTAATGACAACCCCGCATGAATGGCATCTGGGGTGGGGCAGGGGACTGGCTGGGTGGAACAGAGAAATCAGCTTCACTAACACTTCAACTGGATGTACCAAGTCATTACGGAACACCTGCTGGGTGCCCACAGCGGTGCTCGGGCACCCCTGTGTACTTTCCATTTTTCCATTTAAATCAGTGTACAACTTTGATCAGTTTTTTTAAACAGCAATTAATCAATGGAAGCATTTGTTAAGCACCTAACATGTGCTAAACATTGGCGAGTCAAAAAGAGGCAAATGACAGTTCTTGTCCTCAAGGAGCTTATACTCCACAGAGAAGACAAATATATACAAAGCCAGATATAGACAGGATAAATGGGGAGTGATTAATAGAAGAGAGGCACTGAAATTAAGAGGAGTTGGGGAAGTTTTTCTGTAAAAGGTGAGATTTTAGTTGGGACTTAAAGGAAGCAAGGGAGGTCAACAGTCAGAGTGAAGGAGGGGAGAGGCTTCCAGCCATGGTTGCAGCCTGAGAAAATGTGTAAAGGCTGGGCCAAGGTCCCGACAAAAGCCTTTGCAGACTCCAGCTTTGGGATTCGTGCATGTGAATCGGCTGGCTTAATTCTTTCAGTGTAGTTACTCGTTGAGCCCTGGGTTGGCCATGGTGGAGGTGGGGTGGGGGAGAATGAAAGGGTTAGATAAGAGGCAGATGGACCCTGTGTAGTGGGGACAGAGTGGGGAGGTGTCAGGGCACAAACATGGATTACAGTAATACATAGCTTGATAAATGACGTGATAAGGGAAAGGTGGAAAACAGAACAACTTTGGGGGAGAGGGAGGAGGGAGAGGTTGAGAGGTCAAGAGCGAGTATGGCGAAAATGGTGGACTTTGGACACATCCAAAGCTATCTTTTGACCAGAAAAGGCTGGCTCAGTTTAAAAAGGGGGGGGGGCATTTATATAACTTTTTATTAGAAAGTAGCTGTTCATTCAGAATTGGTTCTTCACTGCCACTGGGTGATTGGCAAAAGAATGCCCAAGCTATAGAGTCATGGATTCTCTGAGTGAAATGGAACTTCCCCTGAAGGGCAGCTGGCTGAACCCCACCCAAAGGAGACACCTCCTCTAAAGGGAATCCAGTGTAAGGAGTTTCCCTGAACCAAAGTGGAGTTGTAGCTGGCACTTGGGGACTTTAGAAAAACTATCTTCTCTTTTTGCCTTGGTGGACTGTAGCTTTATTTTTCACGACCTTGCTATTATTTTCTTTAGCTTAGTTGAGTTAACTGCTAGAAACCTGCATTCAAATCCTGCCTTTGAGGTTTCCTAATTGTGTGTCCCTAGTTGTGTCATATTTCTAGGCATTTTCTGTATAGCAAAAATTTGCTTCTTTGTGCTACTTGCCTCCCAAGATGGTGGAGAAAAAAGCTCTTTGTAAGCTAAGTATTTCAGAATTTCATGGGGCTGTTGCTCCTTTCACAACAGAATTGTATTGATAACAAGTATCTGCAAAGTTGGAGGCAGCCAGCCAGAGCAGTGACTCTGAAAAGAGTGACTTTGGGGAATCAGAGAACTCTAATTCAAATCTTAAATCTGTTGCTTATTCTCTATGTGACCTTGTGACATATAACTTCCCTAAGCCTCAGTTTCCTTATTTGTAAAGTGAGGGGGGCTGAATTAGATTAAACTCAAAGGTCTCTTCCAGGTCTAGACGCATGATCCCATCAGCATTTGATTAGCTTTGCCCTGTAGGCAATTAATTTGTTTAGCCCCTGTGAGTTTCAATTTTCCCATTTGCAAAATGAGGTTAATAATTAATAATAATAGTAAGAATATTTGCAGGTGCAAGGATGCATTTTGGACAAAGGGTGGGTTTTAGTCAGCACCACGTGTTCTGATCACAAGTCTGAAAAGCAGATGTTGATTGGTATTGGCAGAGAGAGTTTCCACACTGGGAGTCCCACACCCCCAAGTCTGAACCCCCAAATAAATAAATAACAGTCGTCCTTCCTGCTTTGAAGAACTGTTATATGAAAAGCCCTTTGCAACTTGAAGTGCTTTAAGAATGTGAATTCCCCTTATTCTTCACACCCTCCCTTGGTTTCTTCCAGAAGCCTTTCGATATTCAGGGTCTTCCATACCTTACATACTTCTTGGGCGGGGTTCTGACTATGATTGGTTGGTGAAATCACAGACTGAAGTCTCTAGGTCTTTTGCACACGGGCAGGCAGCTCATTTTCTGGGACCAGGAGCATTTTGCACTTGTACAGCTTCAGAGATAGCTACTAGCAATAGCTGTAATTAGCTTCGAAGGTGTCTCAGTGATAACTAGGTTCCTATCACTTTGCCTGCCGTTCCCATGCAGAAAGTCTGCGCACATGTTTCTCTGATGTGATAAGTGGTGGTCTATGTGTATCAGGGAAAGATGTTCAAAGAACTTTGCCATTCAGTGCTGCCATCAAGATTCTTGCCAGCCTCTGTAGGTTAGGTTCCCTCCGTGATTTGTCTTGTTTGGCAGACAGGGTTCGGGACGGTTAGGGGAGAAATGTTCTGACTGTAGTACCAGGGGGCTTTGGGAAACAGTTTTAAGAATTAGTTTGCAACAGGGTTGAATTCAGGATGCTGGTTCGTGAATTTAGGATTTTGCAATATTGTGACTGCCGGATTCAGAGCAGTAATTGACAAACCCATGAGAATATGGACCCATCTTGACACTGGCCAAGGGGATATTCCCCATGGGAGGTTGGGAAGCCGGGGCTGACCAAGGGACCTAGTCCTCTTGACTACTCCTGTCCAAGACACTGAAAGAACTTACCCATCTCTAGTTGTTCTAAGCTGCTTGTTCCTATGGGGGCTGTTTGTATTTTAGTGTGTACGGGTTGTGTTGGTCGTGTTTGTTGTTTACCCTTGTACCCGTCCGTTTTAACCCTTATTGTGCCAAGTGAATCGTGTCCTCTGCGCCATCCAGAGAGCTGCACACAGACTGTGAGTATGTGTATGTGTGTTGTTCCAGGCCGGCAAGGAGGCGAAGGGATCTCCGTGTTCGCATGGCAAACATGACCGTGGTGACACCCACGGAGTCCTCCTACTCAAACACCTCTTCCACCACGGCGCCGGCCAGCACGGAGGAGCCAAAGCCCTTCGAGAAGGTGAAATCTAAGGAGTCCCTGGTCATTTCTGGCCTTCAACATTTTACTGGCTACAGGATTGAGCTCCAAGCATGCAACCATGACGAGCAGGAGTCCAGGTGTAGCCTTGCCGCGTATGTCAGCGCGAGAACCATGCCTGAAGGCAAGTCAGCTTCCGTGTGCCTTCTCTGTGACGCATGATTTCATTCCCTCCTTCACTGACTCACTCCACAAACATTTACCCAAGGCCCATTTCGTGTGTACAGGGCTGTGCACCTTTCCACTGATGGTCCCAGAGGAAAAGGAGTTTTGTTTTTTTTAAACCTGGAGAGTTAAATTCTTTCAGCATTCTGAGGATGGTGACTGTTAGTCACCTTTATAAATTCTTGAAAAATCTGGATTGTTAAAGAAATGACAAATATTTCCCAGGCAGTGTTGTAAAAACAAAGAAATAAACAAAAAAACAGTATATTAAAGGACAAGACCCAGATTTGAATCCTGGATTTGCCTCATCAGTTGTTGTATGTATTATAAATTGACACATCCTCAATCAATTTTCCATTCATCCCATAATCCCTGCTGTGATTCCTAAGCCTTTTACATATATTTTTAAAATTTTTGTAAAGTAATTTGATGTGAAATATACAAATTGAATTACTTTCCAAAATTTTGTAACTTTTAAATAAATATCCACTTTGGTTTTATTATGAACTTAATTTGAACAAATCGCTCCTCTTCTTTTTCTTCCTTCATAAACTAAGAGTGTGATCTTGATGTCTGTGAGTTCCCTTTTAACTATACCTGTGATCCTGCCATCACCTGGGTGGAATCCAGGCTTCCTGGGAGGATGAGACTGGTGGATGGATTGAGCTCAGGAGTTCTGAGCTGCAGTAGAGCTGGGCTGATATATAGTGACCCCAAAGGACGGGAAGCTATCAGGCTGTTTATAGAGGGGTGAACCGACCCACGTGAGAAACAGAGTAGGTCAAAGATCTCATGCTGAACAGAACTGTGAGTGCTTCACTTCCAGCCTGAATGAGAGAAGGGGGACCTAGTCTCAAAACAAACAGAAGCAGAAACAACTGCTGATCCTTCACATGGACCCCTTTGTTTAAGAATGGGGACCAGGCCAAGGTACTTTGGGTCCCTCCACAGGCTTCCAGTTGACTGATTGTGATCCGTCTGTTCTGGTATTCTGACCTTCAGATTTTTTTTCTTTTCTAGCCAAGGCTGATGATATTGTCGGTTCAGTGATCCATGAGGTGCTTGAGAACAACATTGTCCATCTGCGGTGGCAGGAGCCCAGACATCCCAATGGCCTTATTATTCTCTATGAAGTCAATTACTGGCGAGTTGGAGACACTGAGGTGAAGGGACCCTCCATCTGTGGGTGCAGGGAGGGCTCCAATTTGAGTCCTGGTTTTGCTACTGACTCCTTCTTCATTCAATTTCCCATTTATCTCATAATCTTTATCATGATTCCTATTTCTATACCTGGATCTAGTGACTGGGGATTGGGAAGCTGGGCATACGTTCAGTGACCCAATAAGCATTTATTAAGTTCCTACAGTATGCTAGATGCTATGCTAGGCACTAGGGATATGGAGATAAAAATGCTCTCATGGAACTTATATTTTACATGAGGAGAGTGGGGGGGAGGAGGGTAACACTGTCCACATGTCTTCAATTAAAGAAGCATTTATTGAATGAACGTCTAAAATTTATCAGCCATTGCCCTAAGTCCTCGGGATACAAGAAGACAAAGAAATTTTCCCTGTTACATTTCACAGAAGAATCTGACATGTACACAAGTGAATCAAAGTATTTACAAAGGATTTTTTTAAGTCAATACTTTTTTTATCAGTATAAGGAAATTCCCAGTAAGAAAGCTCCCTCTACTGACGCATATGGGTAACTGTTTTACAATTTAGAGGCTTAAAGAGTTTGCTGAGGATATTGAGAGATTAAATGACTTTTAAAAATCATTCTCTAAAGCTAAAAGGAATCATAGAGATTATGTACTATAGAGTTTAATTTTTATGGTAGAATATATAATACATTAAAAAAAGTTTTCAATGAACAAAAAAAATTTTTTTATCCTTCCTACCTCTTCTCTCCCCCCATTAATAAAGGCAATGGTGGAAGAACAAAAGCTTTGTAACGTACAGAGCCAAACAAGACAAATTTCCCTCTTGGCCATGTCCAAAAAATATGTCCTGGTCTGTACCCCCAAGTACCCCCACTTATCAGGACCTTCCTCATGAGGTTCCAGTGAAACAAGTGCTTTGCACAATGCCTGGCATGGTGCAAGTGTTTTTGTCTTCCAAACTTCTTTAGTAAAGGAGTTCTTAACCTGGGGTCCATGACCTTTTAAAAAATATTGATATGTTAGGGCAGCAAGGTGGCACAGTGGATAGAGTACCATCCCTGAAGTCAGGACAAGCCGAGTTCAAATCTGGTCTCAGATACTTAACACTTTCCTGGCTGTGTGAGCCTGGGCAAGTCACGTAACCCCAATTGTCTCAGCAAAAAAACAAAAATTAATAGTAATTTACACAGCCTAGGTTAAGAACCCCTGTTCTAAGGCCCCCCTCCCCAGCTCTGACATCAGTACTCTAAGCTATTTTTCACTTGCATGGCCCTGAGTTTTATGCCAACTTCCTCCTTCAATCCCTGTGGTAACCTTGGAGGCTTTTCGGAATAATGGTTACAGTAAATCCCTCTTGAAACTAGGTTGGCTCCATTCCCTAGGGTTTTTATGTGGCTGACTGGGATTGGACAGAGTATTATGAGAGATGGGGAAGAAGGAAGGAAACCAGCATTTACTAAGTCCCTAACCATGCCAACTTTACCTCATTTGGTTCTCACAAAGTCTGGAAGGCACCAGGTGGTTTTGAAGTTGAACAATCTGAGGTAAACAGAGATTAAGTGACTTGTCCAGGATCATAAGGCTAGTAAGTATTTGAGGTTGGACTTGAATTCAGAGTTTCCTGACTCTTGGCCCTGCCACTGCACCACCAGTAGCCAAAGGGAGTATCTTAGGAAAATGCCTTTCCTGCTTCTACTGATTTTACTAAGAGAAGAGCATTCAATCTCTCAACTAACCTGCTTGTTTCAGTTGGGCTAAGTCAAATCAACAAGCATTTATTGAGGACTTACTATTTGCCAGGCACTGTACTAAGTTCTGAAAATGCAAAGAAAAGCAAATATGTATTCTGTCCTCAAAAAGCTCCCAGGCTAATGGAAGAGACAACATATAAACAACTATGTAGAAACAAGATAGAGACAGGTTAATTTGAAGGGAACTGACAGAGAAAGCATTATGGGAAAATGAGATTGGCTGCTGGAGACAATAAGATTTTGTCTTGGACTTGAAAGAAGCTGGAGGTGAGAGATGAAGAAGGAGAGGTTTCAGGCAGGGGGCATAGGGTGATGTTAGCTGGAGTTTGGAAGATGGAGTATCTTGTGTAAAGAAAACCAGGGGGATAGAAACAATAGAAAGAGACCAGATTATTAAAGGTTTTAAAAGTCAAATGGTATTTTATATTCTGGAGGTAATAGGGAACTCCAAGAATTGACATGATTAGAAATGGCGTAATTAATTTGACAGTTGAGTGGAAGATGGTCTGAAGTTGGTTGCAAAAGGATTTGAGGCAAGGAAACAAAGTATTGCAATGCTCCATTCCAGCAGAAGGTGGGGGTAGTGTCAGGAGTGGGTGGCAGAGGCATTAAATTGGCACAATTAACAATTTGGATATGGGAAGTGAGAGCTGGTGAGGATGGCATCTGTTTTGAGCTTGAGTAAGTGGAAAGATGGTCTCAGCAGTAACAGGGAAGTTCAAAAGGGGGAAAATTTAAGGGGAAAGAAAATTAAGGTGTTGGGGGTTTTTTTTGTTTGTTTTTGCTAAGGAAATTGGGGTTAAGTGACTTGCCTAGAGTCACACAGCTGAAAAGTGTTAAGTTTCTGAGGGCAGATATGAACCCAGGTCCTCCTGGCTTCAGGGCTAGTGCACTATCCGCTGTGCCACCTAGCTGCCCCAATAATTAAGTTTTAGATATCTGCAGAAATTCCATTTTTACATGACCCATAGCCTATTGGAGATATGAGTCTATTTTAGGGCTGAATAAATGTATCTGAGAATCATCAACATCAAGTTCATGACAGTTGGTGAGATTCCCCCAGTAAAATAGGGAGAGAAAAGAAGATGGCCCAGAATAGAGCCCTTAGGACACCCACAATTAATGGGGATGATCTGAATGGTGAAGATCCAGTAAAGGAGACTAAGAAGTGTTTAGAGATGTAAGGAGGAGAGCCAGGATTGGACAGTGTCATGGAAACCTGAGAAAAAGAAAGTAGCAAGAAGAGGGCGAATAAGAGAGTATTGGCCACAGAAAAGTCAAGAAGGAGGAGGGTTGAGAAAATAGACATTGGATTTGGTATTGATCATTATCAATTGTCAAACAGGGACAGCTGGATGGCAAAATAGATGGAGCTCCAAACCTGGACGTAGGAAATTTTGAGTTCAAATCTGGCCTCAGACACTTTTAACTGTGAGACTGGGCAAATCACTTCATCATGTTTGCTTCAGTTTCCTCCTCTGTAAAATGAGCCACAGAAGGAAATAGCAAACCACTCTAGTATCTCTGCCACGAGAACCCCAAGTAGGATCATGAAAAGTTAGACACAAATGTAAGATGACTGAAGTGAGTTAGTAGAACGGATCGATTGACAGTCTTTAAGGATATAAGAGACATAGTGTGTTTGTAGGCAGTGGGGAAGGATCCAGGAGACGAAAGAGAGATTGAAGGTGAGAGATTAGGAATGGTAGATGGGATGATCTGGAGAATATGGGATGGAGTCAGATCAGTAAATGGCCAACTGGGATATGAACTTTCAACTCCAAATCCAGTGTTTATTACCTAAACCAAGAGGCCCAATTGCTGGTTTAGCTGCTTTTCACCCAGTCCTCCTTGTCTCTGCTTGCCCACCCTTGGAGTATCAGTAAGCTGGCTTGGGGCTGTTCCAGGACAGCTGGTCCTCGTATTTGCCCTGAATTCAGCCTCTGTTCTCTGAGCCATGACTGATTCTACCTGGAAGAGTGTAACCTTTGAACAGAGTTGTTTTTCTGGTTGATTTTCTTGCTGGTGATCAGGGTCACATGCTCCGTGTTTCAAGCTCTTTTTTCCTCCCATTCATGTTTTCCACTGGACCACTGCTCTAGCATGGGCCTTGAAGTCAGCGGCTCAATCAACAAGGATCTAAGTTTTTCTGTGCTTGACCCCATGTGGAGTCTCCCTAGCTCAAGTGTGGGGGTTCAAAGAAAGGCAAAAACCAATCCCTTCCTTGAAGAGGCTCACATTTTAATGGGGGAGGCCGGCACATATAAGCTATAAAGAGGGAATAGATGGAAGGTCTTCTTAGTGGAGAGTGGGTCACTAGCTGCCATTTATACAATACGTTACGTCTTTATGAAGAGCTTTTCTTGAATACTAGATAAGCTAGATAATTCCGGCGTCCTCACCCCCATTTTACAGATGAGGTTAATAATTAAGGCAAAGTGGTTTGCCCAGAAGTGTCAGAATTGGGATTTGAACCAAGGCTTCTGGACAACCACTGTGCACTGTAATGGGGACCTTTGCGGTTCCCTCCTTCCCTTCTGCTCTCTTTCATGGGAGTTCTTGCCACGGGCGTCATCATGGTCTTAATTAGGTTATGAGTCCATAAGGGAAGAAAGAAATCCTTTCTGAAAGAAGCCTGGGAAGAATGGAAAAGGGATGGGGCATCTATCATTGTTCATTGGATACCTTTATCTCTTAGCCCTGACCCACTCAGTCAGTTACTTACCAAGCATTTATTAAACAGTTACTTTGTGCTGTACCCATGACAGCAGCCTGAGACCTAGCCTTAGATCCTGGGAGAATTTGGTTTCCCCCCTGGTTTGATGCTTCATTAACTCATTGACTTTGGCGCAGTGACTTGTGCCCACTCTGGGCTTCTTTTTAACTCTTTTATAAAATGGAGCAGCTGGCAGCTTTGTGTGGATATGACTTCAGAATAGCAGAAGGAGCAATAAGATGGGTTCAAATCCCACCTCAGCTACTTATTAGCTGTTGACCTACAGCAAATTATTTAAACTTGCCTAACCTCATTTTCCCCATCTATAAAATGGAAATAATAATAGCACCTAATTCATAGGGTTTTTGTGAGAATTAAAAGAAGCAATCTATGTTAAGTGCTTTACAAAACTAAACATTCTTTATAAATGTGAGCCGTCAGAATTCCTAACTAAAGTATTTTAGTATTTTTTGAGTTCTGTGATTGTGGGAAAATCATTTAACTCTTCCTGAACCTTAATTTTTTTCATCTGTGAAATGGGAATATACACTGACTCACTGATGGGGGAGGGGAGAGAAGGAAATAAATAGCACCTACTATGGCACCTACTCTGGCAAGCATGCTAAGTGCTTTATAAATATTACTTCGTTTGATTCTCACAACAACCCTGTGAAGTAATTACTCCTATTATCCTCATTCTACAGATGAGGAAACTGCGGCAAACAGAAATTAAATGGCATGTACAGACACCCAGCTAGTTAAGTATTTGAGTCTAGATTTGAATTCAGGTCTTCCTGATGAGGTTCCCAGGGTTCTAGCTCCTGTGCCATCAAGCTGCCTCTTGCTTGTAAACTTTAAAACACTTGTAAAAATAGGGCAGTAGGTGTTGTCATCATTTTTAGTGGAGAGACCTCTGAACTGAGGGTCAGGAAGTTTGGGTCTAAGTCTCAGCTCTTTCACTAACCTACTATTGTGTCACTTTTCCTCCCTCTGGATTTTAGGTTCCCCATCTGCAAAATGGGCATAATTATCCTCTTCTTTGTTTGTCTTCTGGGATTTTTATGGGGGTAATGAGAAGCAACAAAGAAAGCATAGTGAATAGAGTGCTGGACTTAGGAGTTGGGAGCACCTGGGTTCAAACCATCTCTGCTATTTACTCCTTTTGTGACTGGTCAAATCACTGTCCCTCCCAAATGTAAAGTGATAGGGCTGAATTTGCATCTTAAGGACTCTTTCAACCCTAAATCTGGGATCTTTTGATGTATCTAAGTGAAAGCATAGTACAGCTGGGGGTCTGCATTTGTTGGGTAATCTCCAACCTTGTTAACTGCTCTGAGATTCTTCAGTATGTTTCTTGTCAGAGCTTCCCGCTCCATGGGGGCTCGAGGGTACCTGAGCACTTCCCATCAGGCCGATCCCTCACCTTGCTAAAAATGGCAGATTTGGCTGCCTATGCAGGCTGGTGTGGATATAAAATTATAGGATTATACCAAAACAAGAAAAACAAAAGATAACCTCTTCTCTCTGTTCTTCCTCTTGCCCCTATCTTTCCCCAACTTTCCTCTTCCCCCCAATCAGGAACTGCATCTCTGTGTTTCCCGCAAACGTTATGCCAATGAACAAGGCTGCAAATTCCGAGTTCTGCAGCCAGGCAACTACACCGTTCGCATCCGAGCTACCTCTTTGGCGGGAAATGGTTCGTGGACTGAACATACCTACTTCTACGTTGCAGATTATTGTAAGTTCCTTCTGTCAGTCAGGAATGACTTGCCTGTTGTGTGCCAAGAATTATATAAACTGTAAGCCTTCTGAGACCCGTCCTTTGCTTGAGCATCCCATAATCTCACTGAAGAGTTGTTGTGTGATCACAGCTAAATGGATGACCTGGACGGTCCTGTGAGAAGAGAAGGGAAGAAAAGAGAAGAGAGAGAAAGAAAGAGGAGGAAGGGAGAGGAGAGGGGGAGACGGAAGGAAGGAAGGAAGGAAGGAAGGAGAGACAGACAGACAGAGAGTATACATGTCTCTGTGTGTGTGTGTGTGTGTGTGTGTGTGTGTGTGTGTGTGTGTGTGTGTGTCTGCACGCGGGTGCATGTGTGCTCAGAGAAAGCTTCCTGTAGGAGGCAGGATTTGAAGCAGGGCTGTAGTCAAGAAATTCTCCAAGACAAATATATGGGCAACAAGGGTTATAGGAATCTACGTGATAAGAGTGGAAAGTGTAATGAGTTTGGAGTCCAAGAGTTCAAACTGTGCCTTAGACAGTGGTTAGCAATGTGACCCCAGGCCAGCCATTTGGTCTCTGTTAGATTTAGCCTCCTCATCTAAAAACTGCAGATAATAGTTCCCCCATCCTCACAAATGAGGATCAAATGCACCATTCAAGGTAAAGAAAGTGTTTCACAAACCATAAAGCCTTGCCATTCACTAATAATTATGTTGCTAATAATGGTAATAGTAGCAGCTAACATTTTTCTAGACTTTTATAGGTTGCAAAATACTTTATATTCATTATTTCATATGAGTCTTACAATGGTCTTGTGAACTTAGGTATTATATTATGAGTTATTTATACATTCTATATTACTGTGTTATCAGCTAATATCCTTATTTTTAATAGTTTTTCCCTCAATTCCTCAATTGCTTAGGGTCACATAGCAGCAAGAGTTTATGTCAGAATTTGAATTTGGGTCTCCACTCCAAGGCTAGCATGCTATCTGTTCTATTGTTGTTTGTCTTCCGTTCTTGAAGACAACCATTACATCAGGCAGTGATGCTGTAACATGCAAGTGAATCAGATTTAAGTGAGGGAGAGCTGGGCAAGGTCACCTGCCTCACTTCCCCTCTAGAGCCATTTAGCTCTAGTGTCCAGATATAGATCAGGATGCCTGGAGATGACCCTGGATGCAGTAGGAGAACTGTTTAGCCTTTCTAAGCTAAGGTCTTCAACAGTTCTCAGTTTGACTGAGGCAGCACCCATTCAGTGATTAAGGTTATATAGCAACTGAGGCAAGGAATGGCCTCTTTCAACTAGTCAAAAATTTAAAAAACATAAATAAATAAATCTGGGAGGATGAGGCTCTCAGGATTTCTGGCCAACACAGAAATGATTGCTATTTATGTTCACTAATACTCTCAAGATCTGTGGGTGGTTGGGCAAAATATTTCACCTTCAGCTCAGTTTCCTTACCTGTGACTTCAGGAAATTGGACAAGGTGATGTCTAAAACTTTTTCCAACTGTGAAAATCTGTGGGACACAGGTAGGAAGCTGTGATAGACCCTAAGCTGTGAATCAGGGACAGTGAGGAAACTCTCCCCGGAGACAACATCCAGGGGACAGTCACCAAGGGGAGAGGAGACGGATTTCAGTCTATTAGTCAATAAGTGTTTAAACACCTACTATGGGTCAGCCACAGTGCAAGTGCTAGAGATATAGAGAAAGGCAAAAGTAAGTCCTGTCCATTCTGACATTTGAATGAAGAAGAAAATACATCTAGAACTATGTATAAATGAGCCATATGCAGGAATAAATTAGAAATAATCTTAGACAAAAGGCCTTAGGCTTAAAGGAGACCAATAAACATGTCTTGCAGAAGGTGGGATTTCAGATGGGGGTAGCATGTCTTTGGATCCATGACTAGTGAAGCTTGTGTGAACAATGTTAGAAGATGAGCTTCTAGGTTCTAAGATAGAAGGGATCTTGGAGACCAGATTTTATCTTTCTTCTTCAAGGTCACACAGCTATTAAATGTCAGTGGCAGATTTTGAATCTAGGTCTCCAAATTGACATTATATGAATGTTACCTTTTTTGTTGTTGTTTTAGTAGATGTCCCATCGAATATTGCAAAAATCGTCATCGGCCCAGTCATCATTATCATTTTCTTGATCAGCCTGGTTGTAGTTCTTTATATCGTTGTGAAGAAGAGGTAAGTGTGAGATAACAAAATTAAAATTTTAAAATAAAAAGGGGGACAAATAGCCTAGAAAGTACTGATGATATTTTGGTAGCACAGAGAGACATATGTAGAGACAACTTCCCCCACCACACACCCACAGACACAAACACACACAATAAAACCCAAATGATGATCAGGTCACTTTACAGTGGGGTTAGATTGTTATTCTCTACCAATCCAAACCCAAAGTCTGCCTCTGGGGCCTTGTGTTCTAGATACTAACTAGCACCTCTGGGATGATTTTACAAATGGGAGAACCATGGGATTTGAAACATACATTTACTCAGCAAGCATTTATTAAATGCCTTCTGTATATAGGGTTTAGGGAATTGGTTCAAGATAGATACACCAATAGACCATATTTTACAAGAAAAATACTAGATGGTAGAAAAGGTTGAAAAACCCTTTGTACTCATGCCATATTGATGATTTATGATTTGGTTAGGGAATAAGATGTGATGGTATGGTGTAATGGATTGAGAGCTGATCTGACAGATCAGACAGATCTGGATTCAAGTCTCACTTTTGACCCATACTGGCTTTGTGACGCTGGATAAATAATTTTACCTTTCAGCACCCCAGCAACTCTCTTAAACCTGAAAAATGCAGAGAAGGTTCTCACTCGCATTGGTAGAAGATTTTCCTCTATCCCCTATCCCTATCTCCTCCATAAAATGAATATACCTTTAAGGAACCTAGAGATTCCAGAATTACATAGAAAAGCAGGCTCTTTCCAGGATTCTCTAAGCTGGTGAATACTGAGCCCTCGTTAAGAATCCTTTGGTCTTTAGATTCCCTGAAGAACTGAGTCATTTAGAGGATTCTGTATCCCCCTTCCTCTCCAAAGAATTGAGTGATCCACACAGCACATAAAAACTGTAGGGAATTTGCAGGGGTTATATTAGTAATTTATTCCCATGAATGAATTCACAAGGGACTTTTGACAAAATCTAATCAATTGCCGAGTTCTACCAAGAATCTCATGACCGTAACATTCCAGGAGTCTCATGAACCCAAAGTTTCCACAGAAAATAGAATGACCCTCAGGATTTCTCAAAGAACCTAACACCTTGTAGGCTTCCATGTAGGATCTAAAGCCATTTAGGTTTTTCCTTCGCTGTTATTCCAGGCAAACGGAAGGACCGACGGGCCCACTGTTCGCCTCTTCCAATCCGGAATACCTCAGTGCCAGTGATGGTGAGAGCCTCGCCCCAGAGAGACATGTGGGCCATTGGTTTTAGAAGAATTTTCAGTTTTGGCCCCTCTCCCCTTACAACTGAGTCGTGTGTGGGCCCGTGCCTGTGTGTATGAGTGTGTGCATCCCCGATGCATGTATGTCCTCTCTGGTTACATGAAGATTAGAGAATGCAGGTGATAGAACTGGCCAACCTTCCGTTTTTCAGCCCTTCCTCCCTTAGTCCTAAGTTACACTCAAGCTCCCACCTTGGGCAAGCCTCCCTACAAAAGGGCTGCAGTGAGGTCCTGGGGGGAGAGGGACTGCAGAGCCCTCCATGGAAGTGTAGCCAACACCGGGGTCTTTGGGGGCTTTTACAGTTTATGTACCGGATGAGTGGGAAGTCGCTCGAGAGAAAATCAGCCTCCTCCGTGAGCTTGGCCAAGGCTCTTTTGGCATGGTATATGAGGGCAATGCCAAGGATATTGTCAAGGGGGAGGCCGAGACCCGCGTGGCCGTGAAGACCGTGAATGAGTCTGCCAGCCTCCGGGAGCGTATTGAGTTCCTGAACGAGGCCTCTGTCATGAAGGGCTTCAGCTGCCATCATGTGGTGAGTGGCAAACGTGTTTGTTAATGGGGCTTTCAGAAACACTATCAATCCAGGGTCATCCATGGTGGGAGAAAAATCACTCCATAAATAGCATGTGCCGTGTTCTTCAGATGGGAAGGTTAGGGGAGAGATGGGTAAGAGGGAGCAGACCCAGGCCCTGCCCTCAGGGAGCACCATATATCTGAATTTGAAGGAAAATGGAGCCGACACAGGCTCGATTTCATTTCAGCCAATGAATCTCTTCCTTTGGAGGGCCCCTCTAAGTTTTGTGACTCTCTCCCTTGCCTCACCCCATCCCACCCTTCCCCAAACCCTGCCCAGGGACATTTACCTAAGCTAAGTCTGTCTTCATCCCGCAGGTCCGCCTCCTGGGGGTGGTCTCCAAAGGGCAGCCCACCCTGGTGGTCATGGAGCTGATGGTACACGGGGACCTGAAGAGTTACCTCCGCTCCCTGAGGCCAGATGCAGAGGTCAGTTGGTCCCCAAACAAGAACCTTGGGAACAATTTTTGGAGCTCATTTCTGCTGAGTTTTTACTCCACTCACCCACCTGTTCTTCCTTTAGAACAACCCTGGTCGTCCTCCTCCCAGCCTCCGGGAGATCATACAGATGGCCGTAGAGATCGCCGACGGCATGGCCTATTTGAATGCTAAGAAATTTGTTCACAGGGACCTCGCTGCCCGAAACTGTATGGTTGCCGAAGACTTTACTGTAAAGATAGGAGGTAGGTTGGAGAGTGGGGGAGGCAATCTCATCTGAGACCAAATTTGAGAGGGGGGACTGCATTTGCTTACTCTTTGCAATTAAGCAGACAGACGTTAAGTACCTACTGGGTTCTAATGCTGAGAAAGAGGAAAATTCTAGCTAATATATAGTCTCTTATGCCATTCACTCCCAGGGTGACTCAGGACATGTCAACCTCTCTGGGTCCCAGTTTCTTTAGCTGCAAAATGAGGCTAGACTAAATGACTTGTAATTTTCTTGGGACAGTGCAAGCAAAAAGCATTTATTAAGCAAATATGCCTGCCAGTGGGCTAAGTGCTGGGGATATTAATATAAGAGCAAAGAGAGGGAGGGTCACTTTCCTCAAGGAGCTTCCATTCTAATGGAGGAAGACCTCACACAAAAGGAAGCGGAAAAGCAAGGGAAATAGGATTGGGGAGGTAGGGAAGATGCCCAAGTACCCACATGGAGGCATGGAGGCAAGATGAGAAGCAGCTAAAATATAATGACAAAATCCAGGGCCTCAAAAGCAGAAGCTCTGAATCTGTGAACCTTTGTTTCTGAGATTCCACAAATAAGAGGGTTTCAAGGTGTTTTCCAGTGAGGGGTGTTTGGTAAATATTTAACAACCGGGCCCCTAGGTTGGGGGGGGGGGGGGGGGAAACCAAACAAACCCAAACCTAAGAACAAAATCTGCATGATACACTTTGAAGTTTAATCTGCATCATTTAAGTCTAAACAGTCAGCAAAACGATAAATCAAGCCCTGATTTCGGTTTGCCTATTTCTGAGGAATAAAAGCTCACACTGAAAATTTAACAATCGAGTCTGTCACGAGGAGGTTGGCTCCAGTATACCACTGATCCCAAGTCTGGAGCTGGGGTCCCTGCCCTCGTAAAGTGCCCAGTCTCAAAGGGAGAGGCACAAATACCGTTAGCAATAATAGATAATATTATGTGATGAAAACAGTATGTGTTAAGCATGACTCGGGATCCAAGGAAGGTGATAAGGTGGTAATTATTGAACAGGTGATGCGGGCGAGGTTACTGAAGGAGACAGCACAATTTGACCTTTAGAGGGTGAAGAAGAAATACAGAAGGAAGAGAGATGAAGGGCTTTCTAGGAGAAAAGAATGGAACAAGGAAAGGCAAAGAGGCAGGAGAGATCGTGGCACATTTTGGGGGAAGTCATAGGAGAAAAGGCTAAAAAGCTTATTTTGGGGTTGGATTGTGGAAAGCCTTGAATGCCAGGCAGAATTTTAACTTTATTCAGGAGATGGTAGGGAACCCCTGAAAATTTTCCTTCAGCTGAGTGATAGGATCATTAAAATGACCGAATCTATGGCTAGGCTTGATTCCCAGATTCCCCACATTAGTCACTTCAGGTTTTTGTGGACCGTGTGGTTGGGAGAGGAGAGATTGGTAGCAGATTGTGAGTTGGGGAAATGGGATGATGGGAGTGAGTTGTCTGTGAGGTTTCTAACAGCCTTTAAACTGTTTGTTGCCAGACTTTGGGATGACCAGAGACATCTACGAGACAGATTATTATCGAAAAGGGGGCAAAGGTTTGCTCCCAGTGAGGTGGATGGCGCCAGAATCTTTAAAAGATGGCGTCTTTACTACCTATTCGGACGTGTGGTAAGTGAGAAGGGCGTGTTGCCCAATCTGAAGGTCTCCCAGGACCTGCCGGGCTTCAGTAATGAGTTGGAAGGAGGGTGGGTTTCAGAGGGTGGCTGCCCACCAGAAGGCTCTCCCTCTGACCATTGCCTCCATGCTTTTGCTCACAGGTCCTTTGGTGTGGTCCTATGGGAGATCAGCAGTCTGGCTGAACAGCCTTACCAAGGCCTGTCCAATGAGCAGGTCCTGAAATTTGTCATGGATGGAGGGTACCTGGACCAACCTGATAATTGTCCAGAGAGAGTGTAAGTATTTTGAAAAGGCTGAGAGTGAAATAATCCCTGATAAATGTTTGAATGAAGCTAACTTTTCTCATTTTTTGCAATAATAGTTCCCATTTCTGTGGCTTTTAAAAATATTTTCCCTACCACATACTTGTGAGATAGGTATTAATAATAATAATAATAATAATAATAATAATGATAAATAGCTAACATCAATAGAGTTTTAAATACATCTTTTTCATTTGACTCACACAATACCCTGGGAGTTAGAGAATGCAAATAATTTTGAATAAATTTACTTTACAGGTATATATATTATCTCTCCCTCCCAATAGATATGAGAGCCTAGGCAAGTCAGTTAACTTCTATTTGTCTCAGTTTCCTCATCTGTAAAAAGAGGACACTAGTTACAGTTACCTCACAGGGTTGTTGTGAGGATCAAATTGGATAATATTTTTACAGCCCTTTGGACATAGTAGGCACTACATAAATGCTCATTCTCTCCCCTTTTCCCTTTCCACCTTTAATTGAAATAAAAATTTAAACCATCACAGTCAATACACATAGTCCAGCAAGACAACTCCCTACATTGTCTGTGTCCAAACAGCCATGTCATTCTGAACCTTGACTCCATCGTGTCTGGAGGTGCATGATGGGAATGTCTTCGGAGTTCTGGACTTGCGGTTCATCACTGCTGTATCAGTGATCTCAAGTCTCTCCCACATTGGTCTTCTCCCTAGTGCTAGTGTCAGTCTGTTAATTGTTCTAGTTCTGCTCCTTTTGCTCAAATATAATTATGCAGATGTAGAAATTGAAACTCAGAGCATTTTGGCTACTTGTCCAGGATCATACAGCTAATTATTCCTATCTGGCAAAAGAGGCTGAGGTAGAAGGAAAGACTGAGAATGAAAAAGTGAGAGTTGGAGGCTGGTCTCCCCGGCCTTGTATGGAGGATGAAGAAAAGCTCATTCTGGGCGAGTGATTTGATACACATTATGTAGTAGTAAGGGCAATGAGCCAGAATTCAAGCCCAGGATCTCAGTCTCCACATCTGGCCACTTTTCACAAAATAGCCATACCTTCCAAGATGTCCAAGGTCAATCAGAGTCTGGAATTCAAATCTAGCTTTCTTTGCTTCCATGGCCTTCATTTTTTCCCTTTGTAAACTAGAGGGTGTCTTGGCTTATCCATGTTCTAAGGGCCCTCTCAGATTTGACATCCATGTTCTAAAGGCTCTCCCGGCCCTGACATCCCGGGTTCTAAGGGCCCTCCCAGCTCTGACATCCCAGGTTCTAAGGGCCCTCCCAGCTCTGACATCCCAGGTTCTAAGGGCCTTCCCAGCTCTGACATCCTGGGTTCTAAGGGCCCTCCCAGCTCTGACCTCCTGGGTTCTAAGGGCCCTCCCAGCCCTGACATCCCAGGTTCTAAGGGCCCTCCCAGCTCTGACATCCCGGGTTCTAAGGGCCCTCCCAGCTCTGACATCCCAGGTTTTAAGGGCCTTCCCAGCTCTGACCTCCTGGGTTCTAAGGGCCCTCCCAGTTCTGACCTCCCGGGTTCTAAAGGCCCTCCCAGCTCTGACACCCTGGGTTCTAAGGGCCCTCCCAGCTCTGACACCCTGGGTTCTAAGGGCCCTCCCAGCTCTGACATCCCAGGTTCTAAGGGCCCTCCCAGCTCTGACATCCCGGGTTCTAATGGCCCTCCCAGCTCTGACATCCCAGGTTTTAAGGGCCTTCCCAGCTCTGACCTCCCGGGTTCTAAGGGCCCTCCCAGCTCTGACCTCCCGGGTTCTAAGGGCCCTCCCAGCTCTGACCTCCCGGGTTCTAAGGGCCCTCCCAGCCCTGACCTCCTGGGTTCTAAGGGCCCTCCCAGCTCTGACCTCCTGGGTTCTAAGGGCCCTCCCAGCTCTGACCTCCCGGGTTCTAAGGGCCCTCCCAGCTCTGACCTCCTGGGTTCTAAGGGCCCTCCCAGCTCTGACCTCCCGGGTTCTAAGGGCCCTCCCAGCCCTGACCTCCCGGGTTCTAAGGGCCCTCCCAGCTCTGACCTCCTGGGTTCTAAGGGCCCTCCCAGCTCTGACCTCCCGGGTTCTAAGGGCCCTCCCAGCCCTGACCTCCTGGGTTCTAAGGGCCATCTTAGCTCTATCTTCCTATCATTTTATGACTCTACCTGATGCCCCTAGAAAGCCAAAATAATAGCCATTAAGTTATTTTTCTTGTTTTCAAATCTTACAATTCTCTTTGCCTATGTCTGCTCTTACCCTGAATCTGGCTGGAGGCTGCCTCTTCACCCATTCCAGAGGCCGGCCATCCCTATGGAAACCTAGCAGTTGCAGCAGAAAGGAGCTCCTTGGCGGCCACATGCCCCCAGTTCTCTAGGAGCTCCTAGTGTCCGGGGTCTGGCTTTACACAGAAAGGAAGGGATCTCAGGAGGAGAGGCTTGGAACTAGAGAGAAAACTCCAAGACTGCTCCAACACCCGTGCACTCTCGTTTTTCCTAATGAGGTAGCTAAGTCCCATAGTGCTGAACTAACGGCCAAAGTCACAGTATTAAGGGACCGAGGCAATATTTGAACTGAGACTTCCTCAGTGCTCATGCAAAGGTTATTTAGCCTGAAAAAACTCTCTCTCTCTCCTTTTCCAGGAACAGCCTAATGCAGATGTGCTGGCAGTACAACCCCAAGATGCGCCCCACCTTTCTTGAGATCATCGAGATGCTGAAGGATGACCTTCATCCCAGCTTCCGGGAGGTCTCCTTTTTTTACAGCGAGGAAAACAAGCCTCCTGAGAGTGAGGAGTTTGAGATGGACTTTGAAAACATGGAGAGCATCCCCCTGGACCCTTCTTCTTACTCACAGAGGGACGAAGTCCTGGGGAGGGACAATGGGCCATCGCTGGGCCTTAAGGGGAACTATGAGGAGCGGATACCTTATACCCACATGAATGGGGGCAAGAAGAACGGACGCATCCTCTCCTTGCCACGGTCGAACCCTTCCTAACGTTTCCCTCTTGGGGATGAGTGTTTAAGGCTCCCCCTGGGGCTTTGATGTTCTCACCGGATGGACGGCCTGCCCCGCTCCGGGAAATCTCAGGATTCCTCTGATTGCTGCCACCGTGTGACTGACACACGACTCAGACTCTCCCCTCCTTCCCATTTCTCCCCTTCTCGATTCTGTGCAGTCGGCCCAGTGACTCCGGCCGCGTTCTTTCTGTCATACCCGGCTGTCTGTGGACCTCACTGTGAAACCCGTGTCCTGGGGCTGCCGGCCTTCCGGTCACCACCTCGCAAACGGGAAGCTTCGAGCTCCGAGAGAAGTTGGCTGGCCGTGTTTGTGAGCACAAGACATTTTGCCAGGGTCCAGGTTTCTCCAAGGAAAGCACTTGTTTGTGGGGGGGAAAAGACTTTCAAAAAGTGGGGGCAGGGGGAACCAACCAACCAAACCACAAACGACCCATACACAAATCCTTTTCCAGCAAAATTCCAGGCTTTTCAGGATGCTCCCCAGAAAATGTTTCTTTTGTTTAAGACTGAAACATATTTTTTAAGAAAAAAAAAAACAACAACAACAACACAAATCAGTTATATTAGTTCCTCAGATTGACCAATAGCTGCTGCTCTCACACTTTTTCATGGGTCTGAAGCCCTTGATTGTGTGCGCTTGTGTGTGTGTGTGCCCGTGTGAGTGTGCACACGTGTGTCTGTGTTGTGTCTGTACCTCCAGCGTGTGTTTCCCTCAGTGTATCCACATCAATGGAAGACTCTTTTATCATTCTCACAGGGGCTTTGGACTCCTTAGGGGCGTGTGCCTCTTTCTCCTCTTCTAGTTTGTTGGGGTGACTTTGCCCCCAAACCAATGGTTTTTGATATGAGACCGCCATGCTTGTCCCTTCCCTCTCTCACTTTCTCGTTTATGTTTGGTGATTGCATCTTCCGGGAGCCAGGATCTCGGGGGGTATGAGTGGAGAAAAGTGGGGTTCAACTTGAAGCTGGGGATCCTTTCAAGACCAAAAAAAAGCCAGGAAAAAAGTCAGTTGGGTGGAGATCTCCAGCTCTCTCCTTCCCTTACCTCCCCCCCATGGCAACCTAGAACACACCTTTGTTGGGTTTAGACATATTTAATTTTTTTAAGTTTTAAACATTAACTTCATCTAAGTTATTGACTGTTTTTGATTCTTAGGTTTGGGCTTTTTTGGTCTGTGTTCTGCAGGTGTGGTTTCTGTGGTCTGAGAGTGACCCATTGATCTGAGAATAAACTGATTTTAGCTGATCACAAGCCGAGGAGCCAAGAGGCATAAGTTGACTTTGTACTTGACGAGGTTTTAGAGATAGGTTCCTGATTTATTTCATTTGTGTGTGCGCGTGTTATGTGCGTGTGCGTGTGTGTGTGTGTGTGCCAAGAGCTGTGAGCTGAAGCCTCAGCAGGGGCAGGTGTGATAGACACAGATCTCCTCTCTCTCTTTCTCTCACTCCTCCTTCTGCTCTCTTCTTCTTCCCTTCTCCTTTTCATCTCTTAGTGTTCCCTCTCTCCTAGCCTTTCCTCCCTTTTTTTTCCTCCTCTTATCTCCTGATGTTCTCTCTTATTCTTCCTTCTTCATTTTCTTCTCCCCCTGCTTCAGTCTCCGTTCTTCCTGCTCCTGGACCCGTCTCCCCTTTTCCTCCTTCCTAGATGCTCTCAGATATCCCTTTCATTCCCATACCTGTCCAGCTTTCTCTCTCTATTGTATATTTTCCATAAATACTAGAGGAAAAAGTATTTAAATGCAGGAGGAAACCCCTCCCAGCCCAAATACTCTGAAAAACAACATAGACCCTCATTAACAAGTGTCTGTAGAGAGCATCTGAAGACAGATGTTCTATCCCCACCTGTGTCTTCTCTGCAGGGCAGGTGGGGGGAAGCGGTAGCTTCCAAGGCTCTCCCAGATGGTGACTTGATCCCTGGCAAAGCCTTTGCCTTTGACCAGTGCAGCTCCATCTTGACCTGGGGCTTGGCAAAAGTAGAGCCTGCTGGGTGGATGGTGAGGAGTGAAATACAGGCCTTAATGTCCATGTATTGTGGTTTATCTATGCCCTTAAACCATAGCTGTTCCTCACTGGTAACTGTGGTGACTCAGAGCAGATACATTAGTCCAGTTTCTCAAAAGGTTGCTCCCATCGATCGCCCCTGAGGTTGTGATGGCACCTGCTCTCCCTTTCCCACGCTCCCTTGCTTGCCCACTAGTTCTCAGGTATTCCGCGGCCTGCAGGCTTCCGGATGCTGCTTCTCACTTCCCAAAATCGTGATTAAGAACAGGATTGAGAAGTAATAATGATCCTCCCTCCAGCCTCATAACTTCTTGGTCAGGGATACAAGTGAAAAAGAAATCTGGGCCAAGCATGGGGGATTCCCCCTTGCACAGATAGCATAAAAGTGGTAGTCCTTAAAAAGATTATCATGAGTTCGATTGGGCAAAAGTGCAAATGGAAGAGGGCATGCACTCAAAAGTCACCATGAGGAGATCGAGGTAGGGCTTTGTGTTTTCCCTAGTAGCCTGTAGGTAGTAGTGAGCGGCTCAACACTACATTATCAGGAAAGAAGAGAGATGTATTCTCACATTTTTTTCTAATTCAGAAAGGTTTTCTTATTAGGAAAATAAAATTTATTTATTTTAATATAATATAAATCACTGTAAAAATTTGTTTTCTTAAGAAATCAAAAAGTGTGTCAATTTTTATTGCTGAAAAATTTGCAGGAGGATGCAGTGTGATGATGTTTTTTCCTCTTCTGTCACAGTCTACCTCAGTCTTGTAAGGATGTCTTCAATGAGGGATGGGTTTGGACTGGAAGCAGATTTGTCTGGCCCAAGTCTGAACCAGAATGATTAATGTCAGTGGATGGCAATGCTGGGGACCGAGAGGGGTCAGTGTGGGCAGACTCAGAAAAATGTGGTCCCTCCTCATGTGATCTAATGAGTGGAATAGGGACCCCCATATGTGTCATTCCCCAGTTCCTCTCCTAACCTTTCCCCCAACCCCATTATAAAAGAGAATACCGTTTCAGAATCGCCGTAATTTTTGACCTTGCTGTATGGCTCTAGTCCATGCTGTTTCTCCCAGAGAGACTCAGTAAGAGATTGCCGTCTGAAATGAAGCATCCATGTCTCTCCTGGTTCCTACCCTCAGGAATGGATCCAATTCTTCCATCAGAACTTTGTGGTCTCAGCCACCTGTTAGAGCCTCATGAGTACAAATCTGTTGTGTGGTTTGGTCATTTGGGGGGAAGTCTTCACAGGGAGAGGAGGGGAGAACTTACAAAGGTTGAGCTATTGCCATTGTTTAAAAAAAAAAGTGTACTTTCCCCATTTGGGCCCCCAGGTGCACTTGGTGCTGGACCTCTACTCAAATGTACAACATGAATTTTTTTTTTCCATTTTATTCTTTGGATGGAAAAAATGCAATTAAAAATGCTAATTTTTACAATGCAGCATATATTCAAAGAAAAAAGAGGAAACTGGCACAACCTGGATTGGCTATTAAGAGACCTTAATCTGACCTCTCTTGGCCCTTCTGAAACACAGGTCTCAGACTGTTCGTTGGAGCAGGGTGACCGCGTTCTGGGTTTAGCCTGTGAGGGCTGGGAAGCTCAATACTAATAGGAGTCTCTACCCCATGGGCATCATCAAGTGCCAAAATCATTAACAGCTTGTTTTTTTTTTTTTTTTTCTCTCTCTCTAGTATTTTACTGTGCACAACAGAATTGCTTCAATCTCTCTCTCTCTCTTGAGTTGTGCATGTATGTGCTTGCACATTGTGGATATGTGTAGCAAGGCTTGATTAATGCAGATCTGTGAGGGAGAAGCTTGTTAATGGAGTTAAGAGTAGGCAGGAATCTTGCAGAAAGCCAGTGTTTGCATCTTGTTGAACGTGAACCCTTGGTCCTTGAGCGTGAACCCTTGGTCCTTGGGTAACCAGCGTGACAGCTGCGTGGGTAGCTTCAGGTGATAAGACTAAATGGTGCTTCAGTTGTCCAGCTGTGGCCGGGACAACCCCAAGTTTGGCGTGGGTGTGGGGAAGAGGCAGTCCACTTAGCTTTAACCTTCACCTGGCTGTGAGCAGGGAGAATCTTAAATTATTTCATCTGTGAAAAGACTGAGTATTTTCTCTGTCTGCTTGGATCTGAAGGTTCCAACAAGAACGGGGAAGGGGATCTAAGAACTGTGTTCGGAGGAGGTCATGGGCCTGGATGCGCCTCTGATGAGATGTCCAGGCAGGGGACAGAGGAGAGGGGAGAGGAAGCAGGAGTAGGAGGGGAATCGTGCTTGGGCTGTATTCTTTCCCTAAGTCTCAGTGCCTAACTAGGTGACAGCTAGTAGACTTCAGCCTTAAACAGTTATCGTCCTCCGATCTCAGCATTCTACTGCATTCACTCTCAGCTAACTTGGCCCCATTCAGCTGAGCTGGGCTGTGGAAAGCTTTGGCCTCTAATAGTGGGGGGAGGGAAGCAGATTTACAGGGATTTTCTTGAGCTCTGATGGCCAGCTGGCTCATTTGGTTTCTGGAAGGAGGGACTCAAGTTAACAAGTTTCCCTCAGGATAGGAGAAAGACAATCTTGAAAGATCCCTGAGACCAACCGATTATGGAGACTTCTGTCATCCTTCCCGAATGAGTTCTGGGCCATATATATTCTTGGATGGGGTTTCTCAGAGGCTTTGGTGAGCGGTGAAGAGAAGACTTCATCTTCCTGCTCCTTCAGGGTCCCAGCCCCAGTCACCTCGTACCAAATCCAGCCAAACTAAACCTCAGCCAGGTCCTTATTCCAGATGCTTGGGAATTCAGCTGGAGAAAGACGTGACGCCTTAGGGGATGATAAGATTCATTGCAACTTTCTATATATTTCAGTTAGAACTGGTCTCTCTTGCTTGGCTCTCCCTAACTCTGATGACTCCGAATCCTGAGTCCTTTATTTTTCCAGTGTTTGATCGTATCTGTATAATTAAGACTCCCGTGGAAAGGCCCAAGAAAAAGATGAGATGGCTTCAAAGTGAAAATCAATTCTTGCATTTTGAGTTGCTCAACAGCCCTTTATACTAGTGGGAGGGGAGCCAGCCCTGGCTGCAGAGGGAGGCTCCTTTGGCCAGAGTAGCTGGGAAGGAAGAAGAGGGTGAATTCTGCTCTTCTGGTCATCCCCAGGTTAGCTCTGAAGTCTGCCTTACTCAGACTTTCATTAAGTCAGCAGTGAATGCAACAGAGTGGGAACTGGGAACGGGGATTCCATCCTGCCTACAAAACAGGCTCATTTCGGCCTTAGCAGGAGAGTAGCTTTCCAGTCTATTTAGGCTGTATCGTGGGCGTCAGTTGCTGAGCCTCTCTGCCTCAGGAGATGGGTCCCATTCCCAGCTTTGGCTGCCGTGGGCTACCTAGTATCTGTCTGCTCCCTGAAGGTCTTGGGCCATAGTTCTCCCTTTGTGGAGATTTCCCAGGCTATCTTGCCAATGGATGATTGCTTCTGTCTTTCATAAAACTGAATTATATATGCTGAGAATGCATTGGTTTCTTGTGGGAAATACTTTTCAGTGGTACCACCCACCTTTCCCCAAATTACCCAGGGTCTCTAAGTTCAGGGAGAAGAAGGAAGAGAAGATGATGGTACTGCTTAAGAGTTGGAGCAATGGTTTGTGAAGGGGCCAAATCTGGAAAGAGTACTCGGTGGGGTTTGACTTGGGGCCATAAAAGGTGAACCAGGCTCCCAGTTGCCTCAGGAGTTCCTGAGAGGAGTCTAGAATGGTGCCAGTTCCTCTTGCAGATGCCTCCAGCTTGACAATAATGTGTAAAAAGGATCAAATGTGCCATGGTTTAGAAAAAATTTAAAAAAAAAAAAAAAACTAAGAAAAAACTGAGAAAAACAAAACAAAAAAAAAGCTTGATTACTTTTTTCAATGTTTTCATACAAAGAGCCAAGCAGTGACATGTACAGAGATGCCTTTGAATATATATAAAAAAAATCTTGCTGTGTGTAAACCATTGAACAATTAACTGTTTATATTAAAATTCTGAATAAATTATCGGAGAATCACTTTGGCTGTGCTGACTCTGCTCTGTGGCACTGGGCTCGCCGTCGCTGCCTCTCTGGTAACCCGTGGTCTTTGTGTTCAAATCTGAGATCTTTTTTTGTCAAGGAACAATCGAGAGTGCCAAGAAAGAAGACCCTTGGCCCTCCTCTGAGGCTTGAGACCAGAAACCGATGCTGGGTGAGCAAACTTTCCTAGTTATGGGCACCGGCCAGAAGTAGTGAGCACCTTCTCCCTAGTGGAAGTGACACAATTTGATTATCAGACAAACTCCTTAATGATTGGGGATGCCCAGAAACAGAATCAGCAAACTAGGGAGATAGAGAGCACCTCATCCCGTGAACTTAGTGGAGTTTGGGCAAATAGCTTTCCTTCTCTGGGCTTCAATTTCATCATCTGCAAAAGAAACAAGATTTCAAGTTTCTAAGGTAATAACGTAGCCTTGCCCCAAGGTCCCCCAAGTCTCCAGGCTCCCCAAGACTGGGTCTAATATTGATGATTTACACCAAACAGGTTTTCTCTCTGGCTCATTATGCCCCCACCTAAAAATGATCCCCCAGCTCCTGTTCAAACACTCAGGGTAACAATAGGCTTATTTGGGTATGGAATAGTATTTCACCACACAGGAAAAAAAAAAAGGAATTATAGGGGCTCATAAATTGCAAGTTAACAAATATTTATTAAGAGTTTACTATGGGGGCAACTAGGTGGTGCAATGGCTAGAGCACCAGTCCTGAAGTCAGGAGTTCAAA
Source organism: Sminthopsis crassicaudata (assembly GCF_048593235.1). Classification (NCBI taxonomy): domain Eukaryota; kingdom Metazoa; phylum Chordata; class Mammalia; order Dasyuromorphia; family Dasyuridae; genus Sminthopsis; species Sminthopsis crassicaudata. The sequence goes on along the minus strand of NC_133617.1, from coordinate 46,036,542 downwards.
TGTGATTTACACAAACACTTCCTGCTGTAAGTAGCCCTGGGCAAGTCACTTAACCCCAATTGCTTCAGAAAAAAAAAATTTTATTTTTACAATGCATCATGCAATCTGATAAATTTTGATAATACAAATAAATGCAAAAGAAAAGACAACCTTTGACCTCAAGGAGCTTACAGTTCGGGAGGGCTAGACAGCACACACAAAAGGAGTTGAAAAGGGAGATGGAGAAGGTAAAGGTGGAGGGAATTATGCAATTCTATCTCTATAGATATAGATCTATAGTCTGTTGGTGGAAAATAGCCTGCATGCAGTCCTTGAATGAAAGTTCTGGGAGAAGAACCTTCCACTTACCAGTGAACTAAAGGGGTCTCAGGGGCAGAAAGTACTTTCAAAGTGTGAGTTCCAGGGCTGAAGTGATACAGATATAGTGCCTACAAAGCTTTGAGGAATTTGCAAAAATAACAATAATATTATTAATTAATTAACAGGCCTCTGAACAAACAGCACCCATCTGACCTACACTGTCTGAATCTCTCAATGTAAAAGCAAACCTTAAAGCACTATATAAATGTGAACGATTTTTACTATTATTAGAGGGGCAGCAAGAGCCAACTCGTCTGCTTTCCCAAGTCACTTGTCCTTTCTTTGTTCCTTCAGCGAGGCTGGAGAAATGGGAAGAAAGAAAAAGGAAATTCCCTTCTTTCTCTAAGAAGCACATCCTTCAGATATCCCTTTCCTCTCTAGAAGGTCAAGACTTCAAATTTTCAAATTTGGAACCACCTGAACTTGATGTCACAAATGATGTGTCCAATGCCTCCAAGCTTGGTGCTGCCGTCCCACCTAGAATCCTACTGCCTGGGAGAACTAAATCTTAGCGCCCCTATGACACGGGAGGGTGGAGTTAAGGAGGCAGGCCACGTGGACAAGCACGTCTGTTTCTGCCACTGCTCTCCTTGCTGCCATCTCTTGGGCAGTGAAAGTATATTCTCAGGAGCCCTCTGATTCCAGTGGACAAAAAAGCACTGGGCCTGTGCATCAAGACCAGCCCCTTTCAGCCCATACTGCTATCTATCACCTGAACAGAGAAGGGAGAAACAAGAGTCCAAAAAGGGGCAAGTTGATCTGTCAATTCACTTTTAAAGGAATTTTGTGAAGGAAAATCGGCTCCTCCAAGTGTGTATCCACTTGAGTTCTAGCTGGTCAATGAACTTAGAAAGAATTCTCAAAAAAAAAAAAAAAAAAGTTCTCAATTTTCCTCCGTGCAAGGAACCAGTGCAACATCTTCAATAAGGAGAGAGACATGTTCAAAATGACCATGAAAAATCCTAGACTTAGTCAGGAAGACCTAAGTTCAAATTCTGCTGCAGACATTTAATTAGCTGTGCCGTTCTGGCCAAGTCATTTCACCTCTGTTTATCTCAACTGTAAAAATGAAGATGATGAAGTTTCCCAGAGCTGTTGTGATGACAAAATTAGATAATGCATATAAAGTGCTTTGCAATCTGGAAAGTGCTATTATTTTATTGTTATGTTATTATTTGTTATCCTACTATATTCATTATTATTTTGAGTATACTGACTCCAGTAAAACCGTTGCCCACAAACTTTAAAGTTTGGGGAGCATTTTGCTTAATCATCTCATTTGAGACTTACAATAATAACCCTGTCAAATGGGCAAATCAGGTATTATTAGTAATTTTGTAGAAGGAAAAACTAAGACTCAGGGTCTTTGAGTCACAAGGCATCATAGTGGGATTTGAACCCAGAACTAAACAGTTCTGAGTCCAACACTATTTCTATTCCAACACTTAGAGATTCTGTGAGGTGTCTGTATGAGGGGGAGCAAGTAAAGTATGAGCTTTGGATTCTGGGAGATGGGGGATTCAAATCCTACTTTGGGCATTCATTTTCTGAGAGATCCTGGGAAACTCAGCCTCCCTGAGTTTCAATTTCTTCCTCTATCAAATGACAGAGCTGGAGTTGATAACCATTAAAATTCATTCCAACTTTACATCTGCATGCTTCTCTCGGTCCCAATTTCCTCATTTGTAAAATGGGAATGATGATAGGACCTACTTCAAAAGGTTGTTATAAAAATCAAATGAAATCATTTGTATAAAGTGCTTTGCAAACCTTAAAGCACTATTATTTACTAATATCATTACCATATCATTATTCATTTCATTTATATATAATATTTTATACATTTACATATTAATACTTTGACAAAATACATTTTGTATGCTTTATATTTTATATATATTTTAGATTTTATGTAATTGATATTTTGTTTTTATATTTATGCTTTATTTATATTTTATACGTTTATTTTAGATTTTTATGTAATTGATATTTTGTTTTTATCAATGTCGTTTTATTTTTTTATTATATTTATTATTACTATGTTGTTTGCTATCCCCAGGATCTGCTCTGAAATGCTTTGGCCTGGTCTAGGACTCAGGAAAAGTCCAAAAATATTTCCAAAAAGGAAAAAGAACAAATATGTATTAAACACCTACTATGTGCCAAGCGTATACAGGTATTATCTCGTTTGATCTGTCCAGAATTTAGCTGATCTAAATTGGCCCGGCCACTAAGAGAACTCCAAGCCCCCTTGGGCTCCAAAAAAGTTTGATCCCCTCCTCTTCCCTTTCCCTGAATGTCTGACCCAGATTCCTTCTGAGTTGTAAATGTCTGCTGAAGCTCTTGGAATGTCCCTCCAGTTTGGCCCCATGTTTCAAATTCCACAGACTGTTCCTTCAGAGGCTGATACAGCTAGTTCCCTCTCCTGCCCTGCCCACGTTCCCTAATCCAGGCCCACCCAGGACCAACCAAGGTCTGAGGACCAAGTCCAAGAGGATCCCAGGGAAGTCCCTTACCTCAGAAAGTACAACAGAGTCTTAGACTAGAAGTGAGCAGCTCTGGATTAGAATCCCATCTCAGATACTCATCTAATGACCTAAGACAAGTCAAAAGCTCTTATTAATATTATAATACATAATGGTTATATTATATTCATTATATATAATTAAGCATATTATATATTATAGTATTTTATATATTATACTTTAAGTACAGTATTTATATGATACATTCTATGCAATTATAATATTATATAATTGTATATTTTATTAATTATAATATTCTATATTATTCAATTACTCTTGCTGTTTACTATTGCTACCACTTAGTCTCCCAGGATCTTTGTGGAAAAATATTATAAACCTTATAATATTATGATAAAGTAATCTATTACTTTCTATTACTGTTATTAATAATAATTTTCTGGCCAAGGATGGCAATTCCATCAAATAGCCTTCTTTGATTCCTTCCATGCTAAAAGTCTTTCTCTAGGGTTGCTACAGGTAACTGATCACCAAGGCCAGAGCCTTTTTCTCAGTACTTGATTTCCTCCCAAATAGAGTTTGTCGAGTGAGAAGATGATCACTGTAATAAAATGATATCTAAGTGTGGTGGTGCTCACCTGTGATCCCTGCCCCTGGAAAAGGCTCCCTGCTTGAGTTCTGAGCTGCAGGAGGGCTGACACCAGTGAAGTAATAACATTAAAGGCAACTCTGATCAAGGCCATGGTCCAAGGCTATTATAAACAACCCATAAAGAAAAGTGCTTTCCATTTTCACTTTTTTGTTTGTTTGTTTGTTTATTTTGAGGGGGGTGTTGAATTTTACTTTTTTTACTTTTTGATCTGATTTTTCTTGTACAACAAGATAATTGTATAAATACGTATGCCTCTATTGGATTTACATATATTTCTACCATGTTAACATATATTGGATTACTTGCCATCTAGGGGAGGGGGTGGGAGAAAGGGAGGAATTAGAACACAAGGTTTTGCAAGGATTAATATTGAAAAATTATTCTTGCATACGTTTTGAAAATAAAGAGCTTCAATAAAAAAATGAAATTATAATTTAAAAAGAAAGTTAAAAAAAAAAAAAAAGAAAGAAAGAAAGAAAGAAAAGTGCTCTCCACCTCCAGAGAGAAGACTGAGGAATTCCAAATGCGGGTTCAGGCAGACTTTTATTTAAGCTTTCTTTATTTTTTCCTATTTTTTGGTTTGTTTTCTTTTATAACAAGTTTTGCATTGAACTGCTTGCCTTCTCAAGGAAGGGGAAGGAATTGGAGGGAGGAAGAGTATTTGGAACTCAAAATTAAAAAAAAAAAAAGAATGTGAAAAAATTTCACATGTATTTGGGAAACATTGGATGAAATCAATAAAAATTTTTTTTTTAAAAAAATAAGACTAAGACTAATAAATGGATGAAGCTGCCTAAGGAGAGAACCAGCTCAGATGGGAAAAATAAAGTCAGAGGCTTCCATATCAGTTAGTACTGAGATAGGCCAGTTAGCAGAAGCTCAGACAAGATAGGGAGAATCATTCTCAAATCCAAAATAAAATTACGTTTCTAAATCATAAGAGCATTCTCAATTCATCCTCACTGTCAGGAAAGCAGGGCAAGAACAGTTGTTATACTGTCTATTTTGCAGACAGGGAAACTGAAGCCCCAGAGACCAGAATGGACTTGCCAAGCTCACACTGGTCCACAAGAACTATAGCTGGTCCTTGATTATAAATCCATCATACTCTACAATATCAGCAAGATTATGTGATGATCAACTGTGATGGACTTGGCTCTTCTCAGCAATTCAAGACAATTCCAATAGACTTGGGATGGAAAAAGCCATCCGCATCCAAAGAGAGAACTATGGAGACTGAATGTGAATCAAAGCATAATATTTCCACCTTTTTTGTTTGTTTTCTTGCTTTTTCTTTCTCGTGTTTTTCTTCCTTTTGATTTGATTTTTCTTGCACAGAATGACAAATATGGAAATATGTTTAAAAGGATTGCATTTATTTAATGTATATCAGATTACTTGTTTTAGAGAGGGGGGAGGTAAAAGAGGGAGAGAGAAAAATTTGGGACATAAGTCTTACAAAAATGAAGTGTTGAAAACTATCTTGACATGTACTTGGAAAAATAAAATAATACAAAAACAAACCCACCATACTCTTTTTACTGCATTAATTGGACTAGCTCTGGTTTACATCTTCCTGTCTCCCAAGGATCTCTGCCTTTGATCCTCTGTACCTCCCCCTATCCTTGCCAATCTTCTCACTCCAATAAGAAAGTGAGACCTCTCTTTCCAAGCGCTACCTTATAACCATCCAGGGGCTCTCAGGTTTTCTGGCCTGAGGGCTTCCCCATGAAGCACTTAGATATGGAAGCACACACCCCAACACAATCCCCCACAAACCATTCCGAGTTGTATTTGTTTATGGGTGCAGACTTTTGTATGTACATACACAATTTGGATAGAGCAATGGATTTGGAGTCAGGAAAGGGTGAATTCAGATCCTGCCCTAAATACTTGGCAGTCTGTTTCCTTATCTGTAAAATGGGGATAATAATAGCACCTACCTCACAAATTGTAATGAAGACCCAATAAGATAATATACGGAAAGCTCTTTGCCAACTTTATAATGCTCTGTAAATATTAGCAATTATTATTCTATATGCATGTACCTGGATGCACAGATGGGAGTGTCTGCTATTTTATCTATCTAGGGAACTCCTGGTGAGGAAATGCCTTTCACCAATGCAGAACATCAAGACCTCTGCCGCTTATGACCATTAACTCTGAGGGTTGGCACGTTCTTCCCGTACATAGTCTTAGAAGGCTGGGGGGAAGGGGAAGGCAATGAGAAGCTAGAGAACCTTTTATGTGTCAAAATGGAACCTGAAGCTGAATTTGTACCTGAGTATATACAGCCCTCCACACATCCCTGCTGTGGGTATAGGCTTTTTTTTTTTTTTTTTGGGGGGGGGGGTTAGGGGGATGTGTGTGTATCACGTGTACATGTGACTTTCTAATGTCTGTTTTTCAGCCTGGGTTGGGGTTTATGTGTGAGCACATGTTAGTGAGCGAGTGTGTGCCTGTGGTTTCTAAAATCTGTTTTTCAGTCGTGTGTCACAGGAAGCTGTTTGGGAGGGTAGCAGGCCCCAGGGAGTTGGTTCCCCTAGACCCCCCTCGGCTTGCTCCACCCTCGAACCCCAGAGACAGGATGAAGGGGAGAGCAGCTGTATCTGTGTCAGCCTTTACTATGTCCAGAGAGAGAGAAAGCAGAGGGTGCAGGATCTGACCTGGCCATCCTAGAGAACTGCGTGGCTGCAGAAAGAGGGAACTTGCAGGACCCAGCAGTGAGAAAACAGGCCAGGGGAGCCCAGAGCTGCGGGGTGCAAGGCTGAAGAAGGCTGTGGGGGAGGGGAGAAGAGGGGAAGGAGGGAAGTGGAGGAGGGGAGTGCTCATGAGGAAGGGGGGGGGGGGAGAACAGTACCTTTGTCATTTGGAAAAGAGGAAGTTTGATAGGGGTGGGTCAGCCCTGTGGTTAGTACCCTTTCTCCGAACCCAGATGAATGATGACTCGGTGGACCTCTGCTCTGAAGAATGTAGGGGGGCAGGACTCACTCCATGGGCCCCTTGAGATTTTTGTGAGCAGCAGGAATACCCCTCAATGCAAGGTAAGTTGGCTTTGGGTATACGGAATCTAGAGAACAAGCAGCTGGGTGGGGGCAGTTACCGGGGCAAAACCGCTGAGACGGAGATGTTGAACTGTAGGGCAGTTACATGGGCAGGGAAGGCTTTTGGCTGTGCTCTGGGAGGGAGTGCAGAAAGTGGATGTTGTGGGGCTTCTGGGGAGAGGAAAGACAGTGTCAGAATCTTTTTAAGACCCAGAGAGAGGACTGTGGGAACTAAATGTGGATCCCAACATAACCTTCTCACTCTATTTGATGTTGTTCACTTGCATTTTGTTTTCTTTCTCGTTTTCTTTCCGTTTTGATCTGATTTTTTTTTTTTTTTTGAAGCAGAGAATTGTATAAATATGTGTATGCATATTGGATTTATCAAATATTTTAACATGACATTTGGGGACTAAAAGCCTTGCACTGGCCCTAGTTGGATTCTGAGATTGATCCTGAGGCTCATCAGGAGAGACACTGTGATTCCCAACTGCTATTTATGACCAAGGGGGCTGCGGACATGACAAAAGGAATGGGAATGGGTTAGGGATGGCTGGGGGAGGGGGGGAGGGATTTCAGATATTTCCCAGCACCATAGGGGACATGCTATGGCTTCTGGGTATCAATATCATTCTGGCCCATGTCTGTCTCAGGCTGGTGTACCTGCCTAGCCTTCTCAAGCTTGCAGAGGTCCTTCTGACCTAGATTTAATTTTGACACACATCAAAGGGGAGCAGATACAAACTGGGGAGAAAGAACAGCTGGTGGGTGTAGGGTGGGGGTGGGGTAGTCTCTGAGCACCCAGCCTCTGGAAGGCCCCGGGACAGTGTGTTCTAACACAAAGGGCAATGCATTTTGTTCAAAACTCTAGTTCCGATTCTCTCTGCAACTTGTGTGGTCTCCAGCAACTCAATGAATCTCTTTGGTCCTCAGTTCTTTCATTTATAAAATAAAAAGATTGGTCTTGAGTTCTTCCTCAGCTCTCAAAGCCATATTAAATAGGCATCTAAGTTCCTTCTCATATTTTCTTCATCTTAATGCAGATTGACTCAGTAAGGTGGCTCAGGGGATAGTCTTCTCTTATTGCCAAAGCTAACATTTCTAATTCAACATTGAATAGTAATGGTGAGAGTGGGCAACCTTGTTTCACCCTTGATCTCATTGGGAATGCTTCTAGTTTATCTCCATTACATATGATGCTTGCTGATGGTTTTAAATAGATGCTACTGACCATTTTAAGGAAAACTCCATTTATTCCTATGCTCTCTAGTGTTTTGAATAGGAATGAGTGTTGGATTTTGTCAGATGCTTTTTCTGCATCAATTCAGGAGATAGTCAAGTGGTGGACCTGGAGAGAAGATTTGACTTCAAATTTAGCACTGACAATTACTAGTGTGTTTGGGGCAACACTGGATTCTTAATTTCTATTTTCTTCAGTTTCCTTCATAGTAACATGGAGAAAATTATAGCACCCACTTCCCAGAGTTGTTATGAGAATCAAATGAAGTAGTATTTGCAAAGTACTTAGTACAATGCCTGGCACATATTAAGTAGTCTACAAGTAAGACCTCTATAAATCTTATTATTATTAGCACAGCACCTGGTGGCTGCATTGTTGTTATTACTCAGGCATCTTTCAGTTGTGTCCAACTCTTTGGGACTCCCTTTGGAGTTTTAAGCTCTTAATAAATACTTTCTTTTCTTCTTCCCTCCCTTTCTCCTTCCTTTCTTTCCTTCCCTTCCCCCTGCTTCCTTCCTTTTTTTCTTCCTCCTTCCCCCCCAAAGTGAGTACCCTGAAAACTACCACAGATTCAAGGAACTCTATGACTCAGCATCTATTCAAAACCACAATTCACATATGTGTATACATATGTATCTCATCTATGTTTCTCTTTTACCAGACATACCAGAGAACATAGTTGCCTTCTGTAGTTGCTTTGGTGGTCTCACAGCTGGTTTGTTGATCCACTGGCCTTCTGAACCAGGACAGCACAGCCAATGCTGTTGTATTTTGGCTAAGAGCCTCCCACTACATTCCTTGGTCAGAGCCCCCAGTGGCAGGCCCCCCCTTATCCCCCTGGATCTCCCCTCCCTGCCCAATTGAGACAGATCTTTCCTGAAGTCTTTCCAAGATATCTTAGGCTGGAAAATTATTATACTCCGAATATTTGTGGGTTCTGTCACTCCAAAATCCATTCAGAGGCTTGATCTAGTGTTGATTCTGAGGGATGCTAGGGAGAGTTCAGGCAATGTCCTGTCTATTCTCTGCTATCTTGGCTCCACCCCCTTCCACTCAGAATACATTAATTCAAAGCAAAAGACATGTAACTTAAAAGCTTAGCAAGATAAGTGACAAAGAAAATCCCCACACAGAGGGGCATATTATCCCACCACCAGAGAAGGTACATACATGGCCAGGGAATCCCTGTGGAAGAGGGCACTTTCAAAGCCAAGGCAATTCATACTCTTTGGGATTTTTTCCAGCTGGAACCTCCCACTACCTCCAATGCTAGTACTTTCTTTGCTGTGCTGAAAACTGCAGATGTCTACTGCCATGCATTTTCTCTTTGCATTACCATTTGCTTACTCTTTGCTGAAATGCCATCTGCTGGTTCTTCACTGACTTGTTCTTGCTAGGTGATTTAATGGAATAGAGCACCCAACTTTTTGCTTGCCATCAGAAAGATCTGAGTTCAAATCTGGCCTCAGATACTTATTTTTTTTTATTAATTTTATAATTATAAAAAATTTTTGACAGTATATATATATGAGTAATTTTTTTTATAACATTATCTCTTATATTCACTTTTCCAAATTTTCCCCTCCCTCCCTCTACTCCTTCCCCTAGATGACAGGCAATCCCATACATTTTACATGTGTTACAGTATAACCCAGATACAATATATGTGTGTAAATCCAATTTTCTTGTTGCACATTAAGATTGGATTCCGAAGGTATAAGTAACCTGGGTAGATAGACAGTAGCGCTAACAATTTACATTCACTTCCCAGTGTTCCTTCTCTGGGTGTAGTTATTTCTGTCCATCATTGATCCACTGGAAGTGAGTTGGATCTTCTCTATGTTGAAGATATCCACTTCCATCAGAATACATCCTCATACAGTATTGTTGTTGAAGTGTACAGCGATCTTCTGGTTCTGTTCATTTCACTTAGCATCAGTTCATGTAAGTCTCTCCAAGCCTCTCTGAATTCCTCCTGCTGGTCATTTCTTACAGAGCAATAATATTCCATAACCTTTATATACCACAATTTACCCAACCATTCTCCAATTGATGGACATCCATTCATCTTCCAGTTTCTAGCCACCACGAAAAGAGCTGCCACAAACATTTTTGGCCTAAGATACTTATTTAGCTATACGTTTTAGGGCAAGTCTCGACCTCTATCTGCCTCAATTTTCTTATTTATAAAATGAGCTGGAAAAAAACGAAAAACCACTTCAGTACCTTTGTCAAGAAAACCCCAAATGGGATTATGAAGAATAGGTCACAATTGAAATGAATGTAGAACAAAATAACTCTGAATTTTGGCTACAATATTACGGGAAGTTTTCATTAGATGATGTGGGTTCTTTCTTTCTAATTTATCCTCAGCTGTTTAATTTAGCTGAAAAATCTGAGTAGTTTTCCTTTATAATTTCTTGAAATATATAAGGTTTAGGCTCTTTTGTGTTTATGATTTTCATGGAGTCCAGTGATTCTTAAATTATCTCTCATGCTTCTATTTTTCAGGTCAGTTGTTTTTCCCATCAATTATTTTATATTTTTTTCAGACTTCTAACTTTTTTCTTATAATTTCTTAACATCCCATGGAGTCGTTAACTTCCATTTAGTCAATTCTAATTTTTAAGGAGTCATTTTTCTTCAGTAAGATTTTGTACCTCTTTTTACCAAGCTATTAATAGTTTTCTCATATATTTCTTGCATAAACTCTTATTTTTTCCCATTTTTTCTTTACTCCTCTAATTTGGTTTTTTAAATCTTTGTTTTTTTCTTTGTCTGGCTTTTCTAAGAATCTTGTTAGGCTTGTTTCTAATCTGCATTCTTCTTTGAGGTCTTCTTATAGATATCTCTAAGTCATTATCTTCTTCAATATATATGTCTTAAGCTTCTTCGGAGATTACATTTCTTAGCCCCTGCTCATAACCACCAGGTGCACAGAATTCTTCTCTCAGAGGATGAAGTCCCTGCATCTGGAATCCTATGATAAGATTCACCCTATGACCCATCCTGAGATGTAAGCCCTTCTCAAAGTCTTCCAACAACTGCCCAGTGAGAAAGCAGCAGCCTAGATCTGTTTCCTATTTTCCTAGATTTTTTTTTTCTCCTAACAATAAGAGTCTCCAACTCTCCCTAGTTAATTAATCACCTCACTGCCAAAAGCTGGCAATTGTGCTTCATCAGTTTTCTGGAATTGTGATTCATCTTTGCATTGATTAGAGTTCTTAAGTCTTTCATAGTTTCTTCTCCTTTTCCTCTTCTTCTTCCTCTTCCTCCTCTTCCTCCTTCTTCTTCTGCTGCTGCTGCTTCTCCTCCTCTTCCTCCTCCTCCTCCTTCTGCTGCTGCTGCTTCTCTTCCTCTTCCTCCTTCTTCTTCTGCTGCTTCTCCTCCTCCTCCTCCTCCTCCTCCTCCTCCTCCTCCTCCTCCTCCTCCTCCTCCTCCTCCTTCTTGTGCTGATGCTTCTCCTCCTCTTCCTCTTCTTTCTTTTTAATGGCCTCAGCTATAGTGATCTAGGTTCTTTATTCTAAAATCACCCATATGGCTCTGACATTCTAGGCTCTGTGACATTCTGTGTTCTAAGGGTTTTTCAGCCCTGACATTCTTTGTTTTAAGAACCTTCCCAACTCTGATTTGTTCTGTTCTAATGGCTCTCCCAGCTCTGAAATTCTGTGTTTTAAGATTTCTCCTGGCGTTGATATTCTATGTTCCATGTTCTAACATCCTTCCCTTACCTGACATTCTGTATTCTAACACTGTTTAAATTATGGAACTGTGCTAAGAAGCAGGAAGAAAGAGGAAGGAACATTGCATTTAGTATCAGGACTAGCTTCTCCACTTGCTACCTATGGAACCGTGTGAGTCACTAATTCTCGGACAAAAATTTTCTAATTTTTTTGCATCATGGACCCCTTTGGCAACCTGATGAAGTCCATGAACACCTTCTCAGATTCATGTTTTTAAATGCATAAAAATTAAATGCATGGGATTACAAAGGAAATTTATTTCTACTGAAATACACTTATTAGAGGATTTTTTAAAAACCCAATTCCATGAAGTCCAGATTAAGAACCGCAGTTCCCAGGGCACTTTGAGCTCTGACGTCCACTAGCCAGTGATCCCTCAATAATTTAATTATTGGTGATGAATCCCAGAGAATATCTTCCTTCCAAATGGGACTTTCATCACCTTAATTGGCAAGGACTGGGGTGGGACTAATAGTGGAATATGAGGCCTTCCTTTGATGATAAAAACCTGTGCTTCTCAAAGAGTTGGCCAAAAAATGGGGCTAAGTCCCTTAGAGCTGGGGAACGTTTTGGGGCTTTTCTGCCACCAGGTGGCAGGACTGGACCAAAATACGAGGTCTGCCTCTTGGCTTGGCCAATGGTAAGACCCCAGGGGCCTTAAGTCAGCCCCCACTTGTCACTATCTGTTGGGTCCTTAGAAATGGTTTACTCTAACCATTGGGTCCACTCCCCTTTTAGATAAATGGAGGCACGGGGAAGGAAATTGTTTAGCCCGAGGCCACCCAGAAGGTTAACTGGGGTCTAAGTCTTGGCCTGTCTATTCCCCCTTACCAACCCCCCTCAACCCCCTGAGAATGAGGAAAGGCTTTTTCTGGGCTCCATTCCCAGGGTGGGAGGTACTCCTGGCTCCTGCCTTCCCCTAGCCCCTGTTTCTCAAGTCAGAAGACCAAGTGTGGGAAGCTGAGGTTCAGAGTGAGTGGTAGGGAATCCAGGGCAGGGTTGATGGAGGGTCATCCTTTGAAGGTCACTGTTGGCAGATTGAAGAACACTGAGTAGCCCAGGGCTCAGGGCCAGCTGGGGCCTCAGTGTAGCTCAGGTGGGAGCGTTCCCTCCCCCAGCATCTATCTGCCTCTGGCTTTGACTCCCATCAGCTGATCCAGGCGGGCTGAGCAGGCGGTGGCGTCTCCACCCCCCTACCCCCCTCTTGGCAGCCCCTGTTCCAGGGCTGCAGCCCGAACTAGAGCAGCCACTGTCTAGAGCTAGAGCAGGCGCTGTCTTTTCAGTCCTTTCAGTTTCTGCAGGCAGAAGTTGCTCTTAGCCTGGCCCCAACCCAGTCCCCAGGGGGAAACCTGATGGCGGACTCTATGCTCAATCACTCCTGGCCCTCTTTCTCAAAGCTGTGGATGAAGAGATGGACCTTCAAGAGAGGTACGGGTTGGGGGAGAGGAGCCTGGTACTTGGGGCATAAAGAAACACCCCATTAGTTCTGGTACAGACACCAGCCTAGTGCCCATGGATGGCAGCGAGCATCTGTTTGCTTGAATTGTGTCTTCTTGTTCAGTGGGAACTTTGGGCTCCTCCATCTCTGGAAAAAGACATTGGGAAGGAAGAGCTTGGAATAGGCTAAGACCATTTGCCAAAGCCAGGCTGGGGTTGGTAGACTTCCTGGGTCCTTGTGCCCCCTCTGGACTTGAGTGGAAGAGGGGGATGGAAGGAGGAGCCCACAGAAGATCACCCACACTATGCATGTGTCCTTATCCCTGGCTTCCAGGGCTGACTGGCTCCCATGTTGTAGTCTGAGGACCTCATCTGCTCTTCTGAGCTCGAGACCAAGCCCTAGGTCTCCCTAGGACTCCCTAGGCCTGTTCCTAGTTGTGGCTAAGTACCTGTGAGGAAGGGTAGCGGAAAGAGGGCTGGATTTAACTCAGAGGAAAATTCAGATCCTTGCTCAGACTACTTGTGTTTCCTCCAACGAGCTCAGGGCCATATCTTCTTCATCTGTAAAATGGAGTCATCATACAAGATCTTTTCCAACTCTTAAACCTATGATTCTATGACTTGAGTCTGGCCAACTCCATTCCTCCCTTAGCGACACTCTCTTTTCTGGATTTCTTTTCAAGGGGTGGTGACTACTTTCCAGAATTGTTCCCAGGAGCCTGGTCCCAGAAGTCATTTGGGCAAGTCACCGAGGTGGGGCAAGGAAGTGCAGTGGAGGGATCATTAGTCTGACTTACTGTGTGACCTTGCTAGATCTGTTTCCCGTATGTAAAGTAAAGGTATTGGGCTAGGTGGCCTCTTGGAATTTATGAAATCATAGGTTTGAGAGCTAGAAAGAGCTCTAGAAATGATCTAACCCAACCTCTCTTAGCTTTGACATCCTGTCTGTGAATCTTCAGGCACAGGACTCGAGCCCCTCCCCTGGCGGCTCAGCCAGAGCTTTCAAAGTATGTGCTCTGAACCTACACCCCGGGATGATTGTACGAGACTTTCTATTCTAGCACAGAGGAAGTGTTTTATGAGATCTCCCGGGCCAAACACTGACAGCATAAATCAGCAGGAGAAAACGAGGCACCTCTTTGGAGATACCCATGGTGTCCTTCTTCTGAGAGTTACTTTATCAGGGAAAGGGGATGAGAAGGGGTTAAACACTTACTGTGTGCCGGACATGTGGGGATCAGTTGGAGCAGGAGACAGCGGTGAGAAGGAGATAAGGGTTAGTTATAACAGGAGTGGGAATGGTCAGTGGGAATGGGACAGGATGGGATGGAGGGACTTGGTGGCTGGTGGGAAGAGGGATAGGACAGGACAAGAACAAGGTCAGTCAGAATAAGGGTGAGCAGTCACGGAGAAGGGGTTTAGGCCAGGCCAAAAAGGGGTCAGTTACAGATAGGTTAGGAAACCCAGGCTAAGGTAATGCAGAAATAAACAGAGCTTCCTGACACATGTTTTCCTCCTTAGTAATGCATTCCTTCCCCCTGGAGCAGGTCGGTGACTAATGCTGAGTCCCCCTGCCCCCTCCCCTCCACTTCCCGACAGCACCTTCCATCAGGCCCCAAGCCTGGCACGTCTGGTCCCGTCAGACCTTGCTGCGTTTACACCACCCATCCAGCCCTGTGCCCTTGTGTGAGAAGGAGGGAGGGAGGAGCAGGACTGAAGTCACTCAAGGTTGTGACTTCATGGGCTTGCCAGTCCGGCAAAGCCTAATTGGTCTGTCATTCTGATCCCTGGGAGTCCTCACAAAAACACCTCAGAGGGCAGAGTTGGACACACACACTAGTGTCTCAGAGAGCATGACTTTTGGCTTTCTGGGCTTCAGTTTCCCTTTTTAGCAAAATGAAAAGGTAGTTCACTTCTGCTTCCAGTTGTGACAGGCAAGAAAGGATGCAAGGGGGTGGAGGGGACTTACGGTTACCTAAGAGGACACTGAGCCCTTCCTCTCCCATAGCGACAGCCTCAGAGGCTACTCCATCTTTTTGTCTTGTCTTGGAAATAAAGATTTGGTCCTTTGGAGAAATTGTGAATCCCACCACTTCCTCTTCCAGACCTGAGGAGCAGCCAGGGTCAGAGGGTGACCAGAATAGTGATCTGGGAACTTCAATTGCATAAAGATTGGAGATTAGGTTTGGTGATAGATGGCGATGGAATTGGAGTTAGGAATAAGAGAGGGTGGGGACACAGAGAAGGGGATTAGGGTGGGTTTAGAAATGGAGATCAGAGATTTAGAGCTAGAAGGGAAGCTAGTAAATCCAACCTCATAAATTTATGGATTTATAAATTTATGGATGAGGAAACGGGCAAACAGGGTTAAATGACTTGCTTGGACCACACAGCTAGTAATTTGTGAACTCTGGTTTTCCTGTCTCCAAGCCCAGCACTTTATCCGCTGGGCCACCCAGCTCCTTCTTAAGAATGGATTTTGGGGTATGGGAATGGTGATTGAGCTGACATCAGATGAGATTAAGAATCGAGATGGAGACTGGGTTGAAGAATTAGAGATTGGGGTTAGAATGAAAATTGGATTGAGAATTGGGGAGTAAATGGAAAAAAAAGTAGATGGGCAGTAGATGGAATTTTATTGGAACAGACCTTAGAAGTCATAGAATGTCATCCCCTCGATTTACAGATGAGGAAACTGAGGCATAAAGAGGTTAAGTAACACATGGAATAAATCTTTGAATTGGGAATTGAATCCATATCTTACTGAACTTGGATTCAAGTCCAGTACCCTATCAATTATATTGTATTGATTAAATGAGGTGGAGATTTGGAAAGGGGATTAAGAATTAGAATGAATCTGATAAGGATGGAATAGGTAGATTGAGACAGGATTAAGAATGGAAATGGAGACTGCACTGGATACTTGGTGAAGAGGATTGGGTTGGCATAGAGGTGGACAGAATTGGGGGTAAGGATGGCCATAAACCAGAAGTAGGAATCACCATAGAGATATATCTAGCCCAGCTGCCCCCTTGATCCACAGTCCCCTTATTCTGTGCCTGGTGTCAGAGGAATTGGAAAAACCTTGACAATCCCCTCAGAGAGCATCTATTTCAAATATCTGTAACCTTTATCCCATTTTGGCTTTGGGCCTCAGCCTAGGACCAGGGAAAAAAGAGAGAAACTTCCTGATACTATGAATATAAAACTATGATGTTCTCTTTAAAATGTAATGTTCTCTGTTGAGGTTTTCTTGGGGTCTCTGGGAGCAGCCTTCGTTTCAGTTCAGTAATCACCACACGAGTAGCCAGGGCTTAAAGTCCAAATCCTTTATTGTCTCTTTCAAAGTCTTGTCTCTTTTCCTGGGGCCCAGTTAGCTTTCTCAGAGGCCTCTCTCTCTCCTTGGTTCCGAGAGCTTGAGCTCTCGCCTGTCTTCTCTGCCCTCTGAATCTCCCTGAATAGAAAGGTTTGTGCTTCAGCATCCAGCCACCACAAATGAATCTGTCTCAGCCTCGGAGAGCTTCTAGTGCCCTTGTCTTTCTGGCCTTGAGAGCTTCTAGCTTCCATGCCCCACACTGAGTACAAACCAATCATTATATCACTAGGAAACCATTATTTGTTGAAGGATTAAATCAATGCTAAATTAGGTTTAACCACTGTCTCCTCAACTCCACTCAGTACCTTGTTTCAAGTTCTGGCCCATAACATCTCCTTGTACGCTCAGATCAATCATACTGAACTATGCTGAATTAGATAACTATTGTCTCTAGCAATTCTACTGACTTAGTACCTTGTAAGAATCCTTTGTTTAAAATTCACAGTTCTGGCCCATAACATAGAACCTTGTACCTTTTCATTAAATACTGTGTTCTAACCATTGAGCAAACCCTAGGTTGAGTTAGCAGGGTGTTGCAAAGGATTGCTTTAATGAATAGATAATGCTTTGTGGTATTCAGAGTCTACTTTCTAAAGGACTTGCCTTGTTTTTCCTCCCTGTTTCAAACCTCCCAGTTGTATTCAGCCAGCCCTTCTCTAGCAACCAAGCGGATGACTTTGCCCTAATCAGTGATGGGTTTTCGGTGTTTGCAGGAATGTAGTCCCACCGTGGGAGGAAAAGGAGGGCCATGGTCTCCCCCCAGCTCATTCTCCCTATGGCCCATCCTCCTTGCAGCCCATCTGATCCCCACCCCCCAGGTCTATCTAGATTAGCGATTTAAAAGAACCTCCCTCTCCAGGCTGGGGAATAGTTGTTAATCATAGCCATTTATGGTTTCCAGCAGCAAGTACACTCAGGGAGGTTAGGATGAAGGAAGCCTCCCTGGGGTGGCAAGGCTCCCTGGACTTTGGGAAGGAATGATGGGGTGGAGACATGGCTTTCTGAAGGACAAAGAAGATACAGGGGATAGCTTTGTGAAGCTGAGGGAACAAAGTGGAGAACGGAGAAAACTCTGAGTCTGTTGTGGGGACAGTGGGGCAGGAACCAAAGTTAACTGGGTATCCAACAGTTGTGTTTCTTTTTCTCTCCAGCCTCTGTCTCCCCACATACACACCCCCATCCATATCCTTACTCATCCCACCGTGGACAATCTACTCCCAGAATTCTTGGATTTAATAGTTCTCACTGATGCTAATTTGAAGCACCCTTTCCTCCTCCATTTGAGTTCAGGGAATAGCTCAGAAAGATCACTGTCTCTCCCCACCATGGTTCTGGCAAATTCTACTCAAAGAAGGAATTCTAATAGGAAATGTCATGCCCACTATACCGGAACCCTCACATCATACTTTGGAAGTAGCCTTATAGTGGAAGAAAGGAGAGCTGGGCTCAAACACTGACTGTGACACTAATCTGCTGTTTATTCTAGG
Source organism: Sminthopsis crassicaudata (assembly GCF_048593235.1). NCBI lineage: Eukaryota > Metazoa > Chordata > Mammalia > Dasyuromorphia > Dasyuridae > Sminthopsis > Sminthopsis crassicaudata. The sequence goes on along the minus strand of NC_133617.1, from coordinate 46,018,720 downwards.
TATATTCTCTCCCTGCAAAGGGGAGATAATAATCCTGGCTCTGCCTACTTCCCCTTGATTTGGGGAGGATTAAAGGAGGAAATGTCTGTAAAGCAAATTGTAAACTCTGGAGCTGTGTTACACTGCAGACATTATGATGTTGTTAGCTAGGAGGCGCCGGCTGAAGCGGGGAGGCAGCAGCTGCTGATGGAGGTTTTGCTCAGCCTTCCAGAGCTGACTGGGCTCAGGGTTCTGGGGCACCATATATGGGGCTTAGGTTAGGGCTAACTGTGAAGTCTTAGGGATGAGTTCTGAATCCCTGTGTGGGATTTTCTGGGCTGGCCTGGGCTGGCCAGGGACAGTGGCCTCTCTCCATGGTCCTGCTCTGGGGACATCCTAATTCCTCCCTTTCCTTAACTGCGGAGTCCAGTCTCAAGTGCTGTCCCCTGCCTGAAATTTCTTTCTTTCTATTTTTCCTCTCCTTCCCCAAAGCTATGGTGAGCTATATATAGAAATAAAAATAAATTATAAAATATTTTATATTTTAAATATTATAATAATATATATTATTATATATTATAAATTATATATATAATATATAATTTAAAAAATATTTTATAAAAATATAGATATATTTTCCCTACCTTCCATTCCACTTTGTCTTTTTCTTTGTCCCCCTCCTGCCTCAGAATATTTTCACTGGGGTCAGAGATGATTGTAACTGGGGGAGAATAAAGGTTTCAGTTTGAATCCAGTATCAGGATTAGCAACTCAGATGGAACTGAATTCAAGTTTGGAGACAGAGTAAAATTGATAAACTCTATTCCTGCGCCCCAACCTGGAGATTTAAAAGCACATATTTAACCTGGATCCCCTCTTCTGACCTCCATGACCACTGGTTGCTGTGATTCAAAGTGAGAAAGAATCCTAAAATCAACTAAAACCTGTGGAAGGATGCCTCAGGTTAAAAAAAATTATTGGGAACCTGGGATCACTCCTATCTGCAGTTTTCTTTAATGAACTTTAATTAGTCCATAGCTCCCAAGAATAAACATTCTGGTACTGATTGGAACAAATCTGTTATCTAATTTCAAGTGGTCCTCATTATTTTATTCCTTCCTGATGAATTATTTTGAACCTTCTCTCCTCAAACCCTCTCCCTTTCCTAACTCCCTCTCAGAAGAGGATCTCACCAGATACTTTGTTATAAAAAAGTAAATCCAGGGGCAGCTAGGTGATACAGTGGATAGAGCACCAACCTTGAATTCAGGAGGACCCGAGTTCAAATCTGGTCTCAGACACTTAACACTTCCTAGCTGTGTGACCCTGGGCAAGTCACTTAACCCCAGCCTCAGGGGAAAAAAAAAAAAAAAAAAAAAAAAAGTAAATCCAGGGGGCAGCTAGGTGATACAGTGGATAGAGCATCAGCCCTGCAGTCAGAAGGACTTAACACTTCCTAGATGTGCAACCATGGGCAAGTCATTTAACCCCAATTGCCTCAGCGTAAAAAAAAAAAAAAAAAAAAAAAGTAAATTCATTACTTACAAGCACCCTCTTCTCCCCGGTTTTACACCTCAAATCCCAACAATATCAATGCACCCCATTCTCTCTTCTTTTGTTGTTTAAGAAGTGACCCTTTTCCTTGCCAAGGCTGACCCTTCTACATCTTCCCTTGATCTCATCCCTTCCCATCTCCAGCAGGTTGTCTCTTTAATTGTTCCCAATTATTCAGCCTCTCCCTATCTACTGATTGTTTTCCTATATCCTAAAACTTGCTTTTAAAAATCATCACATGACTCCACCACTTCCACGCTTCCCACTCACCAACTCATTAGACTTCTCCATAACATCCAAAAGCCTTCCCACTCTGAAACATCTCTCCATCCCTTGCTGCCTCTCCTCCAAATGCTGAATTCCTTCCCAATCCTCCATTTTGAAGAAGTACTCAGTTCAGCTCTTCTTCCTTTTTGGTTCCTCTCTATAATCTCTGGATTTACTTAGCTCCCACGTGGGCGTCTTCTCCATTTCATCCCTTTTCAGTTCCTTTTTTATGTGTTGTTTAAGAGGAAAGCTGCTTAAGGTCAGGGATTCTCCTTTTTGTTTATTTATATTCCCAGCGCTTAGCACAGAGCCTGGCCCACAGTGAATATTTCATAAAAGTTTGATTTGACATGTTTGTTGAAATTGCTTTTGTGGCAAAGAGTAAGTCGAGCAAATGTTATGTCTCATTTTGCATTTTCAGTCCATCACCTCTTAGCATTCTTCACCTCGTGGTTATCATTATTTTGATCAGAGTTCTAAAGTTTTTCAAGTTTTTCTTATTTTTTTTTCATGTTATCAGCAAAAGATCCTTTTATTAGTAAAGCCAATGGTCTTTTCTTAATCCTCATCCTTCTCAATCTCTCAGTAGGGTTTAACATCACAGACTCCTGCCTCCTAATGGATTCTCTTTCCTCCTGGGTTTTTGGTGACACTTCTCTTTGCCGGTTCTTTTCCTATCTGCCTGGATACTCCTCTCAATCTCTTTTGAAAAAATAGCACCCCAGCATGATAATTGTGGAAATATATATAGAAAAATTGCACATTTAACATGTATTGGATTACTTGCTATCTAAGGGAGAGGTAAAGAGAAGGGAGGGAGGAAAAATTTGGAACACAAGGTGAATGTTGAAAACTATGCATATATTTTGAAAATAAAAAACTGAAAAAAGGAAATAGAAGGTTCTAAACTCTTTTCTCCTATCTCTTTCCATACTTCCTATTAGTGATGTCCTCTGCTATGGCTACAGATTTTGTCTCTATATAGATACCTCTGAAACCTACAGATCCAATTTTCACATATCTTTCTCCTGGGCTTTGGTCTTTCATATCCAAATGTCGTGTCCCGTAGGCATTTTAAGTTCAATGTATACCCAGAATCTCGTTGTTCAGTTGTGTTGAACTATCCTCAGTCCCACTGGGACTTATCTTGGCAAAGATAGGGGAGTGGTTTGCCATGTCCTTCTCCAGATCATTTCACAGATGAGGAAACTGAAGCAAGTAGGGTAAAGTGATCTGCCCAGGATCCCACAGCTAATAAGTATCTAAGGCTACATTTGAACTCGGGTATTCCTGATTCTCTCTCCACTGTATCACTTAGTTGCTCTCAAGTTAGAATACATTATCTTTTCCCCACAAACTCACTCGTCTCTATTTCTGTCTGTGGTCTGTGATATGAAATAGGGAGGCATGTGTGGGAACAGAAAGAAAAAGCTGTAAGAAAAAGAAAGGAAGGAAGGAAAGGAAGGAAGGAAGGGAGAAAGAAAGACAGCAGTCAGCTTAATTGAGTAAATATTATTAAAAAAAAAAAAAACTTAGCGTAAATGAGGCACTCTGGAATATAAAGAAAGAGGAGACATGGTCCCTGCTCTCCAGGAATTGAGGATTTTTTCCTTGGAGAAGGAAGACAAGACCCAGGAGAAGCTTGAGGTGGAAAAAGGATCAGATAGAATTCTTGGCTCCAGAGGCATAATCAGGAGAAGGGGTTGTAGGGAGGTAGACTTCATCCAGATTAAAAAGAGGAAAAACTAGAATTCTCCAACATCAGAATGAGTCCTGTCTAGAGGTAGTGAGTTCTCCATCACTAAAGGATTTCAGCAGAAATTGAGATTTCTGCTCAGTTATAAAATGGATTAGATACATTCTGTGATCCCATCCAATCCTGTGATTCTGTGGTTCTGAGCTGATAATTCAATAGAAATGGGAGGGAAGGCATATATCCAAATAACTGCAAAAACAACTGAAGCTGGTGGGAAATAATCAAGAGATTGTAGGCCGGCAAGGAAAGAGGGCTTCCTGGAGGAGGTGGTACCTGAACTGGTCCTTAAAAGGAAAAAGGTAGGAAGAAGTGTAGTTTAGGTCTAGGGGTCAATCTGTGTCAATGCACAGAGGCAGAGAAAGGAAGCAAAACGGTCATTGATGAACTGAAAAGGGTCCTTAGACCAGAATTCCCCACCTCTTTAGCCATCAGGTTCTTTCCTATTACTGACAAATTTCTTCTCTCTTTATCGATTCACAGGCTCTGAGTGCAAGGCCTGTGACCCACCCTCAGATGGCAGCCCCCATTCCCTCCCAGTGTCCCTAAAAGCTGACAGCCATGTTCTCTTCTCTGCCATGGCTGGGGAACAGGCAAGTACTGGAGGGCGGAGGCTGAGATGTTGGTGACTCTGGGTCTAAGGGGATAAGGAAAAAGGCGCTGGGCTGAGTCTGGAGATAACCAGGATTAGGCAGAGGCTCTGAAAAACTAGAGCAGGAGGAGCCAGGAGCTGACATGGACCTGGAGCGGCTGGTGGCTAACAGGATGGGCAGTGGGTGGGGTGGAGGCTTTGGGGGACCAGGAGAGTCAGAGAAGCAGGGCTGAGGTTACTCTTGGCACTGCTCTGGTCACCCTGGGCTCTCTCTCCAATAGGGCTCACCCATAAGCCCTTAGTGCTGACCAGCATTTGGTCTCCTCTGAACCTGGACAATGTCCCAGGACTGATGCAGGTCTTGGGGGCCAGGCCTTCGGGCAGGACAGAACTAGTGAATCAATTAAATTTATTTCTCTCTTTTTTTTTCCCCTGAGGCTGGGGTTAAGTGACTTGCCCAGGTTCACACAGCTAGGAAGCGTTAAGTGTCTGAGACCACATTTGAACTCGGGTCCTCCTGAATTCAAGGTTGGTGCTCTATCCACTGCGCCACCTAGCTGCCCCAATTCAATTTATCTCAACAAAAGCTTACCAAGCACCACTATGTGCCAAGCGAGCATCTTATTAGTTGCTGGGTATGCAATGCAATACAACAATAGCTCTTACCCATTGTACTGGACAATCACAATCTCCCAGTGTTGGAGAAGATCTTAGATGGAGTCCAGCTCCCCATTTTGCAAAAGGAAACAGAACCCCAGAAAAAGACAAGGATGTATTTAGAGTCACAGAATAAGTATTTATTCAGCTGTTACTCAATCAGTCAAATATCAAAGGATATATTAAGTATTTTCTAAGTCAACAATCATCTCTCAGGCACTTATGTGCCAGACATTGCAAAGCACTGGGGATTCTTGCAGCAGGTGGGATTTTAGCTGAGACTTGAAGGAAGCCAGGGAAGCTGGGGGCAGAGATGAGGAGCTAGAGCATTCCAGGCCAAAGAAAATACCCAGAAATGGGAGATGGAGTGCAAAGTACTGTGCTTAGTGTAAGGGCACAAATGTGAGAGAGACCCAGAAGCCCTGAAGGGGCTGGGGGCTAATGGGATGGATGGGTGGGTGGTGAACAGAGAAACAAACAGATTTTCAAGCAAGTCAGTAGGAGATGGAGTTGCAGTCCAGGTCTTCTGAGGGCCAGTGTGGAACTGCTCTCCATTTTATACCTGGACCTCTTCATTTGGAAAAATTAGAGGCTGAGTGAGGTCAGAGGACTTGAGCTCTGGGGGCTAGGCCGAGCACAGAGTACTGGATTCTGGTTCTGAGTTCAGGGCTCTCGTCTGGCTGGAGATCTGGGCTCCAGGCTCTAGGCTCGGCTCTGTAGTCTATAGCTGATGTAGCCCAGACTGGAGGGTGGGAGGGAACCTGGGTCTGTTTGCTGCCAAAACTCTGCTGGCCTCCAGCGAGGAGTTCACAATGTCCTGACATGTTTATGTTTCCAAGAAAATGAAAACCAGAGGAGTAGAGAGGATTTGGGAAATCAGGAAACTGCTTGAGCCTCTGGTAGTAAAAACAACAGCTTTGCAAGGATGCACAGATACCCAGATGCAAACAGACAGACCTCACAAACCCATACATGCAGCCACCGGACCACATGCAAGCTCATGTGTGTGTGCAAGGGACCCTGTGTGCGCACAACTATCAACACACCTACATGTGTGAACATACATGGGCCATGATCATGGATAGATACATACGTGTGCATGCAATCATATGTACATGTCATATATCTGTATTAATAGCTCACATTTGTCTGTTAGTGTTGTACTATAATCACCTTATTCAAGCCTACACACATGCTATGAATATATAAATACATAAAGAAAGGCACTATGTAATAATGTTGCAGGACAGTTAAGCAGTGCAGTGGTTAGAACACCAGGCTTCTGAGAGTCAGGGAGATCTGAGTTCAAATATGACTTCCAGATATTTACTAGCTGTGTGAACTTGGGTAAATCACTTCATCCTGCTTGCTTCAGTTTCCTCATCTGTCAAAAAGGGGGTTAGACGCAATGTCCTCAAAGTTTCCCTCTAATTCTAAATCTGTGATCCAAATAACCTATGGAAGCTACTGATAACAACAATCATAATTGTTATTATATATTAATAAAAATAACTCATAATAACTAGCATTTATATAGAATTTGCAGTTTCATGTGCAATTATCTTTTTTATTAGGATATGCTATGGAATTGCTTGTTTTATTTCATAAATTAAAAATAAATCTTTAAAATGTTTAAAGAATTTTAAGGTATGGACAGAACTATATATAGATTTTATCCTGACAAATCTTGGAGGTAGGTACTATTCTCATCCTCATTTTATAGATGAGGAAAATGGCAAAGGCTATGACACACCATATAGTTGCCTCATCTGCTCCTTGAAGGGGAAAATAAGGTGGAGAATTTTAGTCTGAGGCTTGGCTGCTGGGGAACCACCAGATCTGATATTAAGGGCCTTGGCAAGCAATTTCTGAAAGAAAGAAAGATGATAACGGCCATCTTGGCTGTGACTCTTGTACTGAGACTCAGTTTCCTTTTCTGTGAAGTTTAGAGGAAGGTCCCTTCCAGCGCAGGTGTTTGGCAGTTTGAGGATTCTCTGCCAATGTTCTCCACTCGGACCCCCTGAGTGATTTCATAGCTTTTTCTCCTATATAGATTGAACAATCTCTATTGGTCCTGTCTGATTCCTTAGGACCCTATTTTCCCTCCCAGAATGAACTCTGCTCAGGGAGCTTTTACAGTGACCTGTGACCAGAGACCTTCCCTCTCTGTCAGCTCCCAGGTACTGGTGGGGAATCCAGACCTGCACAGACTTATTGGGTGATGGCCATGCCCCATCCCTGGAGTTGGCGGCTGCTAACATAGCCTTGTGGGATACAGGAAGAGCTCTGGATTTAGAGACAGACAATGCCAGTTAAACTCCGAGCTCTGCAGCCTGAGACGATTTCCTTACACTTTCTGAACTTTGGTTCCCTCATTTACTTGTATGTCGTGGCATAATCTCCCTGATGCCATAGTGCTCCTCTTCGGGGACAAAGGACAAACCACAATCTCTCTGAGTAGAACTGCCCCCCTGGGGACACAACTGGAACTGGTCAGTTGAGAAACTCTTTCTTTTCTTCATTCCCTTCCTCCCTCCTTCCTTTCCTCCTTTCCTCCACTTCTCCTTCCTTCCTTTTTTCCTTCCTTCTTTACTTCTTTCCTTCCTTCCATCTACATAGGATATCATACCCTTAACTGTGTATGTTATTAAAAAAAGGTTTTTTTGTTTTTTTTTTTTCCCCAAACCCTAGAATCCAGTGCTGCTCCCAGACCAGAGATGAGGGTCTAAATGGCTGGGAGACTTGCCATAGGAACTGAAGGGCCCAGATGGTTTGTAATGGGTCTCCTCTCTTTCTCTGGCAGGAGGCTGGTTCTGGGCTGGAGCTGGAAGATGCCCACAGCAGCACCGAGGACCTTCTCTCGATAGACGCAGCTCTCCAGGGCACAGAATACTACAGGGACTTGGGCTATGTTCCACCTATGGAGACAACATCATGGTTCCCTCAAACCTCCTGGTCACAGGAGAAGCTGCCAGGGGAATTTGTAGGCCCACAACGCCAGGACCCTGGCTATTTCCTCCAAAGCCCCGATGGCCTTGCTGACAGAGCCACTGAGCCCTTCCCCGTGCCGGCCCATTCCATGACCACTCGGAGACACAGCTGGGAGAGGCCTCTGCCTCCCTTGGACACTAAAAGAAGGTCAGCAATCACCAGAGTGAGGTCAAGCTGGAAGGGAAACCTTCATCTGGACTTTAGACATTGCCACCAGGCAGGAAGGGACTGAGAACACCTTGACCAATAATCCCACTCATTCATTTCTTCTCGTCTGTTTCTTCTCTTCTATTCCCTTATTCCTTCTCTTCTCATTTTTCCTTTCTTCTCTTCTCTCATCTACTACTCTTCCTTTTTCTCTTCCCCCCGTCTTTCTCTCTTCGCTTCTTTTTTTCCTCACCTTTGTCCCTCCTTTCCCTGTCCTTTCCCTCTTCCCTCCCCTTTTTTTCATTTCCCTTCCTTTTCTTTCTTCCCCCTTGTCCCTTGCCTTCATCTCCTCATTTTTCTTCTCCATTTCAGTCCCCCATAATGAGCTAAGGCCTAAGTTGCCTTGAAGCAGAATACCCATCTTTTTATTTTATGATGGAGAGAAGTCCAGACTTTTGTCTACTACTGGACATGTTTTCTCTCTCATGACTTCTTCCTCATTCTCCTTAATTGTTCAGTCTCTCCAAATAAAAATCTTAACCTCAAATCCTTACTTAGCCAGGCTCTGGCCATATTTCTTATCCTAAAATTGGTCACATATTCCCATATGGGGTCAAAATGGGAACAACCTGACAGCATGTTCTATTCTGGGAAAAACTGTTCATTTCCAAAAGGGTGGTGAGTCCATGGGCAGTCTCCTCCCTTCTTCCCCCACCTCTTCCATTCTTGACAAAGGCCATTCTACTTTTTTTTTTTTTTTCCTGAGGCTTGGGTTAAGTGACTTGCCCAGGGTCACACAGCTAGGAAGTGTTAAGTGTCTGAGACCAGATTTGAACTCGGGTCCTCCTGAATTCAGGGCTGGTGCTCTATCCACTGCACCACGTCATTCTACTTGACCTAGCAATGGTTTGTGGTGCTTGCCCCAGACACCAAAATCCCTAGTTGTAGCTCTGAAGGTGATAGCTATGCAGATACAAAGCAGGTAGTGCATTCATGATCCACCACAACTCACTACCTTCTCTCCACCAGACTCAGCCTTGACATCTCTGACATGGGTAGTGATGAAGAGCGGAGTTTGCCCAGAACATTTGCCAGCCACTCTTTGAATCTGTCTGGAGGAGGTCTGCAGGCCTGGGCAGAGAGGACAGGTCACCGGACAACCTTCAGGAGGAGAGCCTCCCCTGAGCTGCCCTACATAGCTGTGGAGGAGCCAAGAAATGATCCAGTGAGACAGCAGGTAAGGAGCCCTTTGCTGCAATGGGAGCAACATATCCTGGACAGCCTTTCCTAGTTCTGGGTCAGAAATAAGACACAAAGTCAGGCCATGATGCTTATTTCTTTTTTTATTATTATTAAAGCTTTTTACTTACAAAACATATGCATGGGTAATTTTTCAGCATTGACCCTTGCAGAAACTTCTGTTCCAAATTTTTCCGTCCTTCCTCCCACTTTCCCCCCAGATGGCAGGTAGTCCAATACATGTTAAGTATGTTAAAATATATGTTAAATCTAATACATGTATAAATATTTATATTTATCTTGCTGCACAAGAAAAATCATGTCAAGAAGGAAAAAAACCTGAGAAAAAAATAAAACACAAACAACAACAGAAAGAGTAAAAAATGCTATGTTGTGATCCACACTCAGTTCCCACAGTTCTCTCTCTGGGTATAGATGGCTCTCTTCATCACTGCACAATTGGAACTAGTTTGCTTATTCTGTCTGAAGCTAGATCTTGCAATCAGTGGTATCTTGATCTAGCCCAGCCCTTTTCAAAAATTTTCAATGTCTCCCTATTGCCTCAAAGATAAAATAACATTTAAAGCCCTCCACAATATAGTTCCTTCCTTCCTTTCCAGTCTTTTTAAATTTAAATTTTATTTATTTTATTTTGAACTTAAATAAAAAAGTATTTCCATAAAATAGTTAATAGAACCTGCCTAATTTCCTATTACTCCTTTTTCAGAACTTTAGATTCTAACCAAACTGCCTTGCTCCCTAATCCTTAACTGGCATTCCATCTTCCATCTACCTCCATAGACTACTCCCAATGCCTGAAAGTCCATCTTCCTTATCTTTGCCCTCTGGAATCACTAGCTGCATGAGATGCAGAAAATATCTCCATTCCCAGGAAATGGGCCATGGATGAGTATTTGATACTAACAACATTTGTTATAGTTAATAACAGAAAATAGGTAATGTAGTAGTTAGAGAGCTGAACTTAAAGTCGGGAATTCCTATCTGGTCTCCCTTACTAGTGATCCTGGGCAAGTAACTTAAGCAATAGACAGTTGGTGATGTGAATCTGGAGGTCAGGAGAGAGACTAGGGTTAGGTATATAAATGTGAGAACACTCTACATGGAGAACATAATGAATCTGTGGGAACCAATGAAATTACCCATGTGAGAGAGCATGAAGAGATAAGAGGGCAGAGGACAAAGCCTTGAGGAGTACCCACAATTAGGGGATGTGGTATGGGTAGAAATCTGGCAAGGAGGGAAATGGAACAGACAGACAGATAGGAAGAAATCCAAGAAAGGAAATCCAGAAAGGAGAGAACCGAGAGAACCAAGAGAAGTGGGTGGGCAGTGTGCAGGGCCATGGAGGGATCAAGAAGAATGAGAATTGGGAAGAAGTTGTTAGATGTGGCAATTAAGAGACCACAGGTAAATTTGGAAAGAGCAGTTTCAGTTGGATTACATTGGGTTTAAAAGAGAGGAAGAGGAGAGGAAGTAGAGGCAGAGCAGAGAGGCAGATTTTAAAACCTTCCTAATAATTAGAGCTGTTTAAAAGAGTGGTCTGGGATACCTCCAGAGGGATTGGATTTCCGCCTCGTTGGAGGTCTTCAGGCAGAGGAGGGATGGCCATTTGTCAATGAAGTTATGAGAGATATTATTTAGTTCTGGGTTGGACCAGCTGGCCTCCAACTCCAACTCCAACTGTGAGATTCTGAGTCCTATGGGGGCTGACATTGAATTAAGGGCTCTGATATCCTTCTGATATTCAGCTGTGATTCCTTCGTTTCTCTCCCTTTGGATGCTTCCTCAGACCTCCCACTTCATTATATTTATTCTCTAGATTGCCAATGATCAAGGGAATGAACTATGAATCTTTGGACAAAATAACCGTCCCATGATTCCCTCAATCATTGTCTCCTATAGCAAGCTAGACTAGGAACTCCAAGAGAGTAGGGATGTGACTGATTTAGACTTTACATCTCTCCTAGTTTCACAGTGCATATTCCTGGTTTGTGATTTGGCTAGTGATGACTTCCACTGAGGAAATTCTCTCTGCCAGAGTACCTTTCCTCCATCACCCCCATTTACAGTCTTGGGGAGTTACCAAAGGGTACTAAGGTGAAGGCTTGTCCAGATCACATAGCCAATATCAGTCACAGGCAAGACTTGAATGGAAGGCTGCTGACTCTATTCACTGAACCACATAGTCTCTGTATATAAAAGGTACATAACAAATATTTATTAATAAATGTATATGTTTATTAATGATTATAATAACTATAATGATCATCACAAATTTTCATAATTAGAAGAGACATTGAAACCAAACTTTTCTTTCAATACAATTCAATACAAGTGCATATGCTGCATATTTCTTATGCTGGAAGCTGGCCAGGGTACTGGTGTTCAGTTTGGGTGTGGATCTACCTTTTCAGCAAGCTCTGGGTCAGGTTGGATCCTCTTTCCCACAAGTTTTCTCCAGGTGGGCACCAGCCATGGAATATCATTGAGATGTTATGAATCTTTTCTAGACCATAGCTCCAAAATGAGCCAGAAAGGGGTCTTGGAGAGCACAGGACCCTGCTGAATCAGCTATCCTTCTAGGGGCTTGGGATTTTACTCCAAAGATATATGACAGATCCTCCAAGTAGTCTGGCCCAACCAGAAGACTCTGAGCAATCTATTCCCATCTCTGTTGGCCCTCAGTAACTAGAAGTTTGGGCTGGGTGATTTCTAACATGCTCCCTCTCTAAAGGATTTTTCTGTCCCGAGATTCTTTTTTCAGTCCCTGATTCTTCTCACTGGGATGCCTAATTCCTACAGGAATTTAATAACTCTTGGAAGAGACTGAGGTCAAGATCTGTTCCTCAAACTGGTGATATGCTTTCTCCCTCAAGAATCTCTCAGAACCTGCAGGTTTCCATCCCAGCTGCCCAAGGTTCGTTTTTGCATGACTGGGGTCTGGGAGGGAGGACGTGGGTCCCTCAGGGGACATTCTCTGCAGCATGGCCTTAAGCCAGGCTTCCTTCCCTTTATCCACCAATCTGCAAACTGTCCATTGTCCATAGGTAAGACCAGAACGGGGAGCCCAAGGGACTTGACTGAGAGTAACAGTAAGGGCCCAATCAAGTTTGTCCAGCTCCTGGATCACTATTTTAAAATTTTCTTTTTCCTTTTCTTTTTGATTTTTTTTTTCTCCCCAATTACATACAAAAACAAATTTTAACATTCATTTTTAAAACTTTTGAGTTCCAAATTCTCTCCCTTTCTCCCTCCTCATCCTCCCCTCAAGCAATTTGATATAGATTGTACATGTGTAGTCATGCATAAAACATTTCCATATTAGTCATGCTGTGAAAGAAAACATAGACCAAAAGAGAAAAATAAAGTTTAAAAAGTATGCTTCAATTTGCATCCAGACACCATTAGTTCTCTGGGTTTGGCTATCATTTTTCATTCTAAATCCTTTAGAGTTGTCTTGTATAATTGCATCGCTGAGAACAGCTGTCATTCACAGCTGATTATCTTACAATATTCCCTGTTACTTTTTACAGAGTACATTTCTCTCTGCCTCAGCTCCTGGAAGGCTTTCTAGGTTTTTCAGAGAGTATCTTGCTCATCATTTTTATAGCACAATAATAGTCCATTCATAATGCCCATGGCACAATTTGTTCAGCCATTCTCCAATTGAGGGGCATCTTGTCAATTTCCAACTCTAGAAAAGAACTTCTCATAAATATTTCTGTAACTACAGGTCCTCTTCACTTTTTAAAAAATCTCTTTGCATACAGACCTAGTGGTGGTACTGCTACATCAAAGACTATGAACACCATAAAAAAAATTATCTACCATAGAAGAATATAGAAGGATTTAGCCAGCCCTGTCTCAGTGGGACACTCCTCAGTCCTTCCAGGAAAGACGTTTACTTGCGTTAGGAGTGTGTGGAATCCTATTCAGGGGTTCCTGATCAGAATCATGGAGTGTCCAGGGATCAGATGGAGGGACTACCGGCTTGCTCACAAAGGAAGGAGGGATTGCCCTTTCTACTACAGTTGCTCCATCTCCCAGTATCCCAGAGGCATCTACTACATATTGTGTGTGTGGTTGCCTCCGGGTACATTTAATCACCTTTAAATAATAAGTCTGTAATTCTGCTGTCCCACTTTTTCTAGCTTTCTTCATCTACATTTGTTCCTCTCCTTCTCCCTTTCTTTCCCTGTCTCTCTCTCTTTCTACATGTATATCTCTCATTCTGTCTTCTTTTGTCTGTCCTTTATGTTTGTGTGTCCATATTTATGTGTCTTTGACTGGTTTCTTTCTCTGTGTATATGACTCTGTTCTTGTTTCTTTGAAGAATGAGTAGATGTGTGTGTGTGTGTGTGTGTGTGTGTGTGTGTGTGTGTGTGTGTGTGTGTGTGTGTGACTTGTAGCACAATACCCCAAGCTCTCCATGGACTGGACTCCATCTTGGAGACAACTTGAAATTCTCATTCTCTTTGGTTCATTTTGTCCTCACCCAGAGCTCCCGATGGAAAATCTTACACTGTATCCTAAAAATAGCTCACCTCTAAGTGTCCATAGATTTGGGTCTCAGGATTCCTACCAATACTCAAAGTACCAATGATTATATCAGGAACAAGACAGTGCTATTTCAATCTCCACCCCAAAAAAGTGAAGAAAATACATAGAGGAATCACAGCAACCTATAAAAAGAACTCCATTCTTTCAGAGTCCCACCTCTTCCTGACGTCTCAAATCCTCCAGACTCGGGAATTATAGTTTGGATTCCCTTGGGGTTGCAGGAGTGGAAATTCTTACATTCAGCAGCTGGGAGGCTGATGATGGAGTCAAGAAGACTATGTAGAATATTTGGTGATGTGATCTCTCTCAGCCTTAGTTTTCTCTTCTATAAAATAGGGATGATAGCAGTACCTCTCTACATGGATTTCTGTAAGGATTAAATAAGGTAATATTTATAAAATGCTTTTCAAACCTTAAAAGATGATATAGATATTGGTTATTGTCATTAGTATTTCAAGGAATCCTATTTTGATGGAAAATTCCTTTTTTATAAACCAGCAACAATGAACCAAACCAACTTGTTCATCTTTGATCACAAACCTATATGCTATATTTTTATGAAGCTAAGAGTCTAGGGGATAGGGCCTGGACCTTTGATTTCACTGGGCTTAGAAAACTCCCAGGTGAAGAAATTCCCTCGCCTAATGCAGGCAATGCAACTTGTAGTCTTAGAGAGTTGCCTGAGTATTAAGTATTACATTAAAAGTTACATAGTATTACACTACATTACATTAAAGTATTACATTAAAGGTTACATAGCCCATCAGAGATGATAGGTAAGGTGTCAAGTTAAAACTTGAATCCAAATCCAAGGAAGGCTTGATTTAAAAAAAAAAAAAAATACATCTTTATTTCTAGATATTTGGTTTTCCTTGTAATCCTATATACTATATGCATTTTAAAAGCATGATTCTGCAAAGGGTAGCATAGATTTTACCAGACTGTCCAAGAGTTCCATGACAAAAAAGGTAACTATCCTTTCTGGATAGGAAGGTCACAGGGAAACTTCCTAAACAAAGGTTCTCTGGCCTTATCAGATTGATCAGGGGACTTCCCTACATTCATCCACTGATGTGCTCTTTGTCTCCTTCCTTAATTCATTTTGGGTCCCTTTCTTTTTCTCTGTCATTCCATCTGTCTCTGACTCTATACATCTTCTCTTCCTTTCCCATGTGCCTCTGTTTCTCTGATTCCTCTCTCTCCTATTTGCTCTCATGTTTCACTTTTTCTCTTGGCTGGGACCCTTTGGATCATCACTTATTTTCCCCCATCTCATAACAAGAGTTGCTAAGCAGCCATATACTTCATCTTACCAGAGGCCAGCAACATTCAGTATTATTACTATCTTGGCAGGTGGGAGGGAATGAGTGGTTCTGATGAGTTCTTGATCTTGGGAGCCCAAATCTTATTTTTTTTTTATATTTGTGTCTATTTTTGTGGGGGTGCATCTAGGTATTGAACCCCCTACGCTGGAAAGAGCAGAAAAAGATCACGTATCCCCAGATCACATGTGAGTACCCCTGATTTTACAATAGTCCAAAGATAGAAGGGAAAAGGAAGGTTGAGCTATGTGTTCTGCCTGCCAGAATGACAAGATAATTTGGGATGGGGAGAAAGGAGAGTGATGTGATAAACCACTTATTGAGCAGTGACCCTTCATAGCTAATCTTCCATTTTCTAATATGACCACCTCTCTCATCATTCAGTCAACAAGCAGCTTTGGTTTGTTTAATCTTCCATAAAGTAAGAACACTGCACTTGATAATCCCTGTGACTCTTTCCAATTCTGATATACCATGTACTATGAATCCCTGTCCTTCCCTTTATCATTCCACAAAGAAAGAAGCATTTTTTTAAACAGTAAAATATGGTGCTGATACCAAAACCAGGAAGAGCCAAAACAGTGAAAGAAAACTATGAGCCAATTTCTCTAATGAATATTGCTGCAAAATGTGGGAGTGTGGGAGGCTCAGGCAGATACCAGGGCAGTCCTAATAAAATTAATGAAACCTGGCCCTTGAGGCTTTAGACTCCAAGAACATGGGGAAAGAAATCATGAGCACAGACACAAAGACAGGGATCCAGACACACATCCCTCACACATGGTTCCCCAGCTCCCATCTCCATGCCTTTGCACAAATAGTCCCCCATGCTTAGAATGCCCTCCCTATTTTCCTTCAAAGCTCAACTCAAGGACTTTCTTGATGTCTTCATCCCCTCTCCAGGTGTTAGTACTCCCTCACCTTGTATTTATTTACAAAAGCCTTAAGAGTTAGGGCAGGTAGGTGATAAAATGAATAGGACTTGAATCAGGAACTCATCTTCAAGAGTTCAAATCTGGCTTCAAACACTAGCTGTGTGACCTTACGTAAGCCATTTAACCCTGTGGAAACAGGTCACCTGAGACCTGCACAGTGTAGCTCAGCTCAGTTTTTTTTATCTGCAAAATCTAATATCTTTGCAAAAACAAAACAAAAAAAAAAAAAAAAAAAAAAAAAAGGATCACAGAGACAACTGAAATGACTCAACAAGAACAACCTTGTATTTTGCAAAAATTCTTATTCCTCTGATAAAATGTAAGCTCTCGGAGGGCAGGGAATGTTTCATTTTTTTCTTTGTGTCTCCATCACCAAGACCAATGGCTAGTACATAATAGGTGCTTAATATGTACTTGATTGACTGATATACACAAACACATAAATTCAGATTGACCAAAGTACATAGATTCAGATACCCTGTCACAATGATCATTTTTTTAAATGTATGCATCATTTGTTTATCTTAACATTCATTAAAAAATTTTTTGAGTTCCAAATGCTCTCTACTATATCCATTGAATAGGTCAAACAGAGGCAGCTAGGTGACCCACAGGATAACCAGTACTAAAGTCAGAAGGACCTGAGTTCAAGTCTAGCCTCAGATACTTATTATCTGTGTGACCCCAGGGCAAATCAGTTGGCCCCAATTACCTCAACAAAAAAGGACAAGTAATATGATATCAATTATATGTGTGAAATCATGCAAACATACTGCCACAGTAAACATGAGATAAATGCCATCACATTCTATCTCTATCTGCTTCTAGCTTGATTGTCCAGCAAGTTCTTCAGGAGCTCAAGCAGTACCATGGGTGAGTATGTCAGTAATCTTAAATCCTACAGGCCCTGGGCTAGTGCCTTGACAGGCTTCTCCAAAGAGAAAATGACCTAGAATCTGGAGGTGACCTGACGGTAGTTGGTACTTGGGATTTTTGTTTTTGTTTTTGCTTTCTGAGCTATGGTTAGCAGAATGTAATGGAAAGGATGCTAAGGTTTGTTAGCCAAAAGACTTGAGGTTAAGTCTCATCTTCTTAGATCACCTACTAGTTCACTGTGTATGTGTGTGTGTGTGTGTGTGTGTGTGTGTGTGTGTGTGTGTGTGTGTGTGTGAGAGAGAGAGAGAGAGTGTGTGTTTGTGTGTTTGTACATGAGTATGTGTTAAGTGCAAATATGTGTGTGAGAGAAAAAGATTGTGTGAGACTGCATGTGGACATGAGTGTATATATATATATATATATATATATATATATATATATATATATATATATATATATATATATATATATGTGAAAATGTGAGTGTGTATAAATGTATGTTTGTGTAAGTATGTGTGTATGTGTATGTGTATGTGTGTGAAAGCTCTTGTCCTTCCCCTCCCTGAGCCTCAGTTTCTCCATCTCTACAATGAAAGGATTGGGCTGGATGATCCCAAGGCGCCTCCAGCACAACATAGGATGGTCCAGTTAGATCCCAGAGGAACCTTCTTTTTGCTCTGGCCTGACACAGCTCAGCACTGCATCCCTGAGCCCACCTTGTGCCTAGAGCCACAGGGATTCAGACCAGATTAGCCTTCTCACCGCTGGCCACGGCACGACACTCTGTGCTTCTGCTCACGCCTGTCACCCCATCTGGGATCTCTCCCTCGGTTCTCTCTCCCTCTTCAGATCTGCCCCTCCTGTGCAGTGGAGGTCAGCTCTCCAGTCTCCCTCCTCCACGAAGCCCTCCCAGAATGACTCCAGCTCAGCAATTGTCTTCCTAGTACCTACTGATATTGCTTATTTAGAACTCACAGGGAACCTCATAATGTTCAGGTTTCTGTAGCTGTGTCTCCTGTCCTCAAACTAGACTGTGAAGGTCATGAGAACAGAATTTGATTCTTCTACAGCCCTGGACGCGCAGAAAGCCCCTGGCACTTAATATGTGCCAGTCCGTGTTTGTAAATGAGTGTCATTGGGTTCTAACCTCAGTTCCTATCTCAGTTCCTTCCTCTGGGCCTCAGTTTTCCCATCTGCAAAATGGGAATGATCTCTATAGTCCCTTTCAATTCTAAATCATTGTAATCCTATACAAAATAATTAGAGATCATTTGTAATGTACAATCAGAGGTTAAGCTCTATGGGGTAGACTCAGAATTACCAGATTTCAGAGAAGGGGGAGATTGCTCCCTGCAGAATGAAGTCACAAGTCACATAGAAAGTCCTGTTTGGAAAGGCAGATTTAGAGGCAGAAAAGGATCTTAGCCATCATCTGGCCCAACCCCTTCTTTTTACAGTTGAGGAAACTGAGGACCCTGCAGGTGAAGGGCAATAATGAGGATGATGCATGTAGTAAGCAAGTGACAAAACTGGAATCTGAACCCAGGATACCAACTCCAGTACTCTTTTGATGGCTCTAGAGTATCAAAACTGGAATTCAGTTCTATTCAACAATTTTCCTTTTTGAAAAAATATCTTTATTAATCTTTTGTTTTTCTCTCTCCATAATGTTCCCAGTTATTGCTCCCTCCCACATAAAGTCATGCTATATAACAAATAGTGTGGGGGGTTTTGTTTTGTCTTTTTTTTTTTTTTTTTGCTGAGACAATTGGGGTTAAGTGACTCGCCCAGAGGCACACAGTTAGGAAGTGTTAAGTGTCTGAGGTCAGATTTTAACTCAGGTCCTCCTGACTTCAGGACTGGTGCTCTATCCACTGCACTAACTAGCTGCCCCCAAATAGTGTTTTTAAAGGGAAAAAGAGAAAAAAAAATCAATATAACTGATCAATGCATCAAGAAAAGTTGTACAACATATAAGCTTTGTGGGCCTCTTTCTACTGCCAAAGGGTAGGTAGAAGTATCTTTTCATATTTTCATTTCTGAGTCATGCTTTTTCATTAGGGGATTTAAAAAATTTAATATTTTATTTCTCCCCAATTACATGTAAAAACAATTGCTTAATATTTTTCAAAATTTTTGAGTTCCAAATTCTCTCCCTCTCTCCCACATCTATCCCCAATTGAAAAGCAAGCATCTTGATATAGATTATACCTGTATAGTCATGCAAAACATATTTCCATGGTAGTTCATTATAGTTTGTCACATCCATTTTTAATCTTTAAATTTTCATTTCCATCTCAGTAAATTTTTATTAAGTGCTACCTCTATGCCCAAGTTTCATGATAGGTACTTGGGATATAGGGATGCCTTCTATGAGCTTAAGTTCCTTATGGGAGAAAGTCTGGCCCAAGGGAAAGTATACTAGGAACCAAGGAGAGATCCAAAGGACTCTGGGAACATTTGAGGAGAGAAAAAAATTGTCTTTAGCTGGCAGGAATCAGGGAAGGCTTCATGGAGGACACGGTACTCAAGTTGGGCTTGAAGGAAGAGAGGCTTGGGTAGATGGGGGATTGAGAGATGAGGATGGAGTCCACAGCATGCATGGAACACAGCCTGAACAAATGCATGGGGTCTGGAAAAGGCAAGAAGAGATCCAGCCTGCCCAGAAGTCTCATATGGTTGAGAGATTAGAGCTTTCCTGGAATGTAAGCCTAGAGAATTTAGAGTTTATCTAGCCCTAGGATTAAGAAGGAGGAAATAGGAGGAGCTGATGGATCTGGAAGAATGAGTGGGGTCTTTTTAGGGGAGTATCCCAGACAAAGGATCCTAGTGCACAGAACCACATAGGGGACCTTAAAGGTCATTTGGTCCAACCTGGTCAATTTTACATTTGAGGAAATCAAGGGCCAGGAAAGTAGAACTACTTCCCTTAAAATCACATAGGTAGTATGTAGCAATACTGAAATTTGACCCCAGGAATTCAGGCTACAATTCTGAGTTGGTCTCTCAGTTGATGGCAGTCCAGATGCTATATCAAAGGTATGGCAAGACAAGGCAATAAGCATTTATTAAATGCTTACTGTGTGCCAGGTACTGAACTAAGTAAGTGTTGGAGATAGAAATAGAAGCAAAAGGAAAGACCTTAAGGAGCTTAAGTTCTAATGGGAGAAAACACAGGATTGGGATCTGACAAGGTGGGGAGGTATAGAAATCCAGAAAATCAGATGTAGAGCTAGGAAGGGAATAAAGGTTGGCCAGCTTAGGCTCCTTCCCAAGATGGCAGCTCCTGGAAGGAATTTACCCATGGAAGGGGCAGAGGGATGTGCAAGAGCAGAGAAAGTCCCAGGCATTGAAGGCCATTCCAGGGTGAAAGGCAGCAAAGTGAAAGGGGCATGGTGGTAAAGTCCAAGAGTCAGAAGCCGGGTTGGGAGGGTAAAGAAGGGCCCAGGCAGGATGTCTCCAAGTCGGGGAGTGGAGGAAGTATCAGGAAGCCCAGACCTGGACAAATTGCCTTATCCACCTGGAAAGAGGTGGGCATCCTGCCTGCTGGCAAAGGCTGCTGAAGATCTCGAAGGAAGTCTGTGTTTGAGCAGACAGTCAGCAGATCCAAAGAAATGCTGACCAGGGCCATACTGCCCAGGCTTTCCTTAAAAGGTGCTGAGATGAGCTATTCTATCTGACCTGCACAGGGCGAAGCAAAGGGCTCACTTAGGGGATGGCCCCAGGGATTCCCAGCAGAACATAACTTGGTTTGAGTTCCTGTCTAATGAGTGAGTATGTGAGGGGGTAGGGGGGAGCACCTGGCTTGGGAAGGACTCCCAGGAGGAGGCCAGTGCTAATGGCTGGAGTTCACAGCTGGCTTTGCAGCATGGGGGGTCTGGGGGAGAATGTTCTTGGGGATGAGCCTGGTATTACAAGAAGTTCCAACCAAGGACAGGGGAAGTGGGAGTGAGACACCCACTAGCTCTAGGGAACAGGAATGT
The DNA here is from genome assembly GCF_048593235.1 of Sminthopsis crassicaudata. NCBI lineage: Eukaryota > Metazoa > Chordata > Mammalia > Dasyuromorphia > Dasyuridae > Sminthopsis > Sminthopsis crassicaudata. The sequence continues at coordinate 45,997,844 of NC_133617.1, read as the reverse complement.
GCTGTTCTAATGGGCTCCAGTCCCAGAAGTTGGAAGTAGAGGAACTGACCCAGGCAAAGGTCTGAGAGGCAGAACTGGCCCAAATCTCCCTGATCTGAGCCTTCTGGGCCTTTCTGATTCCCTAACCTGAATTCTGTTGGGGATCCCGCTTCAGGAAGGAAGATGATGGGAAGAATGAAAAAAGTGAAAAGGGAACCAAAGTGAAACGAACGCTGAGCTCCCTGAGAAGTCGCGTGACTGGCTCCTGGCAGAAGGATAAGGTAAGGACCGGGAGCCTGATTCCATCACTCTGGTACTGGGAGGCAGTGAGGGTGTGCTGCCAGGACTGGGCATGAGTTGGCCAGGTTCTAATGGGAGCTGGCCAGGATCAGGGAGGAGCTGCTCAGGTCCTCACAAACCCTCACCCCAGCCCCCCAGGCACCCCTATCCTCTCCAGAAAGCACCACTGTCCTGTATTCTGCTAAAATAGAAAGAGCTCTAGATTCAAATCCTGACTGCACTTTTATGCAAACCACAATCTCTGACTTTGTTTCCTCATCTGTAAAATGAAAGGGTGAAACGCAAGCCCCTCCTGATTAGAAATCTATGACACAACATGAAATTATATGGTATATACATGACTCAGGATGACATAAAGGGCTCTTTTCATAAACTTGGACCAGATCTTCCTGACTCCAGACTCAGTGCTCTATCTGCTGCTCCGTGGGCTTCCCTAGTTTTCCTCATCCATACTGCTCCAAAACTATACTGCTACGACCAGTTCTAAGATCTTCCTTCCTTCTTTCTCAGGGTAAGAACAAAGAACAACAGAAAGGGATAGAGCCAAGGGAAAAAAGGAAAAGCATAAATGGTGACCAGTTAGTGCCAGGGATCTTGTCCAGCTGCATCAACTGCTCCCTGTGTGGCAAACCCCTGCTCAGGCGGAATGGGCTGCAGTGCTTAAGTGAGTACCGCTGGCTGGCCTTTCCCGACACAGGCTGCTTGCTTAGTGCCTTCCCTTGTCTGGGTCCCCAAGCTCATCTCCTTGCCCCCAACTTGCATTTCCTCCCCTGCCTGGGCAGTCCTTCCACGCTGCTCTCGCTCCCTTCCCCTCCTATTTGTCCTTCTAACTTGTTCTCCACCCCTCACCTTCTGGCTGCTTTTCCCACCTGCCTTCTCTACCTGTGGGGCCACCATTTCCACCACGGCCTGTGTGCTCCAACTCACCATTCTTCCCCTACAGTAGCTAATTCCCTCTTGCTTGTTGACCTGGGCACATCCTTTTTATTTTCTCTAAAGGACTGATTTCATGAGTTTCAAATGTCAGGGATAGGAGCTTAGTGAGAGAAGGCTGGATTCATAGAGATCTGTTTGGATCCCAGATCAGCTCCTCAATCACTCCCTAAGTAACCTTAGGCTGCTGGGTGGTGCCATAGTGCATAAAGTGCTGGCCTGGAGTCAAGACTTCCTGAGTTCAAATGCAGCCTCAGACACTTAGCAGCTGGGTGACCCTCTCCAAGTCACTTAACCCTGTTACCTCAGTTTCCCCATCTATAAAATGAGTTGGAGAAGGAAATGGCAAGCCGCTCCGATATTTCTGCCAAAAAGACCCTAAATGGAGTCATGGACACAACTGAAAAATGACTGAAGACCATGTGTAAATCTGTAAAATTTTGTCCCTGGGGCAGTTTTTTCATGGGTAAAACATGGGTCTCTGAGGGTCCATCTGAGACCCCTGCCAGCTTTTGATCTGGCATGTCTAAATGTGATTACTTATGGAAATTTTGGTTGAGTGGGGAGGAGATATACTTTGGAGAATTTTCCTTAGTGGGGTAGGAGCTAAGTACTGTGTGAGCTTGGAGCCCTAGCAGGAGCTCCCAAACTCTTAATCAAGTCCCAATCTGACCCTACCCTCCCAGACTAGGGATGATGGGACCTTTTAGGGCTCAGACTTCTAATTCTCAGTCTGATTGATGGAAAGAGAAAGGGAGAACAGACAAGACAATTGCTCAGGTTCGGCTTTATCCATGTCCCTCTCTGGTTACCCCAGTGGCTGACAGCCACGGGTCCTGTCTGACATTCCAACCTGGCTACCTGGGACTGGGTGTACAGCCCACCAGGAAGCCTGGGGCTGAATTGTTGTTTGGGGTTCAAAGTGAAGTTGTTTTCTGGTGCTGATGGAAAATGTTGCCAGCTTGGAGGGCCCACGGCAGTTTTTGTTCTACCAGACTTATGGGAATTGAGGTGAAATTCTTGGAAGATTGGCGTGTGTGTGTGTACACGTGTAGAAATAAGGCAATGAGAGAGCTAGGGAAAAGGGGAAATAGATCTGGTCCTAAGGGAGAGTTGGAAGGAAGGTCTTCCCATTTTCAGCTCTGACATCCATCACTGGAGCCTGAGAGGCGAGGCTATATGGGCGTTGATCTGCCTGAGAGGCAGTGTGGTGTACTAGATAGAGCTTTTTAGTTAGGGTTAAGAATTTCTGAGTGTAAATCCTGTCTCAGCTCCTAGTTAACTCTAACTCCAGAAAAGTCATTTAACTCCTTTTCTAAAGGCTCACTTTCTACCTCTCCTTTTTGAGTCTATTTCCCTCCAGCTGCTCCCACACTGGGCCCTGCTCTAGGTGCTGTACTTAAATTAAGTCCTTGACATAAACTAGCTTCTCCTATTTACATAAAGGCAAGAGATGAATCCCAGGGCGAGCAGGTGGTGCAGTTATCCTGGGCTCTCAGCTGCGGGTGTCACCCAAGAGTGAGCAGTAATTCCTTAAACAGGCTTGTTGGAGGAGAGAGCAGCCTCCTGTCTTAGATCAAGCCTGAGCTCTGTCGGCGTGGGCTGGGGCTTTGTGGGCAGACGGATCAAAGGGGCCTGCCCCTGAAAGGCAGCCTTGTGCGGTCGCCAGCGTCCGGTACTGCGAGTTTGGAAAGCTCAAATTAGGACTCTGACACTAACTGGGTGATTCGGTAGGTCACTCAGGCACATTCTGCCTCAAATTCCTTATCTATAAAATAGGAATAATAATAGCACTTAAGTCCCAGGAGGGTGGGGGGAGGGAGGAAGGAAATAAGCATTTATATAGCACCTACTATGAGCCAGACTCTTCTCTCCTAACTTTTTTTCTTCCTTTCTTCCTCCCTCCTGTCCTTCCTTCATTTCTTTCTTCCCTCCTCCCTCCTCTCCTTCCTTTCCTTTTCTTCCTTTTTCTTTCTTCCTTTTTTCCCTCTACCTTCATTTCTTCCTTTCTCTTTTCCTTCCTTACTTCCTTTATCCATTCCTTCATTCTCCCTCCCTTCCTTCATTTCTTTCTTCCTACCTCCCTTCCTTTTTTCATTTCTTTCTCTTTTCTTTTTTCCTTCCTTCCTTCTTTTTTATCTCATTTTCTCTTTTTCTTGCTTCTTTCCTTTTATTATTGTGAATTGTATCTGATCTGATTTTCACAACAACCTTGGGAAACAAGTGCTACTATTGCCTCATTTTCCATTTAAAGAAGCTAAAACAGGTAGGGGTTAAATGCCTGACCCACGATCACACAGCCAGTAAATATGAGGTCACATTTGAACTCAGGCCTTCCAGACTTCAGGCTGCATGCTCTAGCTTATGCTAGAGTCCATTAACTTGTTTTGTTTTAATATTTTGAGAACTATATTTCAGTATAATTGGTTTTCTTTGTAATTCTATCTATTTGATTTGATTCATTTAACATATGATATTGAGAAGAGTTATAAGGTGTAGACAGTCACCAGACTGACTGGCAAAGGGAGAGGCTGCATTTGATGAGGTCTAAGGTCACTTCTGGCTCTAAATTGATGTTCCCATGACCTATCAGATTCCTTCTCACTTTGGGACAGCAGTAATCCAAAGAAATAACAACCTGAATGGATATTTAAAAAAAAACAACAACAACTTGAGATTATCTTGGAACTTTCTGAAATTCAAAGCTCTGGGTCATCTCTGAAAAATCAAGAGGAAGCTTTAGCAATTTAACTGGGATGGCAGGTGATAAATGAGATAGGAATTCCAGCTAGAATGGGAAATTGTGGGAAGGCCTCCAGGAAAGGAGAGGAGAAAACCTACAGGTTTTGGACAGACTTCCAGGAAAGCCACCAGGATTCATGGACAAGCAGTCCTGAAAAGAGAGCTGTCCTCAAGTTTGGCCCAGACTGCCTCCTTCTTCTGTGAAGGCAGCCAGTTCTAGGTTTGGCCATCTCCTTGGCCTTCCTCCCTTGTCACCCTCTTTTCATTCTGGCTTCCTCAGGACTTGGCTCAGCCCTCACCTGCCTCCAGGTGGGCTTTCTTGGCAAGCAGGTGACTGTTTTTTTCCTACTATGAACCATTTTTTTTTTCTTGTGCAGCAGCTGGTGCATTACAAGAGAACCAACCAGTAGTTCCTCTTTAAGACATAGGATGTCACCTTCTCTTGGAAGGACCTTTTCATGCCCATGGCCAGAGAAATATGATGGGGACACAGCTCTAAACTTGGAAAGGACCGCAGAGTCCATTTAGACCAACCCCCTCATTTTATAAATGAGGAGACTGAACCCCAGGAAGGGAACTGAAGGGGACCCCAGAGGCCATCAGACACTGGCCAGTCCTTCACTATTGCCTTGGGGATTTGACAGTGTTTTGAATGGGCCAGAAACAATATTCTCACACACAAAAAAATTCTGTTGCATTTTATTTAGCAAAGAATTGCCTGGAGCAACTGCAAGCATGTTTCAACTCCTTGTGTCAATAGGTGGCAGGCACAGCTCTATGTGAAACCATACCAGCCTGGTTGGTTTTGTTATTGTTGCCCAGGATTGGCAAGGGGAGAAGGGAGGGAGAAGGAGAGCATAGGAAGAGAGGGGACAGAGGGAAGGGAGAGGAGAAAAGGGACAGGGAAGACAAAGGAGAAGGGGGGAAAGAAGAGAAGGAGAAGGCAGAAAGGGAGAGAAAAGAGGAGAGAGGCAGAGACAGAAGGAGGAGGGAAGGTGGTAAGAGAGACAAAGCCTGAGACCTAATGAGAAAGAGATACAAAGAGAGAGAGAGAGAGAGAGAGAGGAAACATGGAGAGATATTCCCTCTCTTAGACATAACTATGGCCCAGGACCTAGTCGGGAATGAGTTTTCATAAGCCTTGGTTATGTTTAATTTCCATTCCATTCAACCAATTTGAGAACCAGGGCAAAGTCACTTAACCTCCTTATCTGTAAAACAATAAAGTAGGACCTAGATGGCTTCTGAGATCCCTTCCAGTGCTAAATCTAGACAACAAGTTGGCACAATGGAGAACATGTTCAATTTAGATTCAGAAAGTTCTGTGTTTAGTTCCTGTCTCAGATCCATACTAGCTGAGTGATCCTGGGCAAGGCCTTTAAACTCTGCCTCAGTTTTTCCATCTGTAAAATGGGAATAATAGTAGCACTTCCCTCCCAGAGTTGCTATGAGATCAAAAGAAATAATATATGCAAAGGACATTTTGTAAATCTTAAAGTGTTACATGGATACTAGCTATTATGACTCTAAGAATATTTCTTAAACATCTATGTGTAACTGCTATGCTATCCTGGGGGATACAAAAACAATGATGAAAGAGTCCTTGTCTCCAGAGGGCTTCCATCCTACTGGAATTAACATATATAAAGAATCAACAGGCATTAAGCTCCTGCTACAAATACAAAAATAAAACCAGCTGCCTTCATGGAGCTTATGTTCTATTTTGGCAAAGTATTTTCAAGAAGGTGAAAAGTCCTAATAGCTCTGGGAATCAGAAAAAGCCTTGCAGAGCAGGTCTCCTGGAGCAGTGCATTCAGGAAGCTAGAGATGAAAGACATGGGGCCATTGGGGGTGGAGGTCATTCGGACATGTGTGCAGACACACAGGGTGGAGATGGAACACGGTGCACAGGGAGTAGCCAGCAGGCCAGTTGGACTGGAATCGGACAGGGTATGAAGGGACATAGTATGAAATAAGACTGGAAAAGCCAGATCATACACAGGCTTATAGTTGTGATAGCCCGAGGGCACAGGGCAGGGGAAAGTCCCCTGCAGAGTCAGCTTTCCTGCCTGCTTAGCTTTGGGGAGAAAAGGCAGCCTGATCCTGGCTTCTGATAGAGTAAAGTTTTGTTTGTTTTTAACTTCTTTTGGGTAATGGATGCTATTACTGGCAATCTAGATAAGAATACTGTTCATCACAAAGAAAACCAACTATGAAAATATATTGATAAGAATAAGTTTGTGGGTCCCATTTAAAAACCCCAGGCTTGGAGAAATCTGTTATCTCTTACTAGATAGCAGAGAGTTGCTACCTTCCTTCCCAAAAAATCCCCCAAAAACCATCCAAAAAAAGAAAAAAAAAACAAAAAAACAAAGCAAGTTCATGACTGGTATACTCTTGTACACAAGCTTGGACCCTCATTTTGTGACTGAAGAAAATGTTTCCCTTTTGTGGGCCTCAGTTTCCCCAGAGTCACAGACTTCTTATTGGATGTCAGAGGCCATAATGCATCCATAAAAGAAATTCCCATTATAACATACCAAACAAATCGTCCTTGAGCCTCTGCTTCCTTTTGACTTGGAAAATATTGCACGGTCCCTATCATATCTCCCCTGAGTCTTGTCTTCTTCAGGCTAAATATTTCTATTTCCTTCAACAGAGCCTCATATGAAATGGACTCATGGCTCTTGGTCATCTTTGTGGCCCTCCTGTTGACCCTCTCTAGCTTATCAACTTCCTTCTTAAACTGTATGCACAGAAATAAACATGAAACTCTTGCTGAGGTCTGAGAGCATAACACAATGGGACTGGCATTCCTAGAAACTATACTTCCCAATGCAGACCAAACCTGAATTGTTTGTCTGTTTCTACATCACATTGATACTTTATGTTGAGTCTGCAGTCCACTGAGACCCCTAGATCTTTTAGAGACTAGCCATTATCTAACTGTGTCTCCAATCTTGTATTGTGAAGGTGATTTTTGTACCCATTTACAAGACTTTATTTACATTTATATCTTCTGAATGTCATTTTATTAGATTCAACTCAGTGCTCTAGTTTGTCAATATCTTTTTGGATCCTAATTGTCATCCATTGTATTTGCTTTCCCCTCCCATCTTGGATCATCTCTAAATTTGATGAGTATAGCATCTATGTTTTTACTTATATCACTAATTTAAAAAAAAAAAAAACTATTAAAAAGCACCATTTGCTGGGGCACTCCACTGAAGAACCTCTGTGTTAGATCATTAACATTATCCAGTTCTGGATCCATTTAATTATCATCTAGTCCATATCTTTTCATTTTCTCCACAAGAATAGTGTGAGATCTTATTAAAAACTTTGCTGAAAATCTAGGTAAGCTCTATCAGGGATATAAGAGCCTCATTTACTATATTAAAAATTATACCATAAAAAATGAAATCAGGTTAATCTTACCTGGTCTTTGCTCAATTCTGTTCCCTGTCTTGCTTTTTTTTTTTTTTTTTTTGGTCATATTGGTACCTTTGCCCTTCTCCAATCTTGTGATTCTTCTCTCCATTTTCTAGATCTTCAGATGTCACCGACAATGGCTCAGTCATTATATCTACCCATTCTTTCAGGACATAAGGTTGGACTATATCTGGGCTAGGTTCATCAAAGGTAGCTCAATTATCTCCTTACTCACCTCAGTAATCACCTTCCTTGTTGGTCATTTTCTAGTACAAAGGTCTCCTTTGTGAGAAAATAGAAACACTGTAAAAGCAGAACAACTTTACATTCTTTCAGTTGTTATTATCCTCCTGCCCTCCTCAAGCAAAAATCCTATTTCTTCTTTGATCCTCTGTCCCTCAATTTTCTCTTTCCCTCTTTGTAATGTTCTCTCTAAAATGTAATGAGGATCTGAGGATGCAGGGTTCAAGTCCTAGTTTGGGCGCCAAAATGTAATGTTCTTTCTAAAATGTAATGTTCTCTGTTGAGGTTTTCTTGGGGTTCTCTGGGAGCAGCCTTCGTTTCAGTTCAGTAATCACCACAAGAACAGCCAGGTGTTAAAAGTTCAAATCCTTTATTGTCTCCTTCAAAGACTTGTCTCCTTCACTTGGGGCTTGGCTAGTTTTCTGGGGGCCTTCTTGGTTTCAGTGGAGAAGTGAAGGAGGAGAGCCTACCACCAAGGTGGTAAGAGATGGTATGAATGTGCTCCAGCCTTCAGCCTCCAGCCTTCTGTCCACTTGTCTCTGAATCTTTCTGACTTCAAAGGTTTGTGCTTCAGCCTCTGGCCACCACAAAGGTGGACAATGGAATGATCTGTCTCGGCCTCTGAGAGCTTCTAGTGAGCTTGTTCGTTCTGGCCCTGAGAGCTTCTCGCTTACACCCTCTATTCTGAGTCTAAATCAATCATTATATTATTAGGAAACCATTATTTGTTTCCTTAGAGGGCAGAAATAGGAGCAACAGGATTAAATAGGTGCTAAACTAGATTTAACCATTGTCTCCTCAATTCCACTCAGTACCTTGTTTCAACTTCTGGCTCATAACATCTCCTTGTAGGATTAGATCAATCATATTGAACCATGCTAAATTAGATAACTATTATCTCCATCAATTCCACTGAGTTAGTACTTTGTAAGAATTCTTTGTTTCAAGTTCAAAGTTCTGGCCCATAACACCTCTTCTGTAAAATGGGAATTGGGAATGAAACTTTAAAAAATGTTTCTATGCATAACTCTGCTATTAGGACTGGGGAATAATAATTACCATTGACATTTATGGCAAAATTGGCAAAAGTATCTTGCATTTATGATTTCATTTGAGCCTTGTATTATAGGTGAGAAAACTGAAAATCCTACAAGTTAATCCATTTATCCATGTCATACAGCTAGCAAGTGTCAGAGGCAGCATTTGAACTCGTTTCTTCCTGGTCTCAGATCTATCATTCTCTTGACTATATCCAGTTGTTATGAAGCAAATAATTCATAAAATCTTCACAATTGGACTTTCTAAGTATAAAATGAGGGAATCACAGTTGGATAGTAGTCTTTCTGAAATACATTTGAAGATGTCTATAGACCACTTGTTAAATATGAGTATCATCTAGGAGATATGAAATCTGTGAAATCTGATGCTATCTCGGACTGCTTTAAGAGAGGAATGACATCAAGGTTAAAGGAAGTGATCATCCTGTTATTTTGTGCCTTGGTCAGAGCACATCTGAAATATGGTTAATTCTAAATATTGCGCAAGGCAAGCAGGACAATAAAGGATCTAGATGAGTCCCTCTTGTATAAATGCCAAAGGAAGGAAATGTTTAATGTGTAGAGGAAAATACTTAGTGGAGCAGATATCTGTGAATTATTTGAAGGCTCTCATACAGCAAAGCCTCTTAAATTGTGGGTTGTGACATATTGAATCCCCACTGAATGTGGGGATCTAGAAATATGATTTATCATCAGTAAATGTTTGATTTGTTTACCTATATGCCTGGGCCTCCATGAAAATTTCTCGGGACAAAAAAGGGGTCATGAGTAGAAAAAGTTTAAGAAGTTCTGATATAAAGGAGGTATTTAATTTGTCCTAATTGACTACTTAGAGGGCAGAAATAGGAGCAATGGAGAGAATTTTCAAAGATACTAATTTAGAGTTGATGGGGTGGAGAAGAACCTTCCCAATCATTGCTATTTCAATCATGTCCAACTCCTTGTGACACCATCTGGAGTTTTCTTGGCAAAAATTCTGGAGAGGTTTGGCATTTCCTTGTCCCGCTCATTTTACAGATGAGGAAACTGAGGCAAAAGGGTTACGTGACCTGCCTAGGGTCAAAAAAGCAAGTAAATGTTTGAGGCTAGATTTGTCCTTAGTTCTTCCTGAATCCAGGCCTGGAGCTCTATTATATAGCTATGGAGCTGGCCAGGCCATAAAAGAATGGACTTGCCTCTGCGGTAGTAGGTCTCCTCTGTGGCATTAGTAATGAACTTCCCTTCATCTTAATTCTTTTCCTTTTCCACTTCTTCCACCTTCTATTACTGAAATTTGTCTCACCCAGATGACACTACCTCTCTGGCCACCCCTTCCAATACTGGTTGCATCTTTGCCCATTTCCTTGGATCTATTGGTCAAGATAGAGGAGGTAGAATATTCTTTGCTCCCTGTTGTTACTTCCAGGTTCTCTTCCTGGCCCTTCCTCCCTTTTCTGTCCTTTTACACTTTCCTGCCATGCTCTCTTCCATCCAATAACTCTCTCTGGCTGTCTGGCTATTCCACAAACAAGACCCTCCATCTTTCAGCTCTGGGCATTTTCTCTGGCTGTCTCCCATGCCTGGAATGTTCTCTCTCCTGAATTCTGACTTCTGTGTTCCCTGGCTTCCTATAAGTCCTATCTTTTACAGGAAGCTTTCCCCAACTCTTAATTTTAGTGTCTTCTCTGTTATCCCTTGTTTGTACCTATTTGCTAGTTGTCTTCCACTTAGGCTGTAAGCTCCTTGAGGGCAGGAACTGTCTTTTGCCTCTTTTGGTAAGTATCCCTAGTGCTTAGACAATGCCTACAACATAGTAGGTGCTTACTGTTTACTGATTGACCATTGCCCTGCCCAGTCTATTCTGCTACCCACCAGTTCATTGGACATAGATCCTCATCTCAAATTACCAGATATATACCTTGTATTTACTCATTTGTCTAAATATACCTTCCTCAGTTTTAATTTCCACAGACGAGAAGTTGGTAGGAATTTTAGAAGTCATTTTTTACACAGCTGAGTAAACTGAGGCCCAAGAGAGTGAAGTAACTTGTCCAATATCATGCAGCTAGTGGAGAGTTGAGTTTTGAACTTGGGTCCTCCAACTCCAAATCCAGAACTACTCCTACCACAAAACACTTCTCATTTCCTTCTTTGTTAAAATAAGAGCATTGATCCCCTCCAGCTCCAATATTCTGAGATCCAATTCTAATCAATTCAATAAATACTGATGATGTATCTATTGGGCACAAGCCCCTGTGCTAAGCTTGAGTTGAGAGATGGAAACACAGGGTACCCCACATACATGCACAGATGAGTAAAGACCAGATAAATGCCAGGTAATTTGGGATAGGAATCTAATACTTGTGATCTACTCTTGGTGGCAGATATTTCCTTTCCCATAGAACCCTGTCTGGGGCTGGGGCTGGCATTGCCTCTAGTACTGAAGCTGCAGCAGCTCCTTCCTCTGACCTTTCAGTAAAGATATTTCAGCCCAGTTTATTACCATCTGCTACAGACAGAACATCATCAAATGGCCAGTTAAACTTAATATATAATTAGTCGCACGCAATGCTCCAAAGGACAATTCCCACAGATATGCAGCCACACTTACTGACATTCTTGTCTGGCACCTCAAACATATCATTAAGAGAGAGCCCAAGGCCCCACTTCACCACTGGGGGCATGGTGAGGCATTAATGAGTTAATGAATGAAAAACCATCTATTAAGTTTTAATTATGTGCTAAGGACTAGAGAGAGCATCAATGGAAAAGTGAGTCAATCCTAGCTCTTCAGGAGTTCCTATTCTAATTGAAGAGACCATAGGTATAGGAGGGTTTGGCTATAGAGCAGATGACGCCTGTAGATAGATGCTTCTTCCATGCCATGAGGAAGCTATGATTCAATTCCACCTGTATGGCTCCTCCCTCCACCTGTGCTGACCACAATCCCTCCCTCATCCTAGGAGATTCGGGTTCCTTTTCTTATGTAAGCCTGGCTTAGAGGCTGTCACCCAGACACCAAAGCTCTCCTTGCTCTTTCATAATTTCATGGACACCAAGGGAGCACTTGCGGATGTCCATCGATGACTCCTTACTCTTGATAAACGACTAGTCCACCTCCTTTCCTGGGCAGATATGTCCCTGCTGACACAACATACGTATACGTACAATAAATATGCATGACTGTTATATGTATGTGACCTTGCACGTGTGTATGTATGTGTATTTTTATGTAGAACTGATACAAAGGAAGTGATACAAAAGAAGTCAGCAGGGACATTTCTGACAGAAAACGAGGCGGGCTGGTCACTTGCCAAAAGTTCCATCATAGATGGACATCCCAAGCAATTTCTTAGTCAATCAACCAACCAATAGTAACCAGGATACAGAAAGAGGCAAAAGATGGCCTCTTCTCTCAAAGAGCGCCAGTCTAAGGGTCTCTCTGGCGTCGGTGAAATTGTGAAAGAGGAAGAGCATTCAGAGGATTTTTTCCTCTATCTCCAAACAAGACGCCGTTCCAGATCCCCCTTAATGCTACTGCTTTCCCTCAATTAATGCTCCTAACTTAGCCAGTAATCTGTTTTTGCAGTCCATAGTGGGTTGTATCGCCCCTCCCCCACCGCTACCCCTTAAGATTAATTGAGGGAGTTTAATTAGATGGTCAGCGCCTTTAAAGCTGTTTTGTTTGGTTTTTTTTGCCTCTGAGTCTCTAGTACATAGTGCCTGGGTCTTGGTGGGGCTTAATAAATGCTGACTAATAACAGTAGAGCTCAACGTAAACTTTTCCATTAAAAATGGAGCTCGAAGGTTTGCCAAATGCTTGATTTGGGTAAAGTATCTCACTGGAGCCCCGACACAAACTCGTCTTCACTCTTTTCTCCGCCACTCTCGGCTCGGGGTCCTCGGCCGCTCCTCCCCCAGGTTTAAGTTTAGTTTTCTGGAGCCCCCCAGAGGGCAGCGTTCCCGAATTAGAGCGTAAGCGCCCTGAGGGCAGGTCCCTCGGACTGGACCGCCTCCGTCCCGCCCCCTCCCCCCCCAGCTCAGTCCTTTCTGTTGGGGTCCGACTCTTGCGGACCCCGCGGTCTCGGAGGGGCCTGCTTCCTCCCTCCGCGGATGAAGGCCGGGACTCGGTGAAGGTCACGCGGCGGGGGAGGCCCGAACTTGACTTAGACTTGGGGACTCCCGGCCTCGCGTCTGGGTACGTGAAATGCCTCGTCAGTCTTCTCCGGCGAAGCCATGAGGCCCTGAGGATGAAGGGTTTGCCGGGATCCCTCCCGGGGCAGAATTAGAACTCAGGTCCGGGGCTTTCAATGTGCGAAGGAAAGGACGCCACGTCCCTTCGGGGGCGGACGCTGCCCACTCCTCAGCCGGACTGGAGGGGATGTCGTGGGGCGCCCGCGGGAACCTCGGTTTCCTCGCCCTGCCTCGCGTCGGGAGGGGGAAGGGAGGGGGCCGAAACCTCGGACCTCGTGTGCGCGGGGGACGGGTGTGGGAGACGCGGCGGACGTCCCCTCCGCGCTTCTTCCCACCTCACCCCTCCCCTCCTAGGGGCCGCTCCTAGCTCTCTGACCCGGGGCTACAGACTGGCGCGAGCCTGCCTCCCCCGCCCCAGGGCGCTGGGACTCTAGAGGTCACGTGGGGGTGGGTCCCGCCCCTCTCCGCGAGGCGGGCGCCTGCGCAGAGCGCACGGCTCGGCGTCCCCTTCCGGCTCCGAGTCCGTAGGCGCTCAGTGTACCGAGTTTTGCGGCGGTTGTGGCTCTTTGGGGTGCTTAGAGGACGCGGCGGCGGGTGGCCGGGTGAGTCCTGCGGGAGCACGCGCGGCGGCCGGGAAGCTGCGAGCGGCGCTCGGGGGCGTGCGGGGCACTGCGGGTGCACAGGGGCTGGGGCCTAAGTTTAGGGGGGCTGGGGTGCACAGGGGCTGGGACCCGAGGTTCAGGGGATGCTCAGAGGCTGGAGCTCAAGGTTCTGGAGTGCACGGGAGCTGGGGGTGCACAGGGCCTGGGGGATGCGGAGGTGCCGGGTCCTAGGCTTCGGGCTCCTAGGGATGCAGGAGTGGGGGCCCAAGTTCATGGGGGTTTGGGGCGCACGGGGGCCGGAGTGCTGGTTCAGAGTGCTAGGCCATGGGATCGGGGGGTGCAGGGGCTGCAGAAGTTGGGGACGTCCGGGCCTAGGCGAGCAGGGCATTGCGAGGTGTCCAGTACCTGCGCTCCGCCCCAGGAAGGAGTTGGAGCCGAAGCCGGTCTGAGGAGGTCGGGGCTGCGGGACTCTCGGGCCCGGGGGGGGGGGGGAGGGCCCCGGGTCATTCTTGGGGATCAGATCTGAGGTGAGACCTCAGGGACCCCGGGAGGAGAGGCCACGGGGGCTCCTTTGGCGAGTCAGACAAGTAAACACCGGTTAAGTCCGGGATGCCCAGGAAGGCTAAAGGCCGCTCCCGGCATCCCTGCAGAAGGTGTGCGCTGAGGGAGGCCCGGAGGTGAGCTGCAGTCCGCAGGGGAGCATTCCAGGCCTGGCAGTCCCAGATGCAGCTGCTGAGGGGCTGAGGCGGGGAAGCAGGTTTAGAGAGAGGGCCAGCTGTGGACAGAAGAGATAAGGGACGTTCTGGGGGCTTTGAGAGCGGAAGAGGAAGGGGAGATATCTGCCCGGGAGGTGAGGACACGAGCCCTGGGAAGCTGGGGTGAGACCTTGGGCCCCAGCGGGGTCAGGGGCTGGAGCGCTGAGGGCTCTGGCGGAGACAAGTGTGAGCGGTTTAGCCCGGGATTCCTGGCGTTGTGGAATAAGGAAGGGGGTGGGTGGGGCCTCGAGAAAGGAAGGGTGAAAAGTTTGGGGAGGAGTTCCGTGGGAGAATGTGGATCTGTCATCCCAGAAGTATTTATTAAGCACCTACTGAGTGTGAGACACTGATAAAAAGGAAACAGTCCTTACCCTCAAAGAGCTTAGATTGGATCTGGAAAAACAGCTTGTGTGCCCACGAGTAAGTGCAAATTCCGCGGGTGGGGAGAGACCCGAGGGGCGGAGCTGGGGATGGATGCTGGGTGCAGGGAGGGGACAGGGGTCCCCGGAATGTGGTGTGTGTGAGCGGCAGCAGCCAGTCTCTGGCCTAAAGTTTCACCGAGGGTGGGTGACAGGGACCTGTGCTCCACTCACTGCCCCAAGAGTTTTGGGTGAATGGGAAAAAATGGCCTCAAGGCCAGTTAGAACCTCTCCTTGAAATGTTTGGTTTGAAAAGTAGTTAGAGAGAAACAGTGAATGTGTTTGCATAATGTTGGGGTTAGAAAAAATGAGGGAAAAATATCTACAAAGTAGTGACTGAAAGGCTGTGAGGGAGAAAGGAGAGGGCAGGTAGGAGCCATAGGGTGGCTTATTCCCTCCCTCCGAGAGTTGGCCCGAGGGTGCGGTGTTAGAAGTGTGTCCCAGCTGTGGGAGCTGCCCCTTCTGTGCTCTCCTCCTCCGCACTCTGGGCTGGCGGTTGGCACCCAGTTTATCCTGTGTCAGCACCACCTGTTCGGACCCTGAGATGTTTTGATGTACTTGGTGGAGACTTGAAAAGGAACGTGGGGCTACGCCCGAGGTCCCTGGTTTTGAGGGACTCTGCCTGGTTCAGGATTAATCTGCCATTTTGACAGACTAGTTTAATTAGGAAGAACTTGTAATTAAAAAAAAAAATCCAACTCCATCAGAAGACACTTGGAAAGTTTCAAAACAAATTCCTGTGCCAGGCAGGAGGTTGAAACAAATGACCTCTAAAGTACTTCCCACAATCTTGGATTCAAGGACTTTTTTTTTTTTTTTAAGTTTAGGGGTGTGTGTGTGTGAGAGAGTAAAAGAGATTGAAAGTTGCATTGGTATTTCTAGGAATATATTTGATTCTCAGAATGATGGAATCCAAAGTTTTGTTACTAGAACTATCTCCACAGGGGGGGGAAATGTCAGTTCCTAGGGTCTGTGGTGATCTAAGCAACAGTGACAGACTTAGATGCTTCCACATACTGTGGAGTGAACAAAGAGGGCGTTTTCGGTCTTGACTAAAAAATTTCTGAATATGTAATGGGACTTTGACAGATTCTTTAGCTTTTTCAACCTGGGTTTCGCCCAATCCCAAATTTAGACAACTTACACTTGGCCCTAGGATTCCTGACTCTCAATGTGCTTTCTACTGTCATCTGTTCTTTCTTATCTAAGGTCATAAGATTTAGAAAACTGACATGGCCTCTATTTTATTACCTTCATTTTAAATATGAGGAAACTGAAGCTCAGAGAGGTTTAAAATGGCTTGTTAGGAGGCCGCATAATTGGTAGAATAGAACTAAAGTCTCATTCCAGCTGCTCTGACGATGTATTGCAGTTATTTTTGTGATTTCTTCCTAGTCTGTCCCCCTCCTCCTAATGAGTTCCTAATAAAATCTTTCCTTATAACATGGTAACCACAGTTACCCCACCCACATCAGGACGGTGCCCATCCTGGTTTTGATATATTTCAGATTGGCATAAGAAAGTAAATAGAACTTTTGGGGAGAGTTTTATGGATGGGCACCCTGCTGCAACATGAGACAGCCAGCAGACAGATGTAGAAAAAGTTTAGAAACTCAGAAATGCTCAAAATATATGCATAGTATTGTAAAATATAAGCATTTTATCTTCTAATACTGTGACGGTTCAGATTTCTTTGCTATGAAGGGAAGGCCAGAACATTGTACTTGGATTTTCCAGATCCCATTAGCTCCTTGCCCCAAGATCAAGATGTTAAGGGATAGCTATAGTCAGGTGAAGCAAGCCCTCCCCTCCCGCCTTAGGAAAGTGTGCGCTTCCTTCTGCTGCCTCTGGGAGGATGCTTCAGAGACAGGGACAGCAGGGCTTCCATCTCACCTCAGCTCCCAGCTGTGACCCTGGGCAGGTTGCTAGGTCTTGCTCTTTTGTCCGTTGGGTCCTTCTCTGGGCCCAGGTGTCTCTGGCCATTCCAGGAGTCTCTAGGCTCTGGACACTTTCTCTGCCTTTCCCCCTTGCTTGCAGGGCTCTCCCTTCTCCTTCTCTTCCTCCTCTCCCCCTTTCCCTCCCCCCTCTTTTTTTTCTTTTTTGGCTGAGGTAGTTGGGTCAATAACTTGCCCAGGGTCACACAGCTAGGAAAGTATTAAGTGTCTGAGACCAGATTTGAACTCGGGTCCTCCTGACTTCTAGGGCTCTCCCTTATTATCTCTGCCTTATGGCTTCCATGGTTTCCTTCAAGTTTGCACTAAGATGAGTGCTACCTATACTGGAAGCCTTTCCCAGCCACTCTGGTACCTTCCAGCTCTCATTTACTTCCTATTTGTCTTGTATTCAGCTTCTCTGAACCTAATTGCTTGCTTGTTTTTTTTTGTTTTTTTTTTTTTTTTTTTTATTATTAGAGTAGGGACTCCCTGTCTTTTGCCTCTTTTGTATCCCCAGAGCTTTGCCTAACAATGTTATAGAGAGACTTCATGTCTCTGTGCCTCAGTTTGCTTATCTGAGCGAATTAGATTCAGTGGCCTGTGATGTGCTTTTCCAGCTTTAATATCTATGATTCTGGGATCTTTCTGCCAGAACATGAAAGACATACTTCACGATCAAGTCCTTGGAAGTCTGGTTGTGTCTTTAGTTCTCAGGTCTTTGTTTTGCCTGACTCTGGCCTTATGTAAATTGTGCTCCTGTTCTGCTCCAATGAAATACAGATCTTCCCAAGTTTAAGGTATGATAGTATAATATTACACTTATACATTTATATTGACAGTATATTCAGCTGTACAAGTCAGCAAGTACGCATATATCTCTAGTTCTTGGCTGTAACAGAAATGCTACCACAAATATTTTTGCCGATGTGCTCCAGCTCCCCAGTGGAAGAGCATTTGCACATAAGTGACTCTTGTTAGTTTGGGTCCATCCATGGCTCCAAAATCCAAGGGCCTCGGTTCAGCTCCTGGCTCCACTGCCTTCCAAATTGTAATCCAGAACGGCTGGACTGATTCCATTGACCAGGGAGCTGGTCTGCGTGTCCTCTGGCACCATCCGACCTTTGTCTTGCCTATTCTTCAGAATCTCATAGGCACAAACCCCTTGCTTCTGTCCTGCTGCCCTGCCTCTTGCTGCCTTTGGTCTGTTCTCAAATGGTTTTTTTGGTGGTCATTTGGTTGGGAGGTTTTTTGGGAGGCAATCAGGCTTAAGTGACTTGTCCATTGTCAAGTCTCTGAGGCTGAATTTGAATTTGGGTCCTCCTGACTCCAGGGCAGTGTTCTATTGCTGTGCCACCAAGAATGAGACTAGATGAGTAATGGGCTGCGGGGTTTCCTGTCCGTTTTTCCTGAGCTCCTGTGTACTTAGCACAGAGCTTTGAAGGCATCTTTCTGTTTGATCCTTTCCCCTTTATGTGATTGGATTCCAGGGAGTTGGTGCTTTTCTTGGCAGTAGAGAAGGACCACGGCTTACTTTGGCATGATTTTGCAGATAATAGTAAATGTTTCTTTGGTGGCATTGTAGCAGTAAGTTGCTTTGCAGCAGCACCACCATATGCCCATTCTGCAGATGAGGTTACTCAGATGGTTGGAGGAGGGCAAGGCCCAAGGACACGCCTACATCTGTTTTGAGGGCAGATAATTCCTGGTTGTCCATGCCACCAGTAAGTTCCTAGGTTTGAACCCATATAGGTTTGAACCCATTTCTCCCCAGGCTCCAGGTCTGGCATTTTCCCTAGGACCAGCTCTGCAGTGTGGGGGTGAAGGATAGAGTGTGGCACCCAGAGCCAGAAAAGGCTGGCTTCCCCTGGCTCTGGAGGCTCACACGGCACACCAGCTCCCAGTGACCTGCTGATGGTTTGTAAGGTCCTTAGGTCCATAGGTGCATTGGGGAGGTTTTATTTCCTCACTAGAGTCACATGAGCTTCCGCCCAGGAAGTCCACCTGCGCCCAGTTCTGTGGGCATATGTGCTAGTGGCGTTTTCTTTCTGTGAGTGCGAATGGTAGTTGTAGTTAGGACAGAGTCAACAGTTGTCAGGAGAAGAGCCACCCCACTGCACGCTGCCCGCCTGGAATGTTCACCCGTCACATGGCTGGCGTGCCTTTGGTGCTGACGCACAGCTGCGACTTCCTTCTCTCGGGGCTTTGGGGATCTCTCTCTTTTCTTGGTTTTTCAGTGCAGTTTTTGCAACTCTCATATTTATGAATTTGACTGATATTTTGATTTGTGTCTTTAAGTGATAAAAATGGGGAAGCCGTTGTTATTTCAGAAGATCAAATGAGAAAGTGGGTGTAAAGTACTGTCTGTGTGTGAGTTATGTTTAAGAAAAGGAGCAGCTGGAAGCACCAGGGATAGAGTGCCAGGCCTGGAGTCAGGAAGATAAATCTTGCAATCCTGACACTTGTGATTCTGGTCAGCTCACTTAACCCTGTTTCCCACAGTTAGGAAACTAAAATGAGCTGGAGAAGAGAATGGCAAACTCCAGTATCTTTGCCAAGAGAGGGGTCATGAAGAGTCAGACATGCCTGAAGTGACTGAACAGTAACAACATGATTAAGGAAAACCTCTGAGAATGTCAGCTTTGCTGCTTTGTTGTGAAAGCTGGGCTGTTTCCAGGAATTGGTGAGGAGCAACGGCATTGAATTGGAATCCAGTTTTCTTTTGCAGAACAATTTGGGAGCAGCTCTAGGCCTACCAGGTAGAATATGGTAGTAAAGGGCACCTATCCCTGGACTTGAGATTTTAGTGAAGGCTGAGAGGGCAGCTGAAGGGTCAGGGGGCACCTGCCACTTCCTCCATGCCCCAGTGCCAAATCATCTCTCTTGCTGGAGTTCACTTTCCTCCTGTCAATCTAAATGAGGTTTAATTCTTTGTCTTGAAGATCCCTGAATAATATTCTCTATGACTGCTTCTTTCAGACTTATTTGCGTTTCATACAATCACATCAAAATATAAAAGTTGAAACCCATTATCAGGCTAGGTTGTTTATGGTTTTGTTCATAATTAGAGTAGTAAACAAGACTCCCCAGAGCATGGTTTAAAGCCAGAAGCAACCTTAGAGGTTATCTAGGTCAGGGGTCAGATTTTCTTAAGGTTAGAGGACCATGGTCTATAACATTCTTAGAATACAACTTTTTGCAAAGCCCCATTACGGACACTTTCCTGGATATGTAATTTCATTGTTGTTGGTGCTTTCATTTGGTTAAGATTGCAACACTTCTGCGCCTTCCCATCTTAATTTTTTTTTTTTTTGGTCTGTGTTGTTCCATAAGATCATTGAGCCACTTTGAAAGATCACAGAGACCAGAAGAGGTGACCCAAGACTTATTTCCCCAAAAGGCAAGAGTGGAATCTACAAAATAGCTTTACTGTGTTACTAAAGAAATGGTTAGTGAACTTCAAGGAAAGGAAGCAGTCATGATCCCAGAGTCTGCTTGGCTTCATCAGGAACAGGTCATGCCAGATGAACCTCATTTTCTTTTTGCATGGTTGCTAGTCTAGTCGAATTGTTATAGAAATGCTATAGATAAGTTTATTTTTGCAAAGCATTTGATAATCTCATGCTGCACTTGTGGAAAAGTTTGAAAGACAGAGCTATATAGTAAGTACTTCAGCAAGGGCTGTCCAGAATGAAAGACCATATCCAAAGAGAAGGCTTCAGTGGTTAGGTATCATCAATTCATAGCTGCAGGAACCCACAGATTTAGCCGTCACCAAGTCTCCAGTGAGTAGATGGGGAAATCGGGCCTAGAGAGAGTGGCCTGAGGGTTTGGAGTCAAGTCCTCTGATCCTAAGCCAGTGACATGGTTGTCATCTCTGAAAGAGCTGATGAAGACTCTGGACTTGTCCCTGTGCCTCGGGACAGGCTTGTAAATGAGACCGAGCTGGGAAGGGGAGCGGACAGGCTGGATGGTAGACCCAGAAACGTCTTGGCAGCTTTAGAACATTCGAGGGACAGAGCAGTTGGAATGTTGAGATCATGGCAGATCAGTTGGAGCTTTGGGGAGGTTTGGTACAGAGAGAAGACTGAGAGGGGATGGGAGTGTTAGAGAGGCTGTCACATCTGAGAGGGATTACATATGTTCTCTTTGGCCCCTGAAGTCAGAACAAGGGACAGAGGTTAGAGGTTGCAAAGATGAAGATTGATCACACACTGGGCTCACTGGACTCACTGTCCACTTAAACCCACAGGTCTTTTTTCAAACAAACTGTCCAGTAGGGAATTGGAGTAGGGCTAGATTGTGGAGGGGCCTAGGGAGAATGTGCACTCTTTCATAGGAAAGTACTAATGCTAGGTTAACTTTTGTTAGATAGGTTTGAAGAGAGTTAATACTAGAATTGGAACATTAAAAAAGATATATAGTAATTTAGGTATGGAATGGTAATTTTTGAGCCAAGGTGCAAACATGGCCCCAAAGGTAGCAACACTGAGGAGGTGGGGAGGAACCAGATTAAAATGTAATTGGGAAATACTTAAAATAAAAATTCAATAAAAAAGATTTATTACATTTTTAAATTAAGCCACTATGGTCCACTGTTCTTCATGTATGAAGCCCTTTTCTATGAGAATTTGACAGCATTGGGGCAAGAGTGATGGTTAGAGAAAATGAAATGTGAGAGATATAAAAAGGACTGAATTCTTCCACTTTCTTCCACCCTCCACACTGCTACTAAATTCATTTAAATTTTTCAGCATCACATTCTCCACCTTGACTGTAGCAGTTCCCCAGATTAATTCATTGCTTTTGAATTTGAAATCTTGACCAGGCCAATAAGTACGGTTTCTTGATGTTGAAAGTCAGAGGTGGGCAATAGATGATATATATCCTCCATTGGATAAAAGTTGGGTTGGGAAAATGTTGGATCAGAATAGAGAAAATAAGGTATTTTCATTTCACCAAAATACTTTGGCTGCTTAATTCCATAGTGAATATTTTAGGGCAGAGTGTCAAAACTCACTGAGGCCCAAATAGAGCTCTCTGGCTTTTACACTTTAAATGACAATAAAATATTTTCTCATGTAAACAGCATTCCTTAGCTACCCACTGGTACCAAAAACATGAATGGGGGCCCCAAACTGCTAGCATCAGATTTCTTACATACCTTATTAAAGTTATGTCTTATAGTTGTGTCTTTGGATATCTCCCCAGTTGTAATTGTAAGGCTTTAGGGCAGATTCTGGGCTAAATTTATCTTTGATCCCCAACATCAAATGAAATCATTTTGGCTTTAATAAGTGCTTAATAAATGTTGCATTTAGGTTGTGTTTGCATCCTTCTGATGCATATTCTACCTAGTTAGCAGGGGAAATCCGTGCCTAGTGGGGAAAGTTCTTATTCTTCTGCCTGGCCTGGAAGGGCCCCTGCACACTGGCCCCAGGCCCTGCCCTAATTGATCTATCACAGGCCTCTGCTGCCCTTCCCTTGGTTGCCTTGCCCTTTGCCCTCGGCCCTTCTGTGAAGTCTTCACCTGCCAGACAGTAAGGAATGTTTTCTTCCTCCTCTGAGCTTAGCCATTCTTTGTGTACTCCAATTGAAAGGTGGTAACCTTGAAGAGTTTATAAGTTAAAGAAACAAATAATAAGTTAAATAAGGAAAGAAACAAACATTGCTGGATTTGGAATCTGAGGTTAAAAACCTGCCTCTTCTTACCAGCTTTGTGACTCCAGGAATATCATTTAATCTTCTAAGCCTCAGTTTCTTCATCTGTGAAATGAGGATAGTATCAGTATCTCCTTCCCTGGGCTTTGTTAGGATCGAATGAGAATGTGCAGAGCAATATGTAAATGTCTTTTAGAACTGCTGCATTATTTGACAGATTAAGCCTATTCAAATAGAGATTGAAATGACTTGCTTTAGGTTACATGGTGATTTTTATCGCTTTATGCTTTTGTGTTTCTCAGAGATGGTTAGAATCAAAGACTCCTTTTTGTCCCCACAGTCCCTAGGATAGTGATCTTTATTTTTATTTTAAATTATTTGTGGAGTTGTCAAACTGAATTTAAACCAGAACAAAAGAAAATGGGCTAAATTCTCAGCAAGAAAAAGTTTAGACTAGATACTAATAATTTCTCAGTGATAATAGTATATTTCTATTGCTTGACTCCTTATATATAGTTAAGCTGAATTTTCTATTTCTAAAGATGGTGGGGTGTTTTTTTTGTTTTGTTTTTAAATAAATAAAATTGATTTTTCTGGACTATTTTCTTTGTTGAAAATACCTTCTCATCTTCCCTACCTTCTCACCTAACTATCTTTTCTAGTTCTATAATTTGGTGACATTACAGCTGCCTTAGAACATAAATGTGAGACTTGTGTGAAAGCAATTTGAAAGATATAAATTTTATTAAAATATAAGTTGGTGGCATTAAAGTATTGACAGGTTTTATGTCTGGAGAATCTTCAGTGTCTGGAAGGAGAGAACAATTTAATACCCAGATTATTAAAGTACATTTAAACAGATGGTTTAAAATATTTGAAAGCAAATTTTTGTTGAAGGGTGTATATTATTTAACTTCATCTCCATCTTGGGGATGAGGACTGTGCCATGCTTTGAAAGTTGACATTGATTATAAACTGGCTGTTAGAATATACCTTTAAATTCTTTTAAGAGTTTCCAACTGTATTGTAATGTAAGTGATTTTCCTCTAGCCACGGAGATGAAGTAGTTTAAACATATTCATACTCAAAAATAATATTGTTTCAGAAGGAATACTGGTAAATTTTGGAAGATTCTCATTACAGAAACATCATGCTGATTGATCTCTTTAAATTTAGAGCCAGTATTGCTTAGAAGCATTGGAAACTTGAGATAATTCTTTTTTTTTTTTTTTTTTTAATCATTGGGATCTCACATTTATTGAGATAATTCCATACCCATTTTCTTTCTTTTTTTTTTTCTGTTAATTCCTGTTTAATATTTAAAAGGAAAAAAGAAACATCCTAGGATAAAAAGTGATTTAATATAATTATCTTAAAATTATTTTGCATTATTTTTATTCATTTTTTTCTGTTCACTATCTTTTTTTAATAATTTTTTTTCACAGTATATATGCATGAGTAATTTTTTTTATAATATTATCCCTTGTATTCGTTTTTCCAAATTATCCCCTCCCTCCCTCAAATCCCTCCCCTTGATGACAGGCAATCCCATACATTTTACATATGTTACAATAAAACCTAGTGTAAATACCATTTTCTTGTTGCACATTAAGTATTAGATTTCGAAGGTATAAGTAACCTGGGTAGATAGACAGTAGTGCTAACAATTTACATTCACTTCCCAGTGTTCCTTCTCTGGGTGTAGTTGTTTCTGTCCATCATTGATCAACTGGAAGTGAGTTGGATCTTCTTTATGTTGAAGATTTCCTCTTCCATCAGAATACATCGTCATACAGTATCGTTGTTGAAGTGTATAGTGATCTTCTGGTTCTGCTCATTTCACTCAGCATCAGTTCATGTAAGTCTTTCCAAGCTTCTCTGTATTCTTGAGATAATTCTTGATCCTGTTTTCTAAGAACAGGCTTTACACAGTTAACATACTCTGATTAAAGTTGTAAGCTTTTTTTTTTTTTCCTCACTGGAAATAGCACTATTGATAGGCATGCTTTATTTACATTCTAGGCCTACCTGTGGAATGGGGTCTAAAAGAATCAGGTGGTTCTGGCAAGTGATCCTCATTAGTAAGAGTTCAGATTTATTTGGAATACAGTAGGGAGTAGTCAGGTCTAATGTTCTGTAAAAGTTAGTTTATTTTCTATTGTAGCTTGATGTTTTGGAAAAATTAGTGTCTGTGAACTCTGTCCTTGGGCAGGAATTCAGACATTGCCTTCCGTTAGTAGGTCTTTGTTGATTTCACTGACCTTAATACCATTTCAGGTTTCCTTTTACACAAATGCAGCGTCCTTGAATAATTTCCCTAATACATTTAAGACAAACAGGTTTTCTTCTGGCTTTGTATATATGTGTTTTCCTCTTCTAACTTGGTTTTTAACAATGTGTTTTTGTTGTTGGAAGAGAAATTAGTTTCTGTTAGGTATTTTCTGGAAGATTTGTAGATATGGAAAGGCTGGCTATAAGAATTATTCTTTCCCAATAATCTTTTCGATTGAGGTAGAGAGACTGCACAAGATTGAGCACAACTGAATTCAAACTGGATGTTTTCAGTAAAATCACTTATTTTTTTTACCTATCGTAATGCCTAATTATTTTCAATTATGTTGATCATTTAATTGATGCAAATAGTTCAAAGTTCTGGGCCTTTTTTTTTTTTTTTTTTTTCTTCTATACTTGATAGATACAGACTCTGATATTAAAAAAAGAACATTTTAATCCAGTGGCCTATCCCTCAGAGCACAAAAAATAAATGCCACTCTACTTTCAAGTGATCCCAAGAGCTCTTTGCTGCCCTAGGAACTATTGTGAAAATACTTAGAACCCAAAGTAGAAAAAGTAGCAATGGTTTCGGGGAACTTCCCTAGATTGCAAGATATGTGCCTTTCCCTAAATGCCTCCCTGTGTCCAGAATTTTACCTGTGAAGGGTTCATTTGATGGAGGAGTCTTCTCACATTCAAGCCTGAATATGAGTAATTTACTTGAAGTGTTTTCCTCTTAACATTTAATTGAGCTCACTTCTGGAAGAAGGAGAATTTTGATTGTAATGGAAATGAAATGGGAAGAAATAAAAAAGTGATTTTGGAGTTTTAGAGCACAGTCCTTTACTCCACCAAGAATTCTTGGTTACTAAGATTTTCATAGAGTTGATGTTTATGCCCAATCATATGATTTTGTCTGTGTTGGGGGAAATATTGTTATCTTTATTCCTGGACCCTCACAGAGGAAAATGAGTCAGAAAATCTTTAGGCTTTTTATCTTAATCTTTTTGAGGGAGGGGTAAAAGAGCAATCTTAAATAAATAATATAATACAGAGGTGACCTTTTGGAAAAAAGATTTGTGATCTTGCACAAGGGTCATTATTTTTATCATCTAGGAATCCTTGTATGTGAAGAATGAGTTTGTACCTGATACTAGTACTTTGGGGTCATGTTATATGACTGACTGATTTCCTGCCAAGAATGTTGTTCTTTGTTCTTTGAGTGGCTCGGCCAGTAACATTGCTTTATAAATCCTTATCTTTGGTGAATAAGATTGTGGGGTTTGACTTCAAACTAGACTTTTCTTTCTCTCTTAATTTTGAAAAATACCATCTGTTTCCTTTATGGACTGATACTATGGAATAATTTAGACTTTTTAAAAAATTTTCAGACTATGCAGTGAATGTTCATAGGAATTGTAAGAATTTATTGGCCGACTGCAGTTATAGCAATAAACTCAAGGTAGGTTTTTAAACCCAGCTTTCTTTTCCCAAGAAAGTAATTGAGAAGAGATTCTCAGCTTAAACACTACATGTAACTTAAACTGTTAGAAAAATACATGGGAATTAGAATAGGGTTTGATGTCTGGTTCCATCAATTTTTCCTGGCTTTAAAATTTGAAACTCTATAGCATCTCAGTTGTAAGAGATTTGGGGACAGCGCTATGGTATCTGAGAAATGGCCATCTAAGCTCCATATGAAGATAGGGAATAGCCCACTCTACTGGTGAGACAGATCTGATTATTAGGAAGTATATCCTTAAATGTAGTCCAAATCTGTTTTTTTTTCTTTCTGCAACTCTTGTTTCTTAGTTTCTGTAACCACTTGCTCTAATCTGGTTCTGATCTTTGAAGTCAGACAAGGTCAGTCCCTCTTCCTGTACAAAGTCAGAGCTATCCCATTTCCCCCTTAAGTTTCTTACTTCCTTCATCTGATCCATCAAATTAGAGGATACTGTCTCCCTTATTATTCTGCTTATTCTTATGCATGCAATCCAGCTTGTCAGTGGCCTTTCCTAAGATTTGATTGAGACCTGATAGCATGACTCTAGATGTGTTCTGACTAGGACAGCTTAATGTTCTTGAGGTCGAAGATTGTTATTGTATCACCCTGATGACTCTGGAAGCTTACCGGCCTCTTTAAGATCACCAGATATTTTTCATGGGGAACAAATTAGCTGATTATCTACCATCATAAGCTTGTACTGCTGCTTCTTCCCCCCCTCCACACATATACACTTAATAGTATTTTATTTTTTCCAATTATAAATAAAGATACTTTTTAACATTAATTTTTCTGTAAGATTTTGAATTCCTAATTTTTTCCTCTCCTTTCCTAAGATAGCAAATAATCTCATACAGGTCCTGCATGTACAATCATTTTAAAATCTACTTCCATATTCATATTGTGAAAGAAAAATCAGAACAAAAGGGAAAAACTACAAGAAAAAAAAGCAAGCCAAAAAAAAAAAAAAAAGATGAAAATGGTATGCTTCAATCTACATTCAGTCTCCTTAGTTTACTCTGGATGCTGATGTTGTTTTCCATTCCAACTCTATTGGAATTGTCTTGAATCACTGTATTGCTGAGAAGAGCTAAATCTATCATAGTTGATCATCACAAAATCTTGCTGCTACTGTGTACAGTGTTCTCTTTCTGCTCATTTCACTCAGCATCAGTTCATGGAAGTCTTTCCAGGCTTTTCTAAAATCAGCCTGCTCATCATTTCTTATAGCACAGTATTATTCCATTACATTCATATGCCACAGCTTGAGCTATTCCCCAATTGATGAGCATCCCCCGAATTTTCATTTCCTTGCCACTACAAAAAGAGCTACAGCTGATTCTTTCAACTTGAGTGTAGAACTTTATGATCATCCTTATTTGATTTGTCTCCTCATCCTAACCTGTCCAGATGAATACTTGGGGATCTTGCTTTTATCATCCAGTGTGTTGGCTTAACACCGAAAATGAGGTAGTCCTCATTTCTGTGTCACTCAGATCTGGTGAGCATGCTATCTATGTCTTTATCCAAGATGAAGAATATAGGATCTCTAGAGCACTCCTGTAGCACCTTCCCTTTAAGTTAAGATTGATTCATTAATGACTGCTTTTTCAGTGCCTATATAAAGGATGATATTAAGGTGATTGAGTAAATATTTGCAAAGATAGTTCAATTCCTGATCTAAAATAAGACTTATCTTTAATCAAAGCATTTTATCACTAGTTAGTATTCCATGTCATGAAATGTATCTATTTTAAAGATGTTCATCCCTAAAAGAAGTGGGTTCTGATGTCAAGCATGGATCATTACTACCTTGGGCTTGGATAGTAAATTCTCCATATTCACCAGAATGGCAAGAGGTGACAGTTATAAAACAGCATTCACTTGTACAAAGCAACATTTGGTGTTACTTTGTTATAAGTACACTTACTTTCATTTAGTGAGAGTAAGATTTTGTCACATCTACTGAATTTTCAGTTTAGTTTTTTAAAAAGAGAGCCTATTATACATAAGCTGCTGTAGGAGATAACAGGGACTCTTACCCTGCTGTTTTTACTTTCAACCAGGAAAATTGAAATTAAAATTATTTTTCTGGCTAAATCCTAATTAACCATAACATTCAGTTGTTGAAATTCCCCAAGTATTCCTCTTGTTAAATTTTGGTTTTGCTTTTTTTTTGTTGTTGTTGTTTGTTTTGTTTTGTTTTTTAATTTTTTTCAGGTCTTTATTTCCAAGCTATGATTTCTTTTCTTCCGACAAAGATTAGTTATGTACCTTTCGCGGTATATTTGTGGCTTCATCTGAAATGATTTATCTAGTTGAGATAAATCAGTGATTCAAATACTTAGAAATCAATTTCAACTCTTTACTTGCTGAAGCACCTATGTATGAAGATTGTATGGGATTGCTTTCAGTAGTAAAGGTACTTGGGGAAGAGTGAAGTCTTTGTAGAGCCTCCATTACTGCAAATGTTATCAGTGGTGTCTTGACTAGTTATTTGAATTCAAATACTGGTTGGCAAATGATAAAGGTGAAGAAAGTGAAATTTTAAAACAAACTAGCTTGAAACTAGTTTAATGTTATTGAAGTTGGGGAAAAGGTATGGAGCTTTGAACCTTTACATTTTGAGCTTTAAAAATATTTGTAGAAAATGATGCTATGATGATCCATGGTAATAGGGATAAAACTCAAAATTTGGGCCCAAAGTAATTTTTGTTGTTACTTGTCTTCTTTTTCGATAGCAGAAAGATTTCCAGCATAAACCTCCAGGATCTCCACAGAGTTCAGCACAAAATTCAGTCCAGAGTCTTTATCAAGGTTTGTTCTTAAAATATCATTTCTCAGTTTTAAAAGGGTGTAAGTCAAATTTAACTTTTAAAATTTCAGTTGTGTTTGAGAAGGGGCAGTGTTTCTGGTTTATAAATTAAAAGCAAGGTACCATTTTCTTTCTGTAGCAAGGATAAAGAATGGCTGGGATTTTTGATTTTTACTTTTTCACTTGGATATTTTTTTCTATGAAGCCTTCTTGCTGTGTAGCATCAAAATGAGGTAGTTAAGAGAAATCAATGTTTTAGCTTCTCATTGATTACATCTATTCTCAGACCTTGGAAAAGACTAGAACTGTGAGCTGAAAATTTCTTTTTACATCATTTTCCTGATTGTCTATTTAAAACTTACTTGTAACTGAAGCTTGTTAGAATTCTCCAGAGACAATAGATATTCTCAGTCTAATAGAAAAATCTTCATTGAAATGAAGAATGATCTGGAAGGATTAGAAATTGTACAAAATGACAGCGGGACTTTGATTTGCAGTTTTATAAATACACTTTCACTTAGAGCAGGGGTTCTCAAAGTACGGCCCTCGGGCCAGATACAGCCTGCTGAGGACTTTTATGCTGCTCGAAGGGTTATGGCAAATGAGCTGAGTGGCAGAGACAGAGTGTGATCTTCCGTTTTTGCTATAGTCCGGCCTTCCAACAGTCTGAGGGACAGTGAACCAGCCCCCTATTTTAAAAGTTTGGGGACCACTGACTTAGAGTAAGATTTTGTCACATCTTCTGAAGGGGCAGATAGTGCTTTTAAAGTGGCTTCTTGGTGCCATGTCCAGGATGCTCCCGCTTTCAGAAGCAGCACTCCAAAAGGCTATTTTTGTGAGGACTTTTTGATGAGATGGACACAGTGGAGAAATTTTTGCTACCAGTGCAAACAAACACATTTACTGCCTGTGTGTGTTTCTCTCTCATATCTGTTGGGAGTCTGCACATTTAGTATGTAAAATGTTTTCTTTAGAATTGGCATTTTGCAGAGCTAACATGGCAATGATTTATTTAGAAATGTGTGTGACAAACTGTTTATAGTTTATCAAAGAGGTTGCTTCATATTTTTCCTTTTTGGAGAGAGGTTTTCTCTAAGTTTACCTTTAAGTATGGGTTAATGACACCAGTGAACTTGATTAATGTTTTGTCTTTTTCATGTAAAACAAGATTCTGTAAAGAGTGCATTATAAATTGTCTTCAAGTGGATAAAATCAGGTTACTTGTTAGAGTGCCATTGTATTTGTTTGGGGCCAGGTAACGTCCTGAGCTGAGGTTATGGTGAGGCATCCAGTACTTCAGCTATAATTGTCTAATAAGTTCTTGAGACCTTTTTAATAAGCAAGGAAACTGAGGTAACATCAGGGCACTTGTGATTGAGACAAGACTGCTGTTATTGCCAAGAACTGTCTTCCACACTTTTGCCTTAAGGCAGACAACTTCTTCCATTTTCATTGTTCTTCGCTTCTTATTTTAGTGACTGTTTCTTCCCTAAGACTCCCATGAAACAGCTCTGTGGTACGCACAGTCTAGTTGTCTGTGATAGGCTGACAGCAATCAATATGAAATCTCAGCAGTGTGCAGACGGTGCTAATTAAACGCCAGTGGTGTTTTTGTTAGGGAAGATGCTGTTTGGCAGTCATGGTGTACTTCACCTTGTGGCCAATAGAGCAAAACTCCAAGAAATTAATGACTTCTGTCTGACTCCTTGGATTTTTGTTTTAGAGAAACATCATCCGATTTGAATATGTGTTTTTATTACTTCTCTTAGAGCCAAAGGGGTCTATCTTTACAAATTAATTTTGTCATCTTTTAGAAGGGGGGTAGCACTTTCTCTAAGAAATTCTGTTTTGTGTTATCCTCAACTTGAGTTAGAAAAAAAACTCCCACCTGACATTTGGAAACTTAGAAGCCCAGATTGGCAGTCTGCTGTGGAGGCATGCCCTGTGCTCTCTTGTAGGATAATTCTTTCTGTATTCCTGATAGTTTTCATTTTAAAAGTTAAAATAAAGTAGAATGGTCCTGATAAATTTTTCATTAGGTTACATCAAAGGATTTTGGTTGCAAACTTTTCTCTAGGAAATAAATGTTTGAAAGAGAAGTAGTACATGTGTTATGTACCTTTTGTTTCCAAAAGCAACAGCTTATGTTTATATCTGTTAAGATTTATATAGCACTTTCCAACCTTTATCCTATGAGACAGATAGTCAAGTCAGCAAGTATTTGTTAAGTGCCTACTGTGTGCCAGACATTGGGCTAAGTCTGGAGATAAAGCAAGGCAGTCTCTGATCTCAAAGACTTCACAATCTCAGGTAGTATTAAAAGAAAGGTTAAATTATGTGTCTGTGATCCTAGGGTAAGGAAATGTGAGGGTGAAATACTAACTTCTATCTCCTGACTGTCAAGCCTTATGTTCTTTCACTAAGCCATAATACTTTTTACATGTCTATCCTCTTCTAGTGTGATGTTTGTTCTAATTAATCTTTTCTGGGGGGTGGAGGAAGGAGGCGGTCATGATTAAGTGACTTGTCCAGGGTCACTCAGCTAATGTTTAAGGTCGATTTTGAATTCAGGTCCTTCTGACTCCAAAACTCTTATCCACTGAGCCACCTAGTTTATCCCTGTCCTAATAATCTTGAGATTCAACGAAATCTTGAAATGCCATTTTAATTATTAGAGGCAGATGCAGTGATGCTCACTTATAGATTTAATGTAGTATTGTAGTTCATTACAGATAAAGTAATCCATGTATGGTAACTTTTTATTGGCTGGAGTGTTTGGTCATATGAAAGTATAGTCAATGGATATTTGTTGGTTGCTTTTTCTGGGCATGACAGTTCAAAAACCATTTTATTCAATATCTCTGTACAAAAATAAAAATGACGCCATTCTATAGTGTGCAGGATGGCATAGATAAGTAAATGCAAGAAAATTTGGAGAAGCAAGCACAAAAAAACTGGGAAGAGGAGAAGAAATGGCATCTGAACTAAGCTTAAAAGGCTGGTAGGACAGGCTGGACAAATGTATGGCATGGGAAGCTGGAGTCCCAACAGTGGAAAATAGCACTCCTTTGACAAAGGGAATATATTAAGCAAAAAAGAAAACAATTAGCTGGAGAAGTAGTAGCAAAATCTGCATTACACGTCAGCCATGTTACTATTGTTTTGGGGGGCAAGAAATGAAAGGGGGAAAAAAAGAAAGTAAGAAGTACACAGCAGAGAGCAAAAGAATAACCTGCAAGGAAGCAAAGAAGAAATGGACAGTCTTGAATATATAATCTCTTCTATTATTATATGCTTTCTTGATTCTCCCTGATATTCTGCTGGGCACATGACAGTGTTTTGTTTTTATTTTCCTTTTCTATCTTTTTCTATTTTTTTTTCTTATTTTGTATTTAGTTTTAAATATATAAATAAAGGAAAAGAGAGAGAGAAAAGTAGTTAAGAGCCAGAGATGGTAGGCTTATGAATGTTAATCTGAGGAGTTTGTATTTTATTGTAGAGTTTATAAGGAAATAAGTGAAGTTTTTTTTTTTTTTTTTTTTTTTTTAGCAGGCAGAAGAGTTTGAATCCTGACTGGGCTTATGATCTCTGATCGAGCGTGAGCTCCATGAGGCCAGACATTGTTGGTTTTTTTGCTTCTGTGTCCTCAGTGCCCGCCTGTCATAGTCAGGCACACAGTGGGAATTTAATAAGTACTGAGTGTTCGGCTGTGACATCGTTTAACCTCTCTGAGCTTCTCTGTAAAATGAAGGGTTTGGATTAGATTTTTAAAGGCCCTCTTCTAGCTTTAAATCTGTGATTCTTTAAACTCCCTCATCTTTCTTAACATCATAAGCTTGATATCAACTCTGGCTGTTTTATTTCCTTATGGACATATTGAATCCAAATTTAATGAGATTGTTGCCTCTGTATACCTTGCACTCAGACAGGTGCCATCTTGAGTCACCTCCCACCTCTGACGTTCACTTGTCTGGCACCTAACATCACCTGTCAAAAAAATATTACCAATAGTCCTTAGCTCATCGTGCTGTTAGAACCAGATGAAACCTATTGTATATAAACTGACAGATAAAGATGAGTTATGCTTGTGGCCGTTGCTCCATTATTTTTTTAAGCCATGGTTTAGGTGTAATGTCATTTCACCTGAATCATAGACTTTAAATGGTAATATTACTTGCAAACTCTTTTATTTTTCGTCACTGCTCTATCAGAAATTTTATGTTTGAAATACCCTGTGTCTTTATCCCTCTATAAAAAAAAGTATAGCTATGATTACTTTTAAATGCTTGCCCTAGGACCTGAATTCTAATCTCAGTTTGGAAATGAAATAGAGTCTTAAATATAGATTAGCTAACTCTTTTCTGGAATTGCTTCATGCTAAAAGTACCAGTTTGTAGATAGACTGCTGAGAACTAATGGATTTACTGCTTTCTCTTCAGCTGACCTGTAGGTGGATTTTCCAGTTTAAGCCAAATGGTAACAGACAGTCTGCTAAAGCCAGCCACTGGACAGATTTATTTTAATCCTTAGTATATATGTCTCCTTGTATGGAGCAAGCTCTAAAATGCTTTATTTTTATTTATTTGTTTTTATGGTAAGACTCAAATTAATTCTTCAAGTCTTTTTTAGTCAGGTATTGCTTGGGGATAGTATTTTGACTGAGGAGAAAATTTTTAGCATAATTTTTCTATCTGAGAAATGCATTTTCTTTTCATAGAAATTATTGGGATAAGCCTATCATTTGAATTTAGAAATTAGCAAATGGAAGGAACTATTAATATCTATTGGATTTTAATTGAGTATATATCATTAGTATCAAAAGTTTTAATATGAAAGTTCTTTTTATTGTGTTTGACCACAATGTAGCCAAATATTATTATACTTTGCAATCCCTTCAAGTTCAAAAATTATCCTGACATCATGTAATTAAGCCCTAGATATGATTGTTAGTCACTGTTGTGCTAATATAATGTAATTTGCATCATAGGAAAAAGCACTGGCTTTTCTGATCTGTTTACTCACATTGGATGTAAAATGATCTTTGCTTTCTATCATCTGGGAACAGTGATGGGCTCTGGTGTTTCATAAATGGAGAAAATACTTTTCAGTTTCCACACTAAATGGGCACAGTAGGGACCAATTTCCTGCCCTTTAGACCTGCTGATTTAGCCAATACAGTAAGTTAAGTGGAGCTTTACATTTCTAGAAGGATCACACGGTACTATAAAGCCAGTGCCTCTCTGATCCTCACGCTGCTTGGTTGGAGAGACCCAGGTGTCGACATGGGCAATGCAAACTCCAAAAGCAGCAGCCGAAACAGCTCCATCCCGGGCCATCCCGAGCTATCTTTGTATGGCTCTTTTTCTAGGAAATGGAATGAGAATGTCTTTTTGGATAATGAACTCCTAACATCCAAGATCTTGTCAGCGCTTCGGCCACATTCTGAAAGGGGCTTAAGGACGGGAAATCTTCAATGTCCTGCTCGTTTTCTGAGTGCCAACTCTGTGTTTGCATCCGTAGCAGCCTCTTTGAAGGAACAGCCTCGCAGCACCCTCTTGGGATCTAATGGCACCCCAGTTCTGCCCAGGAATGTCGGGATGACTATCTCCACCAAGGCAAGTCTTCAGGCAGCATTAAACACAACTGGAACTCTGAATAGATTTGGGTAAGTTGGTTTTTTTATGGAGCATCTTGATTTCTCGTCTTTATTTAAATGTGATTAATTAGGTGTATTTTGTGCTAAATTTTTACTTGATTTTAAAATGTTCTGTGGGAAGATGATTCTGATCCTGAATTTGTAAGACTGCCAGCTGCCTTTTCTTCAGTTAATGAATTAAATCCTAAGTAACACCTGGCTTGTAGCTCCCCGGTTTGTTCATTGTCTTTCTAAAAATTCTTAGGACTCTGGGGTTTCTTGCTGTGTTCACCTTTTTTCCTGTTCATTATGCTAATGCTTATCTTTATCTTATGATCTTTTGATTCCCATTCCTCAGACAGTTGCTGAGAATATTTACATTTATGTTAGTAGGATAAGAGCTCTATCATTCCACTCTTTACTTCAATGAGTCCTAAAGGTGTGGGACTAATAATAATACTAGATTGATCCTACAGATTAGAATGAGTTCCAAAGGATCACATATGATCTGTCCTCAAAACTTAGTTTTTTCCCCCCATTTGTTATAATGAAATATGTCCTGGTGATTCAAATTGACAGATGAATTTGAGTCACTGTTCCCTAATTTTTATCATCCTTATAATAAAGAAAAATTGTATGTGGAAATCCTATAAAAAGGAGAGCACCACACATCTCTAATTAGTTACTAATCTAATTGGCCAGATGAGAATGATATATATATATATGTATTTTTTCTATTTAGATCAGGTACAGGAGAGATGGATGAAACAGATGCTGGATTAGTAAAATTCAAGCAGGCAACAGATGATTCTCTTTCACTTGCATCAACTACTGAATCTATTTTTGTGGAAGGTATAAAAGTCTTTTTTACTCTTTTAAAGATTTCAAATAATTTCTTTGCAGCAAATGCTTTTGTTAGCATATTAAAAGACATAAAGAAGGGTGATATGGAGTAGGACATGTCATCTAATGAGTCAGAATATTTGTGCTTTTTAAATTAGATTCCTACTCTGCCTCACTAAAAAGTGAAATAGAAGCTGATGGGCAGGAGTTTGAGGCCGAGTCCTGGAGTCTTTCTGTGGAACTGCCATATGCAAAGAAACAAAAAAAGCAAGTACTGAAGAGGCAAGATGTCATCTATGGTAAGATCTGTTGCTTTACAATTGTTCTTTAGCAGTACCCTCCAGTTACTCGTTTTTCCAGGTGTTAGGAAAGAACTTATTTTTAGCAAAGTGTTAGTCATCATGTTGTGCCATTTCTTCCAGACTGAATCTGGAGCCGGAAACATTAGGCCAGGTGTTGTCCCAGCTCCAGCCCTTTTTTATTTTGTTACCTATCAATTCCCGAAGCTGTTTCCTTGGCTATAAAATGGAAATTCTACTTCTCTAGTCTGTCTCTTTATTGTTTTTGTATTGTAAATATAAGTTGATAATGATATTTGGTTTGGACCTATGAGTATATTGATGTAGGGCATTGTTAGCACTAAAACTCCTTCCATGGATGCAGATGAACAACTTCTCGCTAATGTGGTGGCTTAGAGTTCTGAGAGGGTCACATAACTAGAGGATTGACAGTGATAGGTCTACACCTGGGAATAAATATATGTGTCTCTATGTACATCAGAGGCAGAGAGGATCTGAAACAAGGCTAGTTTTCTGCCTCCACAGTGCCACTCTTAAAAGCATTTTTATTGCCTGGGTACAGTGTTCTCTGCAGAATAACCATTTAAGAAATGCTTGATGAATTGAAGAATCAATTTTGCTTTCACAGAAAGCCAGCCAGCTCATTAGTTCCTATTGGACTTCAGGCCTAAAGAGGTGTGCAGTCACTTAGGGTCTTGATGGCCAGTCTGTTGATTTAAATTGTGAGCTCGTATTTTGGTGGAGGTTTGGAGCCTTTCCAGGATCTCATATGAATATTATTTTTATTGAATCATTGGCATACAGAAGCATGTGTTTCTTTCTCAGATGTGAGAGAAGATCTCTCTATTGCAGCTGGTGAGACAGTTGGGGCAAAGGGGGAGAACCAGATTAGTAATCTTGTCTAGTTATTTGCTACTTTCAGGTATGTTGTTTATATTGTCTGTGTCTACTAGTTACTTGCTTCAGCAGAATAGAATGAGCCAAATTGGCATACAGGTATGCCTGTGAAGTTATATTTTATCTTGGGCTGGCAAGGGCAAACCTGGCCACTGTCCCCAGGCATTTGTCATCTTTAGTTTACAAAATTTCAAAGGCCATGGAAACAGCTGCCTGCACTTGTGTATCACCCCAACCCTGAGGTGACCCAACCAGTAAGTGTGAGACGAACTGTTCCCAGAACTTAGGGCATTCTAAGTTTTGTTATCCGGTAGGTTGAGAAAATTACTTTTTTTTTTTAAACCTTTACCCACTTTTCAGAGCACAGCTCCAGACCAGCTACCTCTCTCAATCATTCCATGATTGCCACAGTCCACTATCTACCTTTTTCCTCTTCTGCAGTATTTCCTATTTACCATGCACAAGCAAATTTGCATTGTTAATAACTTCCTATGTAAGTTATAAGTATCTTGCCCATTTATTACCTAGTTATTTCTTGTAAAGCTACTCAGAAAATTGAGTTTTTTCTATTTAAAAAATATTGTTACTTTTTAGTTTTGTATCACCTTTGTTTCCAAATACTTTCTTCACTATCTAGTAAGCCATCCCTCATGATAAAAAGTCTTTTATAAAAAAGCAGGTTAGCAAGCCTCACTAAGACTTTGGATCTCACAATTTATATGTGCTTCCATGCCCATATTTCCTAATACTACAAACAAAGGAGGGAGTCATGTTTTCTTACCTTTTCTTTTGAGCCATTAGTCATTGAAATTTGCAATATTCACTTTTGAATTTTTTTGTTCTTTCTGGTTACGATGTCATATTTTTCTGGTTTTGCCTGCTTTATATTTTGTATCCTTTTAGTAGATAAGTCTTCTGAATTCATAATCATTATTTCTTAGACTATAATATTCCATTACATTCTTTTACCATAATAGGCTATTATATATAATTTTGCTACTACAAAATAAATTTACTGTGTATATTTTGGTGTATATGGAACCTTTGTTTAATCTCCTTAGAGAAGGTATATATATGCTTGTTAGTGGGATTTCTGGGTTTAAGAGATTATGCATTTTTTAGTCAATTTTTTGCATAATTCCAAATTGCTTTTCTAGATTGGTTTACCAATTCTGTCAAGAGCTAGCTGTCTTATCTTCTCTATGTCTTCAATATAGTCAACAAAATGTAATTGATTGAGAATGAGTTCTTAATTCCTTTTTTCTGAGTTCCGAGAACATTATCTTTGTTATTACTGTTGTGGAAGAACCTACTAGTGTAGCTTTCTCTGTTGATTATTTCAAAAAAATATAGCAACCCAAGTCAGTTTTCTTCATATTGTATTTTCTTTTAGAGAGAGTCTGTGTACTATAAAATCACTGATGGGAAAATACTTGAACTTGAAATTATGTATAGCAGGATAGAATTTCCCCCCCCAAAAAAAAAAAATATATATATATATATATATATATATATATGGTATGTCTTAAAAGTATGCTTGTGCAATTAATTGATATTCAACTTTTTATAGAAATTGTTACAGCTGCCATATATAATAAATCTATATACTTGCCCTGAACAGTTGGTAGCATTTTAAAGCATATTATATCATGAATTCTATCTAGTATCATACAACCTTTGTTTTGAGCGACCTTAGATCATCTCATACTTCAATAGGATTTTCCCCCTTTTACAATGTCCCCAACTTCTCTTTAAAGACCTATAGTGATGTGTTTTTCCTTTCCACATCCTGTGCTTAATTATCATTTACACTGCTATTGCCATTTTCCTTTTCTTTTAAAAATAAATATAAGATTTTACCTTTCTCACTTTTGCATTTCCTTTTGGTAGATTTCAGAACATCTTTTTATAGTCTATTAAGATCTTTTAGAATCTAGATTTTTTTAATTTGTTTGTTATCCTTCCCAGCTTTGTGGTATCCCAAAAAACCGAGAACATGCTCTCTTCCTCTATTCAGTTTATTGTTAAAAAAAGGTTGAACATCATAGGACCAAAGACAGACCCAAAAGGGCACTCAGCTTGAGACTGACCACAGTCCTTTGACTCCATGTTCCCTTACTCTGTTATATCCAAACTGGCCCTTATTAATGCCTTTTTGCCTTTTTAAATGCTCACAAACTGCATAATAAGTTATTCTGAGACTTTGATGTGAATTGTTCTTCTCTCTCCCTACATCCATTGCACAAGTAAGTGCTGGAATTCACTGTAGATGTCTTGCCCCAAACACTGTTGGGCACCTTTTTTAGGAATCACCTTTGGAGCCAGCAAACCAGCTGCAAGAAAAGCCAGTTTGTTGTAGGATTTAGGGTTAAAAAGGACTGGAAAGATAATTTAGACCAGCCTCTGCCCTTTTTCTACATGAGGAAAGTGAGGTCCTGGGAGGTGAAATCTCTTGTCTGGGGCCTTGCAGATAATATATAAGAGAGCCCAAGGCTTTGGATTCCAGATTGAGTGAGTGAGAGATTTTCCATCATCTCACTCTAATCAGACTTTTCTCCCTCATTCTGCTTCTCTTGCCTTCACTGTGGCGTGGGGTTGGTCAAATAAGGCCTGAAAAATCAATCAACTGCAGGTGATGATGAGCTGAAAGCTGGCACAACAAGCTCCTGCTGCTTGAGTTCTATAAGTTGATAATTTTGTATGGCTCACAAATGATGTCAGAAATGTCCAATGACCCTTGGCAGAAAAAAGGCTCCCCAGCCCTGGTCTATATCAAGAGGCTTAGTGCAGTGGCCTGACAGGCAGTAGATTGCTGGGATATCTGTAAATAATTCTTGCAATTTTTGCTTAGGATTATTCTTTGGGGAACCCTCAGCAAATATCCTTCCCAGGCTTATTGGTCTCCATGAGCCAATTCACATATAGGAATCATTTTGAAAACTATATTAACTAGCAGTTAGAATCATGAACAGGCATTTAGTAAGCACCCAGCCGGATATAAGGCATTGTGCTAAACAGGGAATAGGAAAACAAAAACAAATTTGCCTACTCATAAAAACCTTTTATTTATGTTGAAAAGTTGTAATCTGGACACAGATAAGTACATTTTATTGTTTTTCAATTGTGTCTGACTCTTTGTGACCCTATTTAAGGTTTTCTTAGTAGTGATACTGGAAAGGCTTGCCATTTCCTTCTCCAGCTCATTTCACAGATGAGAAAACTGAGGCACACAAGGTGAAGTGACTTGTCCAGGGTCACCCAGCTAGTAAGTGTCTGGGGCCAGATTTGAACTCAGAAGATGAGTCTTCCTGCCTCCTGGCCTGGCCCTTTCTCCACTAACCTACATAGCATCCCCTAGGAGGAAGAAAACACGGATCACTGGGATCACCTTCTTTAAGGAGGTGGTACCAGAGCAGCTGCACCTGGAAAAAAGAGCAGGATTCTGAGAGGTGGAGACATGGGGTCCTGGACAAGTGTGTGGGCACCTGAGTTGGACTGTGATTCTGCTATAGCTGCTTCTTAAATGTCAACACTTCGTGTCCCCTCCAGAGTTCATGCAGACTGAAGTGCATCATGTCCGAACCCTGAAAATAATGTTGAAAGTCTACTCCAAAGCACTGAAGGAAGAGATGCAGTTCAGTAGCAGAGTCATCAACCGCATCTTCCCATGTGTGGATGACTTGCTGGAGATGCACGGGCAGTTCTTGCACCGTTTAAAGGAGCGACGCAGAGAATCCTTGGCAGAAGGCAGTGATCAGAATTATGTGATCCAGAAAATTGGGGACCTCTTGGTACAGCAGGTGAGAACTCTAGGAATTGGAGAGAATCAGTGTAAAGTAGGCATCCCAGTATCTTTGAGTTGAGTGGTTTGTGGTCTGAGATCATAGAGCCCATTTTAGGTGGCTTTTTTTTTTGGTCTCAGGCTTCTGGATAGATCTGTTCACCTTTCATGTGAGGGGGGCTGAGAATTACCAGGGTATATGTGGTTTGGTTCACTTGTAAAATGACAAGCAAAATCCAGATAGAGCATTATGGAGACTGAATGTGGATCACAACATATAATTTTCACCTTTTTTAAATTGCTGTTTGCTTTTTTTTCTTTTTTGACCTAATTTTCTTTTCATCATGATAAATAATGGAAATATGTATAGAAAAATTGCACATGTTTAACCTATATTGGATTGCTTTCTGACTGGGGGAGGAAAGTGGGGAGAAGGGAGGAAGAGAAATTTGGAACACAAGATTTTGAAGGGGTTGATGTTGAAAACTATGTTTGCATGTATTTTGAAAATAAAAGGCTTCTTTTTTTTTTTTTTTTTTTTTTTTTTTTTTTTTAAGGAAAAGTAAAGTGAAAAATGTGTTTTCATCTGAAAGAAATAAAATGACAAACATAAATTCCTGAGCAGAGCAGCAAATCTCTTGATTCTAGAATTCATTCTTGAATCAGTTTCTAAATTGTTATTTTGTACTTTTAATAAGAAGTTTATTACAGCAATCCTCATTTCTCCCCCCTCCCCCCCAGTATTTTCTGGGTTTCAAAAATGTGTTATCACTTTGGCTTATGGATTATCAAATTATTGTTAACTTCTGCAGCCTGTTAAAGCCCTTGGCTTAGTATGTTGTGAGTCTGAGCATTGTGCCTCCAGGTTTCTTTCTTTCTTTTTTTTTTTTTTTTTTTTTTTAAAGAGGAGAAACTGAAAACATGAGGTAAACAGGACAGTCCGAAGCCTGATGAAATGAATTCAGATAGACTCTGGTGGTTGCAAACAGACTTTCCATGATAGTTTTCTGTCTCTTCTATATTAGTTTTCAGGTGAAAATGGAGAAAGAATGAAAGAAAAATATGGTATCTTCTGTTGTGGTCACAATGAGGCTGTCAGTCACTATAAGGAACTGCTCCAGCAAAACAAGAAATTCCAAAATATGATTAAGGTAAAAAGAAGTAAGAGTCTTCTAGCTGTGAGAATTGGAAGCCCTTCTATGTTCCCTGATGCTTTTGTTCTTGAGCAGGAGAGGCATAAATGGTTTACAGGAGGATTTATTTTTTAAACTACAACAATCTAGTTTGGTCCAGAAGGAACCAAACTGAATTGGAAAGGAAGGGCGAGGACACCTGGAGGACATGTGCCTGTCTGATAAGTTGTCCTGGGCACTACCTCATGCTTTAGAGAATCAGAACAGTTTTGATCAAATTGGGGGGGGGGCGCTAATGTGCAGCATTGTCACTGGGTTGTCCAGAGCCAGGGTCAAGGCCACATTCTCAGCTGTTTTCTGAATTGGTGACTTTAGAGTCTTGCCAACTTTTTTTTGGGGGGGAAACAATTTCAAGCTTTGGAAGCATTAAAGGATAACTGACACTATGCTCAGAATAAAACTTGTTTCTCTTTCCCTCCCAGTGGCAAGGATAGGCTAGTTTCCAAGCTGGCTTAGTTCCTAATCTTTTATCCTCCCTAAGAGGTGTACTATCCCTTCTCTCCTCTTCCCCCCCCCCCCCCCCCCCTTTGGCTTTTACATGTTGAAAATTATATTTCCAAATGCACAGGCAGCCTGGTATCAGAAGGCCAGGTGTTTCTGATCAGAAAATGGGGACATAAAAGCAGGTTGACTTGTTAATTGGTCTGGGTAGAGGACTGCATTCTGGTTGCTCAATTGAGTTAACAAGTGTAAGCTTTGGCTTTTTCTTTCCATAGAAAATTGGCAACTTCTCCATTGTGAGACGGCTTGGTGTTCAGGAGTGCATCCTTCTCGTAACTCAGCGTATTACCAAGTACCCTGTGCTGGTAGAGCGTATTATTCAGAATACCGAAGGTACTTAATTTTCTAAGTCTTTCTCTATGGGCATCAGAGTATTGCTTGGTAGATAAAATACTGTGGATCATTTAACTTTTGTCCCACATACTGTTTTCCTAATATCCAAATGTGATCCTCTTTTTGCCTTTGAGTTGTATACTTGCAAATTCCATTCAGGATTCCCCCTCCCCCCAAGGCCTGACTCATGAAAAGTATTTTGGGGTCACTTTTGCTGCACTTCTTTGATGCATTAAAAATGAGAATTTTTACATTGGCACAAAAATAGTTCTTTGTTTTGGGGAGCCATATGAGATTTTAAAGTTTGATGGGGGGTCCTTGGGTTGTGGTACTAATAACAGCTAGGGGTAAAAACATCATTTCTTGTGTTTATTGAGCTTAAAAAAAAAAGCAACTAATTCTGCTGTCCATGGTAGCTGGTACTGAAGATTATGAAGACTTGAACCAGGCTCTAGGCCTCATAAAAGACATCATCACGCAAGTTGATGCCAAAGTAAATGAATGTGAGAAGGGGCAACGC
Source organism: Sminthopsis crassicaudata (assembly GCF_048593235.1). NCBI lineage: Eukaryota > Metazoa > Chordata > Mammalia > Dasyuromorphia > Dasyuridae > Sminthopsis > Sminthopsis crassicaudata. The sequence goes on along the minus strand of NC_133617.1, from coordinate 45,955,021 downwards.
CTCAAAGAGATTGTTGGCAAGATGGACCTCAAGTCCTCCGGCAAGCTCAAAAACGGGCTGACCTTCCGGAAAGAGGATATGCTCCACAGGCAGCTCTATGTTGATGGAATGCTTTGCTGGAAAACTGCATCAGGGCGTCTGAAAGGTAAGCCTCTCCACAAGAGAAAGGAGGTAGAGGGGGTGCCGGGGCGCCTTTGGTTTGCCATATAAAGCTATATTATGACCAGCCATGCACCTGTGAACAAAGCTCTTGGATATAAAGACAGGCAACTATGAGTTAGACTGCTTATTTGTAATATGCCCTCCTGGCAATTACAGCTAAGTTTGGAACATTATGGTTCAGAAAGATGATGTAAGATAACTGTACAAATCATTTCTTTCTCTGATTTGCTATTCTATTTGACTGGGAAAATATTTAGGCTAGTTATAGTTATGTTCCATTCTTCTGTGAGTGCTTCAACGGGCTCTCTTCCATGAAAACACATTATTCTGAGAGACTCATGCTTTGCAGTCAAGAAAATAACATCAACTCACATTAAGTCAAGCCCATGACACTTTGCCCACAAAAGATCAGGGCAGAAAGCAAGGCTGTCTTAAAAAGCTGACAGTCTTCAGATTTCCATAGCAGACCTACCTTCAAGCTAGCTCCTTTCTTTCTAGTGTCTACAGCTTGAAGTCCCAGTATTCTTGGTGTTACTGTAGTGAATCTTTATAGATTCCTTTTAGAGCACATGATCTATTGTGCAGAAATTTTCTTTGTCAAATTTGTACAAGAATGTAGGGAGCCTATTTTCTGTTAAAGATTATGGTAGGTCTTTTCTTTGTTTCAAAATATGAATTCAGAGAGGGACTGTATAGCATATTCATTAGCTTATTGCTGGGTTTACTTGTGATTGAAATGGGAAAGCACCCCACTTCCTTTTTCTCAAATACAAAAATCAAGGAAGGTTAGGAACTTATCTTCCTCAAGCCCAGGGGCTTCTTAGATTCTGGAGAATATAATTATGGCACTTAAAAGTCTGTCTCCAGACTGTATGTGAACATAATCAGGAGACTTCTGGGACCCAGAGATCATTTCATTCAGTTCCCTCAATTACAGATGAGGAAACTGAGTCCTAATGAAGTAAAATGACTTGCCTGGTACAGTAAGGGCAAAAAGTGACAACCTAGGCCTCTCTGACTCAGATCTTTCTCAGTCACCTACTGATAGCATTTGATGCTCATTCTTCTTTCTTGATAGACGTTCTTGCTGTCCTACTGACTGATGTGCTTCTGCTGCTACAAGAAAAGGACCAGAAATATGTCTTTGCATCTGTGGTAAGTACTTTGTGTACTCCTCCCTGTAAGTGACACTTTGGCCAGGCCTTCCTCATTAGGGCCTGGCATCAGAACCATGGGATGCTACCCATGTGCAGACGTGTGTGCTCATGTGTCAGTGAGCTTGCCAAGGGAGGGGTTGGCCAGGAGGCGATGTGAACCTCTGAACTTTTTTTAAAGGATAGGTTTGAAAAGGAAGAGAGAGAAAAGGAATAAACATTTGAGAGGGGAATAGCAATGGTTAATAAGCTTTTAGCTACACTAACACACAGATTATTAGTGTCCAGAGCAGCAAGTCCTGATAAGGACTTCAGAAGGGTGGGAAGAATGTTAGAAAAAAAGTATAAAGAATGGCCCCCTGGACAGACTGGCCCACTGAGCTTATGCAGAGTGAAAGTGTACATTAAGGAGGGCTGTTGTGGGAAGGCACAACTTTTTCTGCCTTTTATCATTGCCATATTTTTTATGTCCTCACCAATGGCTCCAAGATAGAAAATGGAAGCTTGACAATTATTGATGGCAACTTTTGTCTGGGAACCTCTGGGGCACGGCTGGCTTAATCTGATAAAGCTCCTCTCATTTTGTATTCAGGACAGCACAGAGAAAAGGGGCTGTTTTTAAGGCAAAGATCTTTGCTGCTGCTGTTTGTTAGCAATGGGGCTTTTTGCCTACATAGGGACTTGAATTGTTCCAGAAGCTATTTTTCCCAGGTTTAGTCTATTTCCTATCAGTGTTAATGGATGAGATTAAAGATGAACTGATAAGTGTAGTGTTGTGTAATAAATTGTATTTAGGATTAGCATATACACATTGAGAAAATTGCATTTAAGATTTTTGAGCTTAAAATTTTTTCTGTCCCGTCCTCTCTCCTGAAAATGGTAGGTAATTGTTATACATGTATAATCATGTACATCGTTCCGTATTAGTCAAAGTTGTGAAAGAAAAAGATCAAAAGGAGAATTAAAAAAAAAAATCATGAAAAATAAGTGGAGGGAAAATGCAAATAAAGTAATTTGTATTTTTGTAAATATTCATCAAATTTGCTCGGATAGTCAGATTTATTGACACATAACTGCAAAATATTTCCTAATCAAGGCTTTAATTTCTTCATTGGTGGTAATTTTAATTACTCTTTTGATACTGAATATTTGGTTTTCTTTATTTTAATCAAATTAACCAGTGGTTTATCTTATTGATTTTTTTTTTTTTTCACGCTCCTAAATTTATTGATTAGCTGAAAAAAAATTTTTCCCCCTCTATTAATCTTATTAATTTCTCCTTTAATTTTTCAGGATTTCCAATTTGGTACTCAATTGGAGATTTTTTTTTTTTTTCCTCCTAGTTTTTTTTTAGTGGCATTCCCAATGTTTCAATCTGTTTTTTTTTTTTTTTTTTTTTTTTCTATTTTGTTGATGTAATAATTTAGAGAAACGCATTTTCCCTTAAATAATGCTTTGGCTGCATCTCATAAATTTTGGTGTACTGTTGAAGTGCATTTTTAAAAACTTCACTCGGCAAATGAGGCAAGTGACACAGTTTAATATTAATCCATAGGGAAAAATTGAAAACAAAGTGAAGTTTCAATAAGTTCAGGAGTTTAGCACTTTAAAATGTTAAGAGTTTTGTTACTGACAGAAGGAATAGGCCCTTCTTTTTTCAGTATTTTTGTTTACTGCATTTTTCCATTTCTTCATGGGCATGGGGAATGCATAGCCTCAGAAATTGGTTCTGGAATCCTGCTTTATAAACTCTCTTGTTAGCAGCATGTTAATTCAGGGGCCTGATTGGGAGGAGGGGGGATTAGACCTATTTCACCCTGGAAAACAGTACACTCCATTCTGCCTTTAATCTGTGGCCATGGTAACCAAGAACCAACTGGATGTTGGAAGATCAGGAGAGCTTTCTTCAAGCAGATTTAAGGAACTACAAATCCAAATGGAATTGCTGTAGGACACTTACTGTTAGACTTCCAGGTCCAACGCCCATCTTTATTTTGGATTCCTTTTGGTGACTGCTTGGCTCAGTAGAATTACTTGCTGGTTGGAATTGCCTTCTGAATGACACTGAAAGGCCCAGCTGCTTGCTTTGCTGTGCAGATTGGGGGAGGGGAGCCCACAGGAGGTAGGGGTAGATTTTGGTGCTCTCTGACAAAGCAGGTTCCTATTACCTTTCTCAGAAGGATTCCCTACATCAGGATTTGCATCAGCTTCTATCTTTAGGCTAGTCTAACCATATACTGTTTATCTACCCTTTCCACACCATCACATCTAAAGAGACCCTTCCAGTAGTGCCCAGAGTAGAGCTTAGAGAGTTGGCTCCTTCATCAGTCCTGCCCATCGTGCCCGAGGGTGGGCCTGCCATTCTAAGCACATTTCATCTTGAACACAGCACCAGAAATACAGATGAGGGAGTGTGAGATGGCAGTGACCTCACAGGCCATCGGGGCCATCCCATCATGCTGACTTCGGGGTGAGGTCACACAGCCAATGGGGAAATAGAGTAAAACAGATTTTGGCCGTGCCTGGAACTGAGAGCTAGATGAGACTTCCCTTCAGATGAGGGAGGAAAGGGAGAACCAGAAAGGGGGGGGGGGACATGTATGGTCAGAAAGTATTAGAATTGAGGTCTGAACCTGATGTCCACCTGCTTCTCCACCGAGGTTGAATTGGTAATGCCAGCAAGAAGTTAATTTCCATAAAATGTTATTAAATGCCTTCTTTGGGCACTTTCAGGATGGAGGGACCAGGGAGAGTTGGGGGGATGATGGAGCTCGAGCTGGGAGATGGAAGTATGTGGAGAGCCTGAACCAGAGGAGAAGTGGATCAATAAGGAGAAGGGGATGGATAAATGTAAGATATGAAGTAAAATTGATGGCCAGTCCTGGCAGCTTGTTGAAAATACGGGACGAAAATGAAGAGCCAAGGATGCACCAAGGATCTGAACCATCATGATGGCAGACTCAAGAGTAGTTCTCTTGACAAAAATCATTGCAATGAAGTGTCTCTTTGTATTTCCCCCAACTCACCCCCATCAGCTTTTTTAGGCCTTTGCATCCCTCCTTAGACTTCATTCCCAACTTCTCAGCTGAGATATTTAGCTGAAAAATTGAAGACATTTATAGGGAATTTTTGTCTTTTTCCCCATTCCTCATCTCACATCACTTAGATACCTTCTGCTATTATCTTCTTAATCTTTATTTTCACAGGAAGAGATGAAAAAGGGCAATGGAAATAGGTATAAAGGCCTGTCATGTGCTCTTAGCCCCATTTTACATTTGAGGAAACTTAGACAAGTAAGTGACTTGTCCAGAATCACAAAGCAGTGTCTGAAGCCAAATTTGAATTCAGGTCTTCCTCCTCCAGGCTCAGTGTTCTATCTACTTACTACTTAGCTAGTCATTATTTAAGTGACCTTTCTTGCTAGAGCAAACCTCTCTATTGTACAAGGGATCCCATTCCATTCTCTCTTCTCCAGCCAGTTGCTTCCCCCACATAATTTTAACTCATCTTATCAGCTTCTCCCTTTCTGCTGGCTGCTTTGTCCACATCTTCTCCATCCTCAAAAAATCCTTCTTTGATCCATCCATCCATTCCTGCTAATAAGGTTTAGGTCAGAAGAATGGGAGTGAATGGAAATAAGGGCTTTTTATTAGTATATCACTAGGTATATTGAAATTCCTAAATGTGAGAACAAGAGTTGGAGTGATAGGAAGACAAAGACTGAGCTAGACACTGAACTCCAAGAGGAGGATAAACTAGAGATTGGTAAGGGATGGCCACAAGGATCTGAACAGGGGATTGGGGACAGAGGGAATCAATCTCAGAGAAGGAAAGGTAGCTACTAATGTCAGAGCATGAGATTTTCAACTTCGTAAATTTAGTAAATACTTACTGAGTTGAATTGAATACAGTCCCTCAAAGTGGTTAGAGGGGATTGAGCAAAAGCTGGTGATGAGGTCCAGAGGAGTTGTGAGCACAGTTGTCTGATGAGAGGACTCTGGGGACAGGCTGATGCCAGCAGCTTTCATGAAGACACTTTCCTCAGAAGTTCAGCTGTGGAGCAAGGAGACAAATGGTAGTTTGGGTGGGCACTGTGATTGGCCAAATGCAAATAATTAAAAACTGAGAAATATGTCTTCTTTGTTTCATTGTCCCATTAACCAGTAAAAATATATATCCCCATGGTGTTAAAAACATTTCACTGCTTTGCCATTACCTTTCCTGTACCAAGCCTGCTGGCAGCATTCTGTGTATAATTAGTTTCTTCTGACTTAGGTTGAAAATGCACAGGAGCACATTCCTTCCTCCTTTAAATAGGCTGCTGCTGCTAAGGAGAGGAATACTCAGTTGGTGTGTGAGGAGGTGATGGCAAAAAATAAGTAACACCTTCCTCTTCCCCCATCTGGTTTTGTTTTTCAGGACTCAAAACCACCTGTTATTTCATTACAAAAGCTAATTGTAAGGGAGGTAGCGAATGAGGAAAAAGCGATGTTTCTGATCAGTGCCTCCCTGAAAGGACCAGAAATGTATGAAATTTATACCTGCTCCAAAGAAGAAAGAAATTCATGGATGGACCTGATCCGCAGAGCTGTGGAGAGGTAAATAAAAACTTTGGAAGTGTTTTCTTGCCCATTTGTATGTAAGCTCCCTTCAGAGTTAATATTTTATTTTCATGATCAAAAGAAAGTTAACTTTCTTTTAGTTCTTAGTAGCATTACATAGAGATTGTTTAATAAAAACTAAATCACTGGCATGGGTTCTGTAGGGAGTATGGAGAGTTCTCTGCAAATCTGGTGGATTCTAGATTTCCATATTCCAGACGGAATAAGTTGTTTGCAAACTCGATTTTTCCTTTTAAACTCATTTGTCCCTTTGCCTTACTTCTTCTCCCCACATACTTCTTATCTGCTTTTACTTGGGAGCCCTGTTATGTACACCCTGGCTTTTAGATAGCTTTGGATGGGCAGACCTACGTTGTGCCCTAGAAAAACTTGGCTTCCTTGGAGGGTTTTCTGAGTCCTGTTCCCTCTTTTGTGGAATGCTTTTCCTTTTCTCTGCCAAATGGTTTCACCCTTCACCATTGAAGGCTTCCTAGGCTAATCTTGTCCAGATTTTCTCATTCCAGCAGTCTCCATCAGTGTTGCATATAGTTGGGGCTAAGTGTCGATAATCTGAAGCCTTCAGATAAATGTTGACTAACTTTTCTTTTGTGTTTTTATATACCCTACCTGTGTTGCCCCCTTCTTAAATTGTGAGCTCTCTGATGTTACAGGTTGGGGACATGCTTTCCTTTTTGACAAATACGCTCTGTGCAGATAATCTTCACCAGATGTCTGCTCATTTATTTCTTCCAACTCCTCCTGCCTTTTTTTTTTTTTTTTAATTAGTGATTAAACAGGTTTTATTCAATTAAAAAATTCTTAGCCTCCCTCTCTGTCAGATGACTTACAAGAGCAGTGTCTTTTTTTAAGAAACCAGAGAATGGTCCAAGAAAAGCACAAAGTCAGCTCACAGCAGTGTCCTCCCTTCTTCCCTCAGCTGCCCTGATAGGGAGGAGGAGCCATTCAATGAGGCTGAAGAAAAAATGGCTGAGGCCCGAGCTGCCAGATTAAAAGAATTCCAAGGTAAAGGGACCGGAAATGAATTCTGAACCTCCTAGGATGTGTGAGGGGTTATGTGCGGGTGTGTGTGTTTTCTTTACCATGTCCTGGGAGAGCCGCTGGCAGCAGAAAACCCCTGTGGGGACATGGGGCTGAGGCATAGAGGCTGGTGGGTCTGGTCCAGTCCCCTCATTTTATAGAAACGGAGTCATGGAGAAGTGAAGGGGCCTGCTCAGGGTCCCCCAGGCAGTCAGTGTCAGAGCTCCATTGGAACCCAAATCCTCAGACTCGATCGTCGCTCTCAAAAGTTGCCAGCAGCTTGGGGTTGAGTTTCAATTCAGCACCTGAGGAAAGAGACAGACATGGTTGTTCCTCTCCCGGTCCTCGGGCAGTTTAGTGGGCAGGCAGGGAGAAAGGAGGAAGGGTTCAGAGAAGCCAGAAATCAGAAAGACCAGGTGGCTGTCATCAGTAGTGAAGCTGGGCCCATTACTTTGTAGCACCAAGTAAACTCCGCCCCCAACTAAGCCAGCATCCTAGGGCTGTGAACTCACCTCTCCAGTGAGCTGGGGGGAGTAGTTCCTGCTCTAAGTGGAAGGGCCACTATCTGCGCAGTGGGGAGATCATATGGTGTTCTGGTGTGGAATGTCAGGGAGGGTGCTGCATGTGGGTTGAACGTATGTGTCCTGACTCTGAAAGCCTCGCCACTAGGACAGCGTTGATAGTACAGCATGTTGGAAAGAACTGATTGTTTCATTGGCATTTGAAGAGAGTCTTTAGATTTTTGCAATCCTTAGAGACTGGGATCCTTTGCCCTTTAGGGAGACAACTTGGTGGAGTAGAAGTAGAGTGCCAAATTGGGCTTAAATCCAGCCTCAGAAATTTCGTTGACTTCACCTCAACAAACATAATATTTGGCAAGCCTGAGCTCCATACATGTGAGTGGTTCTCCCTGACTTAAATCACAAGTCGGCTCTTTAGGCAGCCAGCCTGTGAGTTCAGTCCTATGCTATTCTCAAAGAGGAATCATTGACTGGCCCACGGGACCTCAGTTAATAGAACTGGACATGAGCTAGACTTTTAGAGCATCCTGAAGATTTTTAAACAGTAATGCTTTTTAATTAAGTATTCCAGCCTAGCCTCATGCTTGTGTCTGAAACATTCTCTTATCAGAAAAACCTAGTCTAGCCTGGTAGCTTTAATGCTGACACTTACTCATTTTAGCCCCAGCATCAATGGCACTTGAGAGTTATAAATTAACATGGAAAAGACTGACACATTTTTAACTTGACTCCCTTTTTTTTTTTTCCTTTAGAACGTTTAAGCAAGAAAGATGAGCTGATTGCTCAAAGTCTCAGTGAGAAACAGCAGATTTATTTGGAAATGTTTGAGATTAACAGCTTTGAAGATCTTCCTCCCGGCTCCCAGTCCAGGTTCTTTTTCCGAGGAGGGGAACCCTCAGAGAACAACCTGCAAGGCGAGGTGATTCTGAAGTCAGCAGTATCTGAAGGTAAGTGGCACAAGATCCCTTTCAAATGGTGGCTAGGGACACACATGATGACCCCTTGTGACTAGGAAAATATTCCTTAGAACCACAGGACAGGGGTTGACAGAGGGTCATTGACTACCTAATTCACAGCCTTCATTATACAAAAGGTCACAGCTGTGAGGTGTAATGCTAGATCCAGAATATTGTGAGTCTGATACACTGACATCCCACAAACATGCACTTATTGCAACCATGTGAATGAGCCTCTTTTATCTGAGTTAAAAAGTGGAAGAGACTTACCTTATCTGTCCTTTGGCAAGGGGGGCTGGCCTTTGGGGATGCCTTCACTTGTAAGTTCACTTGACAAAGCTATTTCTCTTTGATGGGTCTGAATTCATATTTCAGAAAATGTAACTGGCTTGCGTTGATAGATGGAATCTATGGCTAATTGGCATTGTGTTCATGAAGCCACATCCCTGGATCAGATTTCATTATTTTGCTTTGTCTCTTCCGTGGCCACAGCCTGAACCTTGGCCTGCCACCTTGCCAGTGTGTGCTCTTAAGGATTGAGCAAGAGAGCATGGCTTATTTCAGTGCAAATCTGTCAACACTACTCTAAACACAGCTCAGGATATGGACCTTAGTGATAGTTAGTGGTCATCTTCAAAAGGAAACAAATTATAGAGTGCTCGAGGTGACTCCTCCTTGTTGAGACATTGGCAGAATTAGCAGGGACGGGTTTCATCAGATACCCAAATTCAAGTCCCTGTGTCAGTGTGAGGTTCCAAGTTTCTTTCCTAATAGCTGAGCACCTTGTTCTATGGCAGCAATAATTCTGGGCTCTCTTCCTTTTGCTAGTTGAGAATATGCTTCACCTGGTACATGCACATATGTATAAACAGCTGAGAAATGACAATGAAGATGGTGGGGCTGGGGATGATCTCTCATTGCCCAGGAGAGCAGAGACCTTCGGAGGCTTTGACAGCAATACAAACCCAAACAAAAGTAAGCAACTGGACATGCTGGGGGTAGAATGAAGGAAAACTGGTCCATTCTTCAGATGATCCAATTATGCCCCGGTCCTTATTCTTTGTCTGATCGTTAAACTGCCCCCCTGAGAATACTCTCCTCCCCAGAGGACATGGGTTTTATCTTTTGGCCTCCTTTGTTCTACTGGTGTTCTCTAAGCTTCCTTGGAAACATTGCTGATTGGGCCAAGCTCTACCACACTTTCAGACCCGGGAAAGCCCTTTCATGGTAACTTTTCCTCTTGTGCACTTCCCAGGAGCTGTTTCCAAAAGGATTCTCAGGTCCATCTCCAATTGGGCTTCTCCGCTCTGTCCTTCCTTGGCCCGTCTTGACAGGGCTCCTCTCAGTGTTAATGCCCTTGTCTTGAGTGACAGAAGCTGTGCTCTGTAAAAGTAAAAGTGGAAATTCAGGACCAAAAACTAAACTCACGCTCTTGGCATTCAGAATTCTGCTTAATCTCTGATTTTGTCCTGTGTGGTAGCTTATTGGGACTGTCTTAGGATTCTTTTTCTGGTCTGTTTTTAAGATGCTAGCTTTAAGAAGAAGGTCTGCAATTGTGATGCCTGGCTTAAAGACCAGAGAATTCCTTTTGCCAGTTCGGACTCACAGCTTGGTGATCTTTCAGGAGACTCTGAAGAAGGATCACAGACAGTAGGTTTTTCTTCATTTTAATTCTGTGTTTTAAAATTGAGTTTATAATGATGAAGCACATAATCCTCATCCAGAGAAAGAACTAATTTTGTTTGAATATAGACTAAAGCATAAGTCCAACAACATGGGAAATGGGGAGCATAGAGTATACAAACCACTGTATCACCACCCTCAACCCCAACTCCCTCAAGACCAGCACATCACCTGGTGGGAGTGAAGGCACAACTAGTATTGGAAAGGGGACCAGGTCTCAATGAATGCCTGCAATGGAAAGAGTGAGAAAGGAAAAGCTTTAAATGAAAGCAAGCTTCTTAAGTGAGGAGCAGATCCTGCAGAAAGCACAAGGAAAGAGTGAGACATTGGGAGGGATAGAAGTGAGAGACAGGGGGAGAGGAAGGGAGTAAATAGAATTGGGTAGGAGATTGAATCTGCTCAAGGGCCTCCCTCAAATCCCGGCCTTGTGGCCAGTGCTGATGAGTCTAGAAGACCTACCTGCCAGTGTGACCTCAGGCCTCAACCTTTTTAGCCTCAAGTTCCTTAGCAGCTAAGGCCAGGACTTTTTAAATTACCCCGGGCTTCTTAATTATAAATTTAAAATTATGTGATGTCATTTACTCTATAATCACGTATGATGTTAACTGAAAATAAGATATTCTCTGCTAAATTACATGTTATGTATAATGCTACATTTTTATTAACAAATGTGATATATTTTCTGTTATAGAAATTAATTTGTATCTTTCTCTGGTTCTTCTTTCAGGCTGAACTAACCCAAATAGACTGGAACAACAGTGCACCAGCCACTATGGAATCTGAGGTGCTCCCCCTGAGCAAAGGCTCACTCTATTGGATTCAGCTCAGCCCAGTATTTACCCACAGGCTGCTCAACGTCTTTTCCCAATTCTAGTTGATTTCTTCTACCTTCACCACCCATGCTCTCCCCCAGCCCTAGTGAAGCTGCTTTCTCAGAGGTCGCTGCCACTTCACTGACAAATCTAGTGAATGGCTTTTCCTCTTTCTAGCCACCTTCTCTTTTTTTAATCCCTATCTGACTACTTTTTGGTTAAGATTTACCTCATTCCTGGTCTTTTTGGGGGCTGTGTGGAAGTGAATTTTCACACAAAAGCCTATCTCTTTATATTCTCTCTTTAAACAATCTTTTTAAATCTCAGGACTTTAACTTCTAGCTCTATGACTATAATTGCTATACCTTTATTTCTCATCTTGACCTTTCTTCTGAACTCCAACCTTCATTTCATCTCCTGACAGAAGACTGAGACAAGCATTTTAGACATAGCCAATATGCACCTCTGCTTTGCTTTATTATGTTGTTTTTCAGTCATATCCAACTCTTCTTGACCCCATTTGGGATTTTTTGGGCAAAGGTACCGGAGTGATTTGCGATTTCCTTCTCCAGCTTATTTTACCGATCAGGAAACTGAGGCAGACAGGATTAAATGCCTTGCCCTTAGTGTCTAAGGCTAGATTTAAACTTAGGAAGATGAGTCATCTTGACTCTAGGCCTAGAGATATATCCACTGTGTCACCTTAGTTTGCCCTTGCTTTACTATTCATGTTTGTCATAAGGTGTTTTTTTTTTTTTCTTTCTATAGAGAGGAAGTGAGTAGGAAATACTTGTTAAATTAAAAGGGTTTTAAAACAATATTTTTTTCTATCTCTATAAAGTAAAATCTTGACATTTTGATATGGTACTGAATAAGTATATTAATTTAGGTAGAATTGTCATTTTTTTAATATTAGCTCAGCCTACCCATGAGCACTTGATATTCTTCCATTTGTTTAAATCTAACTTTATTTGTGTGAAAAGTGTTTTTTAATTGTGTTTTTATAGTTGCTGGCTTTGTCTTGGCTGGCAAACTCCCAAATATTTTATGCTATCTACAGTTATTTTAAGTGGGATCTCTCTATCTCTTGCAGCTGGACTTTGTCAGTAACATATAGAAATGCTGATGCTTATGTGGGTTTATTTTATATCTTGCAACTTTGCTAAAATTGTTGTTTCTGGTAGTTTTTTAGTTGATTGTCTAGGATTCTCTAAATATATCATCATTTCATCTTCAAAGAGCTATAGTTTGTTTTATTACCTACTTTAATTCCTTCAATTTCTTTTTCTTCTCTTACTGCTAAAAGCTAACTTTTTTTTTAATAGCTTTTTATTGACAAAACATATGCATGGGTAATTTTTCAACATTGACCCTTGCAAACACTTCTGTTCCAAATTTTCCCCTCCACCCTTTCCCCTAGATGGCAGGCAGCCCCATACATGTTAAACATGTTAAAGTATATGTTAAGTACAATATATGTATACATATTTATACAGTTATCTTGTTGCACAAGAAAAATTGGATTTAGAAAGAAGGTAAAAATAACCTGGGAAGAAAAACAAATGCAAGCAAACAACAGAAAGAGTGGAAATGCTATGTTGTGGTCCACACTCATTTCCCAGTGTCCTTATGCTGGGGTCAACTGGTTCTGTTCATCACTGATCAATTGGAACTGATTTGGATCCTCTCATTGTTGAAGAGAGCTGCGTCCATCAGAATTGATCATCATGTAATATTATTGTTGAAGTGTGTAATGATCTCCTGGTTCTGCTCATTTCACTTAGCATCAGTTCATGTAAGTCTCTCCAAGCTTCTGGGTATTCATCCTATAAAGCTAACATTTCTAGTACAATATTGAATAATAATGGTGATAATGAGCAATCGTTTCATCCCTGATCTTTCTGGAAATGTTTCTAAGCTGTTCCCCATTACCTATAATGCTTGCTGATGGTTTTAGATAGACACTACTTATCATTTTTAAGAAAAACCATTTATTCCTATGCTCTCTCTAGTATTGGTTTAAAAACTTCTTGTAAGATTTTTCTTCATCTACTAGGATGTCCTAAACCAAACTTAAACTTATTTCTCCCTCCTATCACTGTTTCTGTTAGATACGTCTGTTCACCCAATTTCCCTTTTTATCTTTGCCCCTTGTATCTCACGAAGGCCTTCTGATTTCATCACCACAGCATATTCTGCATCATCCCTCTACTCCCATCCTAGTTAGAAAAAGTTCTTATTATCAGCCAACTGAACGCGAATTTCCCATCTCCCCTTCATCTGTGCTACAGCCCAGCCTTTCTCCATATCCCAGAAGCATCTCTTTATGCCTAGATCTCATTGTTCTGATAATGGCTGCACTCAGTTCCAGCATTTGTGCCCAATGGGCAAGGCTTTCTATCCTGTGGCACCCACTATTCTCTCTTTCCAGCTTTGCTTTGTTACTCTTTCTTACACTCTGCTTCCCCTTAAAGCCAGACTTGAGTCTAAACTTGAAAATGTGCATCGTGCTCTCCCAGGTGCCTCGAGTTCTTGTACCTGTAATGCTTGCCCTCTTCCTCTAGCCCACATCAACTGCCACCTCTTTTTATATACCTTCCCTGATCCCTTTGATCAGTGATGACTTCACCGTATCACTAAGGGCACTTAGACTTTCATGGGGCAGTGGATGACTTATTTTTCTGCTAGACTCTATCTAAATTTGTAGCATCATCAACAGCCAACAGTAGTGACTTGATAAATGTTCATTGTTGTTTTTCCTCCTCTACTTAAATACAGATTCAAGCCAATGATATTTTCTTCTAAAAAACCTTTCTTTTCTTTTTTCCTCAGCTTTTAAAGAGAATACACACACTATCAAAGCTGCTTTCCAATCTTCAGGTAAGCATGGGTATTTAGAAAAGGCATAATTAATATAATTAATCCAAGAGAAGCCATAGTTTTTAATCATTTTTTGGTGACAGAAACCCTATCTTGTTTAGCGGAGGCCTCTGCTGTCCTGAGTCTCTCTGACATGACTTTGTGCTGGGTCTTTCAGGCAGTGGTTGCTCAGCAGGACAGCTACATTGAAATGCAGAGGGCCACAATCCTGGACCGAGAAAAGCAATGTAGACTGCAGTCAACACGTGGAAACTTCCTGTTAGAACAAGAGAAACAGCGGAACTTTGAGAAGCAGAGAGAAGAACTCGCCAATGTACAGAAGCTTCAGAACCAACTCAAGCAGGAACAGCAACGCTGGGAGCGTGAGCGCAGCCGGCAGCAGAAAGAACTGGAATACACTGAAGCCCGGCTGCAGGAGCGGGAGAGTGAGTCCCAACAGTTCAGAGAGCGGCTGACCCAGGACAAAGAGGAACTGGACCGGCAGCGTGAGGCCTACCAGCATGACCTGGAGAGGCTCCGTGAGTCCCAGCGAGCTGTGGAGAAGGAAAAGGAGCGGCTTGAACTTCTGAAAAAATTAAAGAAGCAGAACACCATGCCTGGCACAATACCTCCCGAAGGGCTGGAGGTGAGGCACTCATGTTCTTTTAGAGGGTTTGGTTTTGAGTTGAGAAGACTTGGGAAGAGGTAATTCTTCATACTGTTCTTTGGCTGAATATTGAACTTTTTCTCTTCAGGTACAGACAGAAATTTCTGGTTTTGACAATAGAATTACTTTGGTGGAAAGAAGTACTAAAACTGAATCTATTATGAAATTTGAAAAGTCATACTATATGTATATTTAAAAAGGTTAATTGCGCAAGTTCAGGATAGAGACTAATTGCTATTTCCCATTGTTGACTCATTGATCTTTTGATGTAGGGTAGTTTTTAAATCCTTACCTTGTCATCCAATGTGTCAGCCAGTCCTTCTAGCTTTTTGTCATATGTATATATCTGATGTGACTTTATTCAAGTTGTTGATGAAGATATTAAATAGCATATATCCTTGGGCCCCACCACCGAAAACCACCTTCCATAAAATTCTTTGGGCCCAGCCACTCAGCCAGTTCCAAATCCATGTACTTGTATCATCACTTGCTTTGCTAAATATCTAGTCACACTGTAGCTGCCACATTCCCTTGTTTTATCAATTTAGTAACAATGGGATACAAGGAAGTAGGTTGTTCTGCTCTAAGGGCAAACACATGACTGCCCACAGCAGTGGCTGCCCACCTTTCTTTCATGAGCAGATCAAGCTTAGAGGGGATCTGCCACACTGTTGCTTTGTGACCATACTTTCCTTTTCTAAATGTACATTAACCGTCAAATTAATGTGGTGTAAAATTTTATCATTAATTTTGTCATTTGGCAGACTTGTTTGCTAGTGAAGGGATTCATGTTAAGATCCCTTCTAGCTCAGGATCAGTATGGTTTCATGACAGAAAAGCTGGCTTAAGAAAGAAGTCCTAAGTAATAAGAGATCTGGAAAATGAATCACAGAATCTTAAAGTTTATTAGTCAACAATTATTGAAGTGAACCAGAGCATAGTCTGAATGTCCTGAAGAATCCTAGGGGAAAATTCTCTTATCCAAAATTTTGGAGTGTCTAGCCCCTGAAAGGATACAAATCCTGGTCCCTGTCCATCGCTTCAGTTCAGGAAAGAGGACATATACTCTAGAAGCTGTACTACCAGGTATTAGATGGAGAGGTTAACTGCCACTCAGAAGAGCTGCAGGGATTTGGGGTTCTGCCTTGAGGCAGCCTTTCCTGATGTGCTGGGGATGGCCCTGATTGCTCCGGCTGAGTCAGTGGACTTTTCTCTTGTAGGGCCACGCCCTGAGCACCTCCTCGAGTTTCAACGGTGAAGGCCTTGAGGGGGCTGTGCAGCTGGCCAAGCCCCTAGTGAGGACCAGCACCCTGCTGTGCAGTTCTGACTACGTGGAGCGCCCCGAGGTGGTTCGTCGGGACAGCACAGCCGCAGAAGGTCGCCTGGTGAAGAGCGATGTGCCGATCCAGCTCCTGAGTGCCACTAACCAGATCCAGAAGCAAGCTGCCGTCCAGCAGCAGATCCCCACCAAGCTGGCCGTGCTCACAAAAGGGAGTAAAGAGAAAGGGGGGAAAAGCAAAGCCTCCCAGCGCTCCGACAGCTCCAGTGAGTGTTGGTATCCCGCCCCCTCTCCTCCCAGTGCTCTCAGAATGTACAGAGCACAAAGCCCTTTAGACAGTTTGGGCAGCCTGGCGGGAGGGGGATTGGGCTCCCTGTTGGTGACCCCAGCTGGTGACTAATACCCGGTGTCCTCTTCCCCACTGAACCTGAGGAGGCTCATTGGCCATTTTCCTGGGGTAGAGGAGGAACCAGTCACTATTGGGCAGTGAAGTAGCTGGAGAAGAATTGAAAATCATTGTGATTGTTGAATATAGTTAATTGGGAATCTTGATCAGTAACAGATTGAAATAGGCTTATTCTTTAAAAGAAGAGCTTTGAAGAGAAAAGGGAACCTTTTAACCTGGTACCCTACTAGGTTCCCCATTTAGAGATATCTCTTTTTTTTGTCTTGATCACTAAGAAGGAGGGGGAGGTATTTGTAAGAGTGGGAAGTCCTCAGACAAGCTAACCTAAGTCTCAGGCACTGAATCAGCTTTTACAATTGTAAAAATAGAAGCTAAAGCTATATTTGTCACTGAGATTTAATTTAAGGTTGTGATCTCTGCCAGTGAGAGGCAAGACTAAAGCCACAATGTGGCTACTTTGTGAAAGCCTCTCCTGAGAATTCCTCCTTAGCTGTGTTCCAGACAGGCCGGCTCAGGAGGCTGCCTTCTCCGTGGCCACAGGGCAGAGTGATGCCTCTTGGCTCCTGGCCAAGGTCGGGCCCCTGAGCAAGTGTGGCTGGGCTGATGCAGCCCTTGTCTTGTGGTTCCCCAAGCAGAGTTGGATTTAGTGGGGTCAGCTCACAAATGAAAAAGAAGATGATAGCCTGATCTTCCCTCCCATTGGGGAGGCAGCCTGCGGAGGAAGCCCTGGCTCATAGCTTCTTGTTCCTAAGGCTTTTGTCTCATTTGAGACATGCATAAGGTAGATTGTTAGGATACAATTACTGCTGGTGGTGAGGAGAGGAATGGCAAGACTGTGTCCCCCAGAAACCAGAATTGAAAGACTATAACAGAGTAGCTAGGTGGTGCAGTGAGTAGAGCACCAGCCCTGAATCAGGAGGACTTGAGCTCCTTAACACTTTCTAGCTATATGACCCTGGGCAAGCCTGATTGCTGGGGGGAGAAAGGGAAAGAAAGACTACAACAGCCACCAGTAGGTTCCAGCACAGAACTCTAGTCCAGGGAACCTTATATGCTTTGTCTTATGCAAGTGAGACAGATTCAGGAGGGGCTTCTGCAGTGGGTGAATGACTCCTGACTTGGCCTGGTGGAATATGGCCTCATGGATGGTGAAAGGAGCTACATGTGCTCCCTTTCTTCCACCTCGGCTTGGGTGTGGCAGAGAGTCATTGAAAGGGTTCCCATCTGGTCTTCATGGAGCCCTAGCCATGGGAGGCCAGGAAGGGCGGAGGTCATCTGAAAGGGCCCCCCTGCAAATCCCTCTCCTTTTCCTCCCCAGCCTCCTTTGACCTAAAACAGCAGCTGATGCTCAGCAAGTTTATGGGCAAAGAAGAAAACACTATGAAAGCCCGCCAAGCCTTGGGTCCTGTCCTGATAGGCCAGAGCGTCATCGTGCATCAGGGTAAGGCCTTGGGGGAAGCGGCCGCGGGCTGATGAAGGTTTTCTGGGGGAGCTCCTGGGACAAAGGCGATTGCTGACTAAAGATCTGGTGTTTTTCAGAGTCAGACATCCAGACCTCGGAGATCTCTTCTCTGGGCTCAGGAAACATGTTCAGGCCGAGCAGCGCCCCGCACCTCTCGCCCCCAATCCAGCCGCCCGTGCGGCCCACCTCCGAAGACGACGCCAACAAGGAAGATGTTATCTTTTTTTGAACTGCTGTTGTGCAGGGTGCACCTGGTGCCATCCTCTTGGAGAGCGTTTCCATGGAGTCTCCAGGACAACAAGAGGGCCAGTGCTGATTGGCGTCTCTTGTCATCTCCAGAACGACATCCGCTTCAGATGAAGCCAGGTTTTCTTTTACATGGTCAGCTCCCACCTGGGGACTCCACAGGGGTCATGGGGACAACGTGGGCACCCGCTTGTCTCTTTTTCAGGCAAAACCACTATGGACTCGAACATGGCCTGGGTGTCTCAATTCCAAATCTATGGATATGTTGCCATCCACCATAATATGCTCTTTTTGGTGAATTTGCAGTGATTCCCTGATAAAGTTTTTAATCTCTTTTTTTTTTTTTTTTTTTAGAAAAAAGTTTTAATTGGAAGTTGAACTATAAATGAACTAAGGAGCTATTCTAAATAATAGGACCCCATTTGAATAAGAGAGAAATCTATTTTCAATCTGGTTTTACAGAGCTGGTGGCCATTAGATGTAGTTTCAGAAAACAGTTAGGTCCTGGGATTCTCGGCCTGTGCGTGAGCTGGCAGGCGGATCTGGAGTACAGGAGACCAAGTAATAATTTTAAGGCCCTGGAGGCCAACTTAGGAAATGTGTCCATTCTGGGAGAGGTGGTGCTAGCAGCCCACCTTCTTGACTGCCCAGACAGGTTGTCAATGCTGTCCATCTTCGGAAAAGGAGCCTTAAGCTCGTCTCTGCTTCTGAGGCTTTGCTGGGTGTGGTGTAGATTCCCAAAGCAAATTATTTGTTGGTTCATAGTGAACCTAAGATTGGGATATTTTCCTGATCATTGATGAAGATGCTAAATCTAAAAAAAGTTATTAGCAAGGTTGAGAGTGCAATAGGTTACTGTCTTCAATAATCCTTCTGTAACGTGACTGAGGTTGTTACAGCGGGAGCCCTGCCAGCGGTGGCGTTGGTTACCATGCAGGTGGCTGTCTCCACAGATGAGCAGCAACATCTAGACACATGTAACAAAATGGAGTTCTCATTGGCAAATCGTTGTATTATTACTTTGGAATCTCCTCATTCTGAATTTGATATGGTGAAGAAAATGAACTTGGCTGTTCAGACAGCAGTGTGTGTTTATGGCAGCATGGCGCCGAGTCCTTGTTGGGGGGTTCTGATTGTCACGGACTCCACAGTAGGGGGACAATGCTTCTGCAGATGAATGCCTGGGGTTTACCTGAGGCGGAGCTGGTGTTGTCCTGGGAAGTGTAGAAGCTGCAGGTCCTCAGCAGGTAGCATAAGGCAACCCGGGGAAACCGAGCTCTTGGGCCATGAAGCTGCTTCTTAGCAACAGCAACTTCTTTGTGTGTCCCATCCTCCACCTTTGCCCCCTGGAGAAGCAGAATGTGTGGGTTACATACCGGGCTAGTCGTCCTTAGGAAGTGACCCGGTCTAGCTCTGAAATGGGGACAAATGCTTTTTTTTTTTTTTTTTTTTTTTTTGTATTAGTCTTAGAATATTGTCGTTAAAGATGAATAGTTAGTAATAGCTGAACAAAGCGGCAGGAAACAAAGAAACATTTTGTTTTGATTCTCAGCGGTTAAGGAGCCATGTAACCAATACATACTCTCTCATCTGTCCAAAAGAGCTGGCAAATGATTTGAAGTCTCCTGTAGAGAGAATCTGGGTGCCAGGAAAGTGTTGGTGGCTAGCATAAAAATGATGCTATTGGGAAAGGTGATTTACAGTAAAGTGCTGTTGGTGTGAAGTTCTTTCCTCTCTTCGTAGTTTGTAACTGGAAGTGACCAGAAACACATTAGCTCAACCTCACCAGTGAGGAAACTGGCCAACACTGGGAGTAAATAGCAGAGGCTAGATTTGAATCAAGTGTCTCTCTAAATTAATCCCAGCTCAGTGTCATGGAAATGAAACTGTTTGCCTATGGTTCTTTTGGACACCTGAGGAGAAAATACCTTTAAAATCTAATGTTTGGGGGGGGGGGGGTTAGACATCATTTCTTTCGGCTTCCATCTACAGCCGTATTGCAGCTTTGGCCCAAACTCTGGACTTGCAGATGCCTCCTCAGAGGGTCTGGTGTGGGACTTGCCAGGCTGATGGCTGGCTATTCTAGCTTTGGGGGGTTTGGACTGTAATCTGTCATATCCAGGGAAGAGTCCCAACTCATTTCCCCAGACCTCCAATTTAAGGACAACTGAAGAGTTTAATCACTGTAATTGTCAGCCCACAATAAAAGTTGTAGGCCCTATGGCAGGAGCTCAATTCATCTTTGGAACAATTATGTTTCCGGCAAGTCCAGGCTCCTCTGGGGCCTGATGAAGGTCATATAAGCGTCTACTGTCTCCTTATTATCAACCCATACTCAAAGGGAAGTCCAGCCCTAAACACGCATGCACATGGGTTCCACAATAGATTTGTCAATGGAGCTGGGAAGAGATCTTTCAGTTCTTTGAATCAAAATCAGATTCACAAATTCAGTTGTTCAAAGCCAGATAGGCTAGATAATAGGAAAGAAGTTGCTTCCAGAAGGGGCTCCTTCTAGGGCCTAGTCGGGTTCCTCTGTCTCCTTACTACAAGGGGGACGTGGTCAGGTGCCTGCTGTCCAGGTCCTGTCCTGATTGAGGGGTTCTGCCATTGATGCTGCATCTAGGCCCCATGGAAGGTGGGGAGAAAGCGGGCCAGAGAAAGGAGAGCTCTTGGTGCCAGAATGAGGTAGTCTGTCTTTCCTAAAGCATCCTTCGACTGTAGTCCCTTTTGTTCCCTGTGGTTCTGTGGACCTCCCCTCCCACCCCCCACATAAGGACTGGGTGGCCCTTGTGGTCTTGCTGCATCTACCAGCATGGCACCATGAAGAGATCTTCTTCCCCCAGCACACCTGAGCTTTACCTGAGAGGGCAGGGAAGTGAGGTTCTGCTTTTGCTGAAACTTTCCCCACATGAACTTGCAGAAGGGACCAAAAGCAGAAACCTTCTTCCTTCTCACCTTCACTCTAATAAGGGAAACCTTTCTGGCACTTGGAACATTGTTTGCTGTCAGCCCAGAAATGAGTCCCTAACACTTGGGATCTTGTCTCTACCTATCTCCTCTCCTTAAAAGAACGATTATACAATCATGAGTCAGCTTTGATTTCAGTTTGTTACGGGGACAGGTCCTGCCCAGCAAGTGAAGTTCTGAGAGAGAAAAACTGTTTTTACCATTTTAAAAAACCCTTTCTATCAGTGATTCTCATTGCCCTTTGAAATATATGTACTACACATTAAATTTCATTGTGCCATGTTTATAATCAGTGTTTTATATTTTTTGTACTGAAGTATTTGGAGCACTTTAGAAATGTTTACTTTGAATTTGATCTTGGAAGGAAAATGACTTGTCTGTAATTCTGTTGCTGCGCTCACGTAATAATTCTTTACTGAGCTGTGATAGTTTGATGCTGTTTAGTTTTAGTTCCAGTCTAGTGACTTTGTGATCTCGTGAATAATCATGATAGGAGGTTCAGGGGATTTCAATCCAAACCTCCAAGAGGATTGTCTTTTTCCCTGAAGTTAAGGAGATTTCTCAGTTCTGCTAGAAGGCACGGTTGTAAATAGTCATGTCCCTGCCAGTGGTATCCCCATCACTTCTTGTTAGTATCTAATTTTATTTGTAAAATTGATGGTTAAGCACATGTTAATACATCTGTTGACTCGTGCACTTCGTTAATTGTATTGTGATCTTAGGTTCACCTCCTGGTTTGTTGTTTTGTTTTGGGGTTATTGTGGGTTTTTTGTTTTTTAATAATTTTTTTTATGCTGGCTCTTGACAGCATGATTTCAGAACAACCTTGGAACCCAAGTACTGATTTCTAGCAATAAAAAAAAAAATTACTAAAATAAGTTCTGTGTCTCAAGTTAAAATGTGTTTGAGTATCAGTTTCATATTGCTCTGAAAGACTGGCTTTGCCAAGGAATGGTTGAGCTTGTGGTCTCAACTGGATTTAGCTGGGTAGAGAGCTGGGATTGCACACTCTCATGGTGCTATAGGCTGCCTCCAGCTTGTCCATCCTCCATTCCCTCCCGGTCTGGGATGGGATGCATTTGTGATCAGTGCAGACACAAAAGTTTTCCTTTGAGAGGCTATTTTAAGGTAGTGACAAAGCTAGAATACTGCACCTCCAAACTTGGGCAAATCTATTTTCTCCTTTTTAATTAACAAAAAATTAATTCACCCACACACATCCCAGGGGAAAAAAGAAAACTTATGAAAGCACTCAAAACAAATTTCTACCTTGAGCCCCATTCTGTTATGGGTGTGTTTATCACCTGGGTCAGGAGGTGAGCAGCAGACTTCTTCAGTACTCTGGAAACACACTTAATTATTGTATTGATTAGAGTTCTTAAATCTTTCAAATTTGTATTTCTTTGCCTGTTATTATTTTCTAAATGTTCTTAAAAAATCATTTATTGATTGCCTTCTGTTGGGTCCTGTATAAGGCTGTACCTAAGGTATGACCCCTGCTACCATACATGTGACAATTACATATTGGATACTTAAATAGATGAATGAATTTGGGGCTGGGGACTTCTTCACTACCCACCCATACCTTATAATGTGAAGTTTGTCCTTCCATAACCTCTTCCCAATTTAGTGGCACTGGAAGTCTCCAGGCTTTATGATGACTATTCCATGAGCCATCACTGTGCTATTCAAGCCTGATTGAATTCTAATAGTGCTCCGACCTTAGGCCACTTTGATGGGAAGATTTTATCTTAGATTTGGTGAAATTCAATAAAAGTGAAATAGCTACTGTATTGTAATAATGAAAGCTGATGTTTATGTTTTACAAACTGCTTGATATTCACTCATTAATTGATGTCTCTACATCAATTATGCTCTGGCAATATTTGAGCGTTATTGTCCCCATTTTTTAAAAAGTACATTTACAGAGAAATCATTTTTAAAATGAGATTCACATGCAAAACTCAGCCATTAAGAAAAGTCAAATGACAAGACCAAAACACTGTGCCTCCTTCACAAGTACTATCTGCCAGTGATCAACTACAAGTCCTATTGGGATATAGTTTATATTTTAATGGGTATAATGTCTTAGTTTAAAACTTCTAATTGGTTCAGTGTGTCGCTTGTGATGAAATAATAAAAAAAATCAATGCTGCATTTGGATTTGTGAATCTAGAAACTATCACTTATTTACTTGCCCTTTTACAACATAATTTATACCCCTAATTTCAAACCCAAATCCAGCATTCTTTGATACTTCAAGCCTCTCAGTTTTGAAGAAGGAAAATAAGACTCAGGGACCTCCATTGGGGGATTGCCACACATAAGCACAACTACATAAAATCAATGACAATATTGGATGAGAAGTAGCTAAAATGAAAGTTTGTTCAGGGAAGGCTAATAAATTGAAGAAACAAACACCTTTCTAGAAGCCAGCCCGGCACCTTTGAATGGGGAGGATAGGGGCTCAGCAAGGAGTGAGTGTTAGAGATCTTACATCAAACCAGATATTAATGACTTCATGTGGGGGAAAGTATAGGGGACCGGGCATAAAAGGCAAAAGGAAAGTACCATGCCTGTGGCTCTTGCTAGTGGATAAGGGTCCTTGTAGGGGGGAAAACTTTAGTCTTTATGCTAAAAAGATAGCTGGGAAACAAAGCAGAGAACCCACAAAAAGGACCAGGAACCCCTGCATTATCCTCTCAGGAAAGCAGCCCATCCATGGTGCTCTGGCATAGGCTGAACCGGATTCAAGGAGCAGTTTGGGGACATCAGGCCCCCAAAACTAGCGTGCTCTCCTGTTTTGAGACAAGGTTCTGCTAAAACATGAGAGTTTAATAACATGAAGCACAGCCTCACTTTCCTCCTCTGTAAAGTGGAGGGGGTTAGAGCTGTATGTGTAAATGTCAGCTGATTAAGGAAGACGCATCTAGGAACACATGGCCCCTACATGGGCAGCAGGCTGGGCCCAGTGTCTTCAGCCATGGGACTGCTCTGCTCTGAAGCGCCTCCCCTCTAAACTCAGGAGCTCGTTAGCTCTAGATTGCAGGCTAAATTATAGGAGGAAAGAAGTGCTTTCAGGTTTACAGATTATCTCACCTTATTCATTGAACCCTATGTGTCAGAAGCTATGATTATCCCCATTTCTACAGGTTTGATAACTGAGGCTCAGAATCTCTGATTACTGTCAGAAGGGGGAGAGGGCTGGAGGGAAGATAGAATTTGGAATTCAAAAGTTTTTAATAGCTTGAGCAGGATGATTTCAGAGAGGCCTGGGGAAAGTTATATGAACTGATGCTAAGTGAAATGAGCAGAACCAGGAGATTATTGTACACGGCAGCAAGATTATAAAATGATCAATCCTGAGGGACATGGCTCTCTTCAACAATGAGATGACTCAGACCAATTGCAATGATCTTATGAAATCAGCCATCTATACCTAGAGAGGACTGTGGGAATTGAGTGTACACCATAACAGACCATTTTCACTTGTTTTGTTATATTTATTTGTTTGAATATTATTTTCCTTGTTTTATTTCCTTTTTGATCTGATTTTTCTTGTGCAGTAAGATAATTGTATAAGTACATATGCCTATATTGGATTGACATATTTTTACCACGTTTAACACAAAAAAAAAAAATAAATATTGGGGGAAAAAAAGCTGAGCGCAGAGGTTGTTTGTCCTGGGGATCCAAAATTATCAACAGTGTGAGGTGATATTCAAAGTGAGGACCAGGCCTCCGATTCCCTGTACAAGTAGATTTGCTGGAAATTTGAGTTTCTTAAGAGCAGTGGTTGTGGACTGAAGCACATTTAGTTTTTAAGTGGGCATCATGTGTACACAGGAATGGCTGAAGTGTTTTCACACTGCCTACTCACCTATACAATCTATGCCATGAGAATAAATGCCACCTCCAAGACACATTCCAGCTTTAAGTAAGCCTTTTACCAACCAGGGTGGAGTGACTGTCACTTTATCATAGAAACTTCTTTCCTTCTGAGATGCTTTAATCAGTAGGTGTGCCAACCTGACCAGCTATGCTGAATGATCTCATGTATGTTTGTCTCTGCAAATCTCAAAATAAAGTGGGATTTTAAGACTGATCTTTGGAGAACTCCCAGTTAAGGCCTTTGATTCCACCTGGGTAGCCCCGCCCCTCTCAGTTCAGTGAGTTCACTTGGGACTCAGTCAGTTCACTTGGGACTCAGTCCTCTGCAGCCATGAGGTGACCTAACAGCAAAACTGAAATTTATTTTTCTTAACCTGCTGCACTGAAAGGCGGTCGGGACTAAGGGAACATGAAGTGCCAGCCCTCTTCTCTTATGACTTAGTTTTATTAAGGCAACTTTGAACTTGACAAACTATAGATTAAAAACATGTTTTAAATTTTAAATAAATGACAATAATTTTTAAATAAATGATGCAATTAATAATTAAATGTTAATACAAGAATAAAAACTCCAAATTCCAAGAAAATATTACAAGTCAAAGAACTAAAGACAGAAAACTGTCAGGAAAGACTTTTGCTTAAACAGCTGACTACAAAGTCTTATATTACCAAAAAAAAAAAAAAAAAAAAAACGGGGGGGGGGGGGGAGGAAGAATCTTCATTGCCTGATCTTGGAAAGCCACACAGATTCTAAAGATGCTTCTAGCTAATTTTCCCATCCCTGAAGTCAGCTGTCATTTCACAGCCCCGTCTCATTTTAGATCTAAAATAGGACTCTTCAGCTTGGTAATTCACCACATTGACCAGGAGGCTCGACACTGGTCAGCATTCTTCACCAACCAAAATCCAATGTGGACAAATGTGTCACAACTGGCAAAGCAGATTGTGAAGAGGAAGGGGCTTGGCCCCTGAGGGCAGAAATGTAATTGGGACAGCAATGACTACCACCTCCTCGACTTGGGCAGGAAGCTGTGAACATGTCCCTTAAAAAGTCCTCTCTGCTTGACCTACTGCCCTCCTCATCTTTTAACAGGAAGGAATGATCAGTGACTATGATCACCATCTTCCAGAGGCTGTGATCACTGCCATGGGAGTCTCTTCTTCCCTCCATTCACCCAAATGGGCTCCTGTATCTGTCCCAAGGCTATATAACCAGCATCAGTCAAATCACTTGCTCATTGGAGGGCAGGCCCCCTTTGCCCCTGTGACCCCAGAAGCCGCATCTGTAACAGATGCCACCCTGCCAAGTGCCAGGTAGGACTCCAGGTGTGGACAGGACATTCCAAAGGCAACAACACTTGGCTGCCGAAGAGGATCCTCTGCAGCAAGAAAATGAAAGCAGACACCCAGGTCTCCTGTTGAGAATAAAAGGCATCATGTGGTTAATGGCTAAGTAATGAGAGGTTATTGGGGGGGGGGGGGGAAGCAGGAGAGAAGGAACCAGTTATTTTAAGTTAGATTCTACAAAACAAATTGCAGTTAGGACCAAAGGAATGGGCTTTCTCCTTTTAGTAGGTGTAGGTAGGTGTTTAACTCAAAAAGCAATGATTAGGTGCACAGCATGCAGATGCTAAAATATACAGAAAATGGCTTAGCTCCATCCTTTCCTTTAAGGAAAAAGCTTGTGTTTTTCAAAAGAAAATTAAAAATAATTGCCCTTGGCCCTGAGAAGATCAGATCCCATCCTTCTCTGACATAAAATAATTCATTTATGTATTATATGCTGGAAGCATATTAACTTTCTCTAATGCAATTTGTGGCTCACTAAGAAGTTAGAGATTCTACAAGGTTTTGTAAGGATGAATGTTGAAAATTACCCATGTATATATTTTGAAAATAAAAAGCTTTAATTAAAAAGTTGGAGGTTCTGTCTGAGACATGAGTAAGAATCGCTTCAAAGTTTTAAGGCCAGTGTATGTGAACACTTGAACTATGAAAAAGCCAGAGTCTCAGGGGGCACAAGGGCCACATCCAAGAAAATCCACTTTAAGGCCACAATGGCAGTGGACAAGCTCTGGTTATCACTGTGGCTGAACCAGACTGAATCTCCGTTTCTATCCACTCAGAATTCCCCACCATCTTCCATTCCTTCTCACTGCCTGAGCCTTATGATATTACTGAGGTTTCCTGTAAGGCAGATTTTGTCTCCTGAACCTGAAGAAGACATGTTGCAATACGATTAGATAAATCTGTCTTAGAGGAAGCTTCTACATGTGCAGTTTTACAAAGTGGTCTGAGTTATCGATGACATTTAATCTCAAAACCACACTTTAAAAATCCATAGCTAAGGAGAGCTAAATATAGTTTGGCAAACTTAAGTGAATGCAAAACCACAGCAGGAATTGAGAAAGTAGCAATTTGGGGAGAGTCTGGCAGTAGAAAGAGCCCATGTTGCCATCTTATTACAGGCCTGGAGTACCAAGGGCAACTCTAACCGATGCTTAACCAGGACAAAACGTAGTTTTTACCTTCCTCATCTCTCTCTGCCAGGGTGCTCTTCAAACAGACAGGTACTTCCAGGTGCTGACAAATGCCGTGGGGATAAGGGAGTAAGGCACGGTTGTGATGCTGCTCCAGGTGTCGGAGGAGGGATCGTAGCAGTCAAGGGTTTTGCAGCGCTGAGTCCCACAGTAGCCCCCCACCACAAAGAGTTTATTTCCGCAGGTGACTGCTCGGCAGCTAATCCTTCGGGCCGTCACATCCCCAAACTTGGACCACTGGAAGGTGTCGCTGTGGAAGCTGTAGGCAGAACTGGCCGAGAACTCCGTGTCGCCCCCAATCACAATTACCTGGCTGCCCAGCACAGCAGCTGCTGTGTATCTCCAAGCTTGGGGACAGGTAGTGGGCGCCGTCCAGCGGTTCTGACAGGGATCGAAGCACTGCACTTTGGGCAAGTGAATCTGGTTAACGCTGGTGCCCCCAAAGACAAAAAGCTTCTTCTTTGCCCCAACCACGGCAGCATTGCAGACCCCTTCCCGGAGAGGAGCCACCAATGTCCACTTGTTAGTCTGCGGGTCGTAATGCTCCACCTGTTTCAGGGAGACGGAGGGGGAGGCCGGGAAGGATCCACTCACAGCCGTG
The DNA here is from genome assembly GCF_048593235.1 of Sminthopsis crassicaudata. Lineage (NCBI taxonomy): Eukaryota > Metazoa > Chordata > Mammalia > Dasyuromorphia > Dasyuridae > Sminthopsis > Sminthopsis crassicaudata. Next base: position 45,927,176 of record NC_133617.1, on the reverse strand, counting down.
TGGCCCCCGACCACGTAGAGAGAATGCGCCAGCTCCGCCGAACCGTGGCCAAACCTGGCCACTAGCATTGGGGCGGCTTTGGCCCACTCGTCATGAAGGGTGTCGTAGACCCACACGTCTTTGGAGGCGCTGTTTTCAGAGCCCCGGCCCCCAGTGACGTAGACTTTGCAGCCGATGGCACAAGCACTGCATTCTTTGCGGGGACTAGGAATGTCTGTCCTGGGGATGATATCGCTGGTGGTCTGGTCGATGGTGTAAATCTTGTCACACATGAACGTCTGCCCCCCGAGCAGCAGCAGAGCCTGGCTGACTTTCCGGGGCCGGGCGCAGAAGCCCGTCACCAGCCCATCGTTCTGCAAGAGCCTCATTTTACAGCGCACGGCGTCTGCCACGATCTCCCCTCCCAGTTTGTGGCTCATTACTACCTCTTCCACAGCCACCTGGTTCTTCAGGTAAGCCTCGGGCAAAAGAGCCAGGCGCACGGAACGCAGAAGCTCTGGCAAGTCGTCTTGGCGGCCAGACAGGTCACATTTGATCCATCCGATGACTGCTTCATATACCAGGCTCTCCTCCTCCACTTCCAGGTCTTCACTCTGCACCAGCTCCAGCAGCCTTCCTTTGGGGAGTTTTAGGAAATCGTCAGATTTGTACAAAGAAGCAAAGTTGGCCAAAGCCATTCTCCAGGACAGCTCAAACAGCCGGTCGCAGTTAAAGGCGTCAGACAGGGCCAGCATATTCAGGCAGTTGGTGGGGTGCAGATTTTTCTCCAGGAAGGCTGCAGCTGCGTCCCGGATGTCGTGGAACTGCAGCATGTCCCCGGCCTCCAGGAGAGACTCGGCGTTCTCTTCATTGATGAGCACCCTCGCCGAGTAGGCGTAGTCCAGCAGCAGCTCCAACACCTCGGGGTGCAGCCGGTCTCCGAAGTCCACGTGGCCCTCCCTGCTCTCCTTCAGGCCCCCCCCAAACATGGCCTCAAAGTAGTAGCTACAGGAAGCCAGCACAGCGCGGTGGCAGTGGAAAACGCCGCTCCCGGCCTTGAGCACCACGTCGGTGAAGAGGCGCTTCTGGCGCAGCAAGTTCAGATGGGTCAGCAGGCTGTCGGCGTGGCCCGGCTTGTGGAAGATCTGGATGTTCATGGAGCCGGAGCTGGAGCGAGACTTCCGCGTCTCATGGCTGGTGACGGACATTTCTGCGGCACTCTGAAACAGGGGAGGAGCAGACAGCAGTCAGGCCCAAGGTGCGGGGGGAGACAGAACAGGAGCCCTTCTTCTCTCCAGGAAGTATTCTGTGACGGGTTCTATTTGATTCTAAAACAACTAGGACTATAACCTCATTACCACACCACAGGCACCTAATAAATGTTTGCTGACTACATGACCCGGCTCTGGGCCGGACGAAGTGGTAGATAACTGTTTATCTCCGGAGTGCCTAGTACTGGACTGACAGCTCCTTTGATCCTCCCCATCCCCGGGAGTGGTGCAGCAGTGATCCCCGTTTTACAAAGGGCGAAGCTGCCGGTCCCACAACTAGTGAGTCTCATCTCCAGCTTCCCCGCCTCCACTCTCAAACTCACTGGGTCGGCCTCTGAGAGCGCCTCCCAATTCTGCCCCTTAAGGAGGCTCTTCCCGGAGGTGGAGGAACATCCTGGGCCACGGAGGCAGGACCAGAGAGAGCCCACCAGGGGGTGTCGACTGGCTGGCCCGGAGGCACTGACCAAGCCCCGCTGGGAGGGGGGCAGAGCCTGGAGCTCTGAAACACAGAAACCGCCAAGAGCCGTGGGCCGGCTAATAATTAACTCCCTCTACAGGGGGAGCAGCCTTAGAAGCGGAGGCCCTGCCCCTCCCCGGACTTAAAAGGAGAGAAAGCCAAACACAGCGGCTGGAGTCAACTTTTAATCAAGCCTCCCATTCCCGCCCCACCCCCATCCAAGCCGGCTCGGTCTGGGCGCTAGCTCAGCAGGGCATCCCCTCTCCCAGGAGGGCCGGTCTGCTACCCACCTACCCCCAATCATCGGCACCCTCCGACACCCCGCCCACCACCCGGAACAGCGAACGCCCCTCCCGCGAGGCCCCGACATCCTCCTTCAGACCCTCGGCCAGCCCTCCGCAAGGCCTGCCTCATCCTCTCAGACCCGTAGATGCTCAGACACTATTACATCTCCCTAACATCCTCTTCCACACGCCCCCATCCCCAGACCCTCAGCCAGCCCTATCAGATCCCCCCAAAGATTCTCTTATCGGCCCTCCCCCACACAGACCCCCCTCCATTATCCTCTTTCAGACCAGCCACAGACCCTCACACCCTCCTCTGGCTAGACCCCCCCCCCCTACAGCCCTCCCTCAGCCGCCCCCTCCCCCAACACCTTCCTCCGCCGTTTTCCGCCTCAGACTCCTCCGGCTAGAACCGCCGCCCGACCTCTCCTCAAACCTCCGGGGAGTCTACAGTCTGACTGCGGCCATCAGAGAGACCCAGCGACCAGACTCCCGGCCCTCCCCAGGCTCTTCTCCCTCCCCCTCCCCCACTGGACATCCTCCGACACCCCATCAGTCCCCCCCTCCCTTCCAGGCCCCCCAGTTCCCCTGCCCTTCAGTCTCACCACACAACACGTGGTCCGGTCTAGCTCGAAGATTCCTTTTCCCCTGCACCCACCGAAGTCCGCGCTTACGAGCCAACGACTCCGCGACTCCAGGTCTCGGCCCTAGCTACACCTCCTCGGAGGCTGTCCCGCCCCCCGCAGTAAAGGCCAATGGCGGCCTGAGTCCTCCAGTATTGGTTTAGTTCCCTGATCCATATTGACCAATCACAGACCAAAAGCGCCTCCTGGGCCCCGCCCCTTACGTCATCAGTCTTGTACTAAAGAGACCAATCACGGAGGGGTAACTTGACCCTTGGTGAGAGTGACCAATCAGGAGCTAGTATACCTTTAGCTCTAGAATCCCGCCGAGCCTCTCGAGATCTCGTCCGCGCCGGGCCGGTCTTTGTGTCCTGGGGGTCTATGGGTCCGCTCCCTGGAGATGGAAGGGAGTCAGAGGCGTAAACTGAGGCCCAGGAGGGGAATGTAACTTACCCAACCCCCCCCTCCACCTCGGGCAGGTGCAGGATCTAATAATTGTAGTCGTGGCGCTTTACAACTCGCGTCCCCCACACAACTGCCTTAGGAGGTAGAACGCGGCTGGGCAGGATTCGAACTCCGATCTCTGTGACTCCTAGGCCAGTTCTGTCCCCTGCAGCACCTCAGAGCGGCAACGGAGGATACAGTCTACAGAAGGAATACATAGGGAAAGGGACCACCACGCATGAAAAAAAAAAAAAAAAAGCCTAGAATGCTTAGAATGGAAGAAAATTCATGAAGAGAACGAAAAATCCCTCCCTTATTTTTTTTTTAAAGAAAAAAGTGCAGGAAATGAAAACAAAATAAAACCTGCTTCCTAATAATGACAGCTAGGTTTGAGGTGTGCAAAAACACTGCATATGCATGTTCTTATTAGAGCCTTAGCACTGCTCTGGGAAATAGGAAAACAAGAGGAAATTAGGGAACTGTCCAGGCTCATCCTGCTATTCTATATCTGAAGCAGGATTTGAACTCAAGCCTCTGTGACACTGAATACTGAATTAACTCTATTACATCTGCTGCTTCTAGAAAGATCTTGGTTAGGAACCCTGAGGCACACCTAAAGGCACCCCCTGAACACCTTTCTCCTCAATCCATTTTTGTTGTTGTTGTTGCTAGAATGCTAGTTTCTTGAGATAAGACTGTAACCCTAGCAACACCCAATGCCTAGCGCTCTTAAAAACGTGTTAATTATCATCAGCATTCTTATATGTCACTAACGAAATCCAACAGAGCTACAGAGAGAAATTCCATTTAAAGTAACTACCGATAGTACAAAATATTTAGGGATCTATCTACCGAGTCAGAAACTGTATGAGCAAACTACAAAACGCTTTCCACACAAATTAAGTCAGATCGAACGTTGGGGGTTCCAGGCTGAGTGTGTGAGACAAGGCGCAGGTCTGTAAAAGAATTCACTCATCATCCATTCTGAGGAAAAAAAAGGAAAAAGCTTGTTTTTGGATCACTAAGGGAATGCCTCTCAGTGGACAAAAGCTCCAAGGTGAGATTAGAGAGTTCTGCATCTTGGTACAGCCAGAGTACTTAGTTTTATGATCAGAGTTAGGTCTTGGGGGCTTTTGAGACGATAGGGAAGCTGGGGTTTGAACGGGCTTCAGGACAGTTATAGAAAGTTTGGTGGTCGTTCAAATCTATAGAAGGCTTACTTGGTGGTACTTAACAGTAATTCAGTTCTATTGAAAGTTAATTAGTGGTACTTTAGTTCAGCTCCATAGAAAACTTGGTTAGTGTCAGCTGAACTCTATAGAAAGATTGATCAGTGGTACTTAAGGGGAGGGGGTTTATTTCTGGGGCGAGATAGGATTAAGGAACCTGGGTTCAAGGTGACTGACTTTTAGAAGAGAGAGGTTTCCCATGTCATTTCCCCCCTGAAACAAGCACCCCCAAATGCTTTGGGGGAAAAGGGACGAAGGTCTCATCTTCTGTAGCTTCTTCAAGCTGGCGAGGGTCGTAGAGATGTCCCTAGTTCATTTGGGGGTTCGTGTCAGGGGAAACACGGGATCTGAAGATGGCAGCCGCTGAGGCTAGAGGGTGTGTCTCCTTGAGTCCCAGAGTCTCCAGGCTGTAGAAGCAGTTGAAGGTTTGAAGCTCGAAGCTCAGAAGAGGCGTAATTTAGTGAGGACTCACTTAAGGGTTCATTTTCTCCACCTTCCCCAAGGCCTGGGGTCTCCAAGCAGTGTGGAGCTGGTAAGTGATTTTAAGGGCTTGGCTACAATTTGAGTCACCTGAGAGATAAAGGCTGGCCCGTTATCCATCTGTAAAGAGTTAGGCAACCCGAATCGAGGTATGATTTCCTTTAACAGGTGTTTAGATACTTCGTGGGCTTTCTCAGTCCTGCAAGGAAATGCTTCTACCCAGTTAGTGAATGTGTCCACGAACACTAGAAGCAACCTGAAACCTCTACAGGGAGGCATATACGTGAAATCTAGTTGCTAGTCCTTACCTCAGGATTCACCTGGGCACAAATTGGGCAGGCCTGGCAGACCTGCCTGATCGTTTCCCCCAGCTTAGGGCCAGTGAAAACGCATCCTACCAAGGATTGGAGGCACTCCTCCCCAGATGCGTAGCCTGGTGCAGACCAGAGATCAGTTTCCACTGATTTGCCTCTGGAACTAAGAGGTGTCTGAGGGAGTCTGGTACCAACCAGAGGGAGAAAGACTGTACCTCCTTTGTTCTGCCAGAGCTTTCTCCTGTGTGCTGTAGGAAGGAGTAAAAGACTCAATCAGCTGGGTGATTAAAGGTGTCAATAGAGGCGGAAGGGCAGCCATTTTAGCAGCTGCATCTGCCAACCTATTTCCCTTAGCCTGAAGTGACTCTCCCTTCTGGTGCCCTCTGCAAAATATAACCAAGACCTCCTTGGGTTCATGGACAGCTTGTAATAGACATAGAATTTCTCCTGAGTGTTTAATGGGAAAGTTTCTTGCTGTCAACAAGCCCCTTTCTTTCCAAATAGCTCCATGAGCATGCAAAACATGAAAAGCATATTTGGAATCAGTGTAAATATTGACTCTCATCCCCTTCCCCAGTTCTAAAGCCCTGGTTAATGCTATGAGTTTAGATTTCTGTGCTGAGGTGCCAGGAGGCAATGGCTTAGCTTCCAGGGTGCTATAAAGAGATACCACTGCATAACCCGCCTTTCTCTCCCCATCCTTGAGGAAGCTAGACCCGTCCGTGAACCATTCAGTGTCTGGGTTCTCAAGGGGAGTTTCCTTCAAGTCAGCTCTGCTAGAGTATACGGAGTCTATAATGTTCTTGCAATTGTGGACAATCTCTCCAGATTGAGAGACTTCAGGGAGGAGGGTGGCAGGATTTAAGGTGTGGCAGATTGGAAGAGTCAGCTCAGGGGTATCTAGCAGGAGAGCCTGGTATTTAGTCATTCTCCCACTTGAGAGCCACTGATGGCCTTTGGATTCTAGAATGCTTTGGATCCTGTGGGGGGTTAAAACCTGTAATGGTGACCCCAAGGTCAGTTTAGAGGCTTCCTCTATCAAGAAGGCTCTGAGACAGGAAGGCCATCCTAGAGAAACTGAGTCCAGCTTCTTTGAAAAATAGGCAACTGGCCTGGGATCTGGTCCCAGAGACTGAGTAAGGACTCCCAAAGCCTGCCCGCGCCTTTCATCTACATACAGAGAGAAAGGTTTCTGTAAGTCAGGCAAGGCGAGAGCAGGAGCAGAGGTTAACTTAGCCTTCAAGGTTTTAAAAGCATTGGCCTGCTCAGGTCCCCATTCGAGAGGAAGGTTACGGGGACCTTGAATAGAATCATAGAGGGGCTTAGCAATAATCCCGAAGTTTGGGATCCAGATCCTGCAGAAGCCTTCCATACCTAAGAAGGTTCTCAGCTGTTTCTTAGAAACAGGAGGGGGGATACTTAAGATAGCCTGCTTCCTCTCCTCAGCTAGAGAGTGAGAGGTGGGGGTGAGATTGTGACCCAAATATTTGACAGATTGGCAGGCAATGTGGGTCTTGGATAGAGACCCTGTAACCTCCTGAGGCTAAGAAATTCAAGGTTTTTACTGTCTCTGCCAGAGACTCCTCCCTAGTAGGACTGCAGAGCAAGATATCATCCACATATTGAATAAGGCTACCGCTAGGCAGCTCAAGATCTCTCAAATCTTTAGCTAAGGCTTGCCCGAATATATCTTGGAAACCTTGGGGTAGAACGGTCCAGGTTAGTTGACTAGGAAGTCCACCTGGCTTAGCCCATTCAAAGGCAAAGAGAAATTGGCAGTCTTCATGTAGAGGAATACAAAAGAAAGTGTCTTTCAAGGTGGTCTAAGTGTACCTGATCTAAAGCTATATTATATAGCAGCAGTCACCAAAACCATTTGGTATTGGCTAAGAAATAGACCAGTAGATCAGTGGAACAGATTAGATACAAAGGACAAAAAAGGGTACATCTATAGCAATCTAATCTTTGACAAACCCAAAGATTCCAACATTAGGGACAAAAATTCATTATTCGGAAAAAACTGTTGGGAAAACTGGAAATTAGTATGGCAGAAATTAGATATGGATCCACACTTAACACCATATACCAAGATAAGATCAAAATGGGTCCATGATTTAGGCATAAAGAATGAGATCATAAATAGATTAGAGGAACAGAGGATAGTCTACCTCTCAGACCTGTGGAGGAGGAAGGAATTTATGACCAGAGGAGAACTAGAGATCATTATTGATCACAAAATAGAAGATTTTGATTACATCAAACTAAAAAGTTTCTGTACAAACAATACTAATGCAAACAAGATTAGAAGGGAAGTAACAAATTGGGAAAATAAAGTATAGGTTCTGACAAAGGTCTCATTTCCAAAATATATAGAGAACTGACCCTAATTTATAGGAAACCAAACCATTCTCCAATTGATAAATGGTCAAGGGATATGAACAGACAATTCTCAGATGATGAAATTGAAACTATATCCACTCATATGAAAGAGTGTTCCAAATCACTACTGATCTGAGAAATGCAAATTAAGACAACTCTGAGATACCACCCACTACACACCTGTCAGATTGGCTAAGATGACAGGAACAAATAATGATGAATGTTGGAGGGGATGTGGGAAAACTGGGACACTGATACATTGTTGGTGGAGTTGTGAAAGAATCCAACCATTCTGGAGAGCAATTTGGAACTATGCCCAAAAAGTTATCAAACTGTGCATACCCTTTGACCCAGCATTGCTGTTATTAAGATTATATCCCAAAGAAATACTAAAGAGCGGAAAGGGTCCTGTATGTGCCAAAATGTTTGTGGCAGCTCTTTTTGTTGTAGCTAGAAACTGGAAGTTGAATGGATATCCATCAATTGGAGAATGGTTGGGTAAACTGTGGTATATGAAGGTTATGGAATATTATTGCTCTGTAAGAAATGACCAACAAGATGATTTCAGAAAGACCTGGAGACTTACATGAACTGATGCTGAGTGAAATGAGCAGGACCAGGAAATCATTGTATACTTCAAAAACAATACTATATGATGATCAATTCTGATGGACGTGGCCCTCTCCAACAATGAGATGAACCAAATCAGTTCCAATAGACCAGGAATGACCTGAACCAGCTACACCCAGCGAAAGAACTCTGGGAGTTGACTGTGAACCACTACATAGAATTCCCAGTCTCTATATTTTTGTCTGCCTACATTTTTTATTTCCTTCACAAGCTAATTGTACACTATTTCAAAGTTCAATTCTTTTTGTACAGCAAAATAACTGTTTGGAGATGTATACATATATTGTATTTAACTTATACTTTAACATATTTAACATGTATTGGTCAACTGCCATCTGGGGGAAGGGGTGAGGAGAAGGAGGGGAAAAGTTGAAGCAAAGGGTTTTGCAATTGTCAATGCTGGAAAATTACCTATGCATAAAATTTTTGTGATAATTAATTAATTAATTTTTTAAAAAGTAATTTATACATGGTTATGCTGCTAGTATCCAAGCCTAGTTCTCCTGAATCCCAGTCCCGCATTCTAACCACCACATCACAGAGAAATAGTATTTGGAAGAAAAATGGGGAATGCTTAGATTCTCTTCAGAATTTTCAGTGGGTTCCTGGCCTGGGATTTCCTGGATGTTTGCTTTTAATCTGGGAGAACCTGGGTGTGACCCTACCTGTGGAGTTCAAAATCCTATCCACACCCAGGTAGGATTAGCCAGTAAGTAGGATTACCCAACTCAGTGGGATTAAACCATCATGTTAAAAGAAACCAGAAAAAAAGGCCACTCACTGTCTCTGATGGCCTTCTCAAATCAAGCAGTCTCGGTCCATTGTATTGTTTGCTCCTTCACAAATTGGCCCCCCTCTGCCTTTCCAATCTCACTCTTATTCATCCAACAAGCATTAAGTGTCTACTGTCTGCCAGACACTGTGCAGAGCTTTAGGGATACAGAGACAAAAATGAGCCACTTCCTGCCCTAAAGGAGTTTACATTCCTTTGGGAGAAAGCAATATAAACAGATGTACAAACAAAGAATTTGAGATAAAAGGAATTGTGGCAGCCATCTAGTCACATCCAGCCCAGAAAAAACCCAGGACTTATAAGATCAATTCACAAATCCAGAAGGGATCTAAGAGGTCATCTCATCTAATCCTTTCATTTTGCACTTTAGGAACTGAATCTCTGAGAAGTTAAATCACTTGTCTGAGTTCATGTGTGCTAAATAAGTGTGAAAGCTGGAATTTGCCCCTAGGTTTTATCCCTCCAGGTTCAGGGTCTTTCCACTGAGACATGTTGCCTCAACTACTACAGCAAAACAACTTGTAGAAATATAAATGAAAGCTTAATTAATAACTTTACATTAATAACAACAACAACAATAATAGCTAAGGGAACACAAAGAAAGGCAAAAGACTCTCAAGGAGTTTAACAATCATCTAAAAGGGAAGACAAAAGCAAATGGTTATATACAAAATTTAGACAATAAACCAAGGAATAGTCTAAGAGGAAAGGCCCTATTGATTAAAAAAAAAAAAATGGGGAAAAATAGGAAGAAGGATTCCATTGAGAGGGGGGGAAAAAGGAAATTATATAAATAAGTAAATGGAAGAAAGAAAAAAATCATAAGTCATAAAAAATTCCAAAATCAGAGTAAGAAGGAGACTTAAAAGTCATAGAATCCAGTCCCTTCATTATACAAATAAGGAAACAGATTTTATTTATTATGTGCCAAGCACTGTGCTGAATGCTTTATAGCTATGATCTCACCGGATCCTCACACACCCCTGGGAGGACATCCAAACTGGACTGGGTTATCCATTTGTGTTCAATTGTGAGACTGTACCTCAAAGGCTTGGGATGTGCTCCCTTCTCAGCTCTAACTTTTGGTTCTACTTCTTCCTGACATGAGCTTTCCTCCAACTTCTGGAATAAGAAGTGTTTCTGCCTACTCAGGTTTTCTAACAGCACTTTACCAGAGTATCTCTAAAATCCCTATCACATTTTATTTTGTCTTATCCTTATTCATATGCACACCATATAGATGGAAGATGCTTCCCTTTTCTTATTTTATTTATTTTGGAAGGTGAATAGATATTGTTTTTGTTTATATATACTGAAAGGCACCTTGAAGAAAAACACAGTGTTGAAGAAAAAGGCAGAAAAGGTAACCCCTCATAAAAAAGCATCTTGAGGAGAGACCCAAAATTCTGAGAAGACTGGAGTGAAAGCATGCTTTTTAGAGGCCAAAGTACTGAGCAATTATAAAGGTGATTAATGCAGTTTCCCAATAGCTAATTTACAGAGGGTTTCTTTTTTTTTTTTTTTTTTTTTTTTTTGGAAACTTGGAAAGAATTATTTTGGACCCTGCTAATTCTTTGTAGCACATCTGACAGAAATGTAGATTTGGAATTTTTTTACATATGATTAGAGGCTCTGATTTGAGGTTTAAAAAGACAGAGAAACTGATGAGAGCAAATGCTTACAGAAATTGAAGACAAAATACAAAAACCAATAGAGCTGAAAAAATGCCAAGGTTAGCTGATTAAAGGCAGTCAGTGCCAACATTTGGTACCTGGAGCTGATATGATTACAGGAACTTCATTGATGATAGGGGCTGACTGAGAAAGCTTGATCCTATATTGTTTGAAGAACTGGCCTTATCTTTTCAATTAGTAAAATAATTAATGGAACCATAAATAATTCAATATGGCAAAATTATGAAGAACATAATTAGCCCCAACAAGAAACAAGAAGTCACTTTTCCCTGCTCCTTTGCTAAAGTCAATGTTCCACAGGTGTAGAACATTACATAGGTCAGACTTTGTCAATGTGTTTATTGATCTTAATGAATTTTTTTTTCTTTCTTTAAGTCTTTGTTATAAGGGATGCTTCACAAGGGGAAGAAGAAATGGTACATAGGGATAGATATCTAGTTGAGTAAAAGCAGAAGATATTAATAAAAAAATTTTTTTTCAAAAAGTGTTTATTGTTTCCTTATGACTAATTTGTTTAAATAAATAAGAGATATCTCAGTAGGAATTCAAGAGCTACAGTTCTAAGTGTAAGGATGTATTTCCTCCATAACCAGGATTGATCTTAGGACCATGAGTTGCTATGATGTGGCATCCATGGCTATTTCCTCCACTGATCAGAACACTTTCTATGCTTGTCAGTAGGAGTGGTAATTTGGGAGAATATCCTAGACAGAGAGAAGATAAATACATATAGGAGCATATTGCTCCCTTCCCTCTTCAGTAGACTATAAGCCCCTTAAGGGCAAGAATTGTATCACTTAAAAAAAAAAAAATGCTGGCACCTAACACAGTCTTGCATATAGCATGCACTATTGAACTGAAAAAAGATCCCATTGAACACACAAAAAGTGGGTATTCTAGAGTATTTGACAAAGTGCCTTTAGATGAATTTCCCCCTGGGTATTTTGGCCAATTTCACTCAAGGAACAGTTCAACAGCCTATATCAAGGTCTTTGAAGACCTTGGAGAGCCTTTCCCATGTGAAAACACTTGGGTTAGTTAGACTGGTTGCTTCCAAACAGGTAATGTGATTACGGTAGGAACTTTCTCAAACACTTTTGCATCTGGAATCCTATCTCAGAGGCCAACAGGGAGAGCAAAAGAAGTGGGAATAGAGGCTAAAGCTGCTTTCAGAATGAATTCCAAACTCCAGTCTGCCATTTGAAATCTACCCCAATCTAGATCCAACTCACTTTGCTTTGTTTTTTTTTCTTCCAAATGTATTTCCACGTTTATCATGTTGCACAAGAAAAATCAGATCAAAAGGGGAAAAAAATGAGAAAGAAAAACAAAACAAAACAAACAAACAAAAAAAAAAAAAACAAGCAAACAAACAACAGCAAAAGTGAAAATACTATGCTGTAGGACCAGGAAATGGTTGTATACTTCAACAATACTATATGATGACCAATTCTGATGGATGTGGCCATTTTCAACAATGAGATAAACCAAATCAGTTCCAATAGAGCAGTAATGAACTGAACCCGCTATACCCAGTGAAAGAACTCTGGGAGATGACTATGAACCGCTACATAGAATTCCCAATCCCTCTAATTTTGTCTGCCTGCATTTTGGATTTCCTTCACAGGCTAATTGTACACTATTTCAAAGTCCGATTCTTTTTGTACAGCAAAATAACTGTTTGGACATGTATATATATATATATATATATATATATATATATATATATATACATATATATATAGTATTTAATTTATACTCTAACATATTTAACATGTATTGGTCAACCTGCCATCCCGGGGCAGGGGGAAGAAGGGGAAAAATTAGAACAAAAAGTTTGGCAATTGTAAATGTTGTAAAATTACCCGTGCATATATCTGGTAAATAAAAACTATTAAAATATATTTTAAAAAAAGAAAGAAAAAATATTATGCTGTGATCCACATTCAGTCTCCATAGTCCCATCTGGATGCAGATGGTTCTTTCCATCACAATTGTATTGGAACTGCCTTCAATCATTTGGTTTTTAAAGCATTTTCTACTTGTTTTATTCTGAACTAAACAAAGATCAAATAAAAAAAGGCTTTCCATATACAAACCTGAACATAAAAGTTGGAGTACTAGGTATAAAGTTGTAAATCTATTTTATATGCCTTGCTTTTCCTTTCATATTAAATATGGTATATACATATATTCAGTGAATGATATAACAAATGTAATATCATAAATTAAATATATAACTTTCAAAGATGTCCTGCTAATGTATATTTCTCCTTGAGACGAAAGGAGAGGGCAGAGATGAATTTTTTTTTTTCTTTTTCTGAGGCTGGGGTTAAGTGACTTGCCCAGGGTCACACAGCTAGGAAGTGTTAAGTGTCTGAGACCAGATTTGAACTCGGGTCCTCCTGAATTCAAGGCTGGTGCTCTATCCACTGCACCACCTAGCTGCCCCCAGAGATGAATTTTTTAACTCTAGGGCCAGGATTAGGAAGGAATGAAAATTAAATTCAAAGAACAATATCCTGAGAAAGTCCTGAATGGTGATGGTAGCTAGATGGTACAATGAATGGAGCACCAACTCTGTAATCAGGAGGACCTGAATTTAGATCTACCCTCAGACATTTGCTAGCTGTGTGATCCTGGACAAGTCACTTAATCCCAGTGACTTTAATAAGATATTGAAGAGATTGAAGGTTGGGCAGAGGACAAGATTGTTTTAGGAGGGGGTAAGGCATAGGGAGAGATGCAATGATAAGTTATAGTCAGTCAGAGAAATGTCAGGTCTTTGATGGAGGAACCAGAATACTTGCGGGTCTTCCAGAATGTGACTGTTCTGATGTTTGACTGATGGTAGGATAGAGGATCAGTTCATTATATTGACAGAAGTGGAAGATTAGAATGGGAAAGGGCATCATCATGAAAGCTGAGGAAAAGTAGAAACTGAGGAGAGGATGATGAGCCAGGTTAAGGAACTTTTCCTAAATTCTCTAGATTCTCCATCTCTTTTTTTGGTCATTGTTATATTGTTTGGTATTGTCTATTCTCTTTCCTTGTAGTCACTTCTTGCCTTGCCCTACCTGCATCACACCAGGGCCATAAGTAGCTTGGGGCAACAGATTCTTTGCCCCAAGAAGGATATTTCGAAGGTCCAAAAATGTAATATTTCAGTAGAACAGAAGGAAGTGGCAATAACCAAAAATGGCCCATAATGAGGCATCCTTTCCTCCTCTTAGCAAAGAAGTGATGCCCTAAAGGTGCAGAAGGAGACATAGATTTTCAGATCTGAACAATGTGTTGTTCTATAATTTCTAAAATTGTTATAAGGGAGGACTTTTATTAAAGGTAGGAGGAAGTGGTGGGTAGTGATAGTTAAAAAAAAAAAGAAATGGAGAAAAAAAGGGGAAAAGCATCAATGTAACATTTGAAAATTCACAGAATAAATTTCAAAAGATGAAATTTTGGATGCTGAGTTAAATTTACCAAAGGGAAGGGGACTGGCTCTGTGATTTTATTGGTATAAATGATGTAGTTCTAGTGGTAGAGAATTGATGTGAGAATCCCTTTTGGTTGGAGACGCAGGTCCAATGTAAAAGAATCCATGAACACGAAATGTCTGAATGATAAAAGGGATTTTTATTGGCACTGAGAAGCCGGCTTTGCTAGGAAGACAGAGTTCTTAGTAGCAAGAGGTCCTGTTAGAGAAATAAAGGTTATCACTGAGAAGAAGGTATCTTCACAGTGGGCAAGAGTCCTGGCAGGCAGCTGTGTCAAGAAAAGTCCCTTGGCAAAGCATAATCTTACTTCGGACTTCTGCAGAGATTTGGAGTTCAAAATTGTCTTTTTATTGACTGTCTGGGGCTAGGTTCCAATTGAAAAGAGAGTCAATGCCCCCAGGTCTAGATACTTCTCTTGGAGTTTCAAGTCATTCAATAGGAAGTGACTATTTTTTAGTCTATTTTTTAGAATTGAATAAAATCATTTTGAAGGCTTTTTCCCAGAGTCTGGAATTTCCTGAAGAGCATCCAGGCCACCACAAAAGATCAGTGGAGGGTGATTTGACCAAAATCTCCAATTGAATGAAGCCACTTAACTTGGAAAAGGCTTGTCTGGAAAAGTGTGCTTTTTTTCCGACTTTTCTGTGACCCCAAATCTAGTTTTGGGGTTCTTTCCCATCATAAGGAACCCACAATTTGGAGGACTCTTTACAATCCAAGTCAGCATTATCTCTGAAATTTATAATCTTAGAGAGCTGTGTAAAGCACTGAGAGGATGAGTGATTTGCCCAGCATCACCCAATCAATGTCAGAGGAGAAACTTGAGCCCTGATATTCCTAGTTTCCAAAGACTCTATTCACTCTACATACTGCCTATTAAATTTCATTTATTGTTATTCAATCATATCTGACTCTTTGGGGACTCCATGAACCATACTGTTTTCTTGGCAAAGATATTGGAGATATATATTTTTTTTTTCTAGTGGATTAAGGCCAACAGGGTTAAGTGACTTGCCCAGAGTCCCACAGCTAAGAAAGTGTCTGGGACGGGACTTCAGATCTTCCTAAGTCCCACTCGGTGCTCTCTTCACTACTTGCCTCTCAAATTTAATGCATACTTAAACATACACAGACACATACACGACGGAAGTTGTTTCATACATGATACATTCCTATTTTTTTATAGATAGAAATGTTTATGCCAATAGATGTTTGCTAAATTCATAGTTTAAAAAAAATGTAAAAAGGGAAGAGATGGAACTGGACCCTGTGGTTTTGGTGGAAATATTTCTTTGAGCGATTCAGCTTCTCTGAAACTTAAAGGCTTAGAGGGTTGTTCATAGACCCCTGAGAGACTGATTCATTTGTCATTAGTCACATAGCCAATGTGTATTTGAAGCAAGACTTTAACGTAGGTTTTCCTGGCTTTGAGAGAGAGGAAGAGGGGAGGATTCTGCATGGACCAGCCTCTTTCCTGCCCTCCTTCTGCAAGTAGTGAAACATTCTTGCCAGAAGGGAGTAATAATCCTATTGACAACTCTGTGGCCTCCCCCTGTGCTGGAAACAAAGCGAAAACAATTCCTACCCCTCCATTGTCTCTTCCTTGTTGTGGGAAAGACAATATGGACATATATACAAAAGTAGAAGAGTAACTATGTGTCTATGTGTATATATTTGCATGTATACAAGCACATATGCACATATACTACAAAAGCTATAACATTTATGTATAGTGTAAATGTGTTTATACACATGTGTTAAATATACAGATGTCATACATTTATATGGTTCAAAAATAGATTTAAAATGATTAAAATGGGCAGTTGAGGAATCTTTTTGTCTGAAGTAATTAAAATGTAAGCTCAGGAGAGCAGGAGGCAAATTTGTCTTGGCCATTTCTGTTCATTTGGAAGCCCAAAGCTAATCCAGTCATGTCTAGAGTCAGCCATCCCTGAGCTGCAGAGTGAATGCAATGGAGGTGAAGGGTTATCCCGGCTCTGTCACCCAGAGAATTTGCTCCATATCTAGAGCTGACTCTCATTTCCACCTACAGCCAGTTTTTTTTATGGATGATTACCCTCTCAGACACTCCTGGCTCCTCCCAGATCTCTGTTTAACCTTACAGTGTGGTTGTTAGGCAACACAGTACAGAGAATGATCTGATAAAGGACAAGGTTTTTATGGTCTCATCAGAGTTAAACTTTTACTTAATTTAGATATTTCCTGGAAGATCAAAGTTAATGGCACTGCTGGACCTGACTGGCTAGTTTCCCCAACATTGAATCTTTGACAGATCCTGATGAAAGGATCTCAGATTGTGGCAATTCCCCCTTTTACTCATACATCATCCTTATTGTTGGGGGATTTCCAGGCTTTATGGTGTATGAGACCAGGCGAGGGTGAAGGAAAAGAATTTACTTAATTAAAAGTAAAAAAGTTTTTATTTTAAATCACCAAGAGATCTCAGGTGGACAGGAACTCCCAGATGGGATTAGTATATATATAGTTATAGTTATAGTTATATTCTGCCCACTCCCGTACAGTCCAAGTACTTAGTTATATAATCAGTTAGGTCTTGAGGGCTTTTGAGACAGTAGAAAGTTATAGAAAGTTTGATTAGTGATAATTCAAATTATATAAAGTTTAAGTGGTGGTACTTGTTCTCCCCCTCCCATCCCCACCAAGGACATGAAGTTTGATCCCTTTCATTAGAGCATGTGCTCTGGCCCCTTGCTGAAGGACATGTCCAAGGAAAAAATTCAGAGTGTCTGCCCAATTCCTTGGAAAGTGCCCTAGCCCCCACTCATCCCCATCACTTGTGTATTAGTGTATATATAATACCTACTTATGTACATGTCATCTTCCCAGCAATGTATAAGCTCCTTGGGTGCTAGAAACTGTTTTTTACTTTTACTTTTTACTTGGATCTTCTGTATCTCCCATGATCTAACAGAGCCCCTGGCATATAGTGTTGAATAAATTCATATTGATTGACCAGTTGATTTGATGAGGGTTGGGGGGGTCCCTTTAAGATTCCTTTCTAATTGTCCAACCCATGACTGACCTTGATTCACAAATCCTGGTCAAAGGCACCCTTTGAATATCCGGGCCCAGCCCCATCAGCTCAGCTTCCCCCAGCCCTCACCTGATCTGAGCTAACTGAAAAGCCCGCCAGAATTTAGGGGTACCGCCCATCATCTTCTAGGTATAAAAAGGGCCAAGCCGGACGGCTCTCATTGCAGGAGCCCTCCCAGCCAACACATGGTACCCTTCCAGCCATGTAAGGGTCCCTGCCCGCCCAGCGTCTCTGGCCCTAGCGTCTTTCTAACTGAGCTTTACTTCCAAATTCCTACAATAAACCTTTTATTTATCAATCTAGGTTTTCGGGCCTGTAAATTCATTTTACAGGGGACACTGCGCCTCATGGGATTATCTATGCGCCGAGAAATGGGGTTCCCCCTTTCCTTTCCCTCATTAGTTTCACTTCCTTAATTGCACATCCTCAAACTAAGGTCAAAGTCCTTTTCTCCGGCTTTATCCCAACTCCTTTTTTGTCTCTAACCCTTACCCAATTCTTCCTTGCCCTCAAACAGTTTAAAATTTCAAGTGTTTTTCTTCTATACTTTAGCCAAAGTGGACTAATTATACTTTTTCATCATTTCTCATCCTGCCAACCTCTCCTGGGAGACTCGGTGAGCCTGCTTCTGGGAATTCAGAATAAAGGACTCTATCCTCTACTTCAGAAGATGTAATAGACATTCAGTGACTGCTTCCTTAGGATGTGATGAAAGACTTTTTATTGGATACTAAATTGGAAGTGAGTGTGTATATAAATGGTTCCAATTTAAGAATTTAATCTCTTATTTCCCTTGTGGTGAAAGAGGAAGAACTGCTATAAACTTCCAGGTGGGGTAGAAACAGCAACTCTGTGTCCTATGTCCTCCTCACTACCCCCAAACCCAGACCTGCCAGGTGTGGTCCATGAATGTATGGCCCTGCTATTTCTTCTGTCCTGCCGTGTTTATTCTTTCCTGATTTTAGGTTGAGTATTGAAGATAGAGTGGAAACTTTTAAAAGATGGGAGATAAAGAGATCTTAAAGGAAGGAAGGGGACCCACATGTGCAAAAATGTTTGTGACAGCCCTTTTTGTGGTGGCTAGAAACTGAAAACTGAATAGATGCCCATCAATTGGAGAATGGCTGAATAAGTTATGGTATATAAATGTAATGGAATATTATCGTTCTGTAAGAAACAATTAACAGAATGATTTCAGAAAAGCCCAGACAGACTGACATGAACTGATGCTAAGTGAGATGAGCAGAACCAGGAGATCATTGTACACAACAATAACAAGACTATATGATGATCAATTCTGATGGACGTGGATCTTTCTAACAATGAGATGATAGATGCTAGTTCCAATGATCTTGTAATGAGAGCTATCTACACCCAGAGAGAGGACTGTGGGAACTGAATGTGGATCACACATCATTCTCACTCTATTTGATATTGTTGACTTGCATTTTGTTTTCTTATTCATTTTCTTTTCTTTTTGATCTGATTTTTCTTGTGCAGCAAGAGAACTGTATAAATATGTTTACACATATTGGATTTAATATATTTTAACATGTATAACATATATTGGATTGCTTGCCATCTAGGAGATGGGGTGAGGGGAAGGAGGGGAAAAATTAGAACACAAGGTTTTGCAAAGGTCAATGTTGAAAAATGATCAGTGCATATGTTTTGAAAATAAAAAGCTCTAGGGGCAGCTAGGTGACGCAGTGGATAGAGCACCAGCCCTGAATTCAGGAGGACCCGAGTTCAAATCTGGTCTCAGACACTTAACACTTCCTAGCTGTGTGACCCTGGGCAAGTCACTTAACCCCAGCCTCAGGAAAAAAAAGAAAAAAAAAAAAGATAGGAGAGACACTAGAAATCCAGTGATGAGAACAAATTACCATTGCTATCTTAGGTGAGCTATGATGAGAAGCCTGCACAACCCCAAGGAGGGAACTTCATAAGCCATCTAAATAGTGAATTAACCCAGGAGCTAAGGCACCACAGGCAGAAAACAAAGGAGCAACTCACCCATTGTCTATGGCAATGCCAGTGTGACAATACCACACTGGGACTGAACTTGATAGGAGGAATATCTGTAGCTGTCACTTCAAGTGTAAGCCTACTGTACCCAGAGCCTGAGGTGTAGATCAAAGTGTATGTCTCAGTTTGAAGGTTACAGTAAACATCCCTTTAAAAAGCTAATTTACTTTCATTGCTCATTGATTATACCATGGAGGCATCGACCAATTGGTAAACTGATATTAGGGAGAGACTCAAACTGGCAAATGATATTGGGGCAGAAATCACTGGTGATCAATACTAGGAGTAAAACTGGAGGTGGGGGGAAATGGGCCAGTAGCAATAGAAGGGTCTCACTGCTCCTCAGGGTTACCACTAAACCCTAAGAGAGAGATACGGCCAGTTTTGCTCTGGGACCTAAGCTAGGTAACCAGTGTGAATCAGAAGGATAAGCCCAGAGTTTCCCTACAGCTTAAGTTCATTGATTACATTATCATATCTATCTCTATATTCTAAGGGTTAACAGTAGAGGAGTGGGGCAAA
Organism: Sminthopsis crassicaudata; assembly: GCF_048593235.1. Lineage (NCBI taxonomy): Eukaryota > Metazoa > Chordata > Mammalia > Dasyuromorphia > Dasyuridae > Sminthopsis > Sminthopsis crassicaudata. The sequence goes on along the minus strand of NC_133617.1, from coordinate 45,907,479 downwards.
GTCTGATAGGGTTGTAGATCAAGAGCTAACTATCTAGTCTACCTGTACATTGTACATATGAGGAAACTGAGGCTCATAGAGCCTTCATGCTTAATTGACATCTCCAAAATATCAGACACAGTGTTGGGGCTCCCTGCTTCATCTGGATCCTCTCTCACTCAGCTTTTGAAGTACCCCCTCATTCAAGGGTCTCCCACAATTCTCCTTTGCTGGCTCCAAGTCCAAGTCCAAAACTTACTCCTTACCCATGGGTGGTCCCCAAGGCTCTGTCGGTAATTCTTCTCTCTCTCTGCACTCTCATAGAAATCTCACAACAGCCAGAGATTCCGTTATCACCTTCAGGCAGGATAATGATGGGGACTAGATCTATGATTTCACTGACATGAGGAACTCTCAGGTGGGGAAATGCCCTCTGCCAAGGCTGGTCAAGGCTTCTGCAATATATGGTGTCAGTCTCCTGGATACTGAGAGACTTCAGTGCTTGTTAGCTAGTGTTCCTCAGAGGGACACAAATAAAAGCTTGACTGGCTTCCAGGGCAGCTAGTCATGTGCCCTTCTGGGTCCAGATGACTCGTGTGTGTGTGTGTGTGTGTGTGTGTGTGTGTGTGTGTGTGTATTTTCCTGAGTTCAAATGCAACCTCAAACACTTACTAGCTATGTGACATAACCCTACTTGCCTCAGTTTCCTCATTTGTAAAATGAGCTGAAGAAAGAAATGGCAAATCACTCCGTGTTTCCAAAAGGGGTCATGAAGTCAGACATGACTGAAAAACAGCTAAATAACTCTGTCTCTGTCTCTGTCTCTCTATATCTATCTACTATCTATTTTACTCTGTGTGTATTTGTCTCTCTCTCTACACACACACACAAACACATACACACACACATCTATATACAAATAAACCTCATCCTTCTTCTGAATTCCAATCACTTTTCTCCAACTAACTTGAAGTGAGAGGGAGAGGACATTCTGGGTGAGTAAGTAAAACCAATAGCCAACATGGATAGAGTCCTTTAAGGTTTGCCAAGTGCATGTGTGTTTATGTTTGTGTGTCTGTGTGTAAATTTTATATATATATATATATAGTCTCATTTGATTCTCACAATAACCTTGTGAGATAGGTACTATTACTAGTCCCATTTCACAGGTGAGAAAACCAAAACAGAAAGATTAAGTAGCTTGCCAAGCTTGCTTTCTTTCTTTCTTTCTTTCTTTCTTTCTTTCTTTCTTTCTTTCTTTCTTTCTTTCTTTCTTTTCTTTCTTTTCTTTCTTTCCTTTCTTTCCTTTCTTTCTTTCTTTCCTTTCTTTCTTTCTTTCTTTCTTTCTTTCTTTCTTTCTTTCTTTCTTTCTTTCTTTCTTTCTTTCTTTCTTTCTTTCTTTCTTTCTTTCTTTCTTTCTTTCTTTCTTTCTTTCTTTCTTTCTTTCTTTCTTTCTTTCTTTCTTTCTTTCTTTCTTTCTTCCTTCCTTCCTTCTTTCTTCCTTCCTTCCTTCCTTCCCTCCCTCCTTCCTTTCCTTCTTTCTTCTTTCTTTCTTTCTTTCTTTCTTTCTTTCTTTCTTTCTTTCTTTCTTTCTTTCTTTCTTTCTTTCTTTCTTTCTTTCTTTCTTTCTTTCTTTCTTTCTTCTTCCTTCCTTCCTTCCTTCCTTCCTTCCTTCCTTCCTTCCTCCCTCCTTCCTTTCCTTCTTTCTTTCTTTCTTTCTTTCTTTCTTTCTTTCTTTCTTTCTTTCTTTCTTTCTTCTTTCTTTCTTTCTTTCTTTCTTTCTTTCTTTCTTTCTTTCTCTTTCTTTCTTTCTTTCTTTCTTTCCTCTTTCTTTCTTTCTTTCTCTTTCTTTCTTTCTTTCTTTCTTTCTTTTCTTTCTTTCTTTCTTTCTTTCTTTCTTTCTTTCTTTCTTCTTCTTCTTTCTTCTTCTTTCTTCCTTTTCTTCTCTTCCTTCTTTCCTTCCTTTCTTCCCTTCTTCCTTCCTTCCTTCCTTCCTTCTTTCCTTCCTTCTTCCTTCTTCTTTTCTTTCTTTCTTTCTTTCTTTCTTTCTTTCTTTCTTTCTTTCTTTCTTTCTTTCTTTTCTTTCTTTCTTTCTTCTTTCTTTCTTTCTTTTCTTTCTTTCTTTCTTTCTTCTTCTTTCTTCCTTCCTTCCTTCCTTCCTTCCTTCCTTCCCTCCTTCCCCTTCCTTCTTCCTTTCCTTCTTTCTTTCTTTCTTTCTTTCTTTCTTTCTTTCTTTCTTTCTTTCTTCTTTCTTTCTTTCTTTCTTTCTTTCTTTCTTTCTTTCTTTCTTTGTTCTTTCTTTCTTTCTTTCTTTCTTTCACCTGTTTTTCTATTATTATTATAGCTTTTACTGACAGACCATATGCATGGGTACTTTTCCAACACTGACCGTTACAAAACCTTCTGATCCAACTTTTCCCCTCCTTCCCCGCCCCCCCCTTGCCAAGCTTTCACAGTTAGCAGTTATGGGTCTTTCTGACTCTCAGTAGAATATCCCAGAACAATTCAGTGGCTAGAGTGTTTCCCAATGGGGATCCCCCTCCTTGGCAGAGGGGCACCAGGGGACACGCAGAGAGGACAAATGTGAGACCAAGCCTCAGGTGGCAGGCGGATGGGGAACGGACAGGCAGTTTCTGGCTCAGTCGGGCCCGGATGACTTCTTCCAGTCCTGGGATGACTTCCCCAGTTAACAGGACACCTGCAGCAACCTAAGTGTGCAGAGAGGGCACTTCAGTCCTGGGAAGGGCTGAGCTGTCAACCCCCTGCAGCTACCGCTTGTTGCAGAAAGGGATTGGGTTAGCAATCAATCAAAACCTACTTAAAAGCAGGATGAGAACAGTTTTCAATTTAAGTCTAAAACTACCTAAGAGATGGCGGCCAGAAAGTTTTTCTGAGGACACAACACCCAGGGTCACCATGACCTGGATGGGACCTTCTTTGGGCCGGAGGTTCAGCTGGGCTGAGTCATCAGCAAGTGGCCCATCCCCCGTCCCTGAGCAGCAGAGCCTGCTTCCCCCCCCCCCCTCCTCCACATTTACCTTTGAATTGTTGTACTGCCCTCTTCTGGGCACAGCTGAGAATGCTACAGGTTTCTATTTTCTGGCGCTCGGGGATTTTACTGTTAAAAGATGCTACTAACGGGACAGCTAGGTATTCGCCCTGAAGTCAGGAGGACCCGAGTTCAAATGTGACCTCAGACTCTTAACACTTCCTGGGAAGTGTGTGACCCTGGGAACTTAACCCCAAAATGCCTCAGCAAAAATAAGAAGCTTATTTGTTTGATGAAAGCCCCTTTGTCCTTCAAAGTTCAGCTCATGTCCCACATCTTCCATGAAGCCCTCTTCTGATGGCTACAACTCATCTCTTTGACCTCTGAACACCCACTAGTCATAGACTCGGTACTACAGGTTAGGGTTTTGTTTTGTTTTTTCTCAATAGTATTTTATTTTCCAGATACATGTGGAGATAGTTTTCAACATTCATTTTTACAAGGTTTTATATTCCAAATTTTTCTCCTTCCTTCTTTTACTTCCATCCTCTCCAAGACAGCAAGCAATCTGATATAGATTAAATATGTATAATTCGTGCTTACTTTGGCAGCACAAATATTAAATATGTACAATTCTTTTAAACATATTTCCATATTTATCATGTTCTGCAAGAAAAATCAGACCAAAAGGGAAAAAAAAACACAAGAAAGAAAAAGCAAACGAATACACACACATAAAAAAAAGGTGATCCACACTCAATCTCCATAGTTCTTTCTCTGGATATTGATGATAATTCTAAGTCTATTGGAATTATCCTGAATCACTGTATTGTTGAGAAGAATCAAGTCTATCACATTGATCATCACATAATCTTGCTGTTACTATGTACAATGTTTTTCTAGTTCTGCTCACTTCACTCAGCATCAGTTCATGTAAGTCTTTCCAGACTTTTCTGAAATCAGCCTGCTCATCATTTCTAATAGAACAATAATATTCCCATTACATTCATGTACCATAATTTATCCAGCCATTCCCAAACTTATGAGCATCCAATCAATTTCTAGTTCCTTGACACTATAAAAAATAGATGCTACACACATTTTTTTTGCAAATGTGGGTCCTTTTTCCTCTTTTAGGATCTCTTTGGGATGCAAACCCAGTAGTGACAATGAACAGTTTTCAGTTTTATATCCCTTTGGATATAGTTTTAAATTCTCTCCAGAATGGTTGGCTCATTTCACAACCCCACCAACCATACATTAGTTTCCCAGTTTTCCCACATCCCCTCCAGCATTTATCATTATCTTTTCCACAGGTTAGTTTTAATTGTCCTTGGACCATTTTCTTTGTGTCTGGCCAAGGTTGTACTTGTATTTCATCCATTTTCCTTATAATGTTAACCAAGCCCAAGGCTTGGTAGTTAAGACTTCTTGCTTTTCCATTTTTTCTTTAGAGACAGTGTTTTGAAACTTCAAGTTAGTATGGATTTTATCTAACCCTCATCAGACTAGGAAGCATATATATCAATATATTCGAATCAGTTATGTTAATATCAATGATAAACAATTAACATCAATTAGATTTAATAAAGGGGTATTTACCCAGGAGATATAATAAGGGCACAAGTATAAACATTATTAAAAAGTATAAGCATAAAACTATAAACATTCCCCTCACCTCACCTGGAGAGAGTGCTACTACTTTGGTTCCTGGGAAGAATAGGCTCAAATTTAAAGGAACTTCTACTCTTCCCTTAACTTCTATGGCATAACCAATGGATGAGCCATTTTCTTATTTTCAGAACTGCTCTGCCAGTTCAATACCTTCTTGGGGTAAGTCAAACAAGTTGCTTTTCAAGGAAATGCTAGCTCAACTACTGTGGCTATGGCACATTCTGCCACAGAAGCATTTACTCAGCTCCAATGCTTGCAAGATCATGTCCTGGTCCACTCGAACTCAAACATTCATTTGCCCAAGATCAGGAGAAAACACAAGTCAAAAAAAAAAAAAAAAAAAAAAAAAAAAAGGAGGAACCATGTGTGGAGGACCACTTGGCCCAAGTAGAAGAGAAATCATGAGGATGCCTTGACCCACCATGAATTCATGATGTACAATTCCAACTGGGTGCTCATTTTACCCTTTCCATGTCCCTATTTTATTGTCCATAGCAATTATTTAAAATCTTTTCTTCTCTCCTCTTACCCAGACCTATTAAAGATCCTAGTTCAAAAAAAGACTAAGCTCTCCCACTGCATCTGGGGCCATCTCTAGTTATCCTGATCTATATTTGGAGAAGAAGGTAAGACAGGTAACCTTGCGCAGACCTTCCTTCCTCAAAGCACCTTGGCTCAAAAATTACCATATACAGTGAACTGTCAACTCATGTCCTTCCTAAGTCTATTTTCCAATTACACCCTGGGATACGGGTCCCACGTGACCCTGGGATGGATGTGGGATGCTCTGAGTAGTCACTGGTGACTTAGGTTGATCAGAATCCCCATTCAGACTGTTCTCTACTAACAGACAAAGAAGTGTATAAATTCTAAAGCTACCAATGAGAAAAGAATACCACGGTAAGTAACAAGGGAAAGGGAAGGGGTAGAATCATTCTCCATCTTTTGTACACACGGGGGTAGCTTCTTATGTCTGCCTGAGAGAAAACATGCCTCAGACAAATCACACTCCTCCTTAAGTTTGATGTTGCAGTTGGGTCACCTAAAACATCTCTCACGTCTGTCTCCCAGTGACACTCTTTGGGGGCTATTAAAAACATTGCTAGTCCTGAGTTTGAATCTTACCTTTTGATGTTGTCACAGGCAATTTAACTTTTCACATCTGTAAAATGGGGAGAAGAATTCTGATAATAACTCCTTGTCAGGGATCTCGTAAGGAAATGTTTAGTAAATCTTAAGTTGAAACAAATAAATAAGTGACTATTTTGATTTCCTAACCAAGTCCACAAGTTTACCTAGAGTCTGACCAGTCCTTCTTGGTGCCTGATCCTCAAATAGTGGCTCCTTTCCCCAGGGTCTTCCTTCTTGTCTTAGTCACCCCCAGATCCTGGATCTCTGAGTCCTAACCATCAGATCACAGAGCTGGAAAGGATGTCAAAAACTATAGTGTAATTCCTTCATCTATGATTAAGGAAACTGAGGTTTGCTGCAGGTTGTATTAGTAGAAAATATCATGGGAGGGGGGAGGTAATTTAAACCCAGGTGCTTAAACTACAGAATCAATTTTTTTCTCACCAAAGCATACAAAAAAATGGAGATAAATTATGATCTTTGCATGTCATGGCATCATCCCCCTGCTGTCATAGTCCTCTTGAGAAGAAAAACAAAACAACCCCACTGCACTCTGCTCTGGGCAATATACACTGGTATTTCTAGTCTTTTAAGGTTTACAAAGCATCACCTCCATTATTTCATTTCTTTCTCCTAATTCTGTGACTTCAACCACATCTATCATTTTTCATTTTCTCTAACCATCACTCTGCCCCAATGCTGTCAAATTCTCATAGAAAAGGGGCTTCAATCATGAAGACATTCTACTAGAGACTTCCTTTAGAGTTGACACTGAACCATTAACCACCACTCTTTGGGTCTAGTCCTTAAAGCAATATCAACTTCACATTTAGCCTCTTCTCTACAAGAGCCACATGAGGGATTTTATCAGATGCTTCATTGAAATTGAAGTAAATTCTATCTGTAGTACGCTCTTGATAAAAGACTAGTGGGCAGGGATCCTGGTTCCCGCTACAGATAGTTTTTAATAAGTTATTGTGTGATTCCAAATTTCTTGAAATCATAGAGTTGGAGCAAGAAGAGACTTTAAAAGTTCTCAAGTCCAATCCCCCCATTTTACAGTTGAGGAAGTAGAAGTCCAAAGAGATTAAGAGATCTTGAGGTGGGAGTTGAACCCAGTCCTTTGCCTCCAGATTCTGTCTCTTTCCACTGTACCAGCCTCTTCTATGTTTGCAGGGATCACCCCAGGTTGAGCAGAAATGTGTTTGACATTTTGGGAACTGGTGGCATTCAAGGATGTGGTTGTGAACTTCACCTGACCTGGGAAGAGAGGGAAGGAGTGGCATCTGGACTTTGCTTAAAGGAAGTGTTCAAGGATCTGCAGCTGGAGAATTTTGGGAGCAAGATAAGGATTGCTCTCTTTGAACTCAAAATCTGCCTAATAAAGCATGCTGGAGCTGCTGAAGAGTTATTAGCCCAGTTTGGGTAAGAAAGTCAAAGACTTCAGATTATTGTTTTTTTCTTTTTTTAATAGTATTTTATTTTTTTCAAATACATGCAAAGACAGTTTTCTCTTTCCTGTAATAAAAGCTTTTTATTTTTTAAAATACATGCAAAGATAGTTTTCAACTTTCACCCTTGCAAAACTTTGGGTTTCAAATTTTTCTTCCTCCCTTCCTCCTTCCTCCCTCCCCTAAATAGCAAGTAATCCAATATAGATTAAACTTGCGTGCTTCAAAGATAAGTTTTCAACATTTACCTTTATAAAATCATGTGTTCCAAATTTTTCTCCTGCTCTTCCTCCTCTCCCCTCACCAAGACAGCAAGCAATTTGATATAAGTTAAACATATGCAATTCTAAACATATTTCCATATTTATCATGCTGAAGGAAAAAAATCAGATCAAAAGAAAAAAAAAAAAAAAACACGAGAAAGGGAATAAAACCCAAGCAAACAAACAGCAACAACCACAAAAAAGGTGAAAATACAATGCTTTGATCCATACTCAATCGTCACAGCCTTCTCTCTGGATGCAGATGGCTCTTTCCATCCCAAATCCATTGGTATTGATGGATAGGGGGAACCCTGAAACTGCCCTAACGAGAGAACCCTCTATGAAGCTGAAAATTGGCTCAGGACCACTCCCAGGAAGTAATTCTACCAGAAATCTAGGCCTGGGACAGGTGAAGGAATCTCATTCAATTGAAACAGTCTCAGATTCCTTATAAAACCACATAATTTTAAGCTCATAATTTGCAGAGGCCTGAAGTAGGAAGCATGCCATGCCAAGGGATCTCTCTCCCTTTGGCACAGCTGTCTACCAGGATCCCTGCCCACTGTGAAGAGACATTCTCTTCTCAGTGATAAACTTTTTGTTATTTCTCTGCCAGGATTTCTCTGCTAGGACCTTTATCTCTCTGCCAGGACTTCATCATTGGAAGTCAGTCTACCAAGCAAGACCTGGCTTCTGTAGTGCCAACAATAAACTTCCTTTTGTCAATCTAATATTTTGGGGTTTTGAATTTTCACATTGAACCTGCCCAAACTAAAGAAGGGTTCCCACAACTCTCGGCACTGCCACTAACTGCATCACTTGGTTCCCTGACCTCATCAGCCTTGGCCTGATTTATCTCATCGTTGAAAAGAGCCACTTCCCTCAGAATACATCCTCGTACAGTATCATTGTTGAAGTGTATAATGATCTTCTGGTCCTGCTCGTTTCACTCAGCATCAGTTCATGCGAGTCTCTCCAGGCCTCTCTGTATTCATCCTGCTGGTCATTTCTTACAGAGCAATCATATTCCATAACCTTCATATACCGTAACTTTTTTATTTTGAAAAAAATTTTATTACAGCTTTTTATTAACATAATATATGCATGGGTAATTTTTCAACATTGTCCCTTGCACTCACTTCTGTTCTGACTTTTGTTTTCCTTCCCTCTTCCCCCTCCCCTAGATGGCAGGCAGTCTCATACATGTTAAACATGTTCAAGTATATCTTGGTTACAATATGTGTGCGGATCTGTACAGTTCTCTCGTTGCACAGAAAAATCGTTTTTAAAAGAAGGTAAAAGTAACCTGGGAAGAAAACAGAAGGGGAAGGGGATGATGGGAAGGGGAGGGGGGGTGACAGGAGCGAGAGCCTGCTTCCCCACTGCCTGGGGTGTTAGGGTGACTCATCCCTCCACGACGTGAGGGCCGTAAAAGCAAATACAGTGGGCAGTATTGAGGAGCACGGCTTCCAGGAAGAGGAGGCCGGTAGCCCACGACGCCCGTCACACTCTGACCCTGTCAGAGCTCCCGGAAGCTTCAATTTCTGGACATCACAGTTCCAGAAGGACATCAATAAAGTACACCGGCCAAGGTAGACTACGTGGCTGGCGAAGTCGAGTCTGTGTTAAGAATAAGGCGCTGATTGGTTTCTTGGTTTTGAGCCCTGTGATTGGTCTTTTTGTTCGAGTTCTCAAAGCACTGATTGGTCTTCCGCCGAGATCCCGCCTCCCGAGCATGCTCAGCCACTAAACTGAAATTAACTGGTCGCAGGCCCAGTAGAAGGGACATAGGGAGTCAGACATGGGAGAAATAAAAGCAAACTAACAATTTAAGACAGAATCAGGAGAGGGAAGTGCACCGCGTCTCCTCTTATGACTGATGTGCTTCACCCAGTCGCGTTTGGCTTGTGTGGGTCTCGTCACTGGTTTCTTTGGAAAATGGCGTCGGTTGATTGGGAATTCTGGGAGTCGTAGTCCTTTGAGGAGTGGGCTTCAAGAAGAAAGGGGCGGGGCCGGAGACGCTGGAATGATCGAAAAGGGGCGTGGTTATTATGTGAAGGGGGCTAGGGCAGAGTATCGAGGGGGGGCCCGGGGAGATTAAACCAAGTGGGGGAGGGGGAAGAGGCAGAGACAGGTAATAAACACATATTAGGACCTTCTATGTGCCAGGTCAGAGAGGATGGGAAAAGTGAAAGCTAAAAAACCTCCAACAAGTATTGAGCACCTAGTGTGTGCTAGGGGAGTTACAAAGAAAAGCTCTCCCCTCCCCCCAAAAAGTCTCCCCCCCTCGCCCCAGAGAACTCAGTTTAGTGGAAGGAGAGGGAGCAGGTTAGGAAGGGCTTTCAAAGCCGTTTATATTTGATGCTGGAGATGACAGGGAGCCCACTAGGGTTCCTCGAGTAGGGACTGTGTGACGTCACCCGTGCTTTAGAAAGATTCCTTCGAACCGGGACCCTCTGGGCTCTAGGGCCTTTCCCTTCTCGCTCTATACTGCTTCTCTCCCAAATCGACCTTTTGGCTTCGACCTCTCCACTCTCCGCGATCTTGCATCCCAGCCTACTTTCAGAGCGGGGCGTCCTGCAGACATCAGACTCAACCCGTCCAAACAGAATCCATCTTTTCCTCTAAACGGGCGCTGCCTCCCCTCACTGCTGAGAGCCACGGCGACCTCCTGGCCCCTCACAACCTGTGGCTCATCCCAGACTCCTCCCAGCTCTCTCCCCCTCCGCAGGCTGCCGCAGGGTCTGTCTCCTCTGAAACCGCATCTCCTCCCAGCTAGATCGCGCAATTGTCTGCTGGCGGCCCGCTGCCTCGTGGCTCCCCCATTCCAGTCCGTCCTCTATTCAGCCCAAAGCGTCCCCTACCACCTTCCTTCTCAACTTCCACAAGCTCCCTATAGTCAATGAACTCCGGTGGCTCCCCATTGCTTTTAATATGAAGGGCCCCGGGTGCCATTTAAAGCCCTTTATAACCTTCCTTGCTGCTCTTTTTTTAAAAGAATTTTATTTTTCTCTGATTACATGTAAAAAATAATTTTTAACATTCATTTTTTTTTATTATAGCTTTTTATTTACCAGATATATGCACGGGTAATTTTTCAGCATTGACCACTGCAAAACCTTTTGTTCCAATTTTTCCCCTCCTCCCCCAGATGGCAGGTGGACCAATCCATGTCACATTTAACCTTCGTTTTTAAAACGTGGAGTTCCAAATTCTCTTTCTTCCTCATCTCCAGTCCCCCTCATTGAGAAGGCAAGCAGTTCCATGGAGAGTATACATGTAAAGTCATGCAAAACATTTCCATAATAGTAATATAAAAGGCCAAAAAATCCCAAACGAAAATAAAATTTAAATAAGCATGCTCTGATCTGTATTCAGACATTATCAGTTCTTTTCTGGGCACGGAGAGCATTTTTCATCATAAGTCCTTCAGACTTGGATCATTATATTGCTGAGAATCCTTGTTGGTCTTCTTCCACCTTACCCCTCTATACACAAGTCAAGTGTCACAGACTGTTCCATGAAGATACTCCATCTCTCAGCACCAGGCATTTTCTCTGGCTATCTCCCAATGCTCTTCCTTCTTTGTTCCAACTACTGGTCCCTTCTGAATCCCCACTAGGGAATTTTACCTTCTTGTACAGAAACTTTCCCAATGCCTCTTAATTCTAGCGCCTTCCTCTTTTATTTTTTTCTGTATTAAATTTGCACATCCTTGTTTGCTTATTGTCTCCTTCACTAGATTATAAGCTCCTAAAAGGAACTGCATTACACCCAGTTCATGCCTTTTTCCCTTCTCTTTTTCTTTTCTTATCATGACCATAACTTTAAGTAAAATATAAGACATTATAATCTCTAGAACATGTTCAATTTCCTAATAGAGATACTTTTTAAACAAATTTGTTTTGTTGCTCAGCTATCTAGTGAGCTTCATTCTGGTTTGTAGTTCTCAATTTGATTTCAAAACTCATATTCTCATTATATTTTCTCACATCTTCTTTTCTCTCTAGGCAATGTCCTCAAATCTCCAATTTCTAAGAACAGGCCATTGGGAACTACAGCAGCACTTCTATATTTGTGTCTTCTCATGCTACTAAGCCAACTCGAAGATATCTCTTTTTGGTATCTTAAAGAGCTGTATCCTTCCTGCTGATTCTGATGTACCTGTGACCATGGTGCTCCTTGCTAGAATATGGACATGTTCAGCCTTGTGCTGAAGGAGACTTGGCTTCATGGGGATGGTACACATTTGAATCCCAAAGTGAAGATCCCTCCTGGAAGGATAGTCCTGAAAATATTGATGGCCACCTTTCCAAGCCTGAAATTTTATCTACGTAGGAACAA